>NC_137794.1:67553096-68153096 GCF_963383645.1 Muscardinus avellanarius | reverse complement strand
TAAAATAAAGCATGAAAGAACTAGGAATATTCATACTATTTTACAGTGAAATTGTTTTCTATTCATCTCTAAGTCACAAAACATCAGTTAATGGAGCACATGTTTGAAGAAAACTTAATAAATTTATTATAATGTGTATATAGTTAGTCTGTTAATAGGTGAGCTCTGTATTTGTATCCTTTATATTCAATTATGAAGTTAATTGAAGGTAACAAGATTTTCAATAGCTTATTGAAAAACTAAAATGACCTCACAAAATATGTCTAGGATATAGATCAGATAAAGCAGAAGACTGAAAACATACCTCTTTTGTGTTTTTTTTTAAGAATAAAAAAGGATCATAGAAAAAACTTTAAACAAAGAAAGAGAAACCATACATGATCAAATAAGGTGACCAAACTGAGGGGGATGAAAGGAGGAGAAGAGAGAAATTCCCTAATGTACATTCAAAAACATATCAAAGTCAATTGCTAAGCCAAACAAGAGAGGAAAGGAGGGGAGAGGGAATGGGGTGGAAATTGGGGAAAAGCTAAATGAGTAATGTCTGCATTTATGCCTCTACCCCATTTAGATGAATGACTACAATGCACCAATAAAAAGAAAGAAGAAAGAGAAAAAATAAAAGTAAATAAATAAATAAATAAATAAATAAATAATGAAGGGGATTGTAGTAGACAATGAATAGAGATGTACCATATTCTAATTTTAGGGATGGACAGTTTGTAAAAATCCTTGTAAATAATGCCAAAATAGGTATAAAATAATCCTAACCATGTATATTGTTTGCATAATTCTATATGTGGAACCTTATTTGCACCAATAAAAATGCTCTTCTATGCACAGATACTCACATGTTATACTCACAGATATACACATGTTGCTCAAGCCTTAAAATTACTTTACCGTAAAATTTGTTACCTTAAAATTTGTTACTTTACCTTAAAATTTGTTGTTGTAATTAATTGGATCTAGGAATAGTGGGAGATGAAGGGAGTATGATAATATAAAATTCATGATATCTTAATCTTACTTGAAAAAAATTATACTTCTAGAATGTTTTGCCAACTCTCAGGTGCTTGCTCCTAACTTGTCAGTCTTTTAATGATGTGCCCTTATTCACTCCTCTTCATGGCTGGTGACCTACATAACATCTATGCCAGGTCTTAAATCTAAAACTTCTAAGTGCTCAGCATAAATAAGAAATGAAGTTACAAGATTTCATGCACACTTAATGTTTATCTATGGAGAACACATGTGTGAATGAAAACTAAAAACTGAAAAGATACTTATAGAGTTACTTCAGTCCTTTTTAATCTGTTTTGATCATATTAACTTGGAAATATGATGAAGATTTTGCCCTGTCTCCTCCCTCCAGAGAGAGAGAGAGAGAAAGAGAGAGAGAGAGAGAGAGAGAGAGAGAGAGAGAGAGAGATAGAGAGAGAGAGAGAGAATATGCATCATGCATACACACAAAAATGTATATAATTTCAGACTATTTGCAAACACTATTTATGAATTTCCAAGAATTTATTGGATTCATGAAAGCAAATAAACATACACTTTTTTTATAAAATTACTAAAAACTCAAAACTTCATTCCATTTCACTGAGAGGCATATGTATGGGTTTCAACTTTAGCAACTGCTTTCTCTCAAGCTGCAGCGAGGTTATATTGCTAGGACTGAAATTCCTAAGCTAAAATTCCGCTATCTAATGTTTCAGTTTAGGAATCATTCTGTCTACTTCTAAGGTGGGGTTTTATGTTTCAATGTATCCAAAAAGTTGATAATACATAATTTAGCTATAACTTGAAAAGGCATTCAGAAACGTTTCCTGTTTGTAAGAAATTACAAACTCTTGAGTTGGATGTTTATAAACAGTACATTTTTTCTTTTTTTTTTTTCTGTAGTGGGGATTAAACTAAGGGGTGCTTTACCACTGAGCTATATTCCCAGCCTTTTTTATCTTTTAAGACAAAATCTTGCTAAATTACCAGGCTGGCCTCAAATTTGCAATCCTTCTGCCTTAGCCTTCCACATAGCTGGGATTACAGGCATGTGCCACTGAACCTGGCTTAATACATAAACTTAAATATGATAAAGAGTGCACTAGCCAGTCCTTTATTACACACCTGTATTCCCATTTTGGAATGCTGAGGCAGGGGGATTTTAAGTTTGAGGGCAGCTTGGGCAACTTAACAAGACCTTGTCTCAAAATAAAATGTAAAAAAGAAATGGGATGTAGCCCAGTGGTACAGTGACTTTGTATGCAGTCTCAAGTGTGTGTGTGTGTGTGTGTGTGTGTGTGTGTGTGTGTGTGTGTACATATATATATATGCATATGTGCATATGTATATATACATATACATATGTATAAAGAAGATGAGAGGCAATTTCATCAAAAGTTAAGGGAAATGAAATTAAAATATAAAAGAGAAAAGAAATAGAAATTATTCTAAAGTTTACAAGCAAATTATAACAAAAAGAGTGTTTGGAGCTCATAAAATGTGGTTATTAATTAAAAGTAAGAATAATCTTCATCACAAATAAAAAAGTAGCCTTTTGGATTATCTAGTTTTCTGTAAATACAAAGGAGTGAATCATTGAAACATTTGGATGATATTAAATTTTCTGACTGATTTAAAGCAAAAGACTGACATCACTTCAGACATAAAACTCAAAGTACACTAGTACAAGAGGACATTATTGACAAGTTTGATAATCAGTATCTGTGATTCAAAGATGATTTAATATTTAGTCACTGCACAAGAAAACTTAAAATGCCCTGAAACCTGACAAATTTTATATGACAGTTTGGGTAGAGTTTTCCCGAAAGTGATAACAATCCTAAATATTGATATGACATGTCCAACAGTGATTTGGGATGCTAACCATAACTTTTCTAAAGTATTCATGTAAATTTTTAAAAAGTGGTTCATATTAATTATACAGTATAGTGAGTTTCCTTGTAGTGTATTTGTACATTCATATAACATATGTTTATCAATTTCACTCCCCACTACCTCCCCTTCTTTCCCCTTGATCTCTTTCCTCTACTCTAATGATCTCTTTTTAACCTTCCTGATATCCCTCTTGTTCCCTGTAGTTTCCACATATGAAAGAAAACAGATGACACTGTCTGAGTTGGGCTTATTTTATTTAGCATGATACTCTACAGATTCATAGATTCATTCTTTTTTTTTTTTTTTTTGCAAATAACATGATTTTGTTTTCCTTTTTAGCTGGATAAAATTTCTTGTGTCTACACATTTTCTTTATCCATTCATCTATTGACTGACACCTAGGCTGACTCTATAATGTGAATATTGTGAATCTTGCTTCAATATATATAAATATGCATGCATCATGTGTCTACATAGTATACCAACTTTAATTCTTTAGTAATGAGGTGTGTATAGCTGGATAATCTGATAGTTAAATTTTTAATTTTTGAGAAACCTTCATATTGATCTGCAAAGCTGCTATACTAATTAAGGTTCTTAAAGTGTGATGTCTGTACCAGCAACATCAGCATCACCTGAGAAGTTAGAAATGCTAATTTTTGGAACATCACTCCACACCTACTAAATCAGAAAATTGGAGTGGGATTTAGCAACTTATTTTAAGAAGCCCTCCAAATGATTCCAATGTAAGTAATTCTCTCTTTATTTGTGTGTGGCAGTGGGGATGGAACCCAGGGACATTCTACCTATGAGCTACAGAGCTATACCACCAGCCCTATTATATTTTTTTTATTTGAAACAGGGTTTCATTAAGTTGATGCAATCCACACTGAGTTTCTGAGGCTGGTTTAAATCCTGGGATTTCCCCTAAACTCCTACCCAGTTTCAGCCTCCCAAGTACTGGGATTACAGGATATGCCACCATACCTACATGAATTCCCTTATTTCTAATCCTCATAGCAAAGAATACTTCTAATTACTTTTGATTAGCTGGATGTGGTCCATTTTCCTGTGGTTGACATTTAGTTTGATTACAGTTTAGTGATAATACTAATAAAGCTGCTATGAACATTATTTTACAAGTCTTTTGTGAATACCTTTTTATATATTATTGACTGGAACTGGGATTGCTGGATCTCGTGGTCAGTAGATGCCAAGCTTTCTAATGGAGCTACTCCCCCTGGCCCCAAAAGCACAGCTCCATCCACATCCTCACCAAAACCAGATACTGTCAGTGTCTTGTTGCCATTGCTTTTAATGTTCTTCCTGCTAATGACTGTGGCTTTAAGGCTCATTTCTTTTCAGGTCTTTGTTGGCCATGAGTTTATCTCCTTTGATGAAGTATCTATTCAGTTCTTTTGGCCAGTTTTAATTAGATTGATTTTCTTATTCAGCTTTAAAACATTTTAAATTTTTACTTTTTGCTTCTGGATACAGGCTTTTTTATTACATGTAATATAAATATTCTCTCCTAGTTTGTGACTTGACATTTTTATTTTCTTGATAGTATTTCCTTAAAGTCAGAAGTTATCATTTTACTGAAGTCAAATTTATCATCTTTATTTTTTAACTTTATTGTTTCTTATCTATGGGATCTTTGCCTCAAGGATCTTCTCTTGAATTTTATTGTAGATGAGTTATAATTTTAACATACATCTTTATAAATATTTAAAGCTTCTACTTAGGCCTAACTATATTTTATACATGGTATGAGATATAGGCCATCATTTTTTACTTTTTTCCATTGGATATCTAATTGTTCTAGTATATTTGATGATACTTCAAATAGGTATCTGTTTTTAACTTTATTTTTCTATGGTACTGGGAATGGAACCCAAAGGCTTTCTACCTTTGGACTATACTCCCAGACCTATTTTATATTTTATTTAGAAGCAGGTCTTACTAAGCTGCTAAGAGCCTCACTAAGGAACTGAGGCTGGCTTCGAACCTGTGTGATCCTCCTGTCTCAGCCTCCCAAGTACTGGGATTACAAGTGTGTGCTACCACACCCAGCTGTTTAACTTTCTAAAATAGTTTATACTACCCAGGTGTTGTGGCACACGCTTGTAATACCAGCATTCAGGAGGCTGAGACAGGGGGATCACAATTTGCAGACAACCTCAGTTATTAGTGAAGCTTTTTGCAACTCAGTGAGACCCTATTTGAAAATAAAGAATATAAAATAAGGCTGGAGATGTAGCTCAGAGGTAGAATGCCCCTGGGTTCCATCCCTAGTACCGCAAAAAATAAAATAAAATAGTTTATACTGATTTTGCTTTTCAAGTTTAAGACTCTTCCCCATTGTCCTTGGATGTCAGACAGAGATTTCACTAGATAACATTAGCTTGCAAATATTAACAAGAAATGCAACTGTACTTGAATAATTTAGTATTAGTCTAAATATAACTATTAGATTGTCCCCAATGTGACTAGAGGAAAGAAAAAACTCTCAGGTTGGACTCTACCTCATTGGCAAGATGAATCTGCCACTTTCAAGTAGCTGATCATGTGCTAATGAAGAACATTACTTAATCAGTGGGCAAAGATCAAGAAAACAAATGAGCCGGGCGTGGTGGCACAGGCTTGTAATCCCAGCATTCACTGAGACCGAGGATCAAGGTTCGCGGACAGACTCAGCTATTTAGTGACCCCCTCTGCAACTCATTGAGACCCAGTTTCAAAATAAAGAATAAAAAGTAGGGCACGGGTGTAGCTCGGAGTTTTAATGCCCCTGGGTTCCATCCCCAGACCCACAAAAAAAAAAAAAGAAAGAAAAAGAAAGAAAGAAAACAAAGGCCCTGAAACCTGACAGATTTTATATGACAGTTTGGGTAGAGTTTCCCGAAAGTGATAACAATCCTAAATATTGACATGACATGACCAACAGTGATTTGGGATGCTGACCATAACTTTTCTAAAGTATTCATGCAAATTTTTAAAATAGCAGTTCATATTAATTATACAGTATAGTGAGTTTCCTTGTAGTGTATTTTTACATGCATATAACATAAGTTTATCAATGCTGAATTGAAATTAAAATGACTAAACGATGACCTATTTAGTAAACTAAGTGTTAATTTAGTTACAACTATAGAAAATATTTTGTTTGAGGTATCCATTTAAGTGGTAGAATTTTTTTTTTTTTTTCAGGTCTGGGGATTGAACCCTCCGAGCTACACCCTCAGCTCAATTTTTTATTCTTTATTTTGAAACAGCATCTCACTAAGTTACAGAGGACCTCACTAAGTTGCTGAAGCTGTTGGCAAGCCACAATCCTCCAATCTCAGCCTCTAGAATGCTGGGATTATAAGTGTGAACCACCACGCCAGACTACTTTTGCCTAACTGAAACTTTAAAACTAGAAATTTGTTTTAGATATGATCATTTTAGTTTGAAGTTAAAATATGACTCTTTTGTGGAGGCTATGACTTTAATTTTTTCCTGACCATTCATTCCTTCATGGATCCAGTGTTCCCTTGGCTACTCTACTACTGAGTGAAGTTCACTTGTGAGCCTTTCGTTGCCTCATAAGTTTCGTCTGCTGCACGTTACCCTTAAGACCTTGATGAAAAGCTTGTTCAATAAAATAGCTTAGTATAGAGACCTTTTTTCCTTTAGATAGACTTTTATATTTATGAAATAGAAATTGGAAAAAAGCCCTGGAAGGCAATATTTAATGTAAATTTAATTTTCTGCTTAAAATGTTCAACAATATTGGCCCAAAGATAGATGTAGTACTCTTCTTTTCCATTGTTTTATGCCTCATGTTAAAAAAAAATGAAAATGTTTAACACAGGGAGACATTTAATATTTTATACTCAAGGTTACTACTAATTCATTACAATGGATAAAATTTTAGAAATATATCCATGTGTCTGATTGATAAATGACTTCCATAATGAGAGGTTTTCACCTATTAATTGCTCACATCTATGTCCTAGACAAGTTGTGTCTTCTAAATCTCATCTCCAGAGGCAGGACTGTGTTTTCTCTATTATTACTCAGATCCCACCCTCCCGTAAGTGTGGTGCTCATGAGAGGTTAAGAATCAGTGCTTTGTGTGATCAGTTTTTTTTTGTTGTTTTTTTTTTTTTGCGGGTCAGAGGATGGAACTCAGGGGCATTCAACCTGTGAGCTACACCCCCTGCCCTATTTTTTATTCTTTATTTTGAAATAGGGTCTCACTGAGTTGTGGAGGGCCTCACTAAGTAGTTGAGGCTGTCCGCTAACCGTGATCCTCTGGTCTCAGACTCCCTAATGCTGGGATTACAAGCATGTGCCACCACGCTCGGCTGATCAGTTATCATTTTTTGCTTTCTACACTCAAGTTACCATGCTGCCTAATATGAAGGAAAGATCATCATCCTCTTATTTCATACCTGTAAAACTTGCTTGACTTTGAGAACACCTGATTATCAGTGACAGCTGTGTTTCAGCTACCAGATAGTGGGAATGTCTCTGTGGACATTTCAAAGTTTTATTGACATGCTAGGAGCTATCAGGAGAAAAATCACCTCGCCAACATATTTGTTCACATACTTCTCACCTGGGCTTTTCCTCCTCCTGGGACCAGGTGCTGGGGAAGTTCAGAGGGCTAAAGCATTTCACAGAGCTATACCTCTAAGTCAGTATAGTGACAGAGCTATTGTTTTTTGTATTTATACTTAAATGTTCAGGTAAGTCATGTAGTTAGTGTAAAACTGAACTATTTCTCACTATGCCGGTAAGTCAAACAAAGATGAGACTTACCTAAGTCAAAAAACTTAGGATCTAGCCGGGCGTGGTGGCTCACGCTTATAATCCCCGCCATTGGGAGGTGGAGACAGGAGGATCACACAGGTTCGAAGCCAGCCTCTCTGGCTTAGGAGACCCTGTTTCCAAATAAAAATATAAAAATAGGTCTGGGAGTGTAGCCCGGAGGTAGAAGGGTTTCCAGAAACCCCAGTACCACCAAAAAATAAATAAATAAATAAAAATAACTTAGGATCTAAAAATAAGATATATTTCTATACTTACTAGTATATAAATTTTAAACTTAAATTTTTAGTAGAAATTTACTATGATCTGTTTTTCTAAAATTTTTGAGACTATTCTAACATTTCTTTCATGTGAGCAATATGAATGCATAATTTTTCCTAATTAATGTGTAGTTATCTGCTTTCTAAAGCATTCACCTCTAAGCATTCATTATATGACTCAACTCATTAAAATTTTTACTATATCAGTCTTAATATTGCAAATTGAGTGATTATCTTATAAATTTCAGTAATATTGTATGTACCAAAATAGTCAACGTGACCAAATCATTCAATCAAAAAATAATATGAAACTTGTAAGTAAGAACATCATTGAAATAATTTTATTCACTTCACATTGACATTAATTAGTAGTCCAAAAATTGTGGATATGTTACTATCAATATTTTATTATCTGTTAAAATAAAGCAAATCATATCTCACCAGTAAATGCCAATTCATCTGTTTTTTAAATTTAAATGCAAATTTTTTCACCCCTTACCTTTACTAAGAGATAAGTCAAAGTAGAAATTGCTTTTTTTATGCATTACTTTACAGAAGCTTCAATATCTAAATAATTTTATCACTATTCTCTGAAAACTTATTTTAGACCAACATCAATGAATCCAATTTTTATCCTAGGTTTCTATATTAAATTTTAATACAACAATAAAATTATTAGACATGGCTTATTTTTTTAAAAATGAGGCTTTATTATAGTTCCTAAAAATCCCTTTGTAATTTTCAATAGATTGCTGTATGAAAAAACTTACAAGGGCAGTTGTGGTATCTATACTTCAAATATTACATCCTATATTTTTCTCACAGGGAAAGAGAAATGACTTTTATATTATTCTACCACTGATATAATGAGTAATGACCTTGAGAGTATCCTAGAAAACTTTCACACATAATATTCAAAGTCTAAAATTTCAGAGTCTGGAAGTACCTACAAAGTCTTGCTTTGGACCTTCAGCATCAACAAAAAGCCCAATCAACATGTCTTGTAATCATAATCCAGGAGTCCTTACAGAGTAAGAGTATAATAAGATACTCATGCTTCTCTATCTAATGTCACTGTTTGTACCCAGTTCCCCCAATGCCTCTACCCATTGCTGCTACTACATGTACTGTGGCAGTCTGACCTGATTTTTTTGAAGAATAAAGAGATATTGAAATGGACTGAAAGGAGCAGTTCTACATCCTAATGTGTTTTCCTTAAGTAGATGTAGGTATTTAGTATTTGGGGCTTCTCTTGGTGATGGTTATTTCTAACTAAATCAGGAATAAGTAAGGTTTATTAGCTTCATGACTTAGTTTATTAAACTCATGAGATCTCTGTATTAGAAGGCATTTAATATACTTCTATTCAACTTGAGTACTCAAATGCATCTTTCAGATGTAATGTTTTTACAGAAACTATACCTATATCTAGTGGCACACCCCATACTTATTTCTTTTCATTCTAACCTCATTTATAAACTAAACATTTTTAAATTTGTAATCACATTAATGGATAAAAATTTAGAGTGATAATATAGGGAAGAAAAGATTTCAAAGTGTTGTACATGTATTCCTGAGATCCTCTATTTTCATTGATGATACAGAAATCATGGTGAGTGACACCAATCTAGTTGCTATGTATTTACATTAAGAGAATGAGAACTGAGAGGAGGAAGAGGGTGCTTTAACTTAGGAATGCCCTTGATGAAGTAGTAAATGTAATTAGTCATATTAAATCCCAACTCTTGAGGATGGTCTTTTTTTTGTTTGTTTTTGTGGTACTGGGATGGAACCCAGGGGCATTCTACCTCCAAGCTATAACCCCAGCCCTATTTTTTATTCTTTATTTTGAAACAGGGTCTCACTAAGTTGCGAAAGGCCACACTAAGTAGCTGAGGCTGTCTGCAAACTGCAATCCTCCTGTCTCGGCATACCAAATGCTGGGATTACAAGCGTGTGTCACCATGCCCAGTTTGAGGATGCCTTTTTAGTATGCTTTGCGATGGAATGGAAAGTATTCATCACTTTTGCTGTACTTCCAACTTCAAAGGTAGTCTAAAGGAAGAAGCTCATGTTTTAGTTGCTAGCTGAACTAGCCACATTTTCATAATAATATTTTCTTAAAAGAATAACTTGGCAGACAATTATTCATACTTGGGTATTTTATAGACACTTTCTAAAAAATGTACAAAGTAAACCTTCCATTTTGAGAGAAATGATGAACAATATTTATTTCCAATGACCAACTCACGATGTTAAGTAAAAGTACTGAAAAATATCTGTATGGCCCTGATAATATGACAGATTTCCAATAAGTAAAGACTCTTGTGATGAGAAAATTGATGATATCAATAAATGTAATTTTTACATAATGAGATGTGTCAACATTGGAAGATTGTCCTAAAGTTCAATATTTTCCAAATGGCCACTTCATGATGTTGAAATTTGTGCTTGGCAAAAAAGCCATTCAGAGTGAAAAGGTTTATCTCAGTGGTAGAAGCATGTGTTTAGCATATATGAGACCCTATGATTGAACCCCAGTACCTCACACATACTCACAAAAGTAATAGATATAACTGATATAAACATAAGCTTCTCAGACCAAAAAGTTGGAGAATTGCTGATATAAGCCAAAAGGGTGTGAAGGAAACAATTTATCCACTAGAGGGAGCTTTTATTTTATATAGATTATAATATAGAAGCATAGAGAATTTACATAAAAATAAATATAATTCTGAAGGAGAAACCATAGATGAGCAAATAAAGTGACCTAACTGAAGGGGATAGGAGGGGGAAAAGGGAAATTTCCTAATGTCCATTGACAAATATATCAAAGTCAATCACTAAGCCAAACATGAGAAGGAGGGAGGTGGGAAGGAATGAAGTGGAAGTTGAGGAACGGCTGAATGAGTGATGTGTGCATGCATGCCTCTATCGTCGTGTACCCCATTAAGATGTATGACTACAATGTACCAATAAAAATAAGTAAAAAAAGAAAGAAAAATAAATATACGCATTTTAAGATTATAGTAGTTAATACTATAACACAAAACTTTGTGAAAACCCCACGCTTTATTTCTGCCAAAGCCTTATTAACAAAATAAGAGGAATTTATAGCCATAACTTAGTTTATCCATAGTATGGTCAAGAAAATTATGTTTACATTAGAATTTAAAAAACATTACAAATTATTAACATGATTTAATATGAAAATAAGTCATATTTTTTCTGCTTCCCTGAAAATATCAGAAGTTGGTATGGTCCTTTCTTTTGACTGACCTTTGAGTAATTGATAATTAAGTATAAGTCAGCCAGAAATATTTCTGATGTTTGTACTTCTCCCAGAGAAATTCATATCTGTTACTGGGAAATGACTCTGCGTATGGAAGCAATGACTAAGTCCTGAATGATATATTTCTTCTCTTTTCTGAAGTCCACATAAAATCACATCACTCCTTAAGCCAATCATGCCTGTGGTTTTATGAGCTCTCCCACAATGATATCAATTTTTGTAGTAAAATGTATTTTTCATTGTCTTCCTGAAGACATTACTATATGGAAAACCATATAGTAATCTGTAAGGGGTGGGCCTCGGTTCAGTAGTTAAAGCTGTTATGTAATTTCTACAGATTTTTTTAAAAAAACATGCATGCATTACTATGTGAATGTCATAACTAATTTCAAGTGAACCATGTTATGGTCAAACCAAAGCTAAGCACATCCAAATGTGCAGCAGCTATGTTAGTCCAAATCCTTCAGGGTGCCCGTCCCCCTGGTGAGATATAATATGCCCTTATAAGAAGGACCAAGGGAAAGTAGTCTTCTGGGAAAAAAAAAAACAACTTTATTTTCTCTGCAGATCTTCATGTATTCTCTCAAACTAGTGGTTCTTAACCTATTGATGTAAAAACAAGAATGTTAAAATCAGATAGAATCCATAGACACTCCACTCGTAGAAATATATAAACACAATATGCTAAATATTGCACATAATTTTGAAGGTTTCAGGTCCTCTTGAAATCCTCAAGGATTTTAGGTTAAAAATGTGAACTTTAAATCAATACAAATCAGAGAAGATAGAATATGGCAGGTTATTTTGGTGGGGAGGGGAAAGCAGAGCATAAGTATCCGGAACAAACATGCATTAATCATCTCATTTGTTCTTATTTGTGTTGGAATCATCACTAAAAATACATTTAGGAATTCTGAAATACTTTCGGTAGGGCCTTCAAAATCCCTTCCTATTAAAATACTTATAAAGAATGGAGCTAAAAGCTTTGGTAGAATTGAGGCCAGACTTGGTGAAATGTGGTAATTCTCCAATGCAGAAAGTTCATTTCAACCTGCCAGGTATTTACATTTTTTTCCTTCCCATGAATTTAAGAAAGTTATATATTTAGGTATTGAGTCAATTTTGGTTTAAAAGAGTTTTGAAAAAAAATTATTTAGAGCATTCAATTTCTAGGATCCAAATAGGACTCAAGAATTCCTCAGAAATAACTGTACTGCTTAAGTTATAAAAACAAGCTAGAAGCATTTTAAATGTAGGCAAACTTAATTCACAATAATAATGTTAAAGTTGTTTATCCTTATTCAGTTTGTAACATTTTTACTCTTAGCTTAGGAAGGATTTGCATAATATATTTAAACTGTGAACAATGAAGTCATAAAATGATTTCACTGGAGATGAAGGATGGGGCACGGGAGCCATGCCCTCAGGGTTGTACAGGAATGAAGAAAGTGGGAGAGAAGAGTAAAATGGCAATCCTCTGTTCACAAGTTCTATTTTTTTCTTTTTGTGGCACTCGGAGTGGAACTCAGGGGGTTCTACCTCCGGGCTACACCCCTAGTCCTATTTTTTATTCTTTATTTTCAAACAGGGTTTCACTGAGTTGCAAAGGGCCTCACTGAGTAGCTGAGGTTGTCTGCAAACCGCTATCCTCCCATCTCAGCCTCCCAAATGCTGGGATTACAAGCATGCGCCACCACCCCAGGCTCTCACAAATTCTTAACAGATACTGATAGCTGAAACTTACCAAAAAAATAGAATAAATTATTCTTTCCTTTCAGGGTAAGTATTATGCCCCAAACATCTACTTTCTGAATTTTTTATAAAGAATTTTTATTATTTTACATTGCTTTTCAAATGTCTTTACTTCTTCGAACTTTCTATGTATCGGAATTAGGTGATTGATAGTTTAATTTTGCTTATGTGCTTGGATACAGCCATGGTGAAGAAATAAAACTCGGTAAACTCTATCATTAATAAACTTGAGCATGACCTTCCCTTAGCATTCACACGTGCTTCCACATCCCATTCATCATGAAGTAATTTCCTGTGGTTTTCAGCAGGCCTAGGTGACTGTTACCTTGAGTCTACTTTTTGAGGATCAAGTTGATTGAAATGAGTGGCTTTTCTTTCTCATGACCTGGTTAAACCTAAAGAAGCATATTTCAGGGTATCTTAGATCATCACACCTAAAATTAATGCATACCTCCTGTGTACCTAAAGAACAGCTTCCAGGCTGCCACTTTGGCAAGAATAATTCCACACCTTTTGGTGTAACTTCAAATATTTGCAAATCTTGGAGAGAAGAACAGCAGACAGTAGGATTTGCAGCTTGGAGAGCAAACTTAGTGAGTCATCAATGATGTTGAAAGCCAACACAGATCTAATGAATACATGCTGTAGTTTTAACACTGGGAATCAACGCTGAATTATTCGGGAAGCTTTTTTTTTTTTTTTTCCTTTAAGAGACTCTTCTAAGTCCTTGGCTGTCCTTCCAGTCTTCTAAATTTGGCAGGCATATTTAAGTGGTAGGGATGAGCAGATAGTGGCATGTGGTAGGGCTGTGTAATGATCCTGGGAGACCTATCCTGTTCTACAGAGAACCCCCTGAAGCAGCAGAGATTTCAGCCATATGTTCAATTCTTTTGGGAAACGGATGACAAGGATTGTGTCAGTGTCCCTGAAACTGAGTTTCGGTCAAGGATGCAGTCCCAAGTGGAGAAATAAAAGAACCTAAGATTTGCCATATTTAGAAAAGAGTGTGGTTGAACAGCTCTGGTGCATATGAACTAGGGAGAATAGTATGGTTTATTTAAGGTATAGTTGCCTTAAATGTATCCCAGTACTTAGGATACTAAAGTTAAATATAGACTTTATTTGGTATTGGGAATAGGACTTTTCACATTAAATATGCCTTGTTCATCTTGGACAATGGGTCTGCAGCTGAGAAAAGGAAGGCATCTTTCTCCCAGTACAATACTTTAACTTCCCTGTTGGATGGTAGTGTATCCTATGCACAGTCTTCTGAAATAAGTTACAGCAACAGCTTTTAATTTTTTACTCTATGACAGAGTCTTACTAAATTGCCCAGGAAGGCCTCAAACTAGTAGTCCTCCTGCTTCAGCTTTCTGAGAAGCTGCAATTACAGGCTGTTTTTTTCATTTGTCACCTGTGCTTTTGTCCAAAGTCCACCAAAACACTATGGCATTTTAGCCACTTTACATCATTATGAGTGTGGGTGGGGGGGAAGGAGAGGAGAAGGAGGAGGAGGAGGAGGAGGAGGAGGAGGAGGAGGAGGAGGAGGAGGAGGAGGAGACAGAGACAAAGCAGAGTGATTGATAAATAGATATTGGAGATTGGATCCAGGGGCATTCTATATTAGAGCTACACTTATGACCCTTTAAAATTTTTGTTTTGAATTGGGTTCTCACTGGGTTTCTGAGAGTCTTGCTGAATTGGTAAGACTGGTCTCATGCCTGTGATCCTCCAGTCCTAGCCTCCCAAGTTCTGGGATTACAGGCATATGCCACCATGCCCAGTCACTTTACATATTTATCCTTAGTTTCTTAGACTTCATTTTTTTTTTCCTTTTTCTATATTATTGGGCCAACTTCACAGGCAAGTGAGGATGATTTATCTGGTGTCAGAACACAGGAGAGGAAATAATGTTCAAGACTATATTTTAGTAATCAGTTGCCTTCTAGCAGTCACCAACACTGAAGTTGAGAAGGAACAAGTGGGCACATAAGACATGCATTAGCTTCTTTATCTTATGCAGAAATGTCACAAAGGGGGGATATATTTCTAGTTATTCTTGATATAGTTTAATGTCTCTGCGTTAAGTACCCATAAAGGGAATTATTACCAGAAAAGCAGTCTCATCCTTTCCAAATCAAGGTAGACAGCATTAATAGAAGACAGTGTCATGTGCTCTGAGCTCATACCTCTGACTCTACCTTTTAATAGCTATATGCATTTGGGCAAGTTATGCCATGTGTTTTGTGTTTGAATTCTCATCAGTAACACAAGGTTAATGAAGCACCTACCTTGTAGAATTGTGAGCACTAAATGAGATATTATAGGCAAACTAGTTAGAGCACCATCTGATATATAATACACACACTTAAATGTTGAGTGACAATAGTGTAGTAATTTATAGTGTTTGTCTATGAACAATTGACTAGGATAAGTTCTAATGAATCTTCTTCATTGCTATTTAAGCATTTCAGACAGAATGGAATGTAACTAAGAATATGAACAGCACTAGATATGAATATCTAAGACAGAAGCCATCAAGATTATTCATATGTTTCTATTTTATTATTTTTTCTAGTACAAAGATACAGCTTATCTTCTCAGAGTAAGAAAATTACCTTTGTCAATATCTGTTGTTTAATTTGTTTGAATTCCAAGCTTAAAGTAACATTATCGTAGTTTTTTCAACAATTGCTGCAAATATACTAATTTTAAATATGAAAATTATAGCAAATGAAGACAGGGGATAGCATCATCATACAGAAGACTTTTCAAAACAATCACATTAACTTATTTTATTTTTATGAAATTTTACTTATTTACTGGAGATTGAACTCGGGCATTCTACTACTGAGCTACATTTTTAGCCCTTTTAATTTTTTATTCATTAAATATTTTTATTATTTATTTATTTATTTTGTTGATCATATTGAAAATGGCATACATTCAGACTGTGCTTGGTGCCCTCTCCCACCCCCAGCTTCTCCTTCCCCTCCTCCCAACAATGAGTGTCCAGGCTAACCATGCTACACTCATACTTTTACACATATTTGAATGTAGCAACTCAATTAAATGACTTCAGCCTTCTTCCTCTCCTACTCTTCCCTTTCAGCTTTGCTGAGGTTTCCCCTCTATTATCTGTAGTCCATCTGGTATTCCTAATACTCCCTCATTTGGGCATATTAGAGAGAACACATGTCCCTTCTCTTTCTGTGCTTGGCTGATCTCACTTAACATAATGTTCTCCAGGTCTTTCCATCTTCTTGCAAATAATGTGATTTTGTTCTTCTTTATACCTGAGTAGAATTCCATTGTGTGTATTTCCCATAATTTTGCAGTCCATTCATCTGTTAATGGAGACCAAGGTTGTTTTCATATTTTGGCTATTACAAATTGTGCTGCTATGAACATGGGTATGCATATGTTATTGTAGTTCTCTGATTTCAACCCCTTTGGAAAGATACCCAGGAGTGGTATGGCCAGATCATATGGTGGATCCATTCCCAGTTTTCTAAAGAATCTCCACATTGATCTCCATAGTGGCTGAACTAGTTTGTACTCCCACCAACAGTGTAGAAGAGTTACTCTTTCCCCACATCCTCACCAGCATTTGTTGTTATTAGATTTCTTTATGCTTGCCACTCTGATTGGGGTTAGGTGGAATCTCAGCATACATTAACTCATTTTAAAAGAAAGGGGAAGATGGCGACCGAGAAAAGCGGGGCTTAAGAGCCCCGCTAACAACCAATCTCCATTACCACAAAATCAGTGCCTTTCATAGCCAGAAAACACCATCACCAGAGGAACAAAAAAATCACCAGGCTCCAGAGAGAAAGCAGACTGAGAACAGAGCTCAGAGCCACAGAGGAGATACACCGGCCTCACGCTCGAGGACACGGCAGCAGCGCCATACTGCTGGCGGCAGCGGTGAGTTCACCGGACTGCTATAGCAAGCCGAGGTGAGCCACTGCGGAACAGCCAGGCGGGATTTTTCAGCGCAGGGAGCATCTAAAGCTCCCAGTGGCTGAGCTCAGCACACACTGCGGGGACTCAGAGTGGAACTCAAAACCATGAAGAAATAAGCCAGCCTCATGGCTGAGGGCGTAGCAGCGGCGCCATATTGCCACCGGTGGCAGCAGCAGTGAATTCACCGAGTCCAGTACAGCTACATCTGCGAACTCAAGAACAGTGAGTCAAATTGCGGGCCCCAGAGGAGAAATCCCAGTACTGTACTCCCTGGGAATTGACCCAGTGGGGGAGTGGCGGTGGCAGAGATATCACACCATAGGAGAACGCGCAACCTGGCACCCCCCATAGTTTAAAGCAGCCTCTATCGACTCCCTGGGTCGGAGACTCTGTGATACCACCCAGTAAAGGAGTAGTGGGATCTGAGATACTACAGATTTAAGATCCAGAGCACCTTAAGTGAAGCCATAGTGACCCAAGGGAAGAACCCAGAGAAGGCACAAACTTCCGAAATCATGGGAAAGAGAATAACACTGGAGCAATGAATGCCCACAACTCCACAACATCAGCTGATAAAACAGAAAATCAGAGATTTCTAGAAGATCAAATCAGGAAAATAACTGTAGAAATAATAGAGATGCTTCGAAAAGAACTCAGAGAGAGCCAAAAAGAGATAAAGGATGCAATTAATGAAGTAAAGGCCTCAATTCAAAGCATGAACAACCGATTAGACCACTCTCGCTCTTAGAAGATGATCATTCCAAAAATGAACGCATAGTTTCTAATCTAGAAAAAAATATCCAACAGTAGGAACCTGACATTGAAGAAATATGGGCCCATTTTAAGAGAGCTAACCTAAGAATATTTGGAATAGAGAAGGGAAAAGAAAGTGAAACCAAAGGGATCAACAATCTCTTCAAGGAAGTAATAGCAGAAAATTTTCCAAACATAGAGCAAGAGGTTGATACACAGGTCCAGGAAACTTATAGAACTCCCTTTAGACAGGATCGGAGAAGAGGATCCCCACTCCACATAATTGTCAAAATGACCAATGTGGAAGCCAAGCAGAGAATCTTAAAGGCAACAAAAACAAAGGGCCAAGTGACATTCAGAGGCAAACCAATCAGAATCACTCCAGACTTCCCAAACCAAGTCATGAGAGCCAGAAGGGCTTGGAGTAACATATTCCAAACTCTGAAAGAAAACAACTTCCAGCCAAAAATTTCCTACCCAGCAAAACTTTCTATCAAATTAGATGGAGAAATAAGAAGCTTCCATGACAAACAGAAACTGAAGGAATTTATGTCTTCAAAACCAGCACTAGAGAAAGTACTCAAAGAGATTAACTACAAAGAAGAAATAGGTAACACACACCAGAACCAGAGAAAAAAGAGTTTCCATCCAACAGACAACTAAGATTGGTTATCTATGGAGATTCATTATTTATGTTAGTCTTTTACCTATCTCTAAATTGTATTATTTGCCTTTATTGTTGTTAATTTTTAGGATTTCTAGTTGGAATATTAATATACCTTCAGATATAGCATTTTGAAATACTTTATCCAATTCTATTAGTAACTTTTAACTCTGTTTACATTGTCTTTGGATATACAATTTTTTTTTTTATTTTTTAGGGAGTTTATATACTCTTCGGTTGCCTGTGCCATTGAAATCATATCCAAGAAATCACTGCCAATTTCAATGTTGTGAGGTTTTATGACCCAGATTTTCTTCTAAAAGTTTATAGTCTTAAGATTTATATTTAGGTCTTTTATCTATTTTGAGTTAATACTTGTATATGGGATTAGATAAGGGTCCAATTTTATTCTTTTCCATGTAATTATTATTTTTCAACAATATCTAGTTAAAAGATTATTATTTCCACAACCAAATGTTCGTGGAAACCTTGTCAAAAATAACTTGACAATATAGGGAAGAATTTAGCTCTATGCTTTTATTTAACTCCAATGGTTTATATATCTGCCTTTAGAACAGTACTACACTGTTTCAATTATTGTAGCTTTATATGGTTTGAAATCAGAAAATATATATCTTCTAGCTTTGTTCTTTTTCAAGATCGTTTTGGGTATCTAGAATCCATATTCCATATTAGGATAGATTTTTTTCTGAAAAATAAATATATAAATATATAATAGTTTCACCTAAAAAAACAGAAAAAAATATTCTCTGGTAAGAAAGAAAGCAAAAAGAAATATTGAAATGTTATCTTTAAATCATCAAAAGCTTGGTATCAGAAAAATGAAACTGTTAAGTGATATTATCATTTTTAATTTTGGATAAATTGCTATAATACTAGATGTCAACCACTAAGCCAAGCATGGGAAGGAGGGATGGGGAGAGAATGGGGTGGGGATCGGGTGGGGGCTGACTGGGTGATGTGTGCATGTATGTCTACAAAAGTTTGTATCCCACTATGATGTATGAATACAGTGCACCAATAAAAAATAAAAATTAAAATAAATAAATAAATAAATAAAATAAAATAAAAAAGAAAGTTAATGATTAATTTTACAAATTTACTATTCCAGATTCTGTTCCCAAAATAATGGGTTAGATTTTAGTGTATTTTTTTCTGATATTTATGTTGGCAGTTCTGATTATGCTCTTGCTGTTTCATGAATCCAGCCTAAAGTGCTAACTTGGAGCATGCACACTTTAGTAGACAGCCTGGTCTTCCTGTTAGGTGTCACCCCTGGAAGGAAGGAACTAGCCACATTCCTTTTGTGTTCCACACATCTAATACAGTGCTTTGATCATGGAAAGCACTTTGTAGATTCATAGATTCCTGCAAAACTATACAATTTTAGAACCATGAGAATAGAATCCCTCATTAGGATAGATTTTTTTCTGAAAAATAAACATATAAATATATGATAGTTTCACCTAAAAAAAAAGAAAAAAATATTCTCTGGTAAGAAAGAAAGCAAAAAGAAATATTGAAATGTTATCTTTTAGTTATCAAAAGCTTGGTATCAGACAAATGAAACTGTTATGTGAGATTATCATTTTTAATTTTGGATAAATTGCTATAATACTAGATGTCAACCACTAAGCCAAGCATGGAAAGGAGGGATGGGGAGGGGATGGGGTGGGGATCGGGTGGGGGCTGACTGGGCGATGTGTGCCTACAAGTATGTATGTCTACAAGTTTTTTGTATCCCACTATGATGTATGAATACAGTGCACCAATAAAAATTTTTTTAAAGTTGCAAAATAAAAAAGAAGTGCATCTATAGAATATTAATATAATATCATAATAAGAATTTAGTGGGTCTACATTAAAAGTTGACAAATGTCCCAAAAGACACTTCCCATGAGCCCTGCTTCTATTTTTCCTTCTGTGGTCTTCAAATCTGGTCCTCTCCCTGATGTTGCCATCACACAGGTGCATGAGGACCCTCTTGGGTTGGCTGTTCTGCAGTGTGTCCCCATAGAACCTTCACCTTCCTCATAGCAGACATTCTTTTGCTTTTCTGTCTCACCCTCTGAATGGGAGCCTTGTGAGGATATGAACTATTTTTTCTTTTGTTTGTTTTCAGAGAAGCATACACTAGCATTTTGCTGCAGAAATCATTTCCATTAGTGCCCTTTAATTCATTTCATCATATAATCTCCTGGAGGCATTTGAAGTTGCCACCCTTGCCCAGGGGTGATCTTTAGGTTCTTTTACATTTCTAAAGTTTTGAATCTGTGGGGTGTTTGTGCGTGTGTGTGTGTGTGTGTGTGTGTGTGTGTGTGTGTATGTTAAATACATAATTTCATGCTAGAGTTTCCATTTGCCTATAACAAGAGCTTCCATTTACATTGGTTTGTCTTCTTGAAATCCTCTCATTTGAGTTCTGTCTAGTAAAGCTTAAGGATTCTCAAGCCTACAGGTTCCCGTTCTCCACTGTATTCCATACTTTACCAAGATAATTACATGTGCTTGTATCAACTCCCTAGATATTTTATTAGCATCTTCTGAGGTGATAATTTTTAGCATTTCAACAAAGGTTAAATATTACAGTAAAAAATTCTATATAGGAATGTGTTTGTGATCTGGATGTGGTGCCGCATGCCTGTAATCCCAGTACTTGAGCTAAAATAGCAGGATAGTAGGTTTGAAGCCAGTCTCAGCAACTTAGACAATCAGAAATTTAGAAAGATAGTTTTTAAACAAAAAATAAAAAGAGCTGGGTTATAGCTCAGAGATAGAGTCCCCCTGGGTTCAATCCCTAGTACTTCCCATTCACACATACAAAATATGTGTGAACATTGCCGGGCGTGGTGGCACACACTTGTAATCTCAGTACTTGGGAGGCTGAGTCAAGTGGATCCCACGGGTTCAAAGCCAGCCTCAGCTACTTAGTGAGGCTCTCAGCAACTTAGTGAGACCCTGTTCCCAAATAAAACATAAAATGGGTCTGGGAGTATAGCCTGGAGGTAGAAAGTCCTGGGTTCCACCTCCAGTACGACCAAAAAAAAAATTTGTGAGTATGTGCTTATGTATGTATGTATTTTAGAAATGCCATTATTAATTCGAAGTCTTTCTTTTTGTGATGCTTGTTATAGGGATACTTGAATACATCTTGGTTCTACAGTTATGCAAATATAGGTATACACACATATGTACTCATGTAGTATAAATACATTAATAACTTCTTGCAGTTAGTTACATCTAGTATTTCTTTTCCTTTGGGGCAAAACCAAATACAAAATCTTAGTAAACTCCCCAATGAATCTTTTTCATGATGTCTAATTACCTCCATGAGAGGTCATTCTATAAAAATGCTGCTTAACAGGTTAAAGAATAGTTGATATGGGCCAATATTTATTAAGAGTTGAGTGGAATATAACAAGTCTGTGATGGGTAAAAAATGTTAGTGTAGTAGAATAGATAATGAACAATGAGATGAACTATTACTAATTTTGCACTCAAAATGTATATATAAAGAAATCTACATTTTGTATTATGTTTTCTATCCTGGCAGAGTAGATACCTCAATTGAGAAATATGTGACCCTTTGGCTCCCTAAGGCTATTTGTTTTAGAATACTCTATATGGTTAGCTAAATTGGAGCATAAATGCACAGTGGAGGCAAATTTCAAATCTAATAGGATCCATGGGTTATACACATAAGACTGTTCAAATAATTGAACTCCCATCCACTTATGATTATCTTATTTGCCACTTGGTGCAGGCCTGAAGACTGCACAAGCTATGAAGAAGCCACTGGCATATGGTCTGGTGGTCTCTCAGCAATCATTTTAGTTTCCATCACAGTAGACCTAGTTTCTAGAGCACTCAGAGACACCATCCTTACGAATATTAAGCAAGTAACTGCTCATACATGGGTTCTGAGTAGTTCTTCTCCATCTACGTATTTTCCATGTTTCTACTCTGTTATTCTCAACATTATTATCTCAGGCATCAGGGTATTTGTGGTCACAGGCTAAAGGTCACATTATTATAAATAATAATCAACAATTATTAAATAGCAATTACTATACAGCAAGTTGATGCCTGATGCAGCAGTGGCTAGATAAGTCAGATTCCTAGATATGGCCTTGAAAAAGTGGTTCTACTTGGGGATGTTCTACTTTCCCAATATTTCTGTAAATATAACAGAGTTAAATGTTGTGATAGTTAATACACTTATTCTCCACCTTTCATCTTATTTTTTACTCAGTCTCTAACTGGGGAAGGGAATGTGATTTTATAAAGGACTTATATATGTGCCTGAAACTGCTCTTACCAAGGATGCTTACTCACTAAAACAATTTATTATTACTTTATAGGTAAAATTTTATTCAGAAATGAGGATATTTTATCTGAATTTAATAAGGAGCAGTAGAAAAGATAGTTATTTAAAATATTTGTATTCCTCTTTTGTCAATTTATTGCCCTTATTTTACTAAGTATGTATGCAAGTACATGCATAAGGGTACAGAAGGGAACAGAAGGAAAGATGAGAGAATGAGGAAATGTAAGTAAGCACACACACTTTCTCCAAATAAAGTCTTGCATGTAGTTTAGTTCTAATGTCAGGTCCTTGGCTTGAAGAAAGACTGTCTAGTGCTTTGTTATTTGTTCATAATTAGTATGCAAATAATTATCTGAGATTAAGCTTTTCCATCCAATAATAAAACTGCATTCCTCTAGTACACACACATCCTCATTTTCAGCTATAAATTCAAAATTGAGGGAAAAAGAAACATAAACAGAAAAATAGGCATGTTGTTTTTGTAGGGATTTTCAAAAAGGTTTTCATATATTTCAGCCAATATTAGTGAAACATAATCAGATTAGCAACCTTAGCAGGATAAATTTCAGGACTTCAGAGGAATACACATAAAATCATCTAATCCAACTTTTTACCAGAAGCTGAAATCTCCTCTACATATCCTCGTCAAACATTTGGTCAGATTCAGCCTGAACACTTCAGATAAGAAGCTTATATTGTGGTGAGGTATAAGCATCATGTTGTTGGTGAACTTTAATTTCACAGTTTTTTTTTTTTTTTTTTTTGAGCTGATGTTTGTTTCCACGACTCAGTTCTCTCTACCCTAATACCATCTCCTGGAGACAGGCAAAATTCATCACATCTTTAATTATCTGAAACATTGCAAATTTTCTGTTGCTGCCTCTCCATCAAGCATTTTTCCATGATGTGTTGAGATCCAGCGCCAGCCTTGTCCTCTTTATGAATGAACATTCACATCAGTTTAGAATCTCTCCATGATCTTGTGTCCTGCTTCTCAGATGTCTTTTCTTGCTGATCCTGTTTTATCACTTTTGATGTGCTCTAGAAATTCCGCAATCTGGTTTCTCCTTTGATCTGAATTCTACTGGAGCGTTCCTCTGAGGGATTATAGGTGATCTCCTGTATATTTAATTTCCCTGAAGCATCTGACCCAATGGCTCGTTGAGGCTGTTTTCTTGTTTAATGTCCTGAAACTTCCTTCTTCTGCTTTACCTTCTGGCTCTGACCACTCCCTTCAGGCTCCCTAGTGAGTTCACCATTTTAAGACTGAAGTGGGTATTCCCAAGGCAGCATCCATCCGCTTTTTAAATATTAAACATACTTACCCAGTGATTTTATATGATATTATATGTTGTTATCCATATTATCATGATCCTCAAAAACATATCACCAATCCAGAAATCTCTCCTAACTTAGAATTCATTTGCCTCATTATTTACCGTCTGGTTTCTTAAAACAGTCTCTGACTGGTCCTTATGGTCAGTCCATGACTTCTCTGAGGCTAGAATACGATTTCTGAATAAAAATCAATCATTCTTCTGGGTAAAATACTTCAATGACTCCCCCCTTTGCCTACCGAACACTTTTCAAATTCTTTAGTATTTGAGATTGCTCAGGACTTTCTCCAGGTTATGTCTCTACTCTCAAGTAAAACTACTTTCCCTCTTAAATCTCTCAGATGTAGTCATAGAAAATTGGCTTCTCTGTTAGAACTCAGTGCTCTTTCCCACCTCTGAACGCTACAGTGTCTTTTGCTGGAAACTCCTAATGTCTCCTCTCTCTATTTGACTACCTCCTGTGCACCAGAGATGCCACTTCATTTCTACTCCACTGCTCATTCTTTTGCTGACTGACTTAAGTATCCCTCCTATGGGCTCCTGAAGTCCTTAGATATGGCATGCTGCTGTATCTTAGTACTTGCCACACTGAATTATGATTGTTCATGTACATGTCTCTCTCAACCAAAGCATGAACAACTTGAGGGAGATGCTATTTCTCTTCATGTGTGCGATCCTGGTACTTATGAAAAATATTTTGGCCTCTCAGTGTAGCTCTTAACATTCATTTATTCACTCACTGCATGGATAATCTCTTTTTTATTTTTTATTTCTTTTTTGCAGTACTGGAGATTGAACCCAGGGGCCTTCTACCTCCATTCTGCACTCTCAGTCCTATTTTTTATTCTTTATGTTTGAAACAGGATTGCACTAAGTTGCGGAGGGCCTCACTAAGTATCTGAGGCTGGCCATGAACATGTGATTCTCCTTTCAGCCTCCTAAGTACTGGGATTACAAGAATGTGCCACCACACCTTGCTTCCATAGATAATCTTAATACTTCTTTGTTATGGTTTGAATGTGACCACCAAAATTCATGTGTTGGAAACCTAATTATCAGTGCAACTGTATCAGGAGGGGGGGGGGGCTTTGAGAGAGGTATTCAGGTCATGATGGCTTCTTCCTTGTGAATAGATTTATGCTTATATAAGAATGGCTTGCAGGCATGTGTTCTCTCTCCTTTGATTTTCTGCAATGGGACAATACAACCCCCTTTACCCCCCAGCTTCGACCATATGAGGATGAAGTGAGAAAGCCCACACAGATGCTGGTGTCTTGGCCTCGGGCTTCCCAGCTCCCTAGATCTATAAGATATTTCTGACTTTTCTTTTGATTTACAAATTACTCAACATGTTATAGCAGTGAAAAAGGGACTGAGGCACTGTTATTTACTAGGATCTATGATAGATTTTACTAATAAGCAAAAAAAGGACTATTCCTCATGATGCTTAAAAATGACTAACCAGTCTCTTTTAAATGTTGCTTTTTATGTTCCCTTTTCCATTATGTAGGATCATTTTAAGTCTTGATCTTACAGTAAACCCCGTTAATTAGGCTTTCTATCTATGGCTATTGCAAAATTTTCCTTAGAACATTTTGAGTTGTTGGGTCTATACTTATAGGTGACATGTATAGTCTTTTATAATCCTCAGAATAACTTCATAATATCATTACTGGTGTTCTTTTCTTTTTTTTTCTCAATTTTTTTTTTCTTGTGGGTCTGGGGATGGAACCCAGGGGCATTCGACCACTAAGCTATACCCCCTGCCCTAATTTTTATTCTTTATTCTGAAACCGGGTCTCACTGAGTTGCAGAGGCCCTCACTAAGTAGCTGAGGCTGTCTGCAAACCATGATCCTCAGGTCTCAGCCTCCTGAGTGCTGGGATTGCAAGTGTGCACCACCACGCCCGGCTCTGTTCTTCTCTTATATATGAGAAAACAGAAAGTTGCAGAATTTAAATCTTGTGATAGTGTCAAAGCAGAGTTTCAAACTCAGAGGAGAAGAGCCTCTCATTAAGCTGCTCAAAAGATTCTTTCTATAAAGTCTTCATTTAAGGTACTGATAACTAATGTGGAATGAGCCAACTTAAGCCCCCAGGGCCGGCATGAAGACTCTCCTTCTTGTGGCACTATCCATTTATCAGACATTCTTATCAATCACCCCAGTAGGCAACCCACCTTTCCTCATCTTATCCATAATGAAATTACAAAAAGCTTACTAACCTTGCAGAAATCAGTTTTAACCAAATGCCTGCCCTTGCCTTTATCTTTCGTATAAATTGAGTACCCTATAATTTGGGAAAGTGGTCTACACCCGAGGTTTAATGCCTGCCCAACACTGGGCCTCATAAATACTTATCAGAGTAACAACTGGCTCAACCTTCATCCCTGTTCTTTTCATTTATACCTACAGATACCTTGCAGCTGCATAAATGCTGAGTGCAATTACTCTTCCTATATTTATTTGTGCTACCTCAGTGGCAGATGAACACAAAGATTCTCTCCAAAAATAGGATGGCTCCCAGGCATAGAATACATATGGTTGTTTTAACCTGCTGCTTGTATCAAAGAAGAGATCTCTGAAATTATGTGTTCTCCAGCTACGTGTTGCACTGAGGTACTAAGTAGCAGGTAGGTGGACTGAACTTAGATATTGAGAGTTGTTTCATCTTCAGAGAAGCAGTCCCAGGACTAGAGCCCATCTGAGGAGACTTTCGGGGTTGTTCCTAGAAAGAGGCTGAGCAGGGCCGACTCCCCAGAATTGATCACTTTAGGTCCATAGCTCTGGTTTCTCCTTTGCTTCTTGCTATTACAATCAGTAGAGGATTGTTTATTATCTGTAGCATATTTCTGATGGTTTTCTTTCATGGAAGCTAATATCTTCTCTGGAGAAAGGAATAAAAGAAAAGAAAAGAAAAAGAAAGAGGGAAAGAAAGAAAAAGTTTCTCATGCTTTCAGATGAGTCACACACAATCCTTGTACATAAATGTAAATATCTCCTTTTTTTCTTCAAACTTTTTTAAGCAAATGTGACAGTACCAACACAGTGTCACCTAGTAATTGTTAAATTGTAATTTTAGAAGTAAAAATGCACTCACAAAGAGCCTGTATTAAAAAAGAAAACTTAGCATCTACTCTGAGAGACCATATGGTATTCAAATCACATTGAAAAAAAATTGTTCAGAGTAGTGTGAATTCTCCTAGGACCAGGCTGGTGAGAAACAGGAGACTGAATTGAACAGCCTTGAAGGAAATGAAATCTCTTTTGGCATTACCTCTTTCCATGTGATCTTCTCTGTTAGCAGTCCAGTATTAGCCTGATCATGATCAGACAGAAATAATTTATAGACAGAATTTCAGAATGGGATTTTATCTGTTTGGGGTTAAAAAAAAACTCTGAATTACCCATTTAAACTTTATCAATTACTGATTATTCTGAAGCTCCATAAAACACAATAGTTCAAACCCTTTGTTTCTTTAGCCTGCATTGCTGAGAGCAGTAGCCAATGCATGTGATACAGTGCACACTTGTAAAAGCTGATTCATACTGTGTTTGGTGTCTTTCAAAGGACTGCTTTTGGCATGCTAATTGGATTCTAAAAATGTAATTACAATAGAAACAAAAAACTTGTAGTGTAATCTCTCTGTATTTAATCATTTTGAAATAGTACACAAGTAGGAAACGTACAGAAAAAATGTCCTTTATAATTGTGCTATATTTCTGTGACTAAACTTGTCATTATTGTTACAGAAACATCACTTTTATTTTTCATGTAAGGTACAGTAATCACTATTATATTATCCATTGGACATTTTGTGCTTAATTAACGACTGTGTCCATCACAGTTTTAGAATTCAAAATATTTAACTTTTATTTCAAAGCCCATAGAAAGATAGTGTGGAAAATTCAAACTTTGTCTCATTTAACCTTTCTGATTTCGTTTCTGTTCATCACTTGGGCAATCATCACAGAGTATAAAATTGGCACTTGTAGAACATGTTTCTATGAGGAATTTGTGAGCTAGTGAGTCCTGGAAATCACTGCTCTTCAAGTCTTTGGTGAGAAAGATACATACCAAGTGTTAATATCTTCAGTTAAAACAAACTACATCACAGTTTATGATTGACTCAACCTTTCATCGCCTGTAGATTTATAAGGAAACCCACCTTTTGTTTGGGTTTCTCTGCATTCTACCAGAGATGGGAACAGGTGCTGGAAAGAGGGGAGAGTGTTTGGTGAAATAACTTCAAAGTGTTTGCTTACTGGTTGAGAGCATTTAGAAATAATAATAAGAGGAAGAAAACTGGTACAGGTATCTTTAAATTTTGCATTTTAAATTTGAAAAATAAAGATCTAGAGTTATTATAGAACATATAATATCTTCATGGTTCTTAGATTATTGGCTTTATATTTTGCTGACTTGAAAGCAGCTACAGCATGATTGTTCTTAGCCAGAGAAAACACTTAAAAATAGTGCTGATCAGTATCCAATGTGTGTTATATTTTTAACTGATGACTGAATTGTCTTTAGTGGGTATATTTTTAGCATAAAAACTACAATGTGGTATTATGGTGCCTCCTATAACATCATTTTAGATGCACATGTCCTAGATTGAAATATATAACATTGATTAGAAAAGGTCAGTGGTCAGATATAATCACTTATGCTTTCAAATATTTCATCAAACAACATTTATTGAAGGCCTTCTGTGTGCTAGGCACTCTTCCAGAAAGGATATAGTGCAAGGCATTCAGAATACAAAGTCCATAAAGTACAATCTGTTTTCTTAGGAAGCTATGGATCTTTGCTATTGTGGGAATTAGAGGCAATTACTTAGTAGCTGACTAGGTCAAGAAAAAGCTCCAAGGTTATGGATGATAGTTCCATCACTGTTTAAATGAATTACTTTTAGTCCATTCTTTGAACACAGATGGCATCTAACATCCTGGTCATTTCGGTACAATGGACAACAAGAAAGGGACCCTGAAAAGACCTGAAGTAGACATAGCATAAATTCCTTCTCCATAAAACCTTTAATGACTTTCCCAACGATAATTACTTACTCAAACTCACAAATCTTGTTTGTGTTTGTTGTGCCATATACTTTTGAATATATAGATAGGTATCAATTTGCCTATCTTATCTAAGAGCAAGTACTACAAGAAACAGAAAGTGGAAGGTACAAGTCTTTCGTGCTTCTGTATCCTTTTTCATTAAAGAAAGGAAAGATTTCAGAGAATAATTTTTAGAGTATTTTTTTTAAGTACTGGGAATAGAACCTGGAGCATTCTCCAAGCTACACCCCCCAGCCCAATTTTTTTTTTTTAATTCTTCATTTTGAAACAAGGTCTCACTAAGTTTCAGAGGGCCTCATTAAGTAGTTGAGGCTGCCTGAAAACCACAATCCTCCTGTCTCAGCCTCCCAAATGCTGGGATTACAAGAGTGCACCACCATGCCTGATTTTTTTAAAATAATTTTAAAGTCCAAGTATAATACAATACCTGTGATTGGTGGAACTTTCAATGTATACTAAACAAAATAAGATGTAACATTGCAATGATTTTCTGATTTACAACATATATGAACACACCCAGTAAATTTTGTCATTCAATAATTGCCCTTTGATAGGGGGTATGGTGGCACACACTTTTAATCCCAGCATTGGGGAGGCTGAGACAGGAGGATCGCGGTTCTCAGACAGCCTCAGCTACTTAGTGAGACCCTCCTCAATTCAGTGAGACCTGGTTTCAAAATAAAGAATAAAAAATAGGGCAGGGAATGAATGTAGCTTGGAGGTCGAATGCCCCTGGGTTTCATCACCAGACACACACACACACACAAAAAAAATGCCCTTCGGTTACCTTTCCTAAAGTGTACATTTTATAATACTCTATTGATGAAAGAAAATATTACATTATTAAATGTTGTTTATCTTTTGGTTTCACTGCTTGTTTACATTACTTAGTGGTATTATTACATAACTCTAATGGGTTAATTATATATGTGTATTCTATGTACTATGTATTTAGAGATAGCTTCTACACAGGAATGAACTCATTTCTGAACATTTATGATGCATATGTGAGTTTGTGTTGTATGTAGTAAAATAACATCTTCACACATTACTAGTTTCAACAGGATAAAATTTCAAGGACTATTCCCTTGAAAGCTTTTAGGTAGGAGTCGATGAGACACTGGGCAAAGGGGAGATTTTCATCTCATAGCAGTGTAGCACACAATTAGGTGCTTTATGGGGAGTTTTATGTTTTCTGCTAAAATAGCCAACATTGGACATTTTCAGAAATAAGAGATTGGAATTATCAGGCCATTAGTCAGTTCTGTCATGGGAATTTCTGTTTGCCTAAAAAGGGGGATGTTTATTTGATCTGAATGCACATCAGAAAACAGCATTCTTAGCTTTAGCTTCTGGAATCATACCATGCTAGTAACAGCCATAGAGTGTAGACATGTTAAAATTTTTCTTATCTGTCAAAACATTTTTTATAACTGCTGCAGAAGATCATTTTATAAGAAGAGATTCAGAGTATATTACACAGACATTAGAAAGTTTATAAAATAACATATTGATTACAGCTTCCCTTGGCTATATGTGGTTCCATCACTAGCAGTCTCAGGCTTAGTTTAGAGGCTCTGTTCCAAACTCCAGCTTTTCAGCGTACTTAAGATATGACCTTAGACTGTGAGTAAGTAAATATCTCTGTACCTTGGTATCCTCATTGTAAATATAAAGATAATGAGGGTTTATATGTTAGTGATTAAGTGTATGTAAAGAATTTATAGAAGAGGCTGGTATAGAGTAAGTACTCAATATTGTTAAAATTATAATATTGCTATTAATGCATAATATTAATAATGTTTATTTCTGGACAATAAGCTTTAAAGTGATTATTTCCTTTTTAATTGCTCATATTTTCTGAATTATATAAAATCCATGTGAATAAAGGTTATATAAGTTATTTAAATGAGAGAAAAACTAATAAATAGCTCTCAATTTATACTAAAATTTTTCAAACACAGCTCTGAACATCTCTAACATCTTTTAAAGAGAAATAACTCCAGCTTTATTTAATTTTTTAAATTTTCTTCTGGAGACAATAATATTGGAACAACACTAAGTCACTAAGATCATAATAGGTCCACAAAATTAAGTTTTGAAGATAAAAATAAGAGTAATTTTATTCTTCTCAAATATTATTTATAATTATTATATTTACATATAAAATAATTATTTGTTATTATTATAAAATTATTTAGAGTATTTTGAGAAGAAAAATGAATTTTCTTTTTAAGACAGACTTATTATTTGTTGTATTTTTAAGGCTCCTTCTTAAAGTTAATTACTTTCTGTTTTTCTAATTTAAAGTGAATCACAAGAAAATGCAAAAAGCAAAATGTTTGCTTGAAGGAAAGGGAACTTAGTCACTCTTTGTTAATTCAAGGTTATTCCATAAAAGAGAAAAATAGAAATTGATAATTATCCTATACATTTAATTGGGAAGATAAACAACCTTCTTTTGGTAGAATATAAGCATGTCTTATTTTGTTGTGTAAATCAATGTAATATGATATATGTGACTAATAAATCTTTTAAAATCTGATATTGGTAAGAACACAACACAAGATCTACCCTTTTAACAAAATTTAAAATTTATAATACATTATTATTGACTAAGATAAAAGGCTGTACACCGGATCTCTAGAGATTATTCATCTTGCTTGACTGAAACTTTGTGCCCACTGAGTATTACCTCCTCATTTCTCCTACTTCCTAAACCCTGGTACTACCATTCCACTCTAATTCTAGGAATTTGACTATTTTTTATACAATTTGTTGGTGGAATCATGCAGTACTTATCTTTCTGTCACTGACTTATTTTATTTAGCTTAATATCTTCAAGGTTCAGTCATGTCACAATATTTTAGAATTTCCTTCTTTTTAAGGCTGAATACTATTCCACTGCATTATATAAACAGTATATGTATAATACAGTGTATATATACAGTATAATATACACGCTCCCCACATTTTGTTTATCAAATCATCTTGTTTCCACATCCTGCCCATTGTGAATAGCGCTTCCATGAACACAGGAATGCTGATATCTCCTTGAGATCATAACATCAACTCATTTCTAGCCAATCAATCTTACTTTTAAAAACTGGCATTTATTTGAAATAGCATGCATATAGGATATGAGAAGGAGAGAGAGAGAGAAAGAGGGGGGAGAGAGAGAGAGATGGAGAGAGAGAGAGAGAGGGAGAGAGAGAGAGAGAGAGAGAGAGAGAGAGAGAGAGAGATGGAGAGAGAGAGAGAGAGAGAGAGAGTGTAAGAGTAAAAATAAATAAATAGCAACTTATAAAACCATGTTTCAAAATAAGTAAGTAAAAGGACTGGGGGTATAGCTCAGTGGTGGCATACCCTGGGTTTAATCTCCAGTACCACACACGTGCACCAAATAGATGATTGTGACAACTCTCAAATACCAAAAACTACTATTTGTAAAACAATGGTTTAAATTTGTTTAAAGCAGTTAGGCAGATTGTGAATAGATTTTTTTCAATGAAGAATAGATTGTTGATTTTAAAAATGAAGCCTATGCCAATTAATATTAGTCTTTGTAAATAATGAGTTTTAAGTTTATGGTAGCTGAGTATTTTCTATGAAATGGTATATGACCACACAATTGTTTTGTTGTCACTTTTAAAGGAGAGTTTAGAACTTTCTCCTCTTTTTCCTCCTTGATGCTTAGTATTCAAGACTAGATACTAGTCAGTAACAGACTTGTAATTAACATCTGGTGACTACACCTGTGTACAGGTCGAGATAACTTCTGCCTGATTGGATTAGTTGAGTCCTTCATCAGTTTTTCCAAACTCAGAGACATATGCAATGCTGTTTTGATTGAATAAATTCTTTCTACTATATTTTCTGCCTTAATGTTCCTGCTTCTGATCTATCATTTTGTTGATATCCTGAAACAGTTTCTAGTAGCATTTCTCAGCACAGGCAATAACTTTCGCAAATGCTCTGGATTCTTTTTGTGTGTGTGTGTGTGTGGTTCTGGGGATGGAACCCAGGGGCATTTGACCTCTGTGCTACACCCGCTACCCTATTTTTTATTCTTTACTTTGAAACCGGGTCTCACTGAGTTGCGGAGGGCCTCACTAAGTAGCTGAGGCTGTCCGCGAACCGCGATCCTCCAGGTCTCAGCCTCCCGAATGTTGGGATTAACTAAAGGATTTCTACATCTTCTTAGGAATTTTCTTTTTCCCTCAAAAAACAGATTCAATTTGTAGTAAGGGAAGAGAATTCTACTGCCTGCACTATAAACTCAGTATCTCCAAAACATTTTTATTCAACTGAGTAAAGTATAAACTAAATATGTTTGTTTTATGAAATGCTAAACTCACAGCAAAAACATTTTAATTCATATTACTTTATAAATGTGAGAAAACCTTACTGAATATACTTCAGTTTGATTTTTGCAGTCTCTTAATAGTGTATGTGTTGTTATTCCTTCGTTGGAGGCAAGAAAACTAAGCCTCTGAGAGTCTTTGCAGATGATAGATGACAAACCAAGCCTAAAAGAGTGGTAACTCGTAATCTAATGGTACCACATATTATCTTGATGCTGATTTGTCTTATAAAGGAATCAGTGATAACACAAATCCTACATTAAATTGGAATAAAGGAAATCTAGGGCAGGCATTTTAGGCAAATGCCTAAAAACTAATCAGAGACTGGAATCAAAAATTTGTTATTTAAATACCTCTTAATTAAAATTATAGAAATAATTCCAAAGCTAGCATTCATATGCACATTTTAAAAACATTCTTTATTTTTATGCACATTCTTTGCTACTTCAATTGGAAAGATCAAGTGTTCTATTGATTCCATTGTAGGAGGAAAACCAAATTTGTACCTTAGCTTTAGAAGAAACATATTTAAAAGTCCTGAGACTGTCTACCAAAGTATGTAAATCATACAATCTTTTGTAAAAAGAGTTCAAGAAAAAGATTTTTATATCGGAGAAACTTTGAGATTATTTCTCATATGATTTTACATGATTTCTATTAGAAATTAGCCATACCAAAATTCATGAGTACCTCTGTGCTAAATGTTCCCTGGTTCCAGACTTCAATAACAGGGAAAAAGAGGAATAGGGAAAGAGAAGAGAAAGAAATCAAATCCGTGGAAAGAGAACAGTTTCAAATGCACCTTTGTGGGCCAAACAGAGCATTCAACACAGTGTATTAACATGGGCTTGAATAATTCAAACTTTCAAACCACAGGAAGAGGCTTTCTAGTGGGAGGAAAAGTCACCATAATTAAAGCTTCCCCCGGCACATGGAGGCAGCTGGATCCTCCAGCAGACCGAGAAAATTGGACATGGCCTAATAGCCCAGAGAACAGGGATGCTGTGGTGTAGCATTGTTTGAGAAGTGTTAGGTTTATTTTGGGGTTCTCCAATTATAAAGTTAATTCTCTGGATACCAGCTTCTTTTACATATTAATGGCCTAACCCTTGACATATGGCAGGAATGCAAGATTCAACCCAGAGATTGCCTGAAAAAGGAACAGTGATTCAAAGATGTGAAAATGTCAGTGGCCGCACATCATCATTTTGAGAGGTAGCCTTCAAAATAAAGGGGAAGATGAGATTGTTTGCCATCAACATGAAGGACACTTTAGGAAGAATTATTTCTTCACCTAATATCTCTGCATATGAAACTTAGGGGATTCAAAATGTATACACGCATCTACTGAGAGTTTCTGAATATGTTACTTACATTTTTTAAAAGAGATAATTTCTGTGTCGTAGCAAATCTCAACTCCTACATCAATTCCAGTAAAGTATTCAAAACTTCCCACTTGATCTTAATTTCTATCAAACCCAGCCTCATCAGCACCTTGCATTTTTGTAAAAGGTGCTTATTTTTCCCCTCCAGTGCACTTCCTGCTTGTAATTTCCTGTCATCTCCCAAGGTCTTCAGCAAAGATGCTAATTGCCATGTTTCTTTCTTGGGGGTTAAGTGCAATGAAGGGCCAATCCAAATTAAACAATTCGTTGTTTTCCTGGAGGTCTAGCCAGACTGAGAGAAACTAAAACATACTGTTGTGCTTCCTTGGGGACTTAACACCATGTCAGGGCCAAGGAAAAAAGAGAATTGCAGTAATATTTTCCTTTTCCTCTTTTTCTTCTCTGCAGCTGAGTTGAAAGCTTACCCCCCTTCAAATTTGATTTCCCTCTCCTCCACTCTCCCTAACATGAGCACATTGGTGAGCTGTTTTCCAAGTGGCCACATGAGACTGGGCAATAAAAATGGAAAACAAGGAATCCAAGGTTTACTGCTCCGGGGAGAAACAAAGTTTATTGTTGTCAAGCTATTCAAAAGCTGACCAGAGAGCTTCTGTGGCCTTTCAAAGGAATTTCTTCATTACTTCTAGGACAACTTTTGAAACTTCCAATGTAAAACTGTGTTATACAGGACTATTGGTCCAAGAAATAGATCTAACGTTGTAGGACCACACTGGCATAGTTTTAAAAAGAGAACTTATTTTAAATCAGTTATTTTAATTAAGGATGCCTATTATACATCACTGTATAAATTGTACTTCTAAACTGTTTAAAGGTACAGGAAGGTAAAATGAAATACTAATATATACTGAAAGGAACCACTGAGATGAAGATATATTTGGTATATTTGGGGAGATGGTCTATCAGATTCTAGAATATATTTTCTTGTTCCTAATTCCAAATTAGATAATATCTAAATTTTTATTTTCATGCTAAAATTGTATTGCTGCTAAAACCTCTTTCAAGCATATGAGGTTCCTATCATAACGGGGTAGAAACGCATGGCCTCAGAGGGTACTGCGAACTCATTGACATGAAACCGCATTTCATGGATGCCACTGTTAGTCTAATGATGACTTAAGATTTTATGATTTTATTACCTATCAGTCTTTATAATTCCTAAAGGCTCTGTGTGCAGCTGAAGATGCCCTACTTTGGTTTTAATATTGAATTGTGAATAAGCAGGCCAGATTATCTTCAAAGGCATACAAATGGAAATTGGATCTCTGAAGACTCATTCAAAATGGAAGAGAGGCAGTGTAATATTTACTGCCTTCAAAAATATCAAAGTTTAGAGCCTTTTGAAAATAATTTTACTGAAATAAAGTTTCACTGTGCCATTTACCATATGGAAGACAGAGAGATTTGATCCAAAATAATGTAATAGTTCAGCAGTCAGAAGACTCAGAAACACTCTACTACGCATCTGGAACAAGTCAGATTCTGAGATATTTAACTCTTTGGACTGAGGATTCTTCTTCCCAGTCAGATATCTGAGTCTGCTTTCTCCCTCTGCTTGGTAAAAGAGAGTATACCTTCAGAACCTTAGCCTGGCCAAAACCTTCATTTTCTCTGTGAAAGGTTCTATAATGCTGGCCCAGAGCCACCACTGAGGCTCAACTCATCATTCTACATTAAGCCACCCTTAACATCCTTGGCTGCCAATGCTGACCTGTATAATTGCCTGTATCCTGAAGTAGAGCGTGCATCCCTTTGAAAGAAGTAAGCAAGTGAAGTGCTCTCAGAAACAAGTGAATTGCCCTGCACTTGCCCAGAATGGCTCTTCCCAAGTCTGTCTCTGCTGGCATTGCCTTATCTTTCTGCGCCCCTCCATGTTTTACTCAGCCAGTATGACCTTCTTCCCACATTCTTCATGTCTTATTTCTCTCTATCTGAAGTGTGTGTGTGTGTGTGTGTGTGTGTGTGTGTGTGTGTGTTACTGAGGATTGAACTGAGAGGCATTTTAGCTCCAAGCTACACCTCCAGCCTTATTTTTGTTTTGTTTCCCGAGGTTTCTGAGAGCCTCTCTAAGTTGCTGAGGTTGGTTGCATCTGGGATTTTCAGGCTCCCAAAAACTGGGATTACAGTTATGTGCCACCACACCTGACTGAAATACCTTTGTAAATCAATCAATGTCTCTAACACACACACACACACACACACACACACACACACACCTCTATCCTGGAAAACTCCCACTCTTTTTAGGTCTTACTTAAGTATCATTTCTCTGGGCAGCCCTCCCAGGCTAGTTTGCTGTCTATCCTATATCCTTGCCTGGTTCCAGTACCATATATTCTGCTTTGGGACTTTTATCATTTTGAATTTAAATTGCCTGCCCTTTCTCATTCTGCATGGGAATCCTTTCTAGCTACTCCTTAAGTGGTCTGAGACTAGCCATGGTGTTCTTATCACTGCCCTAATGGCTCTACATAAGAAGTTCTCAGAAAAATACTTGGTGAATGAGTGAGCAAACTATTTGGAGTCAGCTTGTCTAGACTCTCCCAACTTTTGAAGACAGCCCTGTCCCTCCCACAGACCACTACAAGAGACATGCTTTATTTCTACTACTCCTATTTTGCCCCATCCCTTCAAGGTAAATTCTGTTATACTGAGCAATGTCCTGACCATAATGAGCAGGTTTTCAGAAAGCAATGAAATGAGGACAGCCTTCAGGAGCTAATAGAAATGTGGAAGCTGTCCAGAATAGAGAACACCCTTATTTGGTGTTTTCATCATTTAGATCTCACTGCAATTGCAACAAAAATCTGGGACAGCTTTGTTATACACTATCAGTGCAGAGTCTACATTTAGAAACTTGTATAACACACAAAGCACAGATCCACCTATTTTTCCCTGAATAGAAAGAACAGGTTATAGTTAATGTTGAAATTATGCTTCCATTGAATTTTCCAGTCCTTATTTCTCTTGTACCATGTTAAGAACAAGCAAGAATCATAGGGCATTTTTGAAACAGCGCTTTCACATTTCAGTAGCATTATATTTTATATTTATATTCTTGCTTTCAATTGTGCAGACAGAAATCCATTCTTTCAATTCAATGCAGACAAATACACAAGCATACATATCTAAATATTGACTTCGGTGCCTGATATTTCTTGTAAAGAAATGAACTTGAAATAATCTTGAAGTTTTAGCATTCTTAAGTAACCCCAGATTTCTTTGTCTAATAACCAACTCAAAAGATAGATTCTTCCTTGCCATTAAAGCATGTCCCATGTTGGTTAGTAATCCTATCGTGCACTGCCTATTTACCTAAACGGAACTGATGCAGTAAAGTAGAAACAGAATGAAAAAGGCGGTTATTCTACTTGTAGTGGCTGGTTCTTTTCTAAGCCTGGGAGTTTTTCCTGAATGAGGACTTACTGATAAACTGATCTTGTTAGCTGCATTCTGTTATTTGTTGTGGGGAACACATTTCCATCTGGTTTTCTAAATGAATCTTTTGAGATCTGCATGTGTGCATGAAATTTTATGCAGAGATAAAAAGCATGTTCCCCTGGCCTTCATCTTTTCTAATGTAAATTCATTCAGAGTCTCTTCTCTTTCCCTCTCTGGTTAATCTCTGCCTCCACTATGTGTTTTTTCCCTCCCTCCCTGCCATCAGCCTTCAGCCTTCTGGAGATTGGTGTGAAGTCGTCTGAATACAACAATTAAAACCTGAAAGATTTGGTATAAAGGTTTTATTATCCTTCACCTTATTAAAAATTTAAATAACACTAAAATATCAGTACTTTTATATGGACTTAAAAAGGTCTTGGCTTGCTCCCAAACTTCTAAATTCTCTTCAACTTTCCTTTTCTTTGGTTGTATTTTGTTGTTTACTTGAGAATGATCTTTCTGGTTTCCTTTCTTTTACTCAAATCTTGCAAGACTGCTAATTTGTAAGCAAAATTATAGAGAAATGTAATCCTTAATACAGAGAAATTACTACTAATAATAATAATAATAAATAATGATTTAAATTACCTTTATCCAAATTCAAGAAGTAGAAGAATTGGAGAGCAGAGATTTCTATTGATTCTGACATTTTTCTTATTATGGCCTCGTGTTCATTTAGGGACTTGTATAAATCTCATAAGAATAATGGAAGAGCATGTGTAAAGCTGTGCTTTTGCCCCTGTTAGGTCTCCTTCCTTCATGATTTAAATCAAATGTCTGGAAGCAGCTGCCAATCATGGGTGGCTGTGTTTAATCATCTATTGTTTCTCCATTAACCTCCCTGCCTCAAATCCCACCCCAAGTGACTTCCCCAAAGGTAAGAAATGAGATCTATGATGCTCTCATCAATGATAATTAGGGTGACCTTTTCATGTTTGGAGAATTTTTAAATATATGTTAAAACAGCAAAGTAGGGGGGAAAAAGGTCATCGTTTTGTTCATTTGTCATTACATCTATAACCTAGACTAGACAGCCTTTAATCAGAATATTCTTGCCCAAGAAGTGATATAAGAATACACTTCTGGAACTAACCTTTTAAAACATCCTTGAATGATATCTGCATACAACTTTTCTTGAAGTCAGTGGAATCTCCACATGCATACTCAAGCATGGAAGCTAGAATGAATTTTCCCTTCAGGAACTGTTCCTCACTTTCTTGCATCTGGGAAATGCTTTGTGCCACAAACATCATAACCCAAGAATGTATCTGGGACTTCAAAATGATAAAATCGCAATACCCAAAAGGAAAGGAAAAAGAAAAAAAAATCTTAGATTTGTGTTTATATAAAGAGTTCTAGTATTGTTATAATTATCATTGCTACTTGTATAATTGCTGTTAGAAGCAGCACTGTATTTCCTATTGTAAAGAAGTAATCTGATTTCTCTTTTTTTCTTTTTCTAGTTCTGCTTATTACTTATCTGTCATTAACAGTCAATATCTTATAGATACTATAAGCTAGGAGAGCCACCCTTGGGCTATAGAATTTTAAAAAGCATTAGATTAAGAATTTAAAAATAAACTTAAATAATATATCATCCTTATTAGTGGTGGAATTATTTTTTCCTACAAATATTTTATGAACCTTGTGAATTTTTTCTATATTCCTCTGCTTGGTCTTAAATAAAAAGCACTCTAACTTCTTTCTCTTGACATAAACGAAAATCAGACTGGGAAATGGGTAGAGCTAAAAGGTCCCACTGATGTTCATTCTCTGCCAAATGCACTGAACACCTCACGTTGCTCCTTCTGTAACTAAAGATTTGTCCTGATGCAGTCAGGGGTCATAATGTCTTTCAGCAGTATCTAATCTCATCCCATGCTGAACATCACTCCATTTCATCATTTCCTTACATAAGTAAAAGGATAGAGAATAGGATAAACACCCCATTCATGGTGAGGTTTCTGCATCAAATGGAAACAAATGCATGTTCTTGGAAAATAGGCCCATTTGTGCCCATTAGTTCTAATCTTAGCTGTAGAGATTGACCTATATTTTATGAAATGTGGACTGTAGAAAATAAACTTGAAAATGTTATACTGAGGTCATGTAGTGTATCTCATCTAAAATTTGTCACTGAAATCTGATTCCTCCCCCTTTCTTGTCACAGCTTTTTAAATACATAGCTGTCTGTGGCAAATCATGGGTTAATTTGCATAAATGGAATGTGTATAAGTACAAAAAGCATACTTTTTACCCTTTAATAGCTAGTCAAAAGATTACCCTTATCCAGAATAAAAGCACCAGTTACCTGTTGATTATAATGATATTGAATACATACCATGCCAATATTTAAGTGCTGGATAATTCAATCAGCCAATACTGTGCATGTGGCCTATGAAATTTCATAAGCATATTCATAGCAAAGCATTAATTATTTGTATGTTTTACCAACACTGTACTATAGTGTGGCTTAAAAAATGGACATCCAATAGTGACATGGCTCTAATCCTAGTTCTTTCAATTTTGAAATATATAGTCTTAAGAGAGTGCCTTGGTTTCTTCAGAAATTTATCAAAAAACCTTTGGCCTCATAAAAGGCCTAAAATTGACATAATAGAGGATCTCAAGTTTTTCCCTTAACTTCTATATTTACCAATTTTTATTTCATCTTGCCTATCACCTCTACCCTATGAATTTTAGATAGTTGTTGATTCTCAGGAAATAATTTTCAGACAACTAGTGGTGCTGATACCAATGGCCTCCAAATGAGAACCCTGAAAATGGGAGGGCCTCTCAACCCCAGTTTTCATCACAATTGAAAACTGATGAGTCAGCCAAAACCACAATCAAAGAAATCAGCAAGCTTCAGCCTCTAGCCCAGATCTGCCACCAGTTTTTGAATGAACTAGAACCAAAAATGTTTTTCTAACAATTTTAAGTGATTGAAATTTTTAGAAAAGATGAATATATCACAATGTGAAACTATATTAAATTCAAATTTTAGCATCTACAAAGTTTTGTCAGAACACAGCCACACTTGTTTATATATTGTGTCTGCCTGCTTTGATGCTATAGTAACAGAATTGAATAGTTGCTAGAGTCCAAATGGCAAAAAAAGAAAAAAATTAAAAACATTTGCTGGTGGTTTTTTTTTTGTTTTGTTTTTGTTTTGTTTTGTTTTGTTTACAGAAAAAGTTTACTGATCCATACTCCCATGCCATAAAATCCCTAACATGTGTGTTTCAGTTGAGGCCACCTGGTGGTCATGTGCTCACTCACACTTCACTAAATTCTCCATGTAAGCCACTTAAGCCATGTTCTTTTAATAATTTTTGTAAATATTCTATACACATAAAATATCTATAAGACAGAGGGTACTAAAGCAAAGCTTAGTAATATATAAAGCACTTGAAAGAATACTTAGCACAAAGAGACAATGCTGAATATTGTTGATCTTGTTTATATAATTATGTATGTGTTCATTGATTTAATAAACATATATTCTGGTCTTATCCTTTAAAGTTATTTAGTCAGGGAACTATTAGGTGCTAAGGACTATGAAGAACTTTGACAGAGTTTGAGGAGCTAATTCTTTAAAATATATCTCAATAACAATAAATGTAAACTAGAATATTGAGTTATAAAGAATTGCAGATAGAGTTACTTTAAGACTTAGAAAGAATAGAAGAACAATAAGATCAGAAAATGCTTCTGCAGAAGAAAATATTTTACCTTGTTACAGCCACCATTAAGGTCATAGTCTAAACTTTATTATAACCAACAGCTGTAGCTTCTTCATAATCCAAATGTCATGTATTGTATCTCCAGCTATCACTTATCTTTCCATCCATTACCCCAAATCCTAGAAATCTACAGTGATCCACAAACCACTGATCCCTCTACCCTCTCACTGCCCTTCTATTTTCTTATATCTTTACTTCCCTTCTGGCAGCTTAAATGTGTATGTATGATCTTTAATCGAAATTACTCTCTTGCTTATAACATCAACTTCATTATAATTCAATCCAATTTTCAGTCTAAACCAGGCCTGCTTTCTCCATATTTCTGAAGAAAAACACACACTCATGCTGACTGTTCTCACTTTCAATTGAAGATCTCTCACCTTGAGGGTCCTTAATGCTGTGCTGTATTTCCCTAGTCTATCAATGCCCTCTCTTATAGAACCTTCACCCTTCCTACTGCCTTTTTCAGTGTGTTGCCTTCCTTCCTATATCATGAAAAATAAAAGCAATCAGAAGAGAACCTCCAGAGTCTACCACCTGGTCCCAAGCCTTTACACCCATATTGTCTGACAACCCTTACCCACCATTACTCTGAATGAACCGAATGAACCACCTGTGATCCTATCTGAGGCTACTACGTAATCACTAGACCCAATTCTATAGTACTCATTCATGAGAATTACTCCAACCTTCACCAACCAAATATGCTTTCTTACCAGATAATTCCCACAGCATGGATACCTTTTATTCTAACTTCAATTTGTTCTTTTTTCTTCACTCTACTTTCTTCTAGCTACAACCCACTTTTTCTGCTTTCTTCTAGAGATAAACTTCTCTATAAAGTTATCAGGACTCTCTCTCCAGTTCTTCTCAGCTCTCTTAGACCCTGACACTTTCCTGAAATGACTATTTCAAGGTCACCATGCCAGCTATGTAATGGTCAGTTAGTTCTCTTCTTCATCCAATCTCATCTATTGGCATTTGACATATTACTTTCTTTTTCTTGGAACAGGTTTGGTTTACAGTTGGCTTTCAGGAGACCCTCCTTTTCTAGTTCTCCACCTTCCCCATGGCGCCTCTTTTCCAGTCTGTTGAATATTTATCCTAATGCTTCTTATTTGTGGTATTATAAAGCACAGACCCTGGATCTCTTCTTTTTTCTATTTTTATTCATTTGATTATTTATTCTGGTTTTCTGACTTTAACTATCATCAGTAGGACAATAATTCTTTCCTGGTACTTTCCCTATAGCTCTGGACTCAGATACAACAAATTATATCCCTTAAGTTTTAATAAGCACTTCAGATTTAAAGACTCAAAACTAATTCTAGTTTTCCAGTTAATTCTCTTCAATACTTCATTCCATCTCTACGGATGACAATGCTCCTTTTCCAGTTGCTCATGACAGAAAGTTCCTTCTCTCATACTCAATATCTGTTCCATTGGGATTAATTATTGGCTCCATCTTCCAAATACCTTTGACCACTCCCCACCTTCTCTGCTATTATTGCCCTTGTTCTTCCCACAATAATCTTTCAACTACACTATTTCTCTTCTATCTCTTCCCTTTGACCTTTTTCCCATAGAGTTCAAACCAGTAGCCAGAATGATTCTTTTAAATTTGGATTTAATTATGTCACTTCAAAAAAATCCTCTAATGACTGGCTGTTTCGTTCATAATAATAATTGAATCCTTGTGGTCTGTAAGGCTGTTCTCACTTCCTACCCCCACTCCTGTGTATCTCTGACTGTATCTCCTGCTACTCCTGTGTTCACTCCAATATAGCCAACACTGTCTTCCTAGCCAGTCCTCAAATTCACCAGGCATTTTGTACTTTAGGGTCTTTGTATTTTTTATTCCCTGGAACATTCTTAGCACTAATATCTACAGATCTTGTTCCGCCACCTCATTGATATATATCATCTCAGTAATGGCACTGTTCTACATGGGCAACATATAGGACAGAGTTTGTCCAGGAAGTCCCATGTGGATCTGTGGCTGAGAAACAAACACAGTAGGAATCTCTTGTGGCTTACCAGTAACTGACTACTATGGGTTTGAGAATGGAACAATAGTACTGGAAATCTTTAGTGTTCTGTCCTGGCCAGCTTAGTACCTTCTTTGGACTCGTTATCGCCTCTCAACATCTAATAAACTCCAGACAAAGCCTTCCATTTGGAATCATGTATTAAGTTATATCTTCTTTAGTTAGAGGAGATGGAGAAACACCTATGAGCTTTCCACACGCCCGCGCTATGCAATATCAAGGTGATCATAGAGCAATAAACTGTCACTAGAATAAAACACTCTTCAGAAGGAGAAAAGAGACTCCAGAATATATATCATCCACCAAATTCACCATTAAATCCAAAATTACTCTACATAGAAAGAAATAGGATTGGGAAACATGTTTCATGGTAGTGAAAAATAGTCAATAGAAACTGACTGCTAAGTGACCCAGATATTGAATTTAGCAGACAGACTTTAAAGAGCCTGTGATAAACCAGGCATGATGACACAAGCAGGAGGATCACAACTGCAGTGCCAGCCTAGGCAACTTAGACCGTGTCTAAAGAAAAAGAACTTGTGATAAATATGTCCAGAAACTTAGAGAAAATGTCTTCCAAGAACTGTAGCATTAAGATAACAATGTTCTCCTGTAGGCAAGTGGGAGAGTGGAAAGTGCAGAAATCATTTTCTTCAGAAGAAGTGGAGAGAATTTTTTCTCTCAGGAGAGATGGAGAAAATGAATAAAGGTTTATCTTAGCATAAATATTCAGCTTAAGGCAGAAAGACTAATTAGAACTGCATGTTACATGCATTCGAGAATACAGGAGGCAAGATTATTTGTAAACAATGATGAGGAAAATTTAGTGAAATTGGGAAGATATTTGGTCTGAACCTAAAGAAAAGAGATAAAGAGTCAGCAATAAGTAAGCTATATTTCTGCTTTAAAGTCAAAATCCACTTATTAAGTATAAACGTTACCAGTTTATCAACTCACTCAATCTCTATATACGTAGTCATATTGATTTTGTTTCAGAACTCTGAAATTTATAGACAGGAACTGTAAAATGGTAAAAAAAAAAATAACTGGTAAGAATGGGGAAAAGAACACAGAAAGTAGTCATGATGAGAGAGCAAAATTTGGCTTCTGTGTTTGAGAAATAGTAGATGCCAGAGCTGAGTAGGATAAACAAGTAAATGCAACAGGGAGTCAGATTTTAATTACTATGAAGGACCACCTAACAAACAGACCTGTACAAGTGGACTTGCTCATATCATTAGTGAATAAAAATGTTCCAGGAATAAGACAGACATCATTTCTCCATGGTAATTTACAGGAAATTTTATTGCAAATATTATTGGGTGATAGAACTCAAAGATACCATTCTTGTTCCAAGATTCTATGATAAACTTAATTGTGATAATAAGTCTACTTGGAATATATCTTTAAATATAGAAAGTCTCAACCAAAATATATTGATTCGTTTTTTTCATCTTGTGATCATTCTTAGTTGTTTATATTTCTTAATAATCTAGTTTAAATGCCACTAATATGGTTTACTCCTGATTTTTCTTTTCTGTAATGAGCACAAGCTTCTTGATTTCATATCCAGGGAGCAAAATGTTATGAGAGTATCATGAACTTAAAATTTTATTCTTTATTTTGAAACCGGGTCTCACTGAGTTGCAGAGGACCTCACTAAGTAGCAGAGGCTGTCCGCGAACTGGGATCTGCCAGGTCTCAGCCTCCCGAATGCTGGGATTACAAGCGTGCGCCACCACGCCCGGCTATGAACTTAAAATTTTAGAGCTGGAGAAAACCTTAAGAAGTCACATAGACAGCAATTTTTAGGAAGAAATACTAAGGGCCAGAGGTCCAACTCCCCAAACTGACACTGCATACAACTTTCTGGACCCCATCCCACAGTTGTCTCTGTTGTGCATATTGTCTCCTGCCTATTTAAGTCATTTAAATGAAGCTTTCTACAATGCTTTGAATTCAAATATGTAATTTATTCCAGTACTTCAGGATCATATCAAATGACCAGGAGCATAAATCAAATTGTACAAAGATAAAATTTTATAATACAGTCTAAGAAAGTGATTTATTTTAGTACTTTCCTCTTATAAAAGGTCTAAAGATTTTATAACAGACTTTTTATAGAAAGAATACTTTTTATATATTCACCAAAATGGAAATCAATAGAATCATAATGCTTTCCAAATAATGGTGTGGATGGAATGTTTTCATTTGTAAAAGACTAATTAAATTACTGATTTTATCATTACGACTTGGTTGATGTTAGTAAATTTGGCAAAGCCTGCTTCATTAAGCTGCATTTGAGCAGGGCATTTTCTTTTTTCTGTTTTACTAATTCAGAATATAAGAATCATCAGCCTCATGTCAACTTTTCCTGACAACATCCACAGACCTCTCTGGTGCCAGACGGCTGTGGTGCCACCATAGTTAATCTGCTTAGAGCTCAAAAGATAAATAGTATCTGGTTATGCTAGATCAATACTGGAACTGGAACTGTCGATTTGAGCATGATTCCAGTGTTTTCTCCTTCCTTTGGCTAACTATGGAGGCACAGATTATATCCATAAGTGACTGACTACTGGATAAAAATTAAATCCATTATCAAACCAGTGAAAGGTTGTGTGACAATGTGTAAGTCACTCTCATCCTCTGGGTCTTGGTTTTGTCATCTATAAACTGAAGGGATTGAACCTATAAGATCTCCATGGATCTTCCAGTCTAAAATTATATTAATGAATCTACAACAGCCCCTGGGGTGTACTGATAACCAGAAATTATATGGGCAGCTGCCAAACAGCACACATAGCTAAATGGACTTTTGTATATTTCATTATTATTTAATCTCCTTCTTTCTAAGGTTTCCACCTCTGCTCTAATAGCTAGAGAAAACTGAGTACATTGGGAATAAGCTTAGGATGCCATATGGTGGAACTGAAGGGGGAAAGGGCTGCTATTTTCTAAATATATTGAGTGCAGCGATTCTTCAAGTTTTATGTCTTAACCCTTCAACCATCCAAATTTTATTTTAATTTCATGAGTCTCTCTATAGCTATGTCCCACTTTAAGTTTCCCTGATTTGATAGGTGGTATTATATATTGGTGGCATTCATAGTGATATCATAAGTGATAAGAGTATACGATTTGGAATCAGATATCTAAGCTTTGTTACACAGAGCTGTGAAATATTAGGTAAAATAATCACTGCGGGTCTAATTTCTCACCCTCAATAAAGGGGAATACCTCTTTCAGAGGACTGTAGAGTGGTTAGATGAGGTAAAATGCATATATTTTCTAAAACCATTCTTGACATATAGTGATATTCAACAAATTTGTTTCACATTTCCTTTAAACTTTTTGACTAGTTTATACTTCAGGTAAAATTCTGAAAAGCAACTATGATAAAATTTTAGAATCATAGTACATGGTATTGAAAGGTATCAATAATAACAAAATTTCTAACCTTTTCACCTTAACCTCTGCAATTTGAGGGTTTGGAGAACTAGCTAGGGGCCTGGGCAGCATCTTCAGAATCCCAGGCAGACCTGTCTTCTTTGTCAGACTCCATCCTGACCAGGACCTTCCCAAAATACCTTTCTCATTAAAATCTTCATGAAGAGTCCATCTTAAATGCAAATTGATTTCACACATATGCAAAAATATCTTCTCTTACTGAGACATATAACTGTATTATTATTGCAAAAATTATTTTACCACACTGACTCATTTTTATCACTTTCATTCTTACCATTGTTAAATTATGCAGCAATAAATCTTTACTTCTTTGATTTTTTTATGCTTCCTCACCAATTCATTCTGTGTCACATTTGCCATTTTTAAGCTTCTGTGTCAAGACACAGTGATTATGTTTTGAGCAAAGGCCAGCATATTTTGTGTAGAAGCAAGAAAGTAAAGAGGCAATAAAATGTAGGAGACATTATTCTCTGTAGACGTTACCAAAAATTGCTTTTAGAAGGCAACTAGACATACTTTTTGCAATTGAAACCAAATTTTCTTCCAATAATATTTGAGTTTTAACTAATCTTTGTATATTGAGGATGGACTGGAAGTGCTCTTCCAATTACTCCACTAACTTCAAATTCAGATATTTTATATACTCTTTTAGCTCCTTTTGATCAATATAGGATCAAACAATTTCTCTGAAAAAAGCTGATACTTGTACTTATAATATCCTTAGTGATGTTATCGAAAATGTAGAAAGATACTGATGTAAATACTGACAAATAATTATTCAACCAGTATAAGTATTAATGTTTTCTGTTCCTCATAATTTGAAGTACTTTTGAAAATTTTTGGAAAAGAAACGCGGACATCACTTTTTTTTTTTTTTTTTTTTGGTGGTACTGGGGTTCCTGGAAGCCCTTCTACCTTCGGGCTACACTCCCAGACCTATTTTATACTTTTTATTTGGAAACAGGGTCTCTTAAGACAGCGCGGCTGGCTTCAAACCTCCGCGATCCTCCTGTATATACATATAATACATATATTATGCACATATAGGTATGCCTTATATTATACATATATATGCATTATATTATGTATTACATATTATTACATATTATTATATATTATATATGTATAACATAAGACAATAGTCTTCCAACCTATTGGTTCCAATATGATCTTAACATTATCAATCCTATTGTGCTTTTCTGTACAACTCTCAAAAGTTTTTCATGGCATTATCAACCCTACATTCAACTTCAGTCATATCCCAAACATATTTCTCAATTACATCTAAATGGTTAACTTTGGTTCTTTCTTCAAAAAGAGAATCAAATTGTCTTTCTCTTCAACCCTTTCTTTTCTAATGATTCATCTTAGCAACTAAATATGGCTAAGCCTTGAGCGAAGGTGGTAAAGGGATATCATCAGGTTTTCTAAATGTACCTTCTGGTAGTTGACGCTGTCATTAACCAAGATAATAGATAACAAGACATAAATCTTCAAGCAGAGAGAGAGAGAGAGAGAGAGAAAGATTAGTTGTGGTTGGGATTCTTGAGACTTAGGTTCTATGGGACATTTGGGTAAAAGTGTCTATCAAGTCATTATATGTATTATCTACTTGTGGAAGTAAGAAGTAAGCTGAAACTCAGTTCCAACGTGGATGACAATGATTGTAGGATATATAATTTATTCAGAAGACAAACGATATCACCTAGGGAGAGTTTATATAATGAGAAGAAAAATAAAGAGACAAAATGGAATCCTGAAACACAAGAATGCACGGACAGGGAAGAGATGCCCCGAAACACTCAGAGAGGATAAAATAAGCCGGGAAGGAGAGATGTCAGGGAATTCCAGGAGTAGAGAAAATAAATGGCCAATTATGTTAGCTCTGTCTAGTAAGAAGATAATTGAAATATATTCACTAGGTTTGGTGCGAGGACCACTGGTAACTTCGGCACAGGAGTCAATCATTTTTCTAGAATTCTTTGCCTTTTAGCTTTCTTGACTTGCCTTCTAACTTTCACAGCATTCTTCTTCAACCAAGCCTGTCTTCTCCTAGATCATTTTTATTAAAATAAACTGATAGACCCAAAGTTGGTACAGACTCTCTTTATAAACTTATCGACCCAGTGTCTCTGTTCTCACAGCCAGGTTACTTGAAAGAAGTGTTTGTTTATGCTTTCTCTGTTGTTTGGAATGCAGTCCACTCACTAACCCACTGTAGGTTCACTTCTGCACCATGTCTTTCTTAACTCTGGACCTGGACCTCTAGTCAGCTAAACCCCACAGCCATTTTTTAGACTTCTCAGCAGAGGTGTGCATCATTAGCCATCTTGATACTTTCTTTTCTGTTTTTTCTTTCTTTCTTTCTTTCTTTCTTTCTTTCTTTCTTTCCTTCTTTGACACACCATATTCTTTTGGTAAGTCTTTTGCCTTTTTTTTTTTTTTTTTTTTTTTTGCGGGTTTGGGGATGGAACCCAGAGGCATTTGACCTCCGAGCTACACCCCTCTGCCCTATTTTTTATCCTTTATTTTGAAACAGGGTCTCACTGAGTTGCAGAGGGCCTCACTAAGTAGCTAAGGCTGTCCGAGAACCGCAATCCTCTGGTCTCAGCCTCCCAAATGCTGGGATTACAAGTTTGCGCCACCAGGCCCAGCTGCCTTTTGCCTTATTAAGAATTCTTGCCTTTTAGCTTTTTGTGTGTGTGTATAAGGTACTGAAGGGATTGACTCATGGAAATTCTACCCCCAAGATATAATTCTAGACATTTTTTTTTATTTTTATTATTTGGAAACAATTTCTCACTAAGTTACTGACAGCCTCACTAAGTTGCTGAGGCTAGCTTTGAACCTGTGATCTTCCTGTTTCAGACTCCCAAGTACTGGGATTACAGGCATGCGTCACCATGCCCAGCACCTTGTAGCTTTTGATTAGTTCTCTTCCTCTATCTAATTTCTGAATGTCACAGTTTTCCTGGATTTTGTCCTAGACCGTCTTCTCTGTGATTTCTACACTTTCTTCATGAGTGATTACATCAGTTACATGCCATCCATAGGCTGCAAGCTTTTCCCTGGACTTTTGGTACACACATATATACTAAATTGAATGTATAGGTAAAGTGTTTATAAGTTTGTGCAAAAAGAAGAAAGAAAAAGAGATACCACATTAGGAAACCGAGAGAAGAGGAAAAGGTAAAAATAAGCACACAAAAATTCAAAATCACTAGTAATAAAAAAATCAAATTAAAACTAAATTCTACTGAGCAAGATGAGGATGAATCACAATATTTATTATAATGAATAATGCTGAAAAATTGAACACTTTCATATAATATTGGAGGAATATATTGGTACATTTAGAAGTATAGTTTGTAAATAAATATTAAAAGGCAGATAATATAAGTCCTTGACATATTACTACTTCCAGAAATGCATCCTTAAATAATTCTATAAACGCACATAATATGCAGACAATGTTTTTCACCATAGATTTTTTTTAAGAGCAAAAGTCTGGAAGCAATCTAAATGTCACTCAATAATGAATTAAATAAATTATTTATTATCTGCATGTGAGGATATTATGCATATAATAGTGTGGCTCTATATTTGTTTTTAGAAATAAGAGCAATACTATATTAGATATTTAAAGGGTCGTTTTTTAAATAATACATTATGATCGTTTGTAAAATGTCTTTGTTTAGGACTGGGAGCTATAGCTCAGTGGTAGTGCTCTTGCCTAGCATGCATAAAACTCTGGGTTCAATCCTCCCAGCACTACAAAAATAAATAATGGAGATATTTGCTTAGAGTTGCCTAGAGAAGAGTCAAAAAAGAGGTACAATACAAAGTTGACAATCCTTTATGAGGACATGAAATGTACTTTATAAATTTCAGATTCTTTCATTGTGATCATGTTATTAGCTTCTACCTTGTTGGCTATACAAAGCTATTTCCTTGCAAATAAAAATTGATGTCACTTTTCAGTTCTTAACTGATTGTGACACTGACCTTTATGAGGTGGAGACCTCTTTCCAAGGTACACTTTCTCTTATGATCCAGGTTGAAAGGAGACAAGTAAGGCCGGGTAATCCATTTTTCAGTCCTTCCCAGAGGTGGTGAGGATGTTGCTTGAAACCTATATTGTGGTCCCTAAGCATCTTTAGGGAAAAACCTTCATACTATTTCATCTGATGAGTCTCCATTCAAAACAAGGTTGGCAGAAAGCTACTTGAAAATAACAAATTTTAAGGCTTTGTAGGAGATACGCCAGACGTTCAAATAGCTTTGTTCTTATCTAGATAATTGGATAATTCTACCTTAGAAGAGTATTTTTTATATTTTACTTTTATATTTTTACTTTAATTCATTTCAATGATAAAAGATAATATGTAAAAACAGAATTTAAAGCACACTGTGGGGATTTTTTTTGTTCTTGAATATTAGAATGAATGCTGTAAAAATAAAGTGACTAACAAATTGATAAAAGTCTTGAAGCAGTTTATTAAAATATATATCTAAAAGGCCCTCAATCCAGAAATAAAATAACAATTTAGATAATTAGTAAATTCTTATCTACTAAAAGCAAAACGATTTCATTATTTGAGTATTTAAAAAATCTCAGTTGCTTATAATCCATCAGAGATATCCATTCCCTTAACCACTTATTTCCAGGCTTACAGTGACAATAATTGACAGATAGCAAATTTAAATAAGGAGTTTACTGGGAACAACAGCAATTTGGTACCATTATATAAACATTCATTTTAATTTTTTACAAAAATATCCATATTTTAAGCATATTACTAATCATGTGCTGGTTTTATTCATAAAGATAGAAAAATCCTTAATTATCAAAGAATGATCACCTTGTATTCTGTATATTTCTAAGAAAGAAACATAATTTAAATAGCATTTCTTCAACATAAACTTATTAATCAAAAAAATTTTGAATCACAATTAAACTGGAATATAACAGTACAGTCTCCTATGCATTCCAAATAATTGGTGTTTTTAAGTTACTTTGACTTTCATATTTATTTCTAAAAATATTCATCTGCTATTTTATTAGTTCCTTTTTTAAGGTAGATAAATATAAAATGCAGAAAACATTTGCAATATTCTAAAACCTTTTCATTCCATCTTAAAAGTGGGAGGAAGTATATTGGTAAAACTTAATCAAAAGTATGTAGTATGAAATATTTTTAAAATATGTGATAATAGTCTTATCTAAATACAGAGTTGCTAGGTCTTAGAGCAGATTTTCACCGTTTGATTCACAAATCGCATCACGTTAGGCGATCTGTAGCTTAATTATTCAGAGACATGATCTGCAAAATAGGATAATGCAAAATAGACATTTTAATGTTTTGCCTTATTACATGAACCAATAATACATGAAACCCACTTATGGGATTTCATTGGAAGCAATATTAATTTTATGTTAATGGCAGAGAAATTGTGCGATGAGAGATTCCACTCAGAAGGAAGAATCCAGTGGACAGTAAGTTTTAGGACAGAAACTGTCTTTCACATTTTAGCATCACATCTGTACCAAGACCCGCTATGACTGTGTTGCTGAATCCATATGAAAGCAGAAACTGCCTTGCAAGGTTTGTCATGGAGTACCACAGTGAAGAGGGCACTGGACAAAAATCTGGGGAGACATATGTAATATAAGAACATTAATCAATAGCTAAATATTTGCATTAATAATTTAGCAATAGAATATACTATAAATGGATTTGGAGAAAAGGTTAAGTAAGACATATGTGTATTTCCTCTATGCTGTGTCTTAAGTATAAATACTATCAAGTGTTACTTCACTTTTTCTGAAAAACAGCCCAAAGGTAGTATGAACATGAACATGGATAGCACTTCTCACTTTACCTAGAAATATCCATCCATGTTTGGAGATATAACTTAGTGGTAGAATGCTTGCCTAGCATGTGTGATGCCCTGGGGTTCAGTAAATATAAAAAAAAATTTATATTTTTTAATTTAATTCCCACCATGTGTAAAATAGGATTTATGGAGACACAAAACACCAAGAGGGACAGTTCAGCCTCAAGTGTTTATAGTGTAGGATGGAAGGCATGATGTACATTGATAAAAAGCCAGCCTTGCAATGATACAACATGAATAGTAAGAGGTCACATAAATAGTAATTCAATTTAGTACATAGAAGTTGAGATCGATGGAAAGGCAATGTCACCAGTTATAAACACAAGAACTCCTCAGAAATTGGGTGTGAAATGATTAATTGCTCCTGTTTTTACTGGCTATAGGAAATGATTCCCACATCATTTAGAACTGATGGCTAATTGGTTAACAGTATGTGATAGTCTCTTCTTTAAAAAGTATTGAGGAGAATCTGGAGAACCTAAAGCTAATTTAAAGGCTCAAATCAGTAACAACAGAAATATTAATAGCTGGCCAGGTGTGGTGGCACACGCTTGTAATCCCCGCGCTTGGGAGGCAGACACAGGAGGATCGCGCAGGATCGAAGCCAGCCGCGCGTGCTGGCTTAGGAGACCCTGTTTCCAAATAAAAATGTAAAAATAGGTCTGGGAGTGTAGCCCGTAGGTAGAAGGGCTTCCAGGAACCCCAGTACCACCAAAACAAAAAAGAAAAAAGAAATATTAATAGCTGATATTAATTAGCCGTTATTATTAGCGAGACACTGTGATGTGATCCATGAAAGCATTATATGAGAAATTTTTCTCCAAATGAGAATCTGAGTCATAGAGTGATATAGTTTTTTGCCTAAAATCTCACTGTAAATATTTGTTTTCTACATCATCTGCACTTCAACCTCATTTTTATTTGCTCTATTGTCTCTCTGATTTCAAATAACCTGAACCAGACAATTCAGTTGGAAACAAAGATTCTATCAAATAGAAAACAACATGTGTAGAACAGAAAAGAGCCAAGAAGATCAAAACCAGGGACTCCAGGCAGTTAGAAGAATATAGGAAGAGGTCAGGACAGACAACAGTCTTTAAGCTGGGAGAAAATTGCCTGCCAGCAAGGATCAAGAGCCAGGGCAAGGAGACAGGGCAAAAAGGGATTCAATTACAAGCTCAGGGACACTGCCGAGGGTCCCCTACCCCAGGGGGTGCAATGATGGCAAAGCCTGAGGACAGGACCCTACAGCTTATCCAGCCAGAGGCCACAGCTGCAGACACTGTCCTCAACGTGCTGAAGATCCTGGGCTGTCCTGCTGGTGCTGGTGCTGGTGCTGGTGGTGCCGCTGCTGCCACCGCTGCTGTCACCACTGCTGTTGCAACTGCTGCTGCTGCTGCTGTTGCTGCTGCAGAATTAGTGTTTTGAGTGGAACCTTTTTCTTTTAATCTGAATTCAAATGTCTGTGAGAACTGGACAGAATTCCAGCAGGGAATTCCTGAGTCTTCAAGATCTGAAAAAGGAGAAGACCCTTCATATTCTCCCCGCAGGGTCAGCTCAGCTCTCTGAGGGAGGGCACGTGTGAAAGAAGGCAATCTCCCAGACACTGTCTTTCATCTGAGAATAAGAGAAGGCTGTGGGGAGCCTCTGCCTTTAGTGACTTGGTTGCTAAATTTACTAGGAGACATATCAAGAACATTTATATTTGGATTTGAAGTCCACAATCATTAATTTAAAAGTGGCTCACTTATAAGACATATACAATTAAAGGGATTAATTGTATATAGGTACAGAATGGACAGAAGTTACTGTGTATCCATGGCCTTGATCAAAAAAATATAGAGTTGCACTAACCAGGGTATCCCTATAAATTTTCTGTTATCCCCAAATTGAGGATTGGAACCAGGAACACTTTACCACTGAACTATACCTGCAGATCCCCCCTTTGTTTGGGGATTTGTTTGTTTGTTTGTTTTGATACTGGGAATTTGGCACAGGGTTTCTACCTTTAAGTTATACTACCAAACCTTTTTTTTTTTTTAACGGGGTTTCACTAAGTTGCTGAGTCTGGTCTCAAATCTGCAATTCTTCTGTGGCATCCCCCCCCCCAAGTACTGGGATTACAGGCATGCACCACCATGTCTATCTTCCCTCACTTTATTTTATTTATTTATTTTTTTTTTTGTGGTACTGGGGTTCCTGGAAGCCCTTCTACCTCCGGGCTACACTCTCAAACCTATTTTATATTTTTGAAACAGGGTCTCTTACGCCAGCGCGGCTGGCTTCGAACCTGCGCGATCCTCCTGTCTCTGCCTCCCAAGCGCGGGGATTACAAGCGTGCGCCACCACGCCCGGCTCACTTTATTATTTTTAAGACATGGTCTCACTGAATTGTCCAAGCTGGACTTGAACTTGAGATCCTTCTGCCTCAACCTCCCAAGTAGCTGGAACTACAGGAATATGCCACCATGCCTGTCTTATGTTAGTTTTATTCGGTCTCTGAAATGTTTTTAGCCTGTCATCTGACAGGAATAGAGGTCTATGAACCTAGACTGTGTGGGCTCAAAATCTTATTAGCTTGTCTCTTTACAAACTTTGATTAAGTTATCCAGCTTTTCTGAACGTCAGTATCTATCTGTAAAATTTGGATGGAAATAATAGTCCTTAAAGTACAGGGTTATTACATGGGTTAAATAAGTTGTCAGGAGCCTATAAGAGTACGTAGTATTTGATAAGTGTCTAAGAACTGTAGTTTCTGTTCATATGTTTTTCTATTTTCCTAGGTCAGAAACCTGACTCTTTTCTCAGCCCACCCACTCCATTCAGCAAATACCACCAGTTCTGCCTCCTCAGCAGAACTCGATACCATCCCCTTTTCTCTCTGGAAGGGTTGTAGCCTTACTGGAGAGACTTAACCTCTTACTTGACTTGCACTAGCTTTGTCAGTGGATTTTGTGACCTCATTCTAGCACCCCTGCCAGCATGAATCTCAGTCCACAAACCAAGGTGTCTATGCTGAGATCACACTATTTTACATAACCTGAGCTACTTGCTATTTTGAATCCATGTTGAATCTGCCAAGGTGCCTGGAAATTAAACACATTGCTTTGGGAGGTTTGGGGTCTCCCACAGTGCCAAATCATCAGGTGGGACAAGAACATAGGGCCATCTGATCCTTGACCCATTATGGCAGCAAGGAGGCACCCTCCACCGCAGTGGGCCAGATTCTGCCTGGTCCGCTCCCTCCTTGCTGCTCTTGGGCACTTACATCTCTCCCAGGCTGTCTATGCTCTCATCCACCTCTTTGTGGGAAAAAAATATTATATATATATATATATATATATATATATATATATATAATATTTTTTTCTTGGAATGTTCTCTGTCCTGCAGAGACTCTTGCGAAGGAGGCTGGTCTTCAGGAAGCAGAGCTCAGAGATCCTCTGTACTGTAACAGGAGGGGAAGCCTGCTTTCCTCTCCTCTATGCGCTCTCTTCTCCCTGCCTGCAGAATTGCCCTCATTGCTTTACATCTCTGTCCAATATATTTTTCCCATCTTTCCCCATTCTCTTCCTATTAAATCTCTCACATCATCTCTAAATGGCCCTCAGGCAATTTTCATTCAAAAGATCCAGAGAGAACATTTCTTTTTGTCTATTTATTTACTGAGTCAATGAGCAGGGAATCTGATGTCTGCTTAAGTAGAGAAAAGGGAAAAGAATTATAGGGAGAAAAAAATAGAACTAATATCTGAAATACTGTCTCACCATACATTCAGTATATAAAAGCCAAGTAGATTGGCTACAAGATCTAAAACATTAAATTGAATCTCATTACCCCCTCGTGTGGGCATGTGTGACTGCTTCTAATCATGCTCAGTGTCGTAGCCATGTGCCTGGACTAGGTTTACAAGTTTAGGCAAATTCTCAAAAACTCCCAGCCTCCTGCACTCTTATTTCCTGTCATTCCCTCCTTCTTCCCCAGTGTTGGGTCATTTTTATCCCTTGTGAGAAGAGACACACTAGCCCCTCAGATATGAATTATAGTGTTTGATAATATTTGCACTTTAGATCCCCTCTTTCTCATTAAAACAAAAACCCAGAAGAAAGCAAATATTTTCTGAACCTTTGTTGATTAATATAGAGTACATGTTGCTGTTAGACATTTGACATGTATTGTTATTTCAGATTTTAAAGACTTAGTACCAAAAAACACCACACAAATTATCTCATTCCAATTGTGACTATGGAAACTTGGCCATGGAAATGTACAAGGACAAGGCAGAGCTTCCTCATCTATTCAGAGTTCAAAGATGATGATGTCTTTGGCATAAGCCTCAGACAGGGTCAGCCTTAAACTACAGTAACTGTATAGGTAGATTACATTTTTCGGAAGAAAACTTGCCTTCCTTTCCATTTGTACACACCATCTGCTCATGAGCTCATAGACATCCTGATATTTTGGTTAAGAGTTCTAGGCACCCCTCACTTTCCCTCCAATAACAACTTTCCCTTGCAGTCATCTCGAGTTTCCACTCACCCCCTTTCACAGTAGTTCAGGAAACTATTAAACAATCAGTGGTAACCCCACTCTGACTCCAGTGAATCTTACATTCTCAATTCTGCAACATGCAGCTTCTCTGCTGCGGGTAGTCATAATTTCACACTCAGGCAGTCAGCAGAGGGAGGCATGGGCTACCTTAAACCTCTGCTAATGAAAGTTTCTCAGAGGGCTAAATTCATGCAGAATTGAATCAGTGTATCAGTTCTCCAGCCTCTGCAGGTCTGCTGAGATGCAAACTCATGAACAAAAATACACAGAATCATAGACATGCTTATCATGTTAAAGTAGAAATGGATATTGAAGATGAATCTGAGCAACTTTTTTTTACAAATAAATAAAACAAGATTCGAACTAGTTACATAAATTGCCATTTAGAACCAAGCTTAGAATGAGAACCAATTCTCCCTACCTCTTTTAGTCAAAAAATACTAAGCTGCCCACTATGTGGTAAGTCCTCTCTAGGTGCTAGGAAACAATTGCGGTTGATTACAGGGCTTTCCTGTTATGACATAAAACCCAATTGAAAGTTGGCTTGAAGAGTAAAGACAGTTGTTTGTCATATAATAGAGAAGCTGTGCTGGCTGAAGACGGCATGATCCAGTGTCTGAAATGAATTCATCAGTGCAACTCTGTTCTGGGTTCTCAGTGCCAGCTCCTCGGTGCCGTGGCTCCATCCTTGTGAGCCTCCTCTGTTATTGTCGGCAGTATAACAGTCAGCAGCTCCTGGGGTTATGTGTTTTCAGATACAAATCTAGCACAAAAAGGAGTCTACAAACAACTAAGAATTGATTCTTGCAGCTCTGATCTGTGAGTCCTGTTATTCAACCCCAAACCAATTAGAGTGAGCTTGGAGAGGAGGCGTGCCATCCAGCTTGAGCCAACCAGAGCCCACCCCTGTTTATAACTAGATGCTGGAAATTTTGAGGCACTGTTAAGAGTGAGAAAAGGGGAAAATAAATGGGAAGGAAAAACTAGATCTGATCCCTGCCCTTAGGTGTTTGCTTCTGAGAGCTTCCCAGCAGTTTATTTGCTTTTTGAGCTCTCTACCATGAAACACTAAAAATTCCCTAAGGATATCTCAGGGTCTGAAGGGGAATTCACTATCACAGCCCCCAAACCTGCACCTCCAGTGGTAAACAGCGAATTATATTTTGTCTGTTTGACTCATTGGGCTTCTATATAAGATTTTATTTGAAGATCATATTGCCAAAATTATTTGCTACTTTTTATGCATTACTTATCTGTGTGCATATCACTTTCCATCACTCTGTACCCCAATATGATGTGTAACTGCAGCGTACCAAATAATAATGAATAAGGGACAAAAGTATCACATTAAATTTTATAGTTTTTATCCACATAAACAATAAACAGTACATAATGGAACAACAAAACTTCACTTATGATAAAACAAAATTAAATACTTAAAATACCTTTTGTAGAAAAGATTTAACAATTACATTAGAAAATTCTTAGAATGTCCCATAAAAACATAAAAGTAGACTTGAACAATGAAACAGTCACTGCCTGTACAATTTAATATGATAATAAGATATATAATATTAAAAATAAATATATCCCCTTCACCAAGGTGGCTCTTCCAGTGCTAACTGAAGAGAATCAAAATGTCATGGAGGCATTTCTTGGAACTTAGGTCTTAGTGTTGAAAATTGTATTTCACAGGCTCTTCTTATGCTTCTGATATTTTATTAATAGTCATTTCATAGACATACTTCACATTTCCTGCTTCATTTACTCATTTAAAACACTTGGGAACAATTTATTTCTCTGGAAGACTTGTAAACACCTAACTCTGAGACTGTGAGGAAGCAAGTGTAGTGCTTAACTGAGAAGTAAAACTACCAGTGACTTCCTCCAGTAGAGATGCTGTTCAATTTGATGGCCAACCATCCAGTGATCTTTAAACTGACCTTGAATGGAATTATATCTTACAGTTTGAAAATTAACACACTAACACTTAAATTAACAAAAAGTCAAACTTCAACCCAAAAGAAGACAAAATATCTGTCCTTTCATGTTGAAGTTGGCAACATTTATTCCGGTCATGTATTCGGTAATCCTTCTCTTTCTTTGCCAGATTTTGTCTTCTTTATGTCCTTGTCAATGAAAAAGTAAAATGAAAATATGTCGTAGGGCGTGGTGGTGCACGCTTGTAATCCCCGCGCTTGGGAGGCGGAGACAGGAGGATCGCGCAGGTTCAAAGCCAGCCTCTCTGGCTTAAGAGACCCTGTTTCCAAATAAAATATTTTTTAAAAAAATAGGTCTGGGAGTGTAGCCCAGAGGTAGAAGGCTTCCATCCTCAGTACCAACAATAAATAAATAAATAAATAAATAAATAAATAAATATGAAAATATGTCACATTTGTTGATAGCTCAAATAATTAAAGTCTGTATTTCTATTCAATTTATGTTCATCCAATTTTATATTGTCTTTTGATTATTTTTTCTATAAAAGTTATTATCTCTAAGAAACATTTTAGAAAAGCATTTAGGAAACTCAAAACATTCCTTATAATTAAGTCTTAAGTAATTAGTAATATTTATATCATAACTTTATGTACAGTGTTTTACTGTGTAACAATATGAGGTACATAATACATTTCTTAAGTAGGAAGAAGAAACAGAAAGTCATAAGGAAATGATTTTGTTTTGTTGGCTAAGTGGTCTAGTTTGGACAAGGTTCTTGAAAGCTGAATAGCACTCTTATTGCTATTAGCTGAAACTACTAAAAGTATAGCAAATGTCTTCAATATCATATACAACACAAAAACATTAAAAATCAAAGAAGGGTAGACACAAGATTGAATAAATACTTCAGCGTAAAGCTTTTGCAGTGGAGCTCTGGTAGCGAACAATAGATGACAGGCATTTCTTTTTTTTCACAGTACTATCAAGACAGGTACATATCAGAACCATGGAAATCAAAGATTATCTTATCAACTTTTATTTCAAATATTGCAATTTTTATATTTCTGAAGCTCAACCTCTGTTTTGAAAATTATTAGAACTGTCTGAATCATTAGATGTTAAGCTCCATGAAAGAGACCTTACCTAGTTTTATTTGTTAATTTTCTCCCTACAGTCTGACACAGTGCCTGACCTCGTGGCAGACATTCACTATTTGATAGACTCATGGGTGAACCATCAACCAAGTACAGTAATGTACAACAATCTAATGACCATGCACTCTTTCATCAGACTATCTGATAAGTGGTTGAAAAAAAAGAAAAAACTTACAGAACTTTCTAGAGGAAACTGTTAGTGCTTGCATCTTACTTAAAGAGACATAATTTTTATACCAGTCCTTCATGACCTTGGACTCTCCCAAAAGATTAGTTCTTTTATTTTCAACAATTCAGGTCTAGTTCCAAAAAAGATTATCATCCGTGTGTGTGTGTGTGTGTGTGTGTGTGTGTGTGTGTGTGTGTGTGTATGATGTAGTGTTGGTAGATCCAAACGTTTTACATTTTATTTTTATTAATAAAAGGTTTTTCTTTTAAATTCAGCTAGAAAAATATGTTTCTGTGACTTCAAAAACAAATATTACATTAAAGTTTGTAGCTCTTTTTGGACATGTCTACACAGACTGATTGTCCAATACAGAGAACAAAAAGGACAAAAACCTAGCTATTAACTAAATAATGCTAAGATGAGATATAGCAGTGTTCAAGGACACCAGGAAAACTGAACAAAGAGTAGGAAACAGGGTACTTAACCCCAAGAAGTTTCTTAACCTTGTTTTTAACTAGCAGACTTTTAAAGATGAGATACTAGCTCCTTTATGTTTGTAAAAAAAATGCCCTGATACTTTGGAATCACCAAATTTATAAATTGCAATTGCTTATAGAGGCTCTGGTGCTTTCTTCTAAGTCACATTTCTGCCCTGGTTTCTTAGACTAGGCTTAAACCTCAAATTCACTCATTTTTTATATTTCTCACTTCTCATGAAAATTCATAATTTGTAGTTTTTTTTATCACTAAAGAACAAGTTTTTTAAAACAGCCCAGCCAAGCATGGTGGCGCACGGTTGTACTCTCAGCGCTTTGGAGGCTGAGACAGGAGGATTGCACAAGTTCAAAGCCAGCCTCAGCTACTTAATGAGGCTCTCAGCAACTTAGTGAGATCCTGTTTCCAAATAAAGAATAAAATAGGACTGAGAGTATAGCCCAGAGGTAGAAACACCCCTGGGTTCCACCGCCAGTACCACAAAATAAAGAAAGAAATAAAAACATCCCAATATGTTGGTGTACATCTGGTTAACTCCCCAATCGCTTAAGTGGGTGGTACTGCTGATCTAAATGGACACCTCTACAAGATTACACTGCTCCCGCTAGTGTGGTGCCTGTGAAATTCATGAAAGATGAAGATGTACTACACTGCTGAAAGAGAAATAGCAGAAGATACTTAACTAGCCACAGAAGGAAATTCCAAAAGATGAGGGAAAAAATGACCCATAGTTGATTGAATCACCAATACCACCATGATGACAAAGGAAATAAAATTAAAGAATAAACCTATAAAAATTATTTCACTCAAGTAGGAACTTGGGCTGGAAAAAAATAGAATAAAAGAACAGTTTTTACTTATTCTTACTATTTTTCCTATTATCACAGTCTGGTAGAAGAATAAAGTCAACTTTTACTCTTTCATTCAAAATTGTTGTAAGGCTATTCTATGTTGATTGGTTTGACTTTAAAAATAAAGTAATGATTTGGCTGAAAGAGGAATCCTTTGTCTCGGGAAGTGCTTCTTATGATGAGGGTAGAGTGGAACAAAATCCATATTTTTTTCAGTAACTTCAAGTGGCTAACCAATGCCAAGCCTTCCCTTCGGTAATTGCCGAAGGTCTAAACAAACTAGCAAAATAAGACTTGGTTTTGAGTAGGAAGATGGCTTTCCCAGGACCATTAAGAAGACAGTAAGAGGAGGAAAGATTTGTGTCCCTTTGTTCTCTTAATGGGAACATTGCTGGGAAAATGCTGCATAACCTAGCATTATTGCCACTTTCATTTGCCATAGCTTAAGTGACTGGCAGACAAACTACTTCATTGTCTTTTAAAGCAGAGATAAGTAGAAGACCCACTTGAAGTAACTCTGCTTTGAACATGTCGTCGAAGCCCTCTTGATTATACTTTAAGGCTTGTGATATGTGTGCATAGCACTCAGTGGATTACAAATCATATCTATTACTACTTTAGATCTTCACAAAAACACTGCGACTTAAGCAGAAATGATATCTGACAAATTTTAAAACTCATATGGCTCAGCCATGCCTGCAAGTTTTCACTAGTTACCCCTGGCAATTTAGTTCATAAACTATTGCCCTGTGACATGTTTCTCTTTGCTAGTAATCATGGAAATAATTGAATGCTGGATAAGAACTCTTCCGATGAAGTTATATGAAGACATTTCATTAACAGAGAATAGAAGATAGCACATATATCATGCATTATGTTTGTAGTCTGCTGTCCAATGAGTTGTAGCTGCTGAGATTTTTCTAGGCTAGGTTGGTTTGTAAAAAGCATTATTCAGTTTGCCTGCCTAACAAGCCTATAGATGCATACTTCTCTGTCATCTAAGCTTCAGATCTTTAGTGTTTTCCAATTAAAAAAAAAAACATATTTGTGTTTTAGTATAATTTTCTCCCTGTATTCCTTCTGGTCAACCATAGCACTTAACAGCCCTATTTAATTTTTTTTTTTAACTTTGAAACAAGGTCTCACTAAGATACTGAGGGTTTCTCCAGGTTTCTGAGGCCAGCTTCAAACCTGCAATCCTCCTACCTTTGCTTCCCAAGTACTGGAATTACAAACATGTTCCAGCTCACTGGACTTTCTGGGCCTGTTCCACAAAAACATCTTCCTTTACTATATAAGACATTGTGTTGTCCAGGATTTTTTGACTCTCGTGGAACTAATCTCAGACCACACATATACACAGCTTTCCTGTCCCACCTGTGTGCACAACCACTGGCTTGCTTGTCTGAGGCTGCTGCTGGTATAACCAGAGCCGAACACTCAGGGAGCCTGCTCTTCTTATTGAGTTTGTTTGATGTTTTGCCTTGAAAATGAGGTCGGTGTCCTGATTGCTACGTGTCAGAGCAGTCTATCAGGCTTTCTCACTTCTCAGCGGTCTGCTGCTCTCCACAGTGTCTATTAAAATTGTGCTTCAGTGTCCTCACAGGACTGTACCAGTCCTCACAGCTTGTAGCTGTCCCCACATCAGCACACCAGACGACATCTGCACTGTGGTCCTGTTGCCCTCTATTCTTCTCACCCGTGGACCTCCAGTGTGGCGAGCTAGGTCAGTAGGCTGGCTGCATACCAAGACATTACTGTCGATGGCCATCCTGCTTGCCATTTCATGCTCGGCGTTATTCGCAAGTGCACGGGAAGAATCAGGTTAGGCTCTTCTAATCTGCCTGTGTCGTAGCCATGGGTGAAGATGCACACCACTCTCCTGTATCTCTTAGCCTCATCTTGTCAGAAGCATAATGCCGTTCTTACTATTTTCAAGGATGCTTCTTTTTTTAAATAAGCATATTTGTCTCTTAATCTAATTTTCTCCTTGTATTCCTTTGGGTCAGCCTTAGGTGAGATGCTACCTATATAGCACCAATTTTATACCGCAATTGCAAACTTTTGATATGGAATTACTAACGCTTTTGCTATACAGCCCCTCTCCCTGAACAGTATATAAAACTTAGATGCCACCTTGTGATTCACTGGTTGTATTGCTAGTGAAAACTAAAAGTCTATCAGACCATCCATAATCAACTCCCATGCAGCAGTACTATATACTTTCACTACTGAAAATAATATGTGAAAATGGGATTAAAATAATATTTTGAGCATGAGTATACCTCTGTTGTCTTCCCTTTGAAGTAAACATAAGATAGTAATGGAACCACAAATGAAATCACCTTTCAATGTTTTAATTTAAAAATCCCCATAAATGGTCACTTACTGAGTTTTAAAGCATTTGAGTCCTTCCAAGAGCCTTATCAATTATGGCTGGTGGGCAGACATTTTTTGGCATTCCATAAAAGTAATTATATAGGAAATGGAGCTCATTCTGTCAATGAGAAGCACAGTCAATCTGTCCAGTGACTAGAGACTGAACTTTGAATTTTAAAGAAAATATTGTGCTTTAATATTTCAACTAACATTTATATCTAAGTAGTATGCTAGGTATCTTACTATTCACCTTATCTAATCCTGAGAACAACCCATGAAATCTGTTATTTATTTTCTCTGTGCTATGCATAAGAAAATTGAATCTTAGAACTGTCTAGTTAACTGTCCGTTTATGCACTAGTTAGTTATACGGATAATGACTAACCTTTGTGGTCCTGAGTTCTCTCCACTCTATTCACTATGCTGTGACTCCATTCCATATTGGACTTCCTGTCCAAAAACATTACAGTAGCTAGCTCCCCTTTATTTGCAGAAAATACATTCAAGACTTCTAGTGAATCCTGAAACCACAGAGAGCACTGAAATGCTTAATTTTCCTGTGTGCCTCACAGTCACGTGGCACCACAAGGTTCCATAGTGGTGGTGTCTTCTGCTCTTGCACTTTGTGGTCCTTGTTAAATGAAATAAGGGTAACCTGAACACTGGTGCTGCAATTCTGTGATACCAATCCCAGAACCAAGAAATCTAATAAGCGACTATCGGGGGAGTAGCATATACCGCATGGATATGCTGGGCAGAGGAATGATTCACGTCTTAGCTGGAACAAAGTGGGATGAGAATTCACCACATTACTTAGAACGACATGCAGTTTGAAACATGCATTGTTTATCTATGGAATTTTCCACTTTAGCTGCAGTGTATTGTGGATAATTGAAACCTCAGGAAATACAACCCTGGAAAAGATGGGGTGGCTGCTGAACTGTAAAGCTATGTTCTATACACACCAATCTCAGAGAGGTGTAATTGTTAAAAAACAATAATAAATGAAATTAACCCAAGTTTTCTCTCTATAGTTTTTGAATCTTGTAAAGAAATATCAAACAGCAAATCCTGCAGGACCATTTGTTTAAATTACCTTTCTTTTGTACCTGTAGCCCCTGCTACTTCGCTTTCATTTGGTCCTCTCACTTAAAACTCTATCACAAACCCCTACTCCATCCTTGGTTAGATCTTTTCTGTCTTATACAAAAGGACGCTATTCTACTCTTATCCTTCTATTTCCTAGTCATGATTCCAGACTGACTCTGTCTCACTTTTCTTACATAGCATCACAAAAGCCCAAAGACTCAATCAGACAGCAGGATGACCTTCCCAAGAGGATATTGGAGGCAGAGTAGGAGAATAGGAGATGACCCAATGAGCAAAGTCAGGACCCTCTTTGGCACTAGCTATAAGTACTCAATAACAACTCAGATTATAAATTTTCCCAACAACAACAAAAAGATCTAGAAACATTTGTAGAGATAAACTTTTTTAATAATCAGAACCTGCCTGGAAAAACAAACGTGTCATGCTCTTCAATTCCTTTCATGTTTTAGTATCCCTGTTGGTGCTTATTTTAAGTACCTCATGATAGACTGGGGGTGTGGCTCAGTGATATATTTGCCTAGCTCACCTAGCATGTTCGAGGGTCTGTTTCCATCCTTCGCACTGCAAAAACACCCCAAAATGGGATAATCAGTAACTTATATTTCTGGGATGAATTTGTCTGGCTCCTGTTAGAATATCTTTTCTATTCCTCATATTTGCCATCCTGACCAAAAATATTTTATCTAAGAAGTGAGAGAGAAGGGGATTTTTTAGTATGATTTTAAGGTCTCCAATGTTAATGATCACACTAAAGCATGTAAGCTTGGTTCTGAAGAATCTTCTTCCATATCCGTTAGGTATTTCTAATAAAATCTGAATAAGAACTACAAGAATAATGCAACATACAAGAATAATCACCTAATTCATGGGCCCGTGGGTCACTTGGCGGTCAGCTGACCTCAGCTGGTTTGCTCCTCTAGCTAGGGATTAGCTGGGAACTAGACTACTGGGCTCCACTAGGCAGCCTAATTCTGTTCTATGTGTCTCTCATCCTCCTCCTTGGATAAGCTGGCAAAGCTGGGAAAGTTTTCAGAGCAGCAGCAAAAGTGTTAGGCAGCACAGTCGATAGTGCACACATCGTTCAGATCTTTGCGGTATTGTATTTACTAATTGTTTATGGACCAAACAAGGCTTATGGCCAAACCACATCCCACCTTTGTGGAGGCAGGAGAAGGATAGAGAACTTCCTGCCTTCTTACTGTGAGGAACTACAAAGGCACATAGCAATGGGTGTGGACAGTGGAAGAGGCAAAGAGTTGGAGACATTAATGAAGTTTACCACAATTGTTAGCTATTTTTCTTGAACATCATGGGACCAAAAGTTAAGAGTAATTGTTTTGGAAGTGTCAGCTCTAAGTGCAGGCATCATTCACACATCCATCCATCTATCCATCCATCCATCCAACCATTCAGCCATCCATTCATTGTTCTTCTAAGACATAATACTTAACTTTACAATATTAGTGAAATTTAGTAGAAATATAACATGAAGTACACACAGAATTTTAACTATAGTTTTTTTTTGGTACTAGGAGTGAACTCAGGGGCATTTTATCACTGAGTTATACCTCCATCTCTATTTTATTATTTATTTATATTTATTTGTTTACTTTGGTGGTACTGGGGTTTGAACCCTTCTACCTCCAGGCTACACTCCCAGACCTATTTTTTTTTTTAATTGGAAACAGGGTCTCTTAAGCCAGGGCTGGCTTCAAACCTGCGCAATCCTCCTGTCTCCGTTTCCTAAGTGCAGGGATTACAAGCATGCGCTACCACACCCAGCAGTTTATTATTTATTTTTGAAACAGGGTCTTGGTAAGTTGCTGAGGGTCTCACAAGGTTGCTAAGGATGGCTTCAAATCTGCTATTCTCCTATCTCAGCTTCCCAAGTACTGGAATTATAGGCACACACTGCTATGCCTCACTAAATTTAAAATTTTCTAGTAGCCACATTTAAAAAAATGTAAGATGGGCGTGGTGGTGCACACTTGTAATCCTCACACTTGGGAGGCTAAAACAGGAGAATCGCATAGGTTCGAAGCCAGCCTCAGCTACTTAGTTAGTGAAGCTATCAGCAAATTAGTGAGACCCTGTTTCCAAATAAAAAATATAAAATAGGTCTGGGAGTATAGCCCGGAGGTAGAAAGCCCCTGGGTTCTGCCCCCAGTGCCACCAAAATAAATAAATTAATTAATTAAATTAAAAATGTAAAAGAAACAAGTAAAATTAAGTTTAGTAGTATATATTATTTAATCAAATAAATCTAAAATATAATTAATATAAAATATAATTTAGTATGTAATCAATATAAAAATTATTAAGATACTTTGTAGATTTTTGTACCCTTAAAAAAATCCAGTAAGACCTGGGAATGGTTGTGCATGTTTGTCATTCCAGTACTTGGGAGGCTGAGACAGGAGGATTGCAGGTTCTTGGCCAGCCTCAGCTACTTAGTGAGGCCTCCGCAACTTAGTGAGACCCTGTTTCAAAAAAAAAAAAAAAAATAGAGCTAGGGATGTAGCTCAGAGGTAGAGTGTCCCTGGGTTCAATCTCCAGTACCACGCACACACACACACACACACACACACACACACACACATCCAGTAAGGTCCATCATATCCGTTTGGACCAGTCATACTTCGAGCACTAAATAGCTAGTCGCTATGTTATTAGCGAAGTTATAGATACTATACTGGGCTTGGTACTGAGGATACAGACACAGTATCAATTATATTATAACAATCAAATTATAAGGACAAAAAATAACCCAATGCATAAATAATGGTAACTGAAAGAATGATGAAACCAAATAGAATGGTAAAATGGAAAATTAATGTAAACAGCGTGGTCTTTATGAATCTGTCTGAGAAGTTCACACTTTAATTTGCGGGTAACTATTTGGTGTCTCCACCTCTTAGATCTTGACATGGAACTGTGAAGCAACTGCTCTCATTCTAATACCTCTCTGTCACCCCCCCACACACACACACACACAACTCATCAAAGTTCCCAATCCACCAGAATGATTTAGAGACATTTCAACTTGCCTTTTCAAAAATACCCTATAGAGGTAAAAGTATTCAAAATGGCGACTGAGGGACACAGTACTCCTCAGTAGCTGAAGCAAATAAAACTTCAGATACTTAGAAAGCTGTGTCTTAATCAACAAAAAAATACATACCAGGAACCAAAACAAATCCTGGTACCTCGGGGGAACTCTGAACTTGAAGAAGAAGAAGAACATAGACCCGGACACCGGACCAGCTGCAAACGCTGATCGGCGGCCGCGGGCTGCTTTCGCGGGCCCGCGGAGCTGCCTGCCTGATAGCCCCGATAGTCCCGCAGCAAGATAATCCGGGACTGAAAACAGCGAGCAGCTCCCACGTCAGAATTCTGTGTACCCACCAGCGACTGGATCACAACAGCATAGAGACTCCCACGAATCCTGAACCAAGAAAGACAGGTACCTGCGGGCAACGGGAAGTGTGGACCTTAGTGTGCGCTGCACTCCAATCCCCCAGCACGCCCAAGCCTCAGACCCGAGCACTCCCCTCTGCGCACCTTGTCAGCGCCCCGGTTCCCTGCTAGCAGTCATTGCCTGTCGCACTCTCTCCACTAAATTGGAGCCTACCTGGGTGGCTAGCCCCCCCCCCCGCCACCTTGCCAGAGACTGCCTTCAAGGCTGCGAAAGCCCTGTGTAAACCGGAAATCTCCTTGGGGCACCCCCAGTTTCTACGTCCCGCGGGAGGCAGAGGCCTTTACTGGGCACCACGCACTGGATCCTTGAGCACCTATCCTGCACTCCTGGCCCACCGCTGGGTGTTCCCACCCTCCTGCTAGCCAGAGGCTCAATTCTAAGCGAGAACGAGAACTCAGCTCAATACACCTTGGAAGAGCATACCAGCAGCAACAGACAGCTGCATCCACTCACTCCTGGGTCCAGTAAAAGCAGCACACCCAGTCTGCACCCTTGGAATAGGCAGAGCTCTGGCAGCAAGCGTGGGCACCCAGGAACCAGCACCCATTTGCCCAGGGTACATCTTGGGACCACACCGGCTAACCCAGCTGGAATTTCCAGAGACACAGGAAAATCCATCGGGCCACAATATCTGCACAGGACCTCAGGGGGAGGTTCTAATTATACCTTGGTCATGCTCCACCCGTGCCGTAGGGAAGCACAGGCTGGAGTCTAGGGTGGTGAGTGCAGAGGTACTGACCACAGGTTAGAATTTCGCAGAACCTGTGAATTGTACAGAATCAAATAAACGTGAAACTAGACATCCGGACACATAAACCTAAAGCAGCTAAAGGAGAAAAGGTGTCCAAACACCCAGAGTGACCTAAGAAGATAAAAAAATAGAGTACAAAGAAAACTAAGAGACATTGGATGGTATTCTGAAAGTTACTAAAGCAATCACATACGCACATATTATATAGGCCTGACCCCATATGCGTAAATAAGGAGGACTGTTTATTTTACTTTTAATGTGGATGTTTTGTTTTATATTGCTTTTACAGTGCTTTTGTTTTGGTATGGTTATTGCTGTGTTATTTTTTTTTCTTTCAACCCATACTTCTCTTACTTTCACATGTTGTTTTTATATATATATATTGGATAGTTTGCCTTATTTTTTTATTTCACACAGCTGCTAGCTCCTTTTATTTTATTCTTGTTCTTTTGTCCTCTTTCTTCCTCTTTCCTTCCTTTATTTTCATTCTCTTCCTTTGATTGGTCTTCCTCCCTATTTCTAGGATTACATAATAGTCTTGGTATCTTGTGTGGATTTTTTTTTTCTATTCTTTTTTTGTGTCTGTCTGCTCCTTCCATCACCCCTATTTACAAACCTTCCCACACTAACCCTACATACTTTTCCCCCCCAAAACTTTTCCACATAATATACCTCCTGGTCTAATACTCTAAGTATCTCTTACATTCATAATTACTCCACGAACGACAAGAGTCCTAGTAGTTAACTCTCTCTCATTCCTAGCAAGATTTCACCTTACGATACTCAAAGTCTTTCTCAACCTAAACATATCCTCTACCTAATCTGACTCCTTTACTAATCACCCCAGCTCCTCCCACATCACCCACCCTCAACACTGGAAAGGCTCTGCTGACTAGCCGATACCCCAACTCCTAATATTAAGATTTGACTAAGCATAATACTCAAGAACGATGGGTAGAAACCAGAAAAACAGGACAGAGAACGCTACAAATATGAGAACCAGGAATTACGAAGAGACAGCAGAAATCACGAATACTGACCTACTAGAAATGCAAGAAGCGGAGTTCAGAATCTTGTTGTTCAATATGATGAAAGGATTCAAAACAAGTATAGAGGAGGTTAAAGGTGAATTAGAAACACTAAAAAAGAATCAGAAAGAGGTCTGGAATGAAATGAAAGAGGCAATAAGTGAAATGAAGACAGCAATTGAAAGAAACTCTGGAAGATTAGATGAAATGGAAAACAGAATATCAATATTAGAAGACAGTACATCCCAAACCGAAAACACAGTCAGCGATATACAGAAATCTTTACAGCAACAAAACCTAAACATCCAGCAATTATGGGATAATATGAAGCGCCCTAATCTACGGATAATAGGCATTGAGGAAGGGATAGAGGTACAGACCAAGGGCATCTGTAATATCTTCAAGGAAATAATCTCAGAGAATTTTCCAAATTTGGAAAGAGACTTCGATCTTCAAGTCCAGGAGGCATACAGAACTCCACTGAGACAGGACCAAAGAAAGACCACTCCACGCCACATAATAACCAAAATGACCAATATAGAGGCCAAGGAAGGAATCTTAAAAGCAGCGAGAACAAAAGGACGGGTGACATATAGAGGCAAAACAATAAGAATCACCCCAGACTATACAACCCAGGTCTTGAATGCTAGGAGAGACTGGTATGACGTGATTCAGACCCTGGAAGAAAATAACTTCCAACCAAGGCTCATCTACCCAGCAAAACTACTATTCAAGATCAATGGTGAATCCAAAGTCTTTCACGATAAACAGAATCTCAAAAAATTCATGAATTCAAAGCCAACACTAGAGAAAATTCTTAAAGAAATAAACCATAAGGAAGAAAAAAGAAGCAGACTTCAGAATCAGAGAAGAAAGGAAGTTAATAAGTGGGCCACTTAAGTAAAGAAGAAAGATCACACCACCCAAGAGTAGACAGAACACAAAATGGCAGAAAACAAAAATCATATATCAATAATATCTCTTAATGTCAAAGGACTTAACTCACCAATCAAAAGACATAGATTGGCAATGTGGATTAGGAAACATAATCCAAATATATGCTGTCTGCAAGAAACACACCTCACAGCCAAAGACATTCACAGGCTGAAGGTGAAAGGATGGAAAAAGATATACCATGCCACCAGTGACCAAAAAAGAGCAGGGGTAGCAACCCTAATATCCAACAAAACAGACTTTAAACTAAAACACATCAAAAGAGACAAATCAGGGCACCTCCTTTTACTAAAAGGAACACTATACCAAGAAGATATAATGATAGTAAATATTTATGCCCCAAATATGGGTGCAACCACATTTGTAAAACAAACCCTTCTGGACATAAGATCCCAAGTAGACCCAAATACAATAATTCTGGGAGACTTTAATACGCCTCTCACACCACTGGATCGATCTTCAAGGCAAAAGATGAGTAAAGACGTTTTAGAACTAAGGGAAACCATAAACCAAATGGACCTAATAGACATTTTCAGAGTATTTCAACCAGGAACTACAGAATACACTTTCTTCTCAGCAGCCCATGGAACCTTCTCCAAAATTGATCACATCCTGGGACACAAAGAAAATACCAGCAAATTCAAAAAATGTAATATAATTCCTTGCATCTTTTCAGACCACAACGGAATAAAAGTAGAAATCAACAACAGGAAACTCGAAAGAAAGTATTCAAATTCATGGAGAATGAATGATACACTATTGAATGACGAATGGGTAAGAGCAGAAATTAGGGAAGAAATAAAGAGATTTATGGAAACAAACGAAAACAGAGACACAACCTACCAAAACCTATGGGACACCATGAAGGCAGTACTAAGAGGAAAGTTTATTGCATTGAGTGCCCACATAAAAAGGACGGAGAACCACCAAGTAAAGAACCTAATGACACAGCTCAAGGATCTAGAAATTCTGCAACAGTCTATTCCCAAAGCCAGCAGAAGGCAAGAAATCATCAAAATTAGAGCAGAAATAAATGAAATAGAGAACAAAAAAACAATTCAGAGAATCAATAAAACAAAAAGTTGGTTCTTTGAAAAGATTAATAGAATTGATAAACCCCTGGCCAACCTAACCAAAAGAAAAAGAGAATCAACTCAAATTATCAAAATTAGAAATGAAAAAGGAGATATCACCACAGATAGTGAAGAAATTCAAAATATTATCAGAAACTACTTTAAAAATTTATACTCCAATAGACTTGAAAACCTGGAAGAAATTGATAGATTTCTAAGCACAGTTAACCTTCCTACACTTAGCCAAGAGGACATAGCAAGCCTAAACCAACCAATAACAACCAAAGAAATAGAAATGGCAATAAAAATTCTTCCACCAAAGAAAAGCCCAGGCCCAGATGGGTTCCCAGCTGAATTCTACAAAACCTTCAGTGAACAACTAATACCAATACTGCATAACATGTTCCGGGAAATTGAAAGAGATGGAACTCTTCCAAATTCCTTCTATGAGGCCAGTATCACATTAATCCCCAAACCAAATAAAGATACCTCAAGAAAGGAAAACTACAGACCAATATCCTTAATGAACATAGATGCAAAAATTCTAAACAAAATACTAGCTATACGCATTCAAAACTATATCAAGAAAATAATACATCATGACCAAGTCGGTTTCATCCCAGAAAAACAAGGCTGGTTCAACATACGCAAATCAATACATGTTATTCACCACATAAATAGAACCAAGAACAAAAACCACATCATCATAGCAATAGATGCTGAAAAAGCATTCGACAAAATCCAACACCCATTTATGTTAAAAACACTGCAAAAAATTGGGATAGAAGGAAAGTACTTCAACATCATTAAGGCAATATACTACAAACCCAAAGCCAACATTATATTGAATGGGGAAAAACTGCAAGAATTTCCGCTACAGTCAGGAACAAGACAAGGATGCCCACTATCACCACTCCTTTTCAATATAGTCCTTGAGACTCTTGCTGCAGCAATCAGACAAGAGAAGGAAATCAAAGGAATTCACATAGGAAGAGAGGAATTAAAATTATCCTTATTCGCAGATGACATGATCCTTTATCTGGAAGACCCAAAGAACTCAACCAAAAGACTTCTGGAGCTGATTGACAAATTCAGCAAAGTCGCAGGTTACAAAATCAACCTAAAGAAATCAGTGGCTTTTCTTTATGCCAACAATGAATCCACAATGAAAGAAATAAAAACAACAATTCCATTCACTATAACCTCAAAACCAATAAAATACCTAGGAATAAACCTAACCCAAGATGTAAAAGACCTCTACAACAAAAACTATAAAACATTAAAGAAAGAAATTGAAGAAGACCTTGGAAGATGGAAAGATCTCCCGTGCTCATGGATAGGCAGAATAAATATCATCAAAATGGCCATTCTGCCAAAACTGATCTATAGGTTCAATGCAATTCCCATTAAAATACCAGTGACATTCTTCAGAGACCTAGAAAAATCAATCATGAATTTCATATGGAGAAAGAAAAGACCTAGAATAGCCAAAGCAATTCTCAATAACAAGAAACACGCAGGAGGCATTACAATCCCAGACTTCAAACTATACTATAGAGCAATAGTAGTAAAAACAGCATGGTACTGGCACAAAAACAGATATACTGACCAGTGGATTAGAATAGAAGATACAGAAACAAACCCACACATCTTTAGTCAATTAATCTTTGACAAAGGGGCCAAACACATACGCTGGAGAAAAGACAGCCTTTTCAACAAGTGGTGCTGGGAGAACTGGCTAACCATTTGTAAAAAGATGAATCTAAACCCCTATATCTCACCAAACACAGGAATCAACTCAAGATGGATCAAAGACTTAGAAATTAGACCTGAGACTGTGAAGCTAGTAGAGGAAAGCATAGGTTCAACACTACAACATATTGGCACAGGCAGTAACTTTCTCAACAAAACCTCCAAAGCTCAGGAAATTAAAGCAAGAATAAACAAGTGGGATAACATCAAACTAAAAAGTTTCTTCTCATCAAAGGAAACTATCAATAACCTAAAGAGGAAGCCTACAGAATGGGAAAGGATCTTTACCAGCCACCATTCTGATAGGGGGCTAATATCCAGAGTATACAAAGAGCTCAAAAGACTCTACACTAGCAAAACAAACAACCCAATCAAGAAATGGGCAAATGAACTAAATAGACACTTCACAAAAGAAGAGATACAAAGGGCTAATAGATACATGAAAAGATGTTCTTCATCACTGGCCATCAGGGAGATGCAAATCAAAACTACACTGAGATTCCATCTAACCCCAGTCAGAGTAGCAAGCATAAAGAAATCAAATAACAACAAATGCTGGCGAGGATGTGGGGAAAGAGGAACTCTTTTACACTGTTGGTGGGAATGCAAACTAGTTCAACCACTATGGAGATCTGTGTGGAGATTCCTAAGAAAGGTGGGAATAGATCCACCATATGATCCAGCTATACCACTCCTGGGTATCTTTCCAAGGGAGTTGAATTCAGAGAACTACAGCAACATATGCATACCTATGTTCATAGCAGCACAATTTGTAATAGCCAAAATATGGAACCAACCCAGATCACCATCAACAGATGAATGGATAGCAAAACTATGGGAAATACACACAATGGAATTCTATTCAGCCATAAAGAAGAACAAAATTATATCATTTGAAAGAAGATGGAAAGCCCTGGAGAACATTATGTTAAGTGAGATCAGCCAAGCACAGAAGAAGAAGATACATATGTTTCCTCTAATATGCCCAAACTAGGAAACACAAAGAATACCAGAGGGACTCCAGATATTGAAGGGGAAATACTAGCTAAGTTGGGATGGTAAGATAGGAGAGGAGGAAGGCCGGTCTCGATTAATAAGGGTCTACACTTGAACATGTGTAAAATTATGAATAAGACATGGTTAACCTGGACAACCATTGGTGTGGGGGGGGGGGGAAATGTGGGCGGGGGGGAGGGCACCAAATATAGTGTAAATGTATACTATTTATGTTCAATAAAAAAAGTGTTATAAAAAAAAAAATACCCTATAGAAAGCTGTCGTGGTTTTTCTAAGTCTGCCAACAAAAATGTGGTTTGTCTGAAAACCAATATAGTAAAAGGATATTACCTGAGATCTTATTACTGGGTGGATAAATTTCCCACATTATGACTTTACCTGATAAGAACCTAACTTTCCATGATAGAAAAGTTGAATGGCAAAGTTGTTCTGCTGTGTGCTTATCTGCTTTTTAAAAAATGTAGGTGGTTCTAGAAAGACTGCATAATGAAAGTAGATAAAAGGGAGAATATTGCTTCAGAGGTGGTACATGGAATAACAAAAGCAGAGAATGGAGAGGGTGAGAAAAAAAAAGTAAAACATTAACAGTGTTTATCTAATGCCTAACCTGATTATGCTTGGAACTGTCCAAAAGAAAGTTTTGACTTTTCCACACCTAACTATCCAAGCAAAGCTTATCAAAGACGGCAATTTTTAAAAAGCAATTATTGTCTATTGAAGTTTCAGATAAAGTGCTTTGGCAAGAACGGGGAGATAAGGCATTTTCTTTGTAGCCCTAAAAAGAAATAATTCTGATATTTCTTTAAATATGTAGACATAGCTTAAAGAACTGAAAAAGCTTTTTTTTAAGCTCTGAATCACCTTCTGATTTCTTTCTCATTTTAAATTTTGTTCTACTTATTGCATGCCTTATTAGGGATGATTCATGGCTTTGTGTAGCCCATTGATATCAAAACTACCCTGGGCAGGGTACCCTCGAATTTCATTGTTCATCGAGCAACACGCCTGGTCCGGAAAAGGTTCTTGGAATAACGTTTTCAGCAAGCCCAGAGCGCTCTCGACTTTCATTCAGGTGTGATCAATACTCGCCTCTAAACAGCAAGCTGTTTAAATAGTTTGGGAGTGGTTACTATATAGATAGCAGCATACTGGATTTTTAAAGCTCTGAGATGCTGTTTTCACAAGAAATTACTGAAAACTACAGCTATGACTCTATGTTTTCATACTAGACACTTTAGAAAATGACTATAATTACATAGAGAAGAGAGTCCAGATTACATGGGTGGGCTTTTTTACACTTTAAATTACAAAAATATATTTCTGCATCTCTCACGTTTCCCATGAACGATTTTAACCAGAACAGCAATGCAGGTCTTATGTTTAGCAACAAAAGATCACTTCAAGTTCACCATTGCTAGTATTTTTTTAACCAGCAGATGTATGATAGATATCTCCCCTCCCTCATTAGACATCGGATATTCTGTATTTTAACATTAAAATATATGAGATTATTTCCTACCATTGAGATATTTTCAGATGGGGATGAAAAATAAATTGAAAAGAACCAAGTAGTAGTAAAACTAATTAGAATATGAATTGGTGCTTCTGAATTAAAATAAATAAAAACAAAGCAACTGTAATAGGGAAAACATTATGACATAGAAAGTCATGGCTTTCTCCTGGGGTCAGCAAGTGTGCAGGGGACTTCGACTCATGTAATATAATAGGGAGATTGATATTAGCAACATCATCATAAATCAAGGAAATAAAATGGCCCTATGAAAAGGGAAAGCCTCCACTAAACAGAAAAAGTCGCTTAGTAAAGAATGAGAAAGCTTACTAGTAAATTGAGGAGCAAATATGGGTGGGTGCATGAGCATGCACACATGTAAAAGTTCGAGAACTGGCTTAAAACAGTTTAAGCTGAAGTCAAAAAATAAGTTTTTCCTTAAAAATTAAGAATTTTATATCACCATGGCTTAGAAAAGGAAAGCATATCATAAATACTTATTGAGTGATTGAATGAATGAATGTTACCTAATTAAACAAATTTTAAACAAATTTTACTATCCATTCACCTATTTCTGGATACAAAGCTCCTTCAAAATAAAGGAGAATCTAAGAATTAGGCAGCCTTTCAAATACAACTAATTGTGTGCATGCACGGGTATACACACACACACACACACACACACACCATTCTGCAAAAAGTTACTCCTGCCCCCACTACTGTGTCTCATAGATCAGTTTAACCCCAACAACTACAAGAAAGTGACTAGAGTTAAGTATGGGTGGGAAGAGAGACACCATTTTGAATATCTTGGTTTTGAACCATAACTCCAGTCTTTTAACTGTGTCCTGAACAGTTATGAGAAAGAAGATAGAATTTTAATCCTAATGTGCTCATTATATAAACAAACTGCACAGCTGCTGGCTCATTGTTGGAAATTGAGGATAACAGAATCTAAATCAAGAAAAAATTTTTTCATGTGTACATCGATAACATGAATACCTTGCAAAGAGAAGTCATTCAAGAAAGGAAAAAAGCTCACAAATTTGAAGCTTATAGTTGAAAGCTTGCCTATGAATTTTTATTTTTCTATCTTAATCTTCAATTGCCTTTAGCTTCTTTCATACTGGAAGAGTGGTCATCTAGCCAAATAAGGAAACTATAATACGGCCAGTCCACTTTATGCCAGATACTCTGCTGGCCTGAGTTTGTGTGGCCCATAGAGGTATTATAAACCTCTGGACTCATGTCTAGCCAAACAAAAGCTACCAACATTTTGCTAGAAAATGTCTTTTCTAGTAATGTTATAGATGTAAAGTCTATATGCATACATAGGAAAATTTCACTCATTCTATAATTAATAATCAAGCAACTTCCTCATGGAGATAGATTTTTGTCTCAGACAAACCCTCGACATTTCTATAGCAGTGAGCTGTTTCCAAATTATATGATTATATTTTTATGTTTATACTTGTATGTTGAAAGATGCATTTTTAAAAGCTTAAAGTTCTAAATTATTTTATCTAGGTACACACCCAATACCAATTTTGTTAAATACACTAATAGGCAGTTTTAGTATTGCTCTTAGAAAATTTGTATCCTAGCAGAGCTTCTGTGTGTTTGTTTCTCTTTCCTGTCTTGCCTGTTAATTAACACTTCATCTGATTTGCAAAGAGTTTTCATTTTAAGTTGAAAATATAGGCCTCATTTACATAGAAAACTACTATCAGACTAGAAATGAGAGTCCAGATTAATGAACAGACTTGGCCATGTGTGTCGTATGTATGTACTATGTACTGATCTATGTACTGAATTTGTATGAAAAAGGACTTTACCAAAAATTCCAAAATCATATGATTGTAGACACTATGAAAGCATGTATTCAGTGAATCACAAAACAGATTAAATATTAAAATTATGAGGGGAATGTCTGAGACTCCATTTCTCCACCCCAGATCAATTGAACCCAATCTGTGGAGATGAGGCCTAGGTATTAGTGTTTTGTTTTGTTTTTTTTGCTTTGTTTAATATGGTTTTTAACCTAAGCATATTCAAAGTGTAAGGTTTAAAAACATCTATTTTTATCCAGTATGTTTTTATGTGGATAGACAAAGTAAGTATTATTCAGAAAGAGAGAACATACCTGAGGCCATAGGAGAGCCGCAATTGAAAGTCACATCACCTAGCTCCAGTTCAGCGCTCTTTAATAACCACCCAGTACTTATGTTCTATTTTATTTTTTACTTATTTGTCCTTTCTGTTGATAAGAACATTACCATAAAAAACCAAACATCTTTAAATTTTTATGAATTTTTTCTGTGTGCTAAAGAATTGATGTTGTGTAGTCGTGTAGGTTAGCACATGAATTTCCTTCACTTCCCAGCATAGTTTATCTCCTCAACTTCCACCAGAAATGAGTCTTTCGTTATCAGGAAGAATTTCTGAAAAATATTTATAACTTTGACTTTATACAAAACAAGTAGGTATCATATATCATTTAAACATAGGTAGACCCCTTTTTTTAAGTCCATGTATAAACTATGTGTAATTCACTTTCTGAGAAAGAGCACAAATAACATGGGCTCAGAACCGGCAGTCCTGAAGTAAGAGATAGTGAAACATTTTCCTGTTCCTCCGCATCTATCTTGCACATGTGTATATCTGTTGATCCCATCAAAGTCTAAAATACTTCAATTTAGCATAATGTTACTGTACCAGTTGTTATATGGCTCCTGTTTTATCTTGAGGAGAGACGGAAAAGTGCATCTAAATGCATCATGCCTATGCTTAGAAGTAAAGCGGATCTTCTGTCTTGCCACAGCCAGAAATAAATGAGAATGATGGCAGATAAAAGCTATGAACATTTTTCTCTTTTGCACGCATGCAAAATATGATGTGCAGTGATCATCATCATGCATTGAGCTTCCACTGGAGGCTACACACACTGCTGCAGACTGAAGAATGAAGAAGGCAGAGTCCCAGCACTCAGACCAAAAGCAAAAAAGAAAATAGAGAATAAATGTGTATGTGGGGGCAGGCGCTACTGAGAGCATTCACCTCTGAGCTACACCCTCAGCCCTTTTTATTTTATTTTTTTAGTTTGAAACAGGGTCTCACTAGGTTGCTGAGAGTCTCACAAAGTTACTGAGACTGTTTTCAAACCTACAATTCTACTGTCTCAGCCTCCTAAGTACTGGGATTATAGGTGTGGGCAACCATACCCAGCCCATTTTTTTTTTTTTTTTTTTTACAATTTTACCCAATATTGAGAACATTCACATAAAGCACACATAAATGATAAATCAGATACTCCTGTTTGTTTGTTTGTTTTCTTTGTGTTTTGTTTTGTTTTGTTTTTGTTTTGTTTTGTTTTGTTTTTTCTGGGATGGAACGCAGGGGCATTATACCTTTGAATTATACACCCAGTCTTATATTTTATTCCTTTTTTTGTGTGTGTGAGTCTGGGGATGAAACCCAGGGGCATTCGACCTCCAAGCTACACCCCCTGCCCTGTTTTTTATTCTGTATTTTGAAACAGGGTCTCACTAAGTTGAGGAAGGCCTCACTAAGTAGCTGAGGCTGTCCTTCCGTGAGGCTGTCCTTCCGTGATCCTCTGGTCTCAGCCTCCCAAATGCTGGGATTACAAGTGTGCGCCACCACACCCGGCTTATATTTTATTCTTTATTCTGAAACAGATTCTCACTGAGTTGCAAAGGGCTTCACTAAGCACTAAGTAGCTGAGGCTGTCCATGAACCTCAATTCTTCTGTCTCAGCCTCTCAAATGCTGGGATTACAAGCATGGGCCACCACTCCCAGCAATCAGATACTCCTAACCAAAAAAAAAAAAAAAAAAAAAAAAATCTATTTATTTTTAAAGAAATACCAGAGATTTGTACTATAATTATAGAATGGATTTTAATTCTTAGGCAAAAGGAAAACCCAAATTTTATAGTTAAATTAAGAAACTAATAAATAAGTGAAAGAAAAATATTAATCAAGTGAAGCATCCTACACATGAAAAGCAGTGTTATTCCCCTATTGGAAAAAAGCATGTATAAAGAGGCACATATAATAATCTGCTGCTGACCCATCATTCAAAAAATAATGTGTGTGTGTGTGTGTGTGTGTGTGTGTGTGTGTGTGTGTGTGTGTGTATGAGCAAAATAAATGGTGCAGCTTCAGCCTATCGTTTGGAGATTAAGTTACAGAGAAAATGAAATCATAACTAACATCCTGATGAAATTTCGCATTTTGCTTGAAAAGCAATTGAGTATTAAATCATGATTCACTCATTTCCTAAAATATCCTTTAGTACTCCAGGGGAAAGTGTAAAATAGCCTGCTTTCATTTTTTTTAGGGAAATATTTTTAGCAATTCTCAATATGCATTTTATGAAGGAGACTTCCTTTTTCTCTTTCTTTTTGTTTTTGTTTTAAGTTTACAAATTACCCAACAGATTCAACATGCTGAGAAAATTGGGGGAAAATTTTATAACTGAACAACAGTCCATGGAAACCCAAAGGCAATTACTTCTTGTATAAGTAAGTATGCCTTAGGCAAACCTCAAATTTGTTTTTGAGAAATAGAAGGTTAAACCTACTCTCAAATTTTGTTCATGTAAAAAATTTGCATTATCTCTCCGGGCCTCTCATTTTCTGATCTCTTCAATCTTAATTTTATATACCTCTCTCCAGTTTGGAGAACATGACCTGGCCACGGCTAACACAGTGAGAGACGCCCTGGAGAAGCATACGTGCCTCATCCTTCTGTTTAGCCTAACATATCCCGGCCTCACTAGTTCATTGCTTGTAAGTTCTCTGTGTGTGTTCTCATGTTAGGCTACATTTGGAAGTACTTCTCTTGTTATGAGTGCTATCATCATATAACATAAGATAGCATAGCATGCTACTTAGGAATCATTAACAAATATCTGGTATCTAGAAATCAATTTGTATTGAAGGTAACTATTTTCTAAAATAGTCTCTCTACTCAGAAAGGCTTCAGCTGTTAGTTATTAAAAGTACTAGATTTTTATTTTATTTTAAAATTAAATTGTTTCTAAAGAGAAATATAAAGTATTTTAAAAATATAAAAATGGTAATAACAAATATCATGTATGAGTGTTAGTCTATCTAACTCAAGATTTATCTGAGAATTCTAAATATCATACAGACCAGCTCCCTTAAAATTAATCTGTGTAGTAATGTCAACATGTAATCATACCATGGTTCCTATTTTCTCCATTTTTTATAAACCAATAATATATTTCACTTTCTTCATTTATAATCTTATAGAAAAATAATAACCTAGCCATTGTGAAAGAAGAAAATGAGTTGAACTATTTAAAAAAGAACCAGAATTGAATTATCATTATCAACACAAAGACATCTGAACCCCCACAATTTGCATGGCATTCTGCTATAGGGTACAAAAAAAATACTTAAAACACACCCTTGCCTTCAATATACTTAAAATTCAGAAAATAAAATGTGAAGGAAAAAAATAATAACACAAGGGAGTTCGTGAATTATTATAAGGCAATTGTTCACTCATTCAATATTTATTGAGTGCCTAGTGCATATTAAGCACTCTTCTAAATGCTGTGTATCTAAAAATGAGATAAACAAAAGGGCCACTGTCATCTAGAGAGATGAGGCTGGTTATTAACACAGGGCCATCGAAGGGTTTTAGTATGTACCTTCGTTTCAGACTAAAACCTGTGAAACTATGAGTCTCAATAAACCTTTCCTCCTCTAAATTATGCTTGTCAGGTATTTTAATCACAGCAATAGTAAAGTGAGCTAAAACACTGGGAAGGCAGCTAGGTTTGGTGGCCACACCTTTAGTCCTTGTGGGAGTCTGGAACAGGACAATCACAGCTTTGAGGCCCTCAGCAACTTAGCAAGGCCCACTGCAACTTAGCAAGCCCCTGTTTCAAGATAAAGAATAAAATAGGGCTGGTGGTGGCACTCAGAAGTACAACACCCCTCAGTTTAATCCCTGGTACCACATATACAAAAAACAAAACAAAAAACTTTGGAAAGGCATTGAGATTTTTCAAGAAGGGATTGACAATAATCAATTGTGTATTTTTAAAAGATCTCTCTAGATGCCAGGATAATACAATGGAGGGAAACCAAATTCATAATGGAGAGAAAGAACCCATACGGTATTCTAAGCAATAGACATTTTTTTGTCTTGGGATTAGAGGAGGAAGAGAAAAAAGAGGAGGCTATAGAAAGAAAAGCATCACTTTATAGATTTTTAAATTATTCAGAAGTTAAAACCAAAAGGATTTTATGATTAGATGCTGGGCCTAAAAAAGAAAAGAAACTTGAAATCCACTCTGATTCCTTTTCAAAAGGTTGAAGAACTTGGTTATTTACTTATACAACTGTTGGCTGATGGTGTTTTTTAAATGAATACACATTTGATGGAGGCTGTGTTTGAGAGAGGATTTTATGGGCTCAGTTACAGACAAATTCAATTTGAAGAGTCTTCAAAACATCCAACTTAAGATGTCAGCTCTTCAGTTAGAAACAAAAAAATATAGAGATAAGAGGGAGAAATTAAGCTAAGGATAAGAGTTGTGTTATGGTTTGAATATAGAATGTCCCCCCGGAGGGGAGGGAGCTTATGTATTGGCAATACAAAAATGTTCAGAAATGAAATAATTGAATCTGGGCTCTAATCTCATCAATGGATAAATCGGCTGAATGATAATAATTCCAATGGATTTACTGGGTGGTAACATAGAAAGGTAGGGTGTGGCTAGAGGAGGTGGGTCACTGAGGTTGTAGCCTTGGGAACTATATATTTGCCTGGTCACGTTCTATATGTCTCACTCTGCTTCTGGCGGCCCTGCCTGAGAGCAGCATTCCTCCACCACATGTCCTTCACTTCAGTTTCTGCCTTGGAGCTGGGTGACTGGACTAAAACCTCTGAAACCATGAGTCTCAATAAACCTTTCCTCCTCTAAGTTATGCTTGTCAAGTGTTTTAATCACAGCAATAGTAAAGTGAGCTAAAACAATTTGAGCATCATCATATGATGCCATCAGACTTCAATAAACTCTTTTATTATTAAATACAGTGGATAATAAAGCAGTTTGAATTAGAGTTCATATTATTAAAATATAATAATCTGGAAAAAAGTTTCTGGGAGAGGAGAGCTGAGTCATGAAAACTTTTAGAATGTGGATAAGAAGAGAGAAAATTAGAAATTAATGAAAGGATTGGTATATATCAAAAATAAAGCCGGGCATGTGGCAACGCTTGTAATCCCAGCATTCTGGAGGCTGAGACCAGAGGATCATGATTCGCTGTAGCCTCAGCTACTTAGGCCCTTCGCAACATAGTAAGACCCTATTTCAAAATAAAGAATAAAAAATAGGGCAGGGGGTATAGCTCAAAGGTCAAATGCCTCTGGGTTCCATCTCTAGACCCACTAAATAAATAAATAAATAAATAAATAAATAAATAAATAAACTAACTAAAAAATAGGGCTGGGAGTATAGCTTGGAGGTAGAATGCCCCTGGCTTCCATCCCCAGTACCAGCGCTTTATAAATAAATAGCTTGAAAGGATGTCTTTACTTTAAGTAACAGGAATACCAGCTCATATTAGCTTTACCAAAAAGAAATCTAAATACTTGCATATCACTGAAGAGTTCAGAGTATAATCCCACAACCAAGTATCAATCCAGGAGTGGAACAACATGCTTAAAATCCAGCTCTTCCTCTGTTTCTCAACTCTGCTTCTCTGTGTTCTCTTAATTTCAAGCGGTTTATCTTCTTATGCTCCCAGATAACTGCCAGCAGTTTCAGGGGTTGTGTTTTTACATGCTCTTCTGCAAGAATGTTTTACTGTGCAGTAAAATCCCCAGAATAGAGAGCAATGACCTATGGAGGTCCCTTTTTATCTTATTCTAGATTGAGATATGTTGATTACCTTGAGATAATGCACCTCTGGAATGAGGATAAATCCTCCCACCAAATCGCCTGGAATGTTAGGGAGGGGTTAGGACATAGTATAGGGAGATTCAGTGACCCATAGGAACCTCGGACTTAATCCAGTAAACTAAAAACAACTCTGTGCTCCTTATTATTTGTTTGTCTGATCCAGTACTGGGGACTGAATTCTGGGCTTCACATGTACTAGGCAAACCTTTTACCACAAAGCTTCATCTCAAGACTCTTTCAACTTTATTTTGAGAGAAGGTGTCACTAAGTTGCCAGGTTGACCTCAAATTTATGATCTTCCTGTTTCAGCCACCTGATTATCTGGGATTATGGGTGTGTACCACCACACCCAACAGCTCTTGTGATTTGAACAAGATCCTGTGAAATTGGTGTTCTCGCATGTTAAGCCTTAGATGGTCATAGGACATGATACAGTGCTTAGAAGAAAGAAATCTGTTAAAGAGTTATTTATGATCTTCCTGTTTCAGCCACCTGATCATCTGGGATTATGGGTGTGTACCACCACACCCAACAGCTCTTGTGATTTGAACAAGATCCTTTGAAATTGGTGTTCTCACATGTTAAGCCTTAGATGGTCGTAGGACATGATACAGTGCTTAGAAGAAAAAAATCTGTTAAAGAGTTTAAAACAATAGGAAAAGAGAGTGAGAGCTGGGACATGGCAGAGGAAATAAAGAAAAACAGAATTGAAGTGACATATGTGACAATTATTTCATGGAAAGAATCCACAGGACTCAGAAAGATAGTAATAAGGAACACTGATGTGAAACTTCCATCTTCCCCACTAAGACTCTGAGTAATGTGTTAGCTTTGGCTCTGAGGTAAAGATAAAACTCTACCTTTTTCTGCCTCTTCTTTCAAACCTACCCTGAGCTAGGTACTACATTTCATTTTGTTTTCATCAGTTACTTTCATTTTTTGTCTCATTATTTCCCACATGCAGAACTCCCCTAGGAGTCAAAAAGATGGCAAATCCCCACCTCTGGTAGGGAAAAGCTGCCCTCAGCGCTGCAGCTTGAGAATTTCCCTTATTGAAGATGAGACTCTGAGGACTTAACGGGATAGATTTTGCCACGGTCATTCGAGAGACATTTACTTGCTAGCAATCTTTTTAAGAGTTTTGTCAACTAGCAACACTTCTCTTCATAAAAAATATAAAACCCAGCTGGGCGTGGTGGCGCACGCCTGTAATCCCCGCACTTGGGAGGCAGAGACAGGAGGATCAGGATCGCGCAGGTTCAAAGCCAGCCACGCGCGCTGGCTTAGGAGGCCCTGTTTCCAAATAAAAATGTAAAAATAGGTCTGGGAGTGTAGCCCAGATGTAAAAGGGCTTCCAGGAACACCAGTACCACCAAAAAAATTATATATATCCCAGCGTTTGAAACAAGTAGAATTCTGGAGGCAGTGATGTTGGTTTAGCCATCCATCAATAACAGGGTCTGTAGCTTCGTCACTATGGGTTTTTATTGTACTCTACATCATTATGACCGGATGGCTACCTTACCTACAAGCATCATATCCTCATCCATGCAAAGCTAGTGTGTGAAGGAAAAAGAGGAGTGGGCATCTTCTATTTATCAGTCAAGCAAAATTCTACCAGGATTTCTTACCTGGCATCCTTCACATAACTATGGGCCAGAATGTGACCACTCCGATTTCAGGTGGGGAGACATAGCAAGGAAGAAGATAGAAATGGTTTGGAGGTACCCAGGAAACAGGGTCTTCCATGAGAATTTGTATTCTTGTTATACAAATGTGTTCTGTGTTTGCATCTGTGGTATACTCTTGCCATTTTATATTTGACCTTGTATTTATTTATACATTTTGCTTTCTCTACCACTTAGTAGAATACTTGCATGATTGATTACCAATTTTAGAAATAGATGTTATATTCTCTTTTCCTGTTAACATGAACAACTTTAGCTCAACACACTCAGCAAAGATGCTAGAAATTTTAGTTTCCATGAGTAAGCAACACATATTGACTAGAAAGGATATTATTCTTGTTTATGCCTAATTATCTTGGCAGGCATTACCCATGTGAAAGAAAATAGAGCAAATCTACCAGATGATTCCAAGGGGACTTAGTAAAAGTATCCCATTTTATCTTTTATAGGTTATGATAGAGTTTCATGTAAAGATATATTTTCAACAGACCTCATAATCCTTGACTTAGAAAGAAATCCAGCCCTGAAATATAGCACCTGCACATCAAAAATAAATTTGGTAATTATACCACTTGATGCAATGTTTAGAAAAAATAGTCAATTAAAGCAATAGGAATTCTACCAGAATTCTCTGCAGGCAGCATCATCATGCAATTCTGACTTCAGAATGACATGATATTTTAAATGACAACTGTGCTAAATTGGGGAGTAGCAAACCCAGGCCAAGTTAAATTTAGTAACGCCGCTAGTTTACTGAAAATAACCTTGTCCATGGCAAGTTCTCTATGAATTACAGGTGACCCGCTATTTGTTTTTCTGTCCTGTTTAGAGATAATTGGTTGCTCACGGGCTTAAGCATTGGAGGCTAATCTCCACGGCATTTCTGGGGTCCATCTCAAGAATCTCCTTGGAAACCCTTGGAAATTAGAGTTGGCCACATAAATTCTTCTCGAAGGTTTCCATCGTATAAGTTCAAAGCTTTCTGGATGAGCATAAGGACTGGAAGGTAAGTGAATGTTGGAGGTAACACACATACCTGTGTAACTTCATTATCTCAAAAGTGAATAATGTGTTTTTAAGTACGCAAAAGTAAAAGTAGTTATTAAATGTAAGAAAAAGAGCTACCTGTGTGCAGTTCCACAGAAAAAAGAGGAAAAAAATGAAATACAACATTTAAAGCCCTATGTAACCCAAACGTAAATATGGAAAGGTACAGTGGAATTATAATATCTGATCATCTGTTTTGCACAAAAAAGTGTGACGTACAGTGGTTCTGAAACTTGAATGTGTCTGAGAGTGACATGAAAGTAAGGGGGAAGGCTGTAAAATGCTGACTCCCCCATATATTTCACCCGGACTTTCATTTACTGTGGCCCAGGAATCTGGGCTTTTACAGTTCCGCAGCCCTATGTGATCTTGGTGCAGGTGATCTTTTAAATAAAGAATGAAATTGGAATTCAAAATATGATACTTTTCATTTTCAAACTTCATTAAATTTGGACTTTATGTTATTTGTTTCATTCAGTCACAAGAATAAAGAGGAAAGAGTAATTTTGGCACAAAGGTACTAAATTAGCGCTCTCTTTGAACCCCCAATTTGAATTATTATTCTCATTAGTATTCCTGTAGAAAGTTCAGTGCAATGAGCTAATTCCCAGGTGTTCCTGCCTTCTCTCCTTCACAGTAATAGCCCTCTCATTGTTCTCTTTAGCTATTGCTCTGGCAATAGTAGTGTTTTGTTTATTTAGGTGTTTATTTATGGAGTTCTTGTATCTAATTATAAGAAATGTCTAGAAGATTTTTTAAAAATAATGAACTATTACCAGAGTTGGCTGAGCATTTTTACATGTTGAGGGTTGTATCTTTTTCTTTTCATTTTGAAAACTCAGGCTTATATTTCCAAAGGATAAATCTGCTTAATACATCTATTATTGCTTTTACTATTTGTAGATAAGAACTTGTAAGTTATGTGATACATTTATGACAGGGTGCATTTACATTCGGTGATATCACTTGATTTTAGTTCTGCTTCCTATATGTCATTTAAAAATTTGTTTTTATTATTTGGAGTTTTATGTTTTAAAATAGTTTGCATTTTATTCTCATGAAAGAAGTTATTAGATGAGATGCATTCGGGTTTTAAATTGGGATGATTTCTTAAAGCTTCGCTATGATCTTCTTATAGTGAAGAAAGAAATTGTTAATTAAAATTATTTGACTTAGTTTCAGGCTTATGGATACCGTCCTCTCTCTAAGTCTTTGTATTTCTTTATATTTTATCAAATTTTTGGTCCACAAAACATGAAAAAAGCAAAAAAGAAACACTTCACCAAAAGAATAAATATAGTGTCAATTAGTTACACATATTAGCTATTTAGTATTACACCTAGAAGACTAAATATAGTCATAAGCATAAAATAAGAAAGATTTTTCAAGTCAACAAAAATTAAAGTTTACAGAATTACATTAACTATCATAATCAAATTACATGTATTTGCTATCAAAACTGTTCTCAATAGTAAGATTATCACATGTGAATATAAAACTATAAAATTTGTAGGACAGAGTATCATAAAATCTTAAAATTTCTAGAGGATAGGTTTATTACTGGATAGGGTCTACAGATAAGACTTAATAAACAAATATTACAGAAGAAAGTCTTCCATAATATGTCAATTTCAAAAAAACATAGAAACTACTTTTCCTATTTCTTGTCTCTCCTGGATTCTCTCACTCTGTTTGTTTTGTTTTGTTTTACTCTTGTTTTCTTTTCTAGTTTTTTAGTGCCGTGTGCATGTATGTCCCTATCACTCTGAACTACATTATGATGTGAGACTACAATGCACCAATAGGTATATATTAAAAATTAGAATCTTCATGCAGAGAAGCAGGTAGAGAGAGAATGTTATTGTGTCCTCAAGTAAGCTGTGTTCATTATCACTGGTATATTTATCAGACTATTTTCTTAAATTGTGGTTCCCTAAAGAACACTCACAAAGTGGTTTTGAGAAACCTGGCTGAGGCAGTCTCAATATGCATTAAGTAAAGTAGAGAACAACAAAAAAAAAATTACAGAAACTTTGGAATTCTAGGAGCATAAAGTTTTAGAGCAGTAGTGGATGGCCATGGTCTTACAGTCTGGTCCCCTCATGTACAATACGATTTGTTTCTCTTTCAAACTTGTAATATGAAAGACTAAAACAAAGCACAGAAAACATGAATCTGGTCACATTTGATCGAACAAGGAGAAACTAAGCAAGCGTTTTCCAATAATGATTTCTTAGGTAAGGGGGTTAGTAGGAAATTTTCCTCTAAGATGAATGTTCAAGACGTGGGGAAAACATCTAAGTACTTATAAGCTTAATTGAATTTTAAGTTGTTAATTATTTCATTTGTCATTGGATAACCTGTTATGTCATTAATCTAGAAATGAAAAGAGGAAATTTAACTTTAATTTAGGGTTGGTCAAATTTATCTGAAAATCTGATATATTGAAAGAAGAAAGAAAAGACACAGTTTTAGAGCAGCAAATCCATCTGGGATAATCAGTAAGAGAAAGTAGACTTAAATATGTAAGAAGCTCTTGGGAGCATTAATGTTATTATGAAACTGAATAAAAATGGAAACTGAAATATACAAAAAGATTCAAATCTATTTATTATTTTTAACTTGTGTAGCCATGAAATTTATATAGTAAAAGTATAATTACTAACACAAAAATATTCATAATATATATAAATAAAAACAAGAAGTTAAACACATTATGATGTGGTCCTACTTTTATTTTTTTTAATTGTAGATGCATAGGTAGAAAATTGAAAGTAATCAAAATGTCATTTGGTGGTGCACACCTGTAACCCAATACTTGTGAGTCTGAGACAGCAAGATTGCAGGTTGAAGGAGGGTCTCAGCAACTCAGCGAGACTTTCAACAACCTATTGGGACCCTGTTTCAAAACAAAAAATAAAAAGGGATGGAGGGTGTAGCTTGGAGGTCGAATGCCTCTGGGTTCAATTCCCAGTACCACAAAAAAATTAATGATTATCCCCAACTAATAAGATTATGATTGATTTTTTTGCCTCCCAGGTTTTCTAAAACTCTTAAACTCTTTTCTAATTTCCAGTACCACACACATACACACATGCATATATTGTTTATTTTATGTATATGTATGTGTGTGCATGTATGTGTATGTGTGTGCACGCATGTGTGTATGGTACTGGGGATTGAAACCAAGGACATTTTACCTCTGAGCTATACCCCCAGCCCTATTTTAATTTTTATTTTGAAACAAGGTCTGGCTGAGTTTCTGAGGGCCTCACTAAATTACTAAAGCTGGCTTTGAACCTTTGATCCTTCTGTCTCAGCCTCCCAAGTACTGAGATTAGAGGCATACCATACCCTGCTGGATGTATTCTTATTTTAACTTTAAAATATTTCTAAAGAGCAATAAAAATATTCACTATTCTGAAAAGTTTACTTTATAGAACTCTAAGAGAATCCTACTAATGGTTGTTTAAAATGGCATAAGGCAAAATTCTTGCATCTTATATTAAACTTTTTGAGGGTAAAGAACGGTACTTCCAATTAGATCACTTAAAATAATTTTTAAATACAGTTCTTCCTTGTTGGACTATTGCATTGAAACAAAATTTTCCATGTTTTCCTTTGCACCAAACTTTGATAATTTGGAATTATAGCAGACAATACTTGGAAATATCCTTTATTTCATATATCCAATAATCCCAACATACTTCAAAGAATGTTCTAACTGTAATAGTTTGTTCCATTTGGAGGGAAATTTTATATGTTTGGTTACAGTAGTGTTAATATGTCTTTGTTCTTAAAATCTCTAGTGTAACATACGGTTTGCCTCACCATTATTACTACCAGCTGTGGTTGGCCTATGATTTTGTTCATTCTGTCTGAATCCAAAGCAATTAGCTCTTTAGTTTAACGACAATATTTGTTAATGGGTTTTTAGGGCCAAATTCTGCTGTTAGAGAGTGGGCGGTATATCTGAAGATCGACTTTGGCCCTTCTGTTTTAAGCATAAACTGTCTAATTTTATTTCAAAATGCTGTTTTTCTGAGAATTTGAGGTAGGAAAACTAAATCTTGTTTCTCTCTTTTAAGAAGCAGAAAATAAAAGGGACAATTTATATATTTAAAAGCGAATCAATCCACTGAAAGTTCTTGCTACAGCTCCCTCATGTGTTGTCCTGCCACAGCTAGGATATGAAATGAAATGTTAACTACTAGGCATCCGGTGCATCCTGTCATGTGGCACAGCATAAACTGAGTTTATTTATTTATTTATTTATTTATTTATTTATTTATTTATTTATTTATTGTGGTACTGGGGTTCCTGGAAACCCTTCTACCTCCGGGCTACACTCCCAGACCTATTTTTATACTTTTTTATTTGGAAACAGGGTCTCTTAAGCCAGCGCAGCTGGCTTCGAACCTGCGCAATCGTCCTGTCTCCGCCTCCCAAACACGAGGATTACAAGCGTAATTTAAATGTGGTGAGACACTCCTGTTCTTTGTATTCTTGCAGGACTTACTGAAGTGGAAAGAACCTTTTCCTGGAAGGCTGGGATTCAAGGTCCGGCTCCGCTTCCTATAGTGGCCTAACGTGCAGTAAATCTCTATTCCATTCCCTACACCTCAGTTTCTTTGTCCCAGAATGAGGCCATTCCACCACATGACCCTGTGGTCCTTTCCAGATAACTCTAAAATGATAAAATGATAACTCTGACTTGCTTAAAAACATTGTTAGAGCCAGACGAGGTGGCACATGCTTATAATCCCAGTACTTGGGAGGCTGAGACAGAAGGATTGCAGGTTCAAGGACAGCCTCAGTTATTCAGTGAGGCCCTCCGCAACTTAGTGAGACCCTGTTTCAAAATAAAGAATAAAGAATAGGACTGGGAGCCGGGCGTGGTGGCGGACACTTGTAATTCCAGCATTCGGGAGGCTGAGACAGGAGGACTGCAGTTCTCCAACAGCCTCAGCTACATAGTGAGGCCCTCTGTAACTTAGTGAGACCCTGTTTCAAAATAAAGAATAACGAATGCCCCTGGGTTCCATCCCCAGACCTGAAAAAAAAAAAAAGAATATGGCTGGGGGTGTAGATCAGAGATAAAATGTCCCTGGATTCAATCCCCAGTATCACAAACACACAAAATTTGTTATAAGGAATGCACAGGGGTGATAAGGAGACTGCAGTGACTTGTACTAACCTAATAAACAAGACATTAAATCTACTAAAAGCTACATTAAAGACATTTTGGCTTTTTTCGTTTAACTCTAGAACTAAATCTAAAGTAAATATGGACATTAGTATGACAGAATAGAACTTAAAAGTACAATGTCTTGACAATATAGAAATAAGACAACTGACGAAAGTTAGGAGGGCACAACAGAATTAAGTTTGTGCATAGAGTGTATTAGGTGATTGCTTTCTTCTTAATATCTGTGAATTAGTGGAAAACCTGAAAATACTTTTTCAAAATCTTTCTTAAACTTAAAATATAACATTATGTCAACTTTCATGTCAGTAAGTATAGAGAGATACAGTTATTTCTTTATATAACCAAAACTAAGTTATTTTAAAATGTCAAAACAAATAGATAGGCACAGGTGTACTCCACAAATGCAACCTAAGAGCCAGGCGTGGTGTATGCTTGTAATACCAGCGTTCAGGAGGCTGAGACAAGAGGATTGCAGTTAGAGGGCAGCCTCAGCTACTTTGTGAGGCCCTTTGCAAAGAATAAAAAATAGGGCTGGGGGAATGCCCCTGGGATCCATCCCCAGCACCACATAAAAAAAAAAAAGCATAACATCAGAAAATGTGAACTTCATGGCCAAAAAGCATTAACTAAGGCAAAGAAGGGATCCTGTATGCATGCTTAGGTATAATGCATAATGAAGGTGAATGATCAGGAAAAAATGATAACTTTTTGAGATACAGTGACAATTTGTTCAGCGAATCCACTTAATTCCTAAAAACATTTCAAGAAATAGAAATAGCCTATCTTTTTAGGTAGTGAATTAGGCGAAGGAAGTTATTTATATTGAAATTTTCCTTTAAGAGTGTTTCTGTATCAAAACAATTTAAAAAGTCCCTATTCACCAAAAGTGTATTTGCCTTTTGTAATTATTTATTTGTAATTATTACAAATTTTGTATAATTTTCTTCAAAAAAAAAGTGTTACGTGTTGCTTCTCTTGCTGAGGAGAAAGATAGGAGACTTCTACTAAGGCTGTAAATGTGTATGTGAAATTGATTTGAAGAAAAGTGCAATGTTGGGATCCTCCCTTCCTCCTGCCCCCAGAAACACCCCAAACAGGTATTCTTAACAGCAGGGTATAATTTCAGAGTTTCTACAGTCAAGAGGTTTCTGCTGAGCAAAAATTCTCATTCAATTTAGGAATGCAGATTACAATAATTTTCCTATCCTCCTCGCAGCAGGCTTCCTACCTTCATTTTGCAGACTCCTAGGTTTAGTAAGAAACAACGTGGTAACGTCAAGTCCAGGTAACACATCCTTCACACAGAGTCTTATTAACTCAACTTACTTATAATGCAAAGCTGCTTGGCTTCACAGATGAAATGGAATACAGTTGAATTGCTTTTCTAATGTAATACCTATTTGTAATAAATGCGGAGTGGTTTATGATGGCAAACTTTGTAGAGCATGAAAAATTATAAAGGAAAAAGCTTATTTTTTTCTGACCCAAAACTATGAAGAAATGCCATGTATGTTGGCATATGACTTTCCTATTAATGTAAAAGAAAAAAATATTTAAAAATAAAAATATAATAATTGGCCTTTATGATTCATTACTTCAGAAAAAAATTTAATGAAGCTATATTTTATCTTAGCATTTCCTTCAATAAGTGTACACTTTCTAATTTACACAAATTTTCTCCAGTCTAATTTTTCCCCTACTAGATCACAAGGCGCGTTCAATTTTTCATACATTGTTTGAGAATGCAAAGATTGCTCAAGTAACATCTTTTGTTTACTGCTACTAGAAAAATTCTGTCTGTATAAATTCAATATACATTGTGTAAACCACAGATTACTATAAAGTAGGTCACTAAAACATTGGTCAAATCTTTTGAATAAGTAAATTTTAGATGCCAATTTTATCACATTGGCTAAAATCAAATAGATAAGATGTTGTCAGAGGCAACAATTAACAACCACAGGCTACTCCATCTCAGTGACCTTGCTGAGCCGACTCACTTAGCTCTTCCAGTGGCTCATCTTTTTTCATGAATAGAGTATTTCTGCATTGTGCCATGACAACTACATTTTCATAGTGTCTGACCAGCATTGCCAAATGCAATGATTTTCATAATGGAAAAAATATATACACAACCAACCTTAATACAGGCTTTAGAAGCTGACTTGAGGTGCGTGCGTGTGTGTGTGTGTGTGTGTGTGTGTGTGTGTGTGTGTGTATGTATGCATGTGTGTGTGCCTGCAAGTGCATACAGAAGAAGTGTCCTTTTGTTATTCATTGTACAGTGATTTCAGTTGAGAATCAAAATCCATCGCTGTACACATTGTAATTCAACACATATTACAGTTCTTCATTCATTCAGCATGTAAAATAGCAAAGTAACTACTTTGTGCCAGGCTCCCCTAGAATTTCAGAGACAGCATTTATTGAATAGAACAGATAAAAAAAAAATCTCTGTTTTCATGGCATTGTGTTGTGACATGGCAGATAATAAAAACTAATCATAACAAGTAAGAGTATGAAGTATCATAAGGTATAAAAGAAAGAAAACATGAATAAGAGATAAACTGGATAAGGAACACTTCATGGCACTATGGGGGGATGTGGGAAGTGGGCTGGAATCAGGAATCACTGTCCCAGCTCCTCCGGCAGATGATTTTCTATGTTCATCTTTGTTGTCTTGAAATCAGAATATGTGGTTAGATTTGGAGGACAGAGTCATTACTAAATGTCTGCTGCACAAATATTTTTTGTTTGGTGATAAACTTGATGTTTATACTTGAGATTCTTACTTTATAATTGTCCCAAAATCAGTCAATCAAGTTCTTGTATTTACAAACATTAGCCTTCCTATCCTTTGAGCTTTTATAAATGGTGTAATAAAGGATGTCTAAAGGGAGACTCCCAAAGCGGTCAAACAACAAAGAGTATCTAATTTAAATCTCTTTCTTTTTTCTGACAGCTTATAACTCATGGAGTAATTTTAAATCATTATAGTATCAATACAACCACAATTATTATCATTGTTGTTAAGCAAAGCCTAATTAGTTCAAAAACATCAAGTTAAAGGTATTTTGACTTTTAGACTAATGTGGATTTGAAAGTGTATAGAGATGGAACTGCTGAATTAAATTCTTGAGTATCACAAATGAGGACTGAACTCTAAATTTGAGCACTTGTTTTGTTAAATAATATACACTTCTAATTTAGCTTATTTAGTAATGCCATTTTAAGAATTATTTTCATAATGGTTACAATGTACTTCTCTAACTATCAATGTTACAGAATCACAGTCTTTGTAAGCTGAAAGTGATCCCAGAAATTCTAGTCCAATTCCTCGGGGTCCCAAAAATTCTAGTCCAGTTCCTCAGGAGGATTGCTCTGTGCAGCCTCAATGGTGTGTGCAGGTCTAGGAAGCCAGTGAGTGGAACTAGGACAAAAACCTGTTCTTGTAAGTCTCAGCCGTCTGCATCAGCCTATCTGAGCTTCCCCATTATCTATTATCAAATAATGTTTTCCTTAGAAGTAAAAAAGCTGACCATAGCTTTGAATTTCACAAAGTGATCTGGGTAGTGCATATGCCCAAGCTTTCAGAAATGGCCTCACATATTTAATAACCTCTTTTGTCCTACTGGAATGCCTCTTCTTTATGAGAAAGATTTTTTGAGATTTTTTTCCTGAGAAAAATAAATGAAACTTTTAGAAGTGTATGAAAAGACTTGCCTATTAATCAGTGTACCTGGAGCAAATGAAATATAAGTGGATTATTTTTCCATGAATTATGGGAAGAGAAAACTATTAGTAAAGTGCTGAGTTTAGAAACAACTGAAGTAACATCTGTGCCCTGGATTCCTCAGAGTTCTTGGGAAATGATATAGTCATGTGAAAATCCTCTGAGCCCTCATAAGGGAAAATTATATAACTCACTGGAAAATAATTTTAGTAGATTTAATAGAACAGAGGGGGAATATATTCTAAACATGAAAAGAAGTATAAAAGACCTTCTGCTAAACCTAGGGAGTTTCATGTGAAAAAAAATTAAGCAATTAAGGCAGTATCAATTTATTTTCAAAGACAGTTTTTAATTTAAGCATTATAATACATCTTTAAATATTATGCATTTGGTTCTTACAAATGGATTGCAAATTTCCTTGAAATGAAGGATGTAACCATGACCATATTTAATCAAAAAATGGAGATTTTTTTCATTGTACAGGATAGAATTTTCATTTATATTTCCAGACCTACCATTTATTAAACCAATATAATTTGAATTTTAGGTAAATTAAGAAATATGCATAATATTAGATACAGCGCTCTAAATGATTGATGACGATGATTACAGAAAACAGCTGTAAACACCTAGGGTCCAGAAGACTTAACGAGTACTTTGTGAACTTTCCAAGGTTTGGATAATTTTGTCTGATAGTGAAGGAAGTAGGAAAATAAATGACCAACCCAGCTTTTACTTCCATCCCTGTAAATCTAAGAAGCCAACAACTGGAACTTCTCTCAGTTCCCATATCCCTGGCACTCTTCATTTAAAATCTTTTATTAATAAGTGCACTTAATTGAAAATTATAATTTAAAACTACATCTGGTTCCTAGTAATGTGATGGCTATTAGCCTATTAGCATCCTAGCATTAGCTAAGCTGGACTAAATGTTTATTATTTTCAGTAACCAAAAAAAGATGTCTAAGAAAACACAAAGCTAATATCTTTCAGATTATGAATGAAAGAATAGCTATGAACATGACTAAACTATGCTTCATTTTATAGATTGAATTCATTTTGTCTAAAGCTTTTAGTGATGTCCTTGGAAATTTCTATTCTTCCTTTCCCGCTCCCTCTTCCCCTATGAATATAAATGTGATTTAAAAGGCAACAACATTTTTTGCATATTTTTTCCCAAAGGAGCATTTTCTTCCATTTTTTGTCACCTCATAGATGAATTGTCCTCTGATCAGCAAGGGGATTAGTGGGCCACACGTCCCTCTATCTAAACCTCTGTGGTCCAAATGTGTCACAGTTCCTCACAGGCTGGGTAAAATTGAATGTAACTTCGCATTTCATTGTCTTTTCACGCATTATGGAAATTGGAAAGAATAAAAATAATGTGATTGGAAGTATGGCTTGACAGACAATATAATGTAATATAATCTCCAAATATTTATGAGGTAGCAAGAGTACCTTGGGGCACCACATTTATTGTGAATAAGTATTTGCATTTATACCTTTTGTGTGGAGTTTAGACTTGAATGGTAAATTTCTCACTATGGAGAGTAGAATTGTTTTTAAAAAAAATTCTACTTACCACTCTAAGGGTAACAAAGAAATGGCAAATGAAGTTTCAGTAATTTTGGGGAAATAAAGCACAAAGGCATAAGAAGTCAGATTATACAAGAGTTAATACTAAATAAAAATTTCTATATGGATTGACATGACAACTATAAATTTTTTTCTACATTTTATATGTAAATAAGTTCAATGTGTGCAGGATTCTAAAAAATAAAATAAAATAAAACAGGTACCAAAACAGGTCTTATTCATGCTTTGACAGCAGGAATATATTTCCTAATGATTTGACTTTGGACATAGGAAAGTCAGATGTTTGGTTCTCAGCAAACTAAATAATGCAACTCTTATGCTAGGACCTAAGCAGGCATTGCATTTTCCATTACTTCAGGCCACTGAAATCCTAATTCACCCTCAGCTCGTCAGGAAATCACATCTGTCCTTCAAAACTTCATACCTACTGGTGGGTTTAGTATCATTTCAACCATGCTTTCTATTTTTTTCCCAAAAGAAGCATAGTTTTCAATAGTGAATATCTGAATATTTGTGTCTGAAGAAAATTATTCATACCAATACATATTTGGGTAAACATCAAAAGCATTTATCACTGAAATAAGAGTTGTTTAGTTGCTCAAGTAATGAAATGAAAACATGCTTTTTAATTGCATTTTGCATGTTAACATCGAGAGCCACTACTTATGGGAAGGAAAATATTTAAACATGTATGTAGCTTCATGTTTGTTAGAAACCTTCAGGAAGGTAACGTGAATATTTAGGCTAACCCTAAACTCATTTTAATGCATGAGGGGGCAGATCTATTTTTTCCATGTTAATGAAACAGCCACCCATGGTTGCATTTCCTGATAACATGCAAGGTGCAATAGAACGGTAATTACGAATGTAAGTTCTGAATTCACAATGTCTAATTTAAGTCCTCAGTTATGCTATGTACTAGCAGTGTGGCCTTGGGCACCTTTAATTTGCAAAAGACCGCATATAGCAAATGCAGATGGTAATAATGTCAACATCATTGAACTATTGAAATTAAGGGAAAATATTGGTGTAAAGTACTTTGTAAGGCTCAATGAATATAGACTACCTTCATTTTTAATATTCCATATGTCCTCTTTTATTTTCTCAAAAATGGAACATAAAAGATGTTCTAAAACCCCTAGTTTTTTTTTCTTATTTTTATTGTTTCCACTGACTTGAAAATGGAGAGAATATAAATTCATAACTTTATACAATTATAGTATGTACTCATACATGCACATATAGAGTGAAACCATTCAAATAATATTGTTTAATAAAATACTTTCATCGTCAGGACAATGGTTGCTTTTAAACCTTACAGCTTTGACATAGAATTTTAATGGCAACCTAATGGCTTTGTCATCATAGCCATATAAAAAGGTCAGGCAAGATGTATAAATCTATGCGTATGGGCATGGTTGGCAAGGCCTATACATGGAAATTGAACCCACCCATCAAGTTGCTTCATCAAAATCTGCCTGGAAATCCATCCTATTGCCTGGTGGTTGGCTTTCCAGCTAAACCCATTAGTGAGTGGAGAATATGGCCAGTCAGAAGAGCATGCAGCAGGAGGTTCTGTCCCTCCAGGTTGCTGAGCAGCTGGAGTGAGTGAGTCATGCTTAATAAATGACACTGGACAGCTGTCCATCAGCTCATAAGCATGAGAAGAGCTCTGTGAAGCCAGAGCTGGCTCCAGCACCACAGCACCACCAAAGAAATGCAACCACATGAAATACCCAAGCTTCTTATTCACCCTTCTCACCACCCGCCCGCCTCTGCTCTGAGAACGTTCACCTATGCTAGGCAGCCATGAAGCTTCTCTCCAACTAAAACCATACAGACTTTTAAATTCCAGAAAATATTCTTTAGCGCACTGCACTTTTATTATTGTTAAAGGAAGATTGATTCTTTTTAGTTCTAGATACTCTAGAAGGATTTCTGGCTCACATTAAAAAGTTTATCGGAAACTGTTTTAGCCGAACAAATAAATGAGCTTAGCTAAAAAAAAAAAAAAATAGCCTGCCTACGCGCATTAACTCATTCTCTAGGTCATTCTTGCCAACAAAAGATATGAGAAGACAGGATGTAAATGTGTCTATAAACATGTTCATCAGTGGAATTATCTTAACAAAGATTAAATCTATCACTGGAATGCCTCTAGGTCAGTATCAGTGAAAGTTTGTGTACTATTTGGAGCCCACAGAGTACAAAAATATTGACAGTTTGTATTATAACTGAAGGTGCGTGCATTTATGATATGCTGGGTTTATTTGTGCATTGTTGCACTGAGCTTTGCCAGATTGTTGCAAAGAGACTGCTGCAAGCTAACAAGGCACACAGCTGCATGTATGATTTGATTTACTTCAAGTTTTAGCCAGTGCATTTGGCTTTATTTGTTAACCTAGCAGAACATTATTTACTAATGAGTTCTTCATGCTTTATTAAGCCTAATGTCAAAACACCTCTGTGGGACCCTATTTGGCATGTTTTCTCTTTGTGGTTAGGCCATCCAAAGAAAATGAAAAATTATGCAGCCGTGCTCCAGCTTGAATACACAGATATCAGTTCAATCGCTCTTGATTCTGTCAGAAGGTATTTCTGAACTTTTGTGAAAGATCTAAATCCTATGCAGTGTGGAGCTAAAATTATAGAATACCTTCTTTCAGATGCTAATAATTAGGTCCCTCCAAAAACAAAGCAAAGCTGCTGTGGCCTCAGGAGGTGGGCATACTCTTCAACAGGCCAAAGCTAACAAGTTCAAAGGTGGGAAAAACACAGGTGCAGCCTCTTCAAAAGCAGAGAGAAAGAACCAAAAAGATCCGGGATTGTTACCAGTATGAAATAACTAAGAGCAAGTGAGTTAGTTCTAAGTAAGGAGAATGGACACACTCCAGAAATATGCTGGGATTTAACAGCAGAGGCCCCTGAGAAAGGAGAAGAAACCTGAGTGGCTGAGAAGGATGACTAGTGGAAATAACACAGAGAAGGCATGAGATGTCAGCAAGGATTCTCCAGGCTGAGAATTCTTAGGGAACTGTGGGATTGGATAAGAGTCTAAGGGTCAGAACCAAGGGGAAACTCAGGCAACAAGAAGTAGCTTGGGTAGATGAGTGTTGTCACAGTCTAACACATCATGGCACATTCACCCATCATTTGTAGGGGGAACCAGAAATGGAAACACTTGGGGATCAGAATCCCGCACAAGAAGATCAGAGTTCTCTTATCTGAGTTTTCAACAGAAAAGTATAGGACAAAAACCATGGTGTGAAAAAGGTAAGAGACAGTTACTTCAGCTCAGTCGTCCAACTGACCAGGCTCCATCCCTTTCCCAGGACATGGGAGGCCTATTGATAGTGAGCTCCGACAAGTGATGCCAGGTGCTGAGACGTGGGCTTCTCTTCCTTAGGCCACCAAGTTTCACTGTGCCATGATTAGCTCAAAATTTGGACACATTAGTGATTCCTACCTGGGAACGTAGAGAAAGCAGACTCAGATATAGGATCTTCAAAGAGTTCTGTCTTGCTCTTGAACTTCTCTAATAAAGGCTCTATAACCCTCAACTCAGTACTTAATTATGTAGATTTTCTTACTATCCTTTCTAATTGTTTCTGACATGTAGTTTAGTAGTAATTACTTAGCTTCTATCATGTGCTAGACACTTTGGGGAATTAAAAAACTGTCTCAGTGACAAATCTTACAAGAAACCTGTAGTAGAGTGAGGAGATAGAAATGTACAGATGAAATATTATAAGATGAAAAGCTGTCAAGGTCATGAAAGAGGAGGAAAGATTGAGGAATCTACAGCCTGGACGAGACTGAGAAGACAAGAAAATTGAGTGCAATGTGGGATCTTAAACTGAATCCTGGAACAAAACGCATTCATTAGTTGGAAAATTGATGGAATCCAGACAAGTTCAAGTTTAAAGTGTCGTATGGTGCCAGGCGTGGTGGCGCATGCTTGAAATCCCCACGCTTGGGAGGCGGAGACAGGAGGATCACACAGGTTCGGAGCTAGTGGCACTGGCTTAAGAGACCCTGTTTCCAAATTTTAAAAAAGTATAAAATGAGTGTAGCCCAGAAGTAGAAGGGCTTCCAGGAACCCCAGTACCACAAAAAAGTATCATATCAATTTTGATTCTTTTATATTGATCATTACGTTATGGTTATGCATGAAATTAATTTTAAAAGTTAGATAATGGGTAAAGTAAAAAGCTTTGTTATTTTTCTGTAAGTCTAAATGCATTTTAAATTAAAAGGTAAAAAGTGATAAGTATCATAGGAAGGTATTGATTAATAGCTTTAGATGTCCTGAGAAAGAAAAATATTGATGAGATAAGGCTTCACAAAGAGGCATTAGATATACAAAGGTAAAAATAAAACAGGGTGAGTAAAGACATGAACATGGGAAAAGGCATGACTTTCCTGAAAAAGAAAGACTGTGGTTGAAGGAAAGACTCAGGATGCAATTCATAAGCAAAGAGAGGGTCAGAGATGCATGGAGCCTGGAAGAAGATTGCCAAGCACTTTCATAGGCAAGTTCATTATGTGTGAGCTGAGTCTGTGAGTAGGAGACAGAGGAATATTGTGATGTTTTAGAAATAAAAATTATAGAGGATTTTGAACACCAAATAAGGAGTTGGACATGCCTTTTCTATGCAACAAGATATATTTTATCTTATTTCCCAGGAGGCTAGAGTACTTTAAAACTAGGAGTGTCACTTAGGTTGAGATATCTGACATATGTCTAGGGAAAAATATCTCAAGTTAGGATTTGGAATTAGACTATGAGAAGAAAGGGGGTAAACTTTGGAAAATACTTTAATCTTAGGGCCTGAAGACAAATACCTAGGAGAAAGACTAAAAGGGCATATGAACTGGAATGAAAACTATACTAACCCATTGCAAAGGGCAAATTATGGGTGTTGTAAACACAGGCAGTATATTTAGAGTTAACTGCATTAGTCTGAATTTTCAGATAGAAATAAAATAGAGATTTCTTTGATGAAATTGCAAAAGCAAACATACCTAATTTAGGAGATTTTATAAATGTTAACTAATAGTAAGAATCCTTTAAATATGAAAGCATGTATCATCTATTAATGTACTTATTAGGAAGAAATCAAAACTGCAACTGGTATTTTGTTTCCTCCACCAATTTATAAAACATGAATGTTGGTGTCATGGTTTTAGGGTTCAAAATGAGGCATTATAATGGGGCATTTATTACTCTGGACCAACAAGTGAGAAAAAGATAAAACATCAATGTCAATAAAAACTTCAATATCACCATATATTCCCACATCTCCTAACTGAAGGGAGACAGTGTCCCAGGGGGAAAAGATACCAGCAGTTTGGAATATCCACCATCACCATGAGTGCTGTTCTGTACATGGGCCACCCTGCTCTCACTGAAGCAACCCTGCTATCCTAGAGGGAACACTCCCTGTGGGGACATTTCCTCTAACCCACAGTTGATGTCCACTAAGGAGCTTGGCTATGTGTGGACAGCTCCTCTGTTAGTAGGCAGGGACTCCAACACAACCTTTCTGATCTGGGACCCATGAGACGCAGTTATAGATCACACCCATACCCATGCTATGAAAATGAAGTCTTTATATTTCTATGAAAATATGTCTTTCTATTTCCTGTAAGGCTACAAAGCAGAATGGGGTACATAACATGTCCACATGTCACTTAAGGATATTTATTTCATATCTGTTATGTCTTAGCCATTAGCAATTTACCATATATGATCTTTCAATAATTCAAGACCTCTAAGCATCTAGAGTATAATTTAAGTTCTATTTGATTCTTCTGCCAAGTCTGTTATGCCAAGTATTTTCTATACCATTAAAGAGTCACAAATGAAGGCAATTTTGGGTTCTTCTGCATAATCCAGGAATTTATTAATGAAAGCTGGTTTTTAACATATTTTCCTGACATAAAATTAGATACTTCATGATAAATGAAGTTCTTATTTGAATAGAATATGGAATAATTTTAGGTTATATATTCATGAGACATAAAAAGTCTTGAAGTTACTAGAAAGAAAACTTCTTTATAAAGTCATCATATAAAATATTTTATGATTAAACTTTAATTTTATTAAAAACTTTTATTTTAAAAGGTTTTTAGAATGAGTCTTAGAAACCAGTACCTGCCTGGAAATCAAACTTGCAGATGTCATGAAACTGAGACAAAACTCACATGGTGGAAACTAGAATCAAGAGTCAGAAACATTTACTGTGACTACAGCTCTTGGGCCAAATCCCAGGAAAACCTCAGCAATATAGTGAGACCCTGAGCAATCTATCAAGACTTTGTTTTGAAATAAAAATAAAATAGGGCTGGGGGTGTATCTCAGAGATAGAATGTCCCTGGGTTAGATCCCTAGAATGGAGAGAAGGCAGGAAAGAAGGCAGGAAAGCAGGAAGGCAGGAAGGCAGGAAGGCAGGAAGGCAGGAAGGCAGGAAGGCAGGAAGGCAGGAAGGCAGGAAGGCAGGAAGGAAGGAAGGAAGGAAGGAAGGAAGGAAGGAAGGAAGGAAGAAAATGGGAATAAATCTAAACTCCCATCGTCCAGTCAAAATCTAAAGAAAGCTAATGAAAGATGCATTAGAAGGAACTTGAGAATATAAACAGATGCAAGCTACTAAACATTCACTTAATTATTAACCCAATGTGAATCAGAGATGTGATATAACTGCCAAAAGCTAAAATGATATTACTGTATATTTGTAATAAGAAGATGTCTGGGGGAAAAAATAAAACACTCTCCTACTCTAGATTGGTAACACCCACAGCCATGCCTGAACTAGTGAGTTTTGTTTTTTGTTGTTTTTTTTGTTTTTTTTTTTGTTTGTTTGTTTTTTAAGGACCAGTCAACTGAAACAGACACTGTGTTCAGTCAGGGTAACGCAAAAAGGCATGGGGAAGTACCCTGGAGAAAGTGAATGAGCTTAGCCTCAAAAAGGTAAAATTGAGTAGAGGACTGAAAATTGCCTTCAATATTGAAGGCTGCCTTGGGGAATACAGAATTTATACATAGAAGAAAAAGAAAAAAATGTAGAAGATACAGGCATGTAAATCTTCTCTCAATTTAAGTAGGATGTTTATAATAACTATTGTTATGATGTACAGCAAGTGCAGGCTGACCCTGAACTGGGCAAAGGCCAATCACTGTTCATTGGGAATGCCGAAAGATCTCCATCTAAATATAACTGGTCTAAGTGACTGGAGTGTCTCATCCATGGTACCTCCTAAACCTAGATCTGAGTAACACAGAAGTGGCCCAAACCTTAACCAAATAAATACATGTTCTTATAGGTACATGGAGGATGTGTTTGCCTTTCAGAAATGCAATAAAGCAATAAGTTTAGCTTTTCACTAGACCATTAATGTAGCCCTTGATAATTTAGCTCATGTCCTATTTATTGATGTTCACATGGCCACTGCTTAAGCTGAAGGATTGATAGTTTTCTTGTCCATCATTTTCTTAGAAACCAGAAAAGCTGCCATGATAGCTAAAATAAACTAACATCCCTTAAGACATGAATTGTGACCACAGGTTTCATATAATTGAGGTCCAAGACTACAACAGTCTTTTACTTTCGAATTATGTGATAAAAATGTGGACTATACCGAGAAGGGCACACAGGTGAATAGAGCTACAAAATCACTTCTTACATGGAATTTTTATTCCCTGGCTATATACATATAGTTTGTGTGTGTGTGTGTGTGTGTGTGTGTGTGTGTGTGTGTGTGTGGTACTGGGGTTCCTGGAAAACCTTTTACCTCCGGGCTACACTCCCAGACCTATTTTATATTATTTTTTTTATTTGGAAACAGGGTCTCATAAGCCAGCAAGGCTGACTTTGAACCTGCGTGATCCTCCTGTCTCCGCCTCCCAAGCGCGGGGATTACAAGCATGCACCACCATGCCCGGCGTAATGGATATTTTATTCAAGCATTTTAGCAACCTTTCTACTTTATTCCATTTGGTCTGTTCATAATAATATTTATGTTTTTGCTTTAGGTTACATTCATTTTGCTACCTTGGCCTTTGGCAACAAAGTCAAAGGCCATGAATAATCTGTATATGATGTAAAAATTCTATTAATGATAAGTTTCATAATTTTTTAAGCACAGGATACACTGAAAGTTTGCTTTATGTCATTGCCTAATAATATTCTATCTTACCTTGAAAGTGAAACAAAGTTGACTTGATTCTACTATTGACTGAAATGCACAATTCTTTACATTTGTTTGTATTTTTCTTCTCTTCTTGCCTCTCCCAAACTCTTTTTCTTCTTCTTCTGACTACCGTTTTTATACCCAGTATACTCAAAATTATATTGTTCAATTGATATGGGTGAATTTATTTCTAATCTACTTACATTTATACTTTGCATGCCAATTCCTATCATAAGGGATCTTAAAATAAAAATGGAAACAGGAACAAGTAATTTTCATCTTCTGCTTAACTTTCTTTTTATTAAAAAGAGTATTCTGAATTTGAATATCAAACTGTTTATTCTAGGACAATTTAGCAAGTTGGTGAAAGAAAAGTAATACTTGATAGAAAAGCTGAAAAGATACATGACAGGAAAATGTAAGGAGATAAAACTTTAAAAAAGGAGAAAATTGGTTGGAGAAAAGGATATTGGAAATTAAGCACGAGGAGTTCTTTTACATATGGTTATTATTGTGCAATGGACCAAGGCTGGGAAATTGTGGGTTCGATCTGGTCCATCCATAAAAGAAGTGAGGCATTGAAAGGGTGAGACATTACTATTTCAAATGCAACAGGCTAAATTAGAAAGCCTAGGTCTTCAGTACCCAGTGGTACTGGAGCTCCACAAGGAGACTCCCCATAGCAATCCACTTATCTGTGCATTTGCCTATCCACATGTCCATGCACTACACTGTCTCAGTCCGATTTATATACCAAATCAGAACAAAAGTGGCAATTGGCCAGGGCACAGAGTTACATTAGACAAAATGGCACCCTGCCCAACTGTTTTTCATATAACAGTGGCCTTCACCAGAAAGAAGCAAGGAAGGAGGCATACACACCATATTTTGACTGATAACACACTTACAAAAATTAAAGATAATTTTCAGTAATAAAAGAGGGAAGTAGGAGTCCTACATACTTTAAAAAACAAATTTAAAATGTATCATGAGCCATTGTCAAGGCAAAAATAGTGTCAAAATTAGCATGTGCTTAATGAAACTATTTAATTGAATTAAATAGACTGCAGAGAATGTTCGACTTCACTGACAATAAAGAGTAGAGGAACATTCTACACATTTCAGTTTGACAATAATGAAGGGATTCTGAACGTCTGTATGGCCCAGATGCCCTCTTATCCATAATCTCAATTTACTTTAACAGGACTACAGCCTTCTATTTACATGCCAATAATTGCTGTGATCCCTTGTGGATTTTAATTCAGCTAAATTCATTGAATTTATAGTCCAGGAATATTTAATGAGCTTATGGTGTAGCCCTATAACCAGCATTTGTGAGAATGAAGACACAGTTCAAGACAATCCTGATCTTTTAAAAACTAATAAAATTGATAATACCTCTTTGCCTTTTGATTTACAGCTTACACAACAACATTTTGCATATAGTCACATATAGAAGCTAAAGCAGGCACTTTATCCTCTTTTCAGAACTAAGAAAGTGGTTGGGGGCAGCAGTAGAACAGTGGTACAACTTGTGCTCAAAATATGTGAGGCCCTGAATTTGATTCCTAACCCCAAAGAAACAAGCAAGCAAACAAACAAACAAAGCTAAAGCTCAGAGAAAAAAAATTCATCTGGGTCAGTAAGTAAGTAAAGAAATTCAATTTATTTCCTATGCCACAATACTTAAAAGACTTAAATTCATAGATTGTATTAGGGTGTGAACTCATCAGACTCAATGAGGCAATTTGATGGGATAGATCACCTGGATGAATACACACACACACACACACACACACACACACACACACACACGGGCTCCAGCACTGATCCTTTTTTTAGTTCTCACAAGTAATACACCATTCTTGGCTTTATCTTCCCTTACTAGGAAGCATTTGACCTTGGTCAACTTGTTGATCATAATATTGAATGATGCCATTGTCATTTAATACTGAGGGGCAAAGGAAGAATAATTTTCTAGGAAAGTAATCTGTGCCCACAATGAACAGTTCTCCAGCCCCAAACATGGGCATTGCCCCCACTGAAAATTATCCCCTGGGGATCAGTTACTTACAATGAGTGCTATGTAGTGTTTAGTAGGTCAGAGTTTCAACTGCTCTAAGGACTTGTTTGACATTACTCTTTGTTTTACTTTGTCTTTAGCTGCTTAGTGTTTTATGGGCTATTTAACACTTAAGAGTTTAATGATACCTACTTTTGTGTTTAGTGGGGTTTTTTTTACCTATAATTTACAGTAACTACATATTATGACATGTTAAATATTGTGCCACAAAGACCACATGGACCTCTTATGTTCCTATTACTAAAACAGGTATTTTCACAGGCTCTCAGAAATTACATAGTATAGTATAAAATAGTATAGCACAGTGTAGTAAATATAGAGTAGTAAAATTAATATGGACCTGGCGTGGTGGCTCACGCTTGTAATCCCTGCACTTGGGAGGCGGAGACAGGAGGATTGCGCTGGTTTGAAGCCAGCCTTGCTGGCTTAAGAGACACTGTTTCCAAAAATATATATAAAATACATCTGGGAGTATAGCCCAGAGGTAGAAGGGTTTCCAGGAACCCCAGTACCACAGGGAAAAAAATTAGTATGGAATAGTAATACTATATAATATTACAATATATTATAGTGATAGTATGGTATAATATGCTATGATATATTATCAACAAAATTTTCAGCCTTTTGGAAAGGGGAAATAGATGATGTAAACAAACAGTGGGATCTTCTTCCTCCCACAGTGCTGTCCACCAAAGCCAACTATAAGAAAAAGTGATGGCATACGCCTGTAATCCCAGTACGTAGGAAAATGAGAGAGGAGGATCACAAGTTTGAGGTCAGCAGCAGCAACTAAGCAAGACTCTCAGCAACTTAGATCCTGCTTCAAAATAAAAAAAAATAAAATAAAATAGGACTGGAGGTGTAGCTCAGAGGTAGAAGACCCCTGGGTTCAATTCCCAGCACCACAAAAAAAAAAAAAAAATTTAAGAAAAACGAGAGATCCACTGAGTTATAGAGCAGTGCGCCCCAAGCAGATCTGCTTGGACTTCTTGCTAAGAGTAGGCAGCCTAAAGCAGGGAAGCAGACTGTCTGCATGTTACTGCCTGTCTGGGAGCCACTACGCTGCTCTCACGCAGCCCTTTATACTTCTCTATGTCTAATGAAGTGCTCTGAGACCCTGTGGCAGAGATAATATTTCTTGTCTTAATTTCAACCGGTACCTTTTGTGTACAAGGAAAAGTGTTTTGCCCATAATATTTATTACCTTGTCTCTGGTTTTATTGTGAAGAACCACCTGACTTGCTCTACTGTTTGGGGTTTATTTTTTGACACATTTTATTAAGAAAATAAAAAGAAAACACCATTCCTAAATTGCAGAATTATAAAAGGGAAGCCACTGATGCTGGGTAAGAAGAATGTGTGACTATGAAGTGTGTAATGTGATTTACTTGGCTGGCCACTATGTAGGAGAATAAATTCTATGATTTTGCCAAAACCTGAGGGAAATGTGAATTGAATGGCAATAAATAACCTTGTTGGAAAGAGTTGAATGTGATATACTGTATCCTCCAGCCTTTATACAGGAAAATTCCCCATTGATTACAGCATTAGACTCAGGTGGACTGAATAAGGGGTAATTTTTAATGCACCTCACAATGTCCCTTCTGCTCCTATGCCACAGCCTTCTTAACTTGAGCTGGAAAGTCAGGTTGGCCTGTGTACGCAACTCCAACCTTTGCAGCCTCTTTTAGGGAGTAAAATGTATCACTCGTCTTTTACTATATTTTCATTAATATTCTTTTGCTATTCAGAAGCCATTCTTACGTGCTTATTAATATTGTATATTTAATAGCATCTCAATCACTCCTATTTGAATAAGATTTTAAAGTTAGAAGCATTTTAGTACATTATCTTATTTAAACCTACAATACTACTATGTAATAAGCAAGGATATTATTTTTCCTAAGTGTTATAGTAGAGACCATCATGGCTTAGAGTATTTATTATGTGACTTACACAAAAATATATAACCATCTAGGGCTTAGCTAACCTTGTTCATAGTTCAAACAAAATGAGAAACTTCACTGAGTGGCAGAAAAAAAGAAAAGTTTCTCCCTTTAATGAGGCAGTCTCGTTGAGAATCTGACATGTAGAGAAAGAGTTGAAGGAAGTAAGAAACACCACCACATGGGAGAAGGTTCTAGATGGAGTGAACAGGGAATACTTGGACCCTAAGGTTAGAGGTGTGTGGCATATTTGCACAGTAAGAAGGAGAGTGTGCCTGTATGAAGTCAGAGATAGAACTGTTGAAAGGACTGGTCTCATTGCCCGCTGAGGCTGACTGGGCAGGGAGCGGCTGATGGTAAAAGCAGAGAGTCCAATAAAAGACTGTTGGAATAACTGGACAAGAGAGGTGGTGCCTCACTGCTGAGTGACAGCAGTGGAGGAGTTGGGGGTGGCCAGAGCTGGACACATTTAGATGGTAGTGCCAATAAGCTTTCCTTATTCCTTATAGATAGAAGAGATGGGTCAAGAAAGGCTCTATGGTATTTGGTGACTTAAAAACTAGAAGAGTAGAGTGACCATTAACTAAGGTAGAAGAGACATTTTGAGGAACAGGTTTTTAAGGAAAAATCTAATTTAATAGTGAGCATGTTGAGATTTTTTATTAAATATCTAAGAGAGAAAATGCTGAGCCCCAAATGCATTTATAAGTTTAAACCTGGAAAGAAGAATCATCAGCATACAGATTGTTCTATTCTCAGAGGAGGCAGAGATCAGCCAGTCTTTCCCAACTGAGTTTTACACAGAATTAAGCTTTCATGCCTTAAAGCATCTCTTCCATATAATAAAATTATCTCCTGCGTATATTTGTTACGTAGCATCTTTGAAAGAACTGAGAAATCAATTTTTGGTGTTCTATGGTTCAGGTAAGGAAGACCAAAAAAGAAAAGCTACTCAATGGCAAAGTTTGTCTCTTTATAGAAAAAAATCTTAATTTTTATACTTACGAGTATTGGAATCCTAAAATATTTGGAGTAATTTTATAAAACATTAAATAGAATGCTACAAACCAGTGTTTTCCAAAGTGTACACAATTTTAATTTGTGTTCCTCAAAAGCAGTATATGTATGGTGGTAGAGAAATATAATCTAAAAAAATCTTCTCCCAACCCAGAAATCCTTTTCTCAAAGGTAGTTGAAAATACTTTTATTAGTAACAAATCAAATGTTGGTGTACATCACAGGTAATCTGCTAAAATATTGCAAACACAGAAAGAAATCTCTCCTTTTATATAGTCAAGTATGTGTGACTCATTACATATATGTTTTAATGTAATGTTCTGTGCGGAATGGAGAGCCTTGGTCTAGGAACCTACAACAGATCTCTTGACTCTGAACGCAGTCTGCTCTGCTGACTTCCTGCCCTGGAAAAAGAGGTCCGTTTATACCTGCTAATGTCACTCAGGCAGTAGGTCTGTAGTGGCTTTCCGAAGTTCATAATTATTTCAAATTCTGACTTGGGGAGTGAGAGAAAATGGAATCAAAATGTGAAGATTGTATTTCTGCTAATCAGTGTATCTTTCCATGATGTCTATTGAAGTGATTATAATCACTTAATATTATTTAGCTAAAGCAAACCAGTGTGTAGAAAATTCATTCCTTCAGGTTGTACAGATTTACTGTAAAGATAAGATGTCTAAGTCAAGTCAATTAAAATTAGAGTGTTGGTTTCTGAGTTATCTCTTCTAAATGAGAACTTTTTCCCCTCAATATGATTTTCTTCCCAAGAGAAATTGTGATAAATAAAACCCTCCTTCTAAAAAATAGACATAATATATTTATGAGGCTGGGATGTATTTCAGTGATTGAGCACTTGCCTGGCACGTCTGGGGCCCAAAAAAAGTCTCTAAGTGTATTCAGATCTAGAGTGTAAATTTCTTGCACCTATTTTTTCTTTTTCATTCCCTTTCATAAACTAACTTCATAATGTAGAAGATCAGGATGCTGGGAAACACCTATTCAGACTATCTGGGCTGAGAAACTGCCCTCCAGGAATATTTTTCTGATTTATAAAAGAGAGGACCTTAGCAAGGGAATCATTAATTACCTTATGGCTGTGTGAAGTCACTTGTAAGGGAAATGTCACTCTTAATAGTCGTTTTCATTACCTAATGGTTAGTGATCTCTTTGAAGGAATAATAATAATTATCTGTATTGAATGTTTGTTGGTACCATTTATGTGCTTATTATACTAAGGACCTTACAATTCTGTTTCATTTAACCCACAAATTCTCATAGTTTAAGTAGTTATTTCATTATTGTATAGATAAAAAATTAAAGCACAGAGAACTTGATAAGGAATTTCTCAAGGTCAGAGCTAGGGTTCAAACCAAGCAGAACAATGCCAGAGTTTACCATCCTAGCCTTCTTTAGACCCTGCTTCACACATGTGCTCATATCACCACCGCTGCCTCCCCCAAGGCATACCAAGCTCTGTGTGTTCCAGGAGAACTTTTTTTTACCAATAACACTTTTACTCACCAGTCTGTCTTATGACTTGCTATTTATTTTTCAAATAATGATTCACGTGTTACCTCATTCATGAGGACTTCTCTGATGTTTCCTAGCAGAATTATACTTTCTCTTCTTCTAGGCTCCCATCATACTCTGTGTATGTGTGGGTGAGTGTCTGGAAGTGCATATGTCTGTTTCTTCATTTGTCTGTCCTTCCACCACTGATACATAAAGAGCAGAAGCAGGTTGCTTTGATCTCCATTCTCCTCTCCACCCCCACATTAGTGATAATCAGGAGCTTGCTGATTTAATGTGCTCCACGAATGGGCAAACAGGGCATTAACCACTTAGCCCTTGTTCAATAGAGAGTGCTGTGTTAATAACATGATAGAATCCAAGACAAAAACAAAGAAAAAAAGCAGACACACATCCATGCTACTATTGTTTTTTAATATAAAGAAGAAAATAAAAAACTTAGAATAACCTTTATTGGAGAAAAATAATAAAATCATACTCTGTGACATAGATGCTCATGATAAGACATTTTCAAGAGAAATTGGGATAGGCTATTTTTTTTACTGACATTAGTGTGCCTCATTTTTCTCTACTTTATAACTCTAGAGTAAAAGCTATGACCCTCAGACCAATTTCCTCCTAATAGTACAGTTCTGAGATATCTAGTAGGCAGTCTCCTAAATTTTCAAAAAGAAATGTCATCCTTGCTCCTAGCTGTTTTTTAATTGACACTTCAAAATTATAAGACAGCATGTTCTTGTCCTGGAGTTTAGTTTTGGATGAATTACTATTCAAATTCTACCCAAAATCATAGGTGGAAGAAATAATATTAAAAAATGGTACACCAAGAAAAGGAATGCACGTTAAATAGACAGAAACAGTCTCATGTTCCTGCCACCTGCTGTCACTGTGACCTAGGGCAAGATACCAACCTCCCTAGGAGACAGTTCCCCCATCTGTAAAGTGGAATGATGACAGGTGTCTGTCTCTCACAGTTATCTTGAGGAGTAGATGAGTTCATGTATGTCAAGTGTTTAGTGTAGTGTCTGGCACATAATAATCCCCTTATGAGTATTTGGAGTCATCATCAAATTGAGAAATCTATAGGCATGCATTAAATCTCAACAAGCACTGTTAAAATTGCTGTATTTCTGTGCCCTCTTATTTACCAAAGGTGACAGAAAAGTAAATCCATAAAAGACATTTCTACAAGGTTGTTAAAGCCTTTAAAATAATGTTCATTATATACTTAATATCCATTGCATTAGTTATTTTGGTTTTGTTTCACTTTTTTATAGAAATCAGCAGTGCTTTGCCACTGACCTACATCTCCAGACCTTTTTTATTTTTTATTTTGATATAAGTTCTTGCTAAGTTGCCCAGGCTGGGATTGAACTTGTGATCCTCCTGCCTAGCCAGTTTTTAATTACAGGTATGCACCACTGTGCCCAGCATGTTATTTCTTGTATAAGGACTACATAAAAAACTCAGTTCTGAAGTTAAATATCAGAAAAACATTTTCTCTTTTGAAGAACAGATGACTTTTTCTGTAAGATACTGAAAATTAAAGACCACTTTTACTTTGAGGGAAAATTTGCTAACAAAGTACAAGGTTTGGAAGAACCTGAAATTTAAGTGCCAGTGTTGCCAAGATACATGTTTTATGGTCAACCAAATGAAGATAGTGTTACACTTTGCTTATAGAAATAAAGGAATCCATCTGGATGCTGTGGCACACTCCTATAATCCCAATACTTCAGAGGAAAAGACAGAAGGATCACAGGTTTGTAATCAGCCTCAGCAACTTAGAAAGGCTCTCCTTCAAAATAAAAAAATTAAAATAGGGCTGACATTGCAGCTCAGAAATGGAATGCCCCTGGGTTCAATCTCCAGTACCACAAAAAAAAAAGAAGAAAGAAAGTTGTCCAGTTAGGAAACATCCTTCAAAGATAGATAGTTACTGGAGACTAGAGGGCCAAGGGATTATAGTAGGCAGGGCCAAGTTTTCCCCCACAAAACATAGCCTTCTACAAGCATTGCAGAGTAACTGTGAAGGTCCAGGCCTTGCCACTGCATGGAATTGAGGGAAAGTATGTCCCCTGATGCCTGAGGACTCTCCTCCTTCCACTCAGAGATGCTGCTAAAATGGAGATCTAGTCCTTCCTACTTAGCCCTTGCCCATTGTGTTTCTTTCCAAGCCTAGACATTACCTGCCTCAAGACCAATTAATTCTCCCTAATATGACGTCTATTTCAGGACAAATAAGAATTATATACCTGTTCAAGTATTTCTTCAATAAAGCAAAGAGCCTGTTTTAGTATATTCTCTCTTCAAGTAGAATAGAAAGTCTAATTGTACAGCATTGTGCATTTTTAAACAATATGGCAGACTTGAGCAACAATAATTATAAATATTAAGTATATTTTTAAATTTTAGTAATTATTATTTTGTCATTTTATTATTATTTAATAACAATTATTAGAATAACATGAGAGAGAGAGAGAGAAGAGACGAGAAGAGAGAAGAAAAGAAGAGAGTATATCGGATGTGCATTTTGAGGAACTTCCCATAATACAAAAAGCTGTCAGGATAGAAGCAGTGGGTCCTTTTGTGGACCCATGTTTTTCTTTGTCCTATATTTTCTATATTTAATGTTATTAGGCTACCATTAAGTCTGGACCAAGGGCATTTGTCAACAGTTGAAGTCATTTTCTCATTGGCCACAGCTGGAGTTTGAGGTTATTTGTGGTGACCCCAGACTGAAAGGGCTGCAATAAAGTGACCTTCACCATCCAAGAATCTATTCAAATAACTAATATACATGTTAAGTGGAAACCAGGACAGATGGCAATATCAGCCACAGAAAAGCCCTTTGTCATTATTGTAGACTGGTATTCTAGTCTAGATGGTGCATTTGTACCAACAAGATAGCTTCACAATAGAAAAATTCTAAAACACCAAAGAGCTTCATGAATTGAGCTTTGAATTAAGGTGGCAAAGAATATCTTATAATATTTAAAGGTGTGTGCAGAGGATAAATCCATCAATTTCGCTTAATTGGTACAGACTTATTTACATGACGAAAATGATGTCAGGCGTGATGATCCTGTCACTCAGTTAATAGGTACTTATCAGACGCCTTCTAAGTGCCTGGCACTACATCATCAGCTGAAGGTGCCATGATGAGCAAGTTCATGGTATAGTAACTATCTTCCCAACCACTAGCAAAATTGCTGAAATGAACATATTGTGTTAAAGGCACACAGTTATAAAGTAAAAAATCGAGGATAGAGAAATAGCAACAAATCACTTAAGCCACAAAGTAAATATAATTGTGAAAATTTAATTTATAAAGCCCTAAAAAATGCTGAATTCTAAAACCGACAGTGGACAAAAGTCCAGAAGCAATTCCATTTCTATGAGATCACTCCCAAAAGGCTCTGGAGTTGATCTTACTGAGTGTCCCTGAAATTAATAAGTAAACTGAACTAAGTATATTAAAAAAAAAAATGAGTAAGAGCAGCTAGATACCTGCCAGACAGCCTTACTCACTTATGCAGCTAAAGAACAAGTTTTATTTATGACTAGGGAAAAATGGAGTCAATGCTCTAGGAAATGTCAGGCAGAAGAGGTAACATATGTGGACACTACATTGAAAACAATGAGCTTAACTAAGTTTATCTACAGAACACTGAAAGTCAACAGCCACCTTCGTAACTGGACTCTGAGAATCCTGCAATCAGTTACTCTGGGAATGATATTCAAAAAGTCTTCTTTGGAGAATTTGATCAGTCCCAAATGAAAAAAAAAAAACTAATACTAATATGAGTGATTCCCTAAAGAAACAATCCAGCCAGGCCACGCCAGGATAAAGAGTACAATTGATCCTTTTCTTGAACACTCAGAAGTGAGTGAACAATAATGGAGTAGCACATTTCAGGAAGGCATATGATTTAACAGACACAAAAACTTAGTAACACTGTACAGAAAGTAAAGATTGGTGAATACTAATGCTTCAGTGGAAAGAGAAAAATATACCACAAAACAGGTGCATTTAGAAAGCAAAAGAAAAATATCTTCATGATTAAAATTATGTTAGTAGAAATAGAAATCTAAATAAAAGGGTAGATAAAAATAAAGTTGAGACACTATTCTAGCAAATATAGGAAAATATTAAGGAGATGGAAGAAAGAAAGATTTACAAAATTAATTTAAGAATCACACTTCTGAAAAATAAGAATTCCCCAGTATAAGAAAATAAAGTTTAATAGGGAAGAAAAATCATTAAATGAATATTCTCAGAACTAAGGAACATGAATTTTCTAAGTCAGGGGGCTATGAAGTGACCATCACAGTAAATAAAAATAGACAGTATTTACTAGAAAGTTTTACAACACTAGGGCCAAAGAATTACAGCGCAAAAATACAGATTTTATAGTGTAAATATCAAAGTGGTATCAGATTTCTCACTATTAAATGATCATAAGTACCTTCAAGATTTATAACAAAAGTTGTTTCTAACCCAGAATCCGTAGCATCTGGCACCATTAATTATTTGGGACAGTAGAAAATAGCAGACAATAGCATAGCTTTAGTTATAAAAGATTCAAAATATTCTACCTTACATGCATCATTTCTCAAGAAGCTCTTAGAGGATATGTTTTATTTAAAAAAAGAAAAAATAAAAGTAAAATATATAGGAATTAAGGAGTTAAACAACATGAAATTTTATCCGACATCTATGCAGCTAGATTAGAATGAAATCAGGCAAAAGGGTTGAAGAGATTTCTCCAACAGAGGAAAATTGGCAGAATACTACTATAAGCAGCTCAACTGAGAATGATACTACATAACGGTAACAATGTGTGCATAATAGTTATGGTGATCACTCTCGGTCTAAGTGTTTTGGAGAACAAATGACAGAAAATGTCTGTGTGGTACATGTAATGGAGCTGAGCAAAAGGAAACTAAAGTCTTCTCTACCCAGAGGAAAATCAATATAATCAATATCTAAAACCAAACATTAGAGAAAATTAATGTAAGCATAATATTTATAAAAATAGTAAATATATCAAAATATTTTGGCTGGAAGAATTTGAAATATTTGCCTCTGGGGAAGGGAATAGAGTATTGGGAGGCTGAGAGATGCTGTTTCCCATAATAAACCCTAGATCTGTCCCTTAAATGCATTCATTTGTTACTTCAAAAAAATAAAGACAAAAAAGAAAACCTTGCTTAGTCTTGTTTGTCTTGGATTTTCCACTCTAAAGAGTGAGACTGATAGTATAGAGTAATATGCATAGGTAAATACAATTGTGCTAAATTTTATGAGGGTTTTTTTCTCATATAAAAATATGGCTTAGGGTGGAAGAGGGAAAAAGAAAACTTCCCTGAAGCAGTCATATGTTGGCACCTTATGGAGTAGACACTAATCCAACACTTGACAGACAGATGACCATAATGAGTAAAAAACTAAAGAGAGATTGAGGAACCATCAAATGTGGCTTTTGTTAGGCCATGTCTTATTCATGCCAGGCTGCCATAACAAAATGTCATAAATGAGTGACTTTAACATTTAATGTAAGAAGTAAATATTTCTCATAGTTCTGGAGGTTGAAAATGGAAGATTAGGTACTAGCATCAGTGGGTTCTGGCAAAGGCCTTCAACATGGTTTACAGACAGCCCTTTGCTTGTTGTGTCCTCACGTGTAGAATAAAGAAAGCTCTGGGGGTCTTTTCTTAAGTGCACTAATCCTCGTTTTGAGTGTTTCACCTTTATGACCCAATTATCTTCCAGAGTCTCCACCTTCTGGTACCTTCACAATGGGCATTATGATTTTAATACATGCGTTTGGGGGAGGGGCATAAGTACTTAGTCCATAATATTCTGCCTCTCTGCTCCCCAAATTCATGTCCTTCTCATATTCACAATGCATTTCATCCCTTCCCAATAGTTCCTAAAGTCTTAATTCATCTTATTATCAACTCAAAATTCTAAAGTCCAGAGTCTTATCTAAGTATCCTCCAATTCAGCGATGAGTGAGACTCAAGGAGCCTGATGAATATCCTCTCTAGCTATGAACCAGTAAACTGTACAGTTATATGCTTCCAAAATACCATGATGGGACACGCATAAGCTAGACATCCTATTCTAAAAGGAAGAAATAGGAAAAGAAGTGATGGGTACCCATCAAGTCCAAAACCTATCAATTCAAATTTTATTAAATCTTAAGGCTTGAGAATATTATCATTGGGTTCATACTCCACCCTCCAGGTCCCCTGGGGTGGCCTGTCCCTATCGTTCTGCTAGGCATAGGTTGGGCCTCAATAGCTTTAGATATAGCTTTAGATGGAGGTCATCCAGTATACTTAAAATGAGGCAATGACCTCACCTTTTGGAAATGGGGAGGAGGACCTGATGATCTCTTAATTGCCTTTGGTGGCATTATTCCCATAAAAAAAATGGAGCATGTTCATAGTTGTTCATAGTCACAGCCTTAGGAAATCCAACCTCCTTAATTTTATTCCATCTATTTGTCCTTTAGTTCAAATTGGCAGTTTTATTATAGTAGCTGGTTAATTACATGATTCTCACTCATTAAGCAGCCTTTTGGCCACACCCATAGAGTTTTCTTTCCAATTTTAAAACTTACCAATAAAAATTATGGAGACTGAGGATTTTCCAAATCTTTAAATTCTAGTTCCTTTTTGCTTAATAATTCTTTTTTCTTGTCACTTTTATCTTCTTACATTTTCTATAAGAAATCAAGAAATTCAAGCCACTACTTAAACACTTTGCTTAGCTGAATGTCCAATTTCATATTAAGTTTTACCTTTCATAAAACATTAGAACATGAATCCAATTTAGGTAAGTTCTTTTCCACATTATAACAAAGATTGCTTATTCTCTGTAGTCCAATAACATATTACTTATGTGCTACTGAGATTGCATCAGAGTGGCCTTTACTACCCATATTTCTGCCAATGTTCTGTAGCTGATTATTTATACATTCTCTAAGAAAATGGGAGGTCTCTCTATGTCTCTTCTTTATTTCTTCCTGAGCCCTCACTAGAATCACTTTTAAAAATCCCTTGACAAAAATCTTGGCGTCTTCTAACAAGCAATTCAGAATTTTCCAACCTGCCAGGTATAGTGGCTCATGCCTGTAATCCCAGTTCTTGGGTGGCTGAGACGGGAGGATTGAAGATTCAAGACTAGCCTCGGAAATATGGTGAGACTCTGAGAAGCTTAGCAAGATCCTGTTTCAAAATACAAAACATAGAAAATGCTGGGGGTATAGCTCAGAGATAAATTGCCATTGGCTTCACCCCTGATAACACTAACACACACACACACACACACACACACACACACACACACACACGGTGGCTGGTTTCAAAGCCATCTCTACATTTAAATATTTGTTAGAGTAGCACTTGATTTTTAAGGACTAATTTCAATAGTAATCAGGTCTCTCCAGAGAAACAAAAAGAGTAGAAAGCTTTGTGTTTGTAAGCCCGTGTGCTTACACACACACACACACACACACACACACACACACACACACACACACTGAGGAATTAGCTCATGCATGGGCACTGAGAAGTTCTAGTAAGGTGGAGATGCAGGAAAGCTGGTGTTAAAATTCCAATCTAATCCAAAGGCCTGAGGACCAGGGAAGACAATGGCATAAATCCCAGCGGAAATGCAGTAAAAAAAAAAAAAAAAAAAAAAAAATCACTGTCCCAGCTCAGAGACTGGAAGGGAGTGAATCCTCCCTTATTCTACTTTTTGTTCTATTCAGACCCTTAGTTGATAGGATTATGCCCACTCACTTTGGGTAGGGCAGTCTGCTGAGTTCATCAGTTCAAATGCTAATCTCATTTGAAAATATCCTCAAAGACACACCCCAAAAATGCTTTGTCTGGGCACCCAATGGCCCCATCAAGAAGAAGCATAAAATTAACTATCACATCTAACAAATGGCATGTATCCTCACAAGTTGCTATTCAAAATTTTTTTACCAAGAACGTATTTAAATAACTGGTACATTTTTAAAAATTGTGACTGTTTCAGGCTGGAATGACTGGAGGATGCCACTCAGAGGGCATTTTGTAATAATGACAGTGTTAGCCACTATAACCACATGAAGGCTACTATTCATCTGGAATACCCTTTACTGTCTTCTTTGCTCATGAAGAATAATTCTAGAATTCTAGAATAGCCATCTAGAATCATAAACTGGGAAAACCTCTAAGGACTTTAGAGCTCATCTAATTTTAGCTTATCCTCTCCGTTTGAAGACAAGAAAACTTAGGTTTCAGGATGTCAAGTAATCTTCCCAAGATCTCAGAGCTAGTTAACGCCAGAGGCAAACTAAGAACTCAGATCTCCAAGTTCCTTATGTAGGACTCTTGTCTAATCTTTCCTTTATAGCTTGGCCTTTTTGAGAAACTGAAAAAGATTAATTAAACTAGTTCTCACAGTATTGCCCAACAAAAGAAATTTTTTTTTCAATAATGAAAGAAAATTGAAAAAAGAATTATTTTTATTTGAATTTTGTATTATTGTTTAAACATAGTACCTGATAGCAGCTTTTGATGTCCTTTTTACAAAATAAAAAATTTAAGTTCATAATTATGTGAAATCAAATAACTTCTTGAAATATTTTTGATAATTTTTATAAGTACTGTAACATATATGACATGCATATTCTCAATTTATTTTAAATAATGGCTTTGTGCTTCCTATGGATACTTATATTTTACTAGTTTTAATCTTAAATACAACTCACCTTAAAATGTAAAGCAAATGAAACTGGTAATTTCTCTTCCCAAGAGGAACTTTGAAATTCAAGATAGCATGTGCATATACACAGAAACACATAATCAGACTTTCTTAGATTCCCTGAAGAAAGATGGTTCATGGGTCAGAAAGTTTATATTTGCCAAAAAAGAAAGCTCTCTTTCATATTTTCACATTGTTGGACCAGGACTCTTTGACATTTGAGTCATGTCTACAATGGCCAAATCAACATTTTGAAGTCTTGGTGCAGGTCATGCTGTCTTGTACCCTGCCCTTCCACAAGATTCACTACCACACCAATGGCAGCTTAACACACGTTTAGAGAACAAAGCCATTGTTACTAAAGAAAGACTATTGCTGTTTCATTTTCCCCCCTGTGGCAGGGAAGCTTTGTAATAACTAGGTCAGGATATAGTTCTTATTCTAAGATTCAGTTGGAAAATTTCAAGAAATACTTACAATATCCCAAGGAATAATTTATAGTTGTGTTCAGTCTGTCATCTATTGTCTACTCAGAACAGGGATTCTCAAAGTTGCGTATAAGAAAATAGCATTTAGAGATGATGATCATTGGAAACTATGACACTTTCCTTTGAGAAATATCAGATGTCTATAATTGGATAGACTCTGGAAACAATTTTAATATATATATTTTATGAATTTCACAATGTTCTTCAGGTCACACAAGTAGAAACGAAGGTAAGACTCAGATTTATGACCCTAGTGTCTGTGTTTGCCTTTTCAATGCTAACTCCGATCATGGGGCAGGCAGCATGAAGGCTTTGAAAAGATAAGCAACCTCTGAAGATTATTGTTGAAAAGTGCAGGCAGAATGGCAGAGCCTCAGTGAGTTTTAACAGTTTTTCAAATCCAATACATGTTTGACCTAGATATGCATATTTAATCTCTAAATCAATTGAGGTCAAAACATTGTATGAAATCAAAAGAGTAACAAGAGTTATTCTAGCAAGTATAACAGTGACATGAGATTAATGCAGAGAAATTGGATGTTTGGTTTTTATTGTTCTAGATAGCTTAGCTCAGGCACACACTTGCTATAGACCAAATAGTGCTCTCCAAATCCGTATTTTGAAACCTTAGCCCTCTGCAATTCGACTGTTTGGAGATGAGTCCTAATCTGATAGATTGGTAGCCTTATAAGAAAAGGTAGAAAGACATATCTCTCTACCTGTGGGCACACACCACAGCAATGCCATGTATGACACAGTAGGTGATTGTCTACAAGCCAGGAAGAGAATGTGCACCAGAACCCGACCATGCTGATACTCCAGTCTTGTACTTCCAAGCCTCCAGAACTGTGAAAAAATATAACTACCCATTGTTTTAGCCACCAAATCGATGGCAATTTGTTATGTCTTCCAAGCAGAATAAGACAGCACTAGAAAGATGTACTGAGGAAAGAGATGTATCAAAGCAAAATTTGCACAAGGTGCAGTATAAGATTCTTAAGTCCAGCAGGGTCTAAATGAGAACCAGGTCGGAATTCAAGACACTTCAGAGACTGGATGGAGCCGGATTACTGACTCACCAGAGTAAACCCAGTATTTAGTAAGAGCTTAGACTTTGAATTAAACTCACGTATATTTTACAGGTTGTGCGGCTTGAACTCCCTAATCCTAACTTGAGTACTTTACTAATACTAAAATGGATAGAGCAGTGACTTTATCACATGACGGTGGTTAGGATTAACTGATTAGATATTAAATAATGCAGTGCATTCGACACAGAGTTTGGCACGTGCTAACATCTCGGTGAACTGGTAACTACAGATAGCTGCCAAAGGTAGAGAACTTAGGGCCTGGAACTGCATTGGTTTACTCAGATCCTGAATATTGATTATGTACATACTACTGCCAGGCAAGATTTGTGGTGCTAGAGATAGAGCAGTGAGCAAACAGGGAAAAAATAAAAAGCAGCCTGACTCTCATGGAGTTTACATTCTGGAATTAAGAGGCAAGCAAAGGAACTAGTTGTTGGCAGGCTCTGGCCATGTTGCATATCCGAAAAGTTCTTGTTCTGACCAACGCATGCAGTTCCTAGCTAGGAATGACTAAATGTATGGAGGAAAAGACACAGTGAAAATATGTACACTCAAACAGATTGTCATGCATGTGTTATGTGTGTGTGTGTGTGTGTGTGTGTGTGTGTGTGATAAATATTACTTAATTCCTTTTAAAAAATTATGTGGTGGCACATGCTTACAATCCCAGCATTTGAAGGGCTGAGACAAGAGGATCTGTTTGCAGACAGCCTCAGTTACTTAGTGAGGCCCTTTGTAACTCAGTGAGAAACTGTTTCAAAATAAAAATTTAAAAATAGGGCTGGGAATGTAGCTCATAGCTAGAATGCCCAGTACCACACACCACACACAAACACACACACACACACACACACACACACACACACACACACACACAAATATATATGAAGGACTTTTGATTGAGGTGGCCTTCTGTACAAAGCTACTTATCACTCTTATTTAATAAAATCGTTTCTTTGCTTTCATATATAAAAATTTCATATTTAAAAATTGCCTTATATAAATACAGTGTTCTTGGCCTAAAAGGAGTATACCTTGGTCTGCCATTGTATTGTAGTAATATTGCATTTGCTTTCTTAAACATTGTCTGAAAGATTTCAGCCTGAAAAAAAAGAAAGAAAAGAAATTTAAAACACATGGAGAAATTAAAGCTTCACAATGACTCATTCCTGAAATCAGGAACCTCATCCAATTACCTGCTCTATTTATTTTATTTTTATTTTCAGATTTATTTTTAGTGTGTGTGTATGTGTGTGTGAAAGAGGGATACTGAAGACTGAGCCCAGGTATGTTCTACCTCTGAGTTATATCGCCAGTTCTATTTTATTTTTTAAGTTTCTGAGGATCTCACTAAGCTTCTGAAGCTAGCCGCGAATCTGCAATTCTGTCCCAGCCTCCTAAGTACTGGGATTACAGGCACAGGCCACCAGGCCCAGCCACTTGCTCTCTTTCTTAATGTTTTTGGGAGCCTGTGAAGAGCAGCTTCCAGAACCTTTTAATGGTGTGTGTGTGTGTGTGTGTGTGTGTGTGTGTGTTTTCATGCTTTTCTTGTTTTGTGATTTGAAGACAGGTTAAAATACTAGATTTTTGACACCTAAATGATTAGAGTGATTCTGCTTTAGTTCATGGCCATTTGTCCTGCTCATTATGGTGTTAGTAACCCTCTCATTATCCATATGCAAGGATGATCAATTTGGTTGTGACTAATAAATAATTTTTTGCTTCTAAACATCCATTCCCCCAAGAGATGTCTCTGCAGTGACTATGTGGTAAAATGGTTGTTCTTTTGTTACTTTAAAAATATCTATGCTATTTTCAGGGAACCTATGTTCATGTACAGAAAATCCAAAATAAAAACAGCTAAGGGAAACACTGGTATCAGTGTATGCTAGAAAGAAAAAGAAAGAAAGAAAGAAAGAAAGAAAGAAAGAAAGAAAGAAAGAAAGAAAGAAAGAAAGAAAGTTTTTAAAAAAAATATCAATAAACAGAGCTGGGTGTGGTGTGAACACTTGTAATCCCAGTACTTTGGAGGCTGAGACAGAAGGCTTGCAGGTTCGCCAATAGCCTCAGCTACTTAATGAGGCCCTCTGCAACTTAGTGAGACCTTGCTTCAAAATAAAGAATAAAAAAATAGGGATGGGGGTATAAACTGTCTCTGGGTTCCGTCCCCGCTACCACAAAAAAATCAATGAATAAGCAATTATGATAAATAAATAACCATTAGAAACAATGCTGAAAGCAACATGGAATTGTTTCAAACTTTTTTCATGTTTCATCAAAGTTTCAGAAAAGGTGTCTTTTCTTCTCCCTGTATAAATGCGTATACTTTGGGTCAGTACAGAAAAGTATTACTATGTCAGATCATTTCTTTCTTTTGGCTTTTACCCTATGGCTCACAAAAAAAGCATGATTTTATAGTTTGTTGCTTTTAATGCACATTTATAAATTTAAAGTGCCAAATAAATACAGCCTTTGAAATAGCAAAGAAACTCATACAAAAATAAATTCTTCTTGTATAACTAGAACACCTCTCACAGGATTAAGCCCTTTGTTAGTAAGATAAATTCTAGAAAATGGATTTCAGAATAAAGAACTCAGTGTTTGCTTTTATTCTTGTGAAACCAATAAAAAATGCTGACAATGAGTGTTACAATGTATCACAGTAGTTTAGAAATAAGGTATATTTAAGAACATTCTTTATTGCTTTTGGAAGGGTGGATATTACCAACCTTAGCCTCAGTGTCATAGAACAAGGGGGGGGGGCTTTTCATCAGTAGCAGCAGGGAGATTAGATCCACTTGAGCCCTTCTTGACTATTTATTATGCACACTTTTAAGGTATTAACACCTTTAGGAATACTGGGGTGATTATAATACCATATCATTAAGTTACTATAGGTTAAAGTCTGAAATATAAGGAATTCAAAAATAAAATGTCTAGATATGAGGATACATGTTCCCATTGCCAGCTATTTCAAGTGTTACTCAAAAAAATAATGTCACCTTTTTTTTTTTTCTTTTGTTGTATTGGGGAACAAACCGGGCCTTCTAACCACTGAGCTACACTTGCTCTTTTATATTTTTATGTTGGAAGAGATTCTTGTTAAGTTACCATGCACTGGCCTAGAACCTTAAGTCCCCCTGTCTCACCCTGAAGTAAATGGAATCTTTGAGATGTATGATACTTCACATTCCAACTGTAGTCAGCTTGCGTAGAGTTCTGAGGATAGAAAGGGGGAAGGGAATAGGAACATGCTGCGTATGTTTTAGTCATGGGGAAAAGACTAAGCTTGTGAGAAAAATGAGGCTGTACAATGACTGAGATCAGGAAATGGGTAGAGAGGTTGTCAGTACATCACAGTAGAGGAAGGCTTTAGAGCAGGCTTCTCTACTCTGCCTCACAACAGGATACCTACAGAGCCTACCACTTCTTGGGAGTGACTATCATGGAAGTTAAGACCACAGAAAATAATGAGCATATAGGACATAAAAATAGGTTTTATAATCCAGAATCTTTTTCAGTGCTGTTTACAAAAATGTATACATGTTCAAAAATTATATATTTTCTTACTGGGGGCATAGCACGGCGTGAGAGTTCTGGTAGCATTCAGTATGTGCTTTGTGGCCAGTCTGACTCCCTTTCAAGCCTCGGCCCTCTGGAGTTGAGTCCAATGATGTCTTTGCCTGTGCGTGGGCGCGCATGTACATTTAACACCGTGTGAATGAAAAGCAAAACCAGTTATTTTAAAAATGTTCTCTTGGTTCTGGTTAAAGGTAAAAATAAAAACTGTAAGTTGCTGCAAATGATACAAGTACCTTTTGCTTCACATTTATATTTTCAACAGCATTTGTTTTTCTGGAAAAAGTCCTTCATCAAGAACCACATTGCAACCATGGATCATTTGTGTCTAATTTGGTAGATGGTCAACATTTGAAATTATGGTGGCAGGTGTTTTCACATGGTTGCTGCTGATCTGATTTAAAAAAAAAAAAAAAGCATATTGCCAGAGAAGAGCGTGGAGGGCTCATATTCCTCCAAATAAATTTTCAGTTCCCTTTGGAATTGAGAATTGCAATAAGGGAGCATTTTGGAAAGAAGAGAGAATAGTTTTTGAGACAAAAATACACTTGAGCAAAACAAATGCATTTCGTTGGTGGAGACTATATACACTGTGCTTTAATTTATTCATCATTACTATTGTCCTTGAAATTGTTTTCTGCTACTCTCCACATGGCTGCCCCAGGAAGCCTGGGAGAGAACCAGAATAAAGAGATCCATGCGTGCCTGGTAAAATAGTCTACAGATTTTGAAAGAAGAGTTTGCTTAAGAGACAAAGAAATACTGAAGGCTGAAGACAGACAGAAAGAGAGAAAGAGAGAAAGAGAGAGAGAGAGAGAGAGAATATGAATGAATCTCTCTTATATAGAATGGCCCATTCGTGCCAGCACTAATCTGGAAAATGAGGAGCAGCTGTGTTAAGTAATTTATGTGGGAATAAAAGTTGTCTTTATATTACTTTTGCTGTGGAGAATAGCATTCCGTAAGCTCATCTCATTTTTAATCTTGACTCAGGAAAAGTACTGCTGAGGCAGTTTTTAAAATAAGAGTTCCACCTCTCCCATTATAAGTGGTGTCTTCTCTGCGTCCATCTTCTCACAACCCTCCCCCACCTCCTTCTTCCTCCCTCCCTCTTAGCCAGAGGCTTTCCTGAAATACAGAAGCCCTTACGTCGCGATGTTGTTTTGGGTATTCTTAGTAAATGCCTCCTATATTTCAGAGGTGGTCTAGGAGGTCAGCTAATGCAATTTCACTTGGATTACTTATTTGAATTTTGGATGCAAAGAACCCTGAACCAATTCCCTGAATTTGTCATAATCATAATTTAGTTATCCACAGCTGCTTCATTAGATTTAAGGCCCTTTCAAGACCATATTGATTATAACAGCTCTTCATTATGTAATAAAAATATTCATAAGATGCTGTATTCTCTAGTTCCATTTCCCTGACCCATTAATGGGTACTGGTTTCAAATTTTCTCCTTTTCCAGTCACAGCCTCCTTCTAAGGTTCTTCTATTATAATGACATAGCAAGATAAGGCAAGACCCACAGTGACTTAAGGTGTTAGGCATGAGCCTACATCCAGCCTCCCATTCAACCCATCCTTACTGCCACTGTCCGAAGCCTGTATCTTAAACTCAGATCTAAGCATGAAATTCTAGAGCTTACCATTCTATGCTCCTATTATCTGTCCTGAGCTCATCTTAATATAGTAAAGAGGGAGTATGAGAAAAAGGTCTTGAGCAGAAATGTGAAACTTTTCCAGTTAAATGAGATAGCCAAATGGGAACATTAAAACAAACCAACTCAAATTATTTTTAAATTATTATATTTAACAGGGTTTATTATCACCCAAAAAGGGGGGGGAAGCATCTACATATATGAAATTCCCATTCAAATAGATCATTAAAGGGGTTTTTGTTTTTGTTTTTCATTATGGGTCATCAAACCCAGATCCTCCTGCATGCTCGAAAAGTGTTCTACCTTTGAGCCAGAGCTCCAGCCCCTCACTGATTTTTTTTTTTTTTTTTTTTTTGTGTGTGTGTGTGTGTGTGGTACTGGGGATTGAACCCAGGGGCATTCTACCTTTGAGCTATACTCCCATTCCTGTTTTTTTTCATTCTTTATTTTGAAACAAGGTCTCACTAAGTTGCAGAAGACCTCACTAAGTAGCTGAGGCTGGCTGCAAACCTGCAATCCTTCTGTCTCAGCCTCCCAAGTACTGGGATTACAAGCATGTGCCACCATGCCCAGTTTCATTGATCCTTTTAACAAAGTTTTTCAGAGCATCTACAATAAGCCAAGAGCTGGTCAGAGAAGTAGAGAGTCAACAATAAACAAAAAAGTCCTGTCTTAGCCCTCATCAAATATAGTCTGTCCAGGCAAGGAAATAGGCATTCACAACAGGGTATAACAACGGCTTTGACTGGGGAGAATAGAGCAGTGTAAATGTAGGGAAAAGATGCCTAGAGAAAGAATAGTCAGAAAAGTCTTCCTGAGATCAAGTAAGATCTAACTGAGACCAAGAAAAAGAGGAAATATTGTCCAGGCAGATTGGGTTAATGATCTAGGCCCAGGAGAAATACCCTGGCATCCTCAAGGAATGAGGCTTAGAAGCTCTGGGTGAATGAATGAACAGGCACAGGGTGGAGGAGAGGCAGATGAAGCTGGAGAGCAGCCAGGACCTCCCTCACATAAGGGAACCATTAAGAAAACAGGAGGAGGGGAAGTTGCTGAGAGCCAGAAGGTTTTCTAAGTGTTGGCTTGAGGTGCCCGTGGGCATACTGGTGAGACTTCAAGTTGGAAGAAGCTGCAATGCCAATAAAAAAAGAATTGGATTTGAAATTTATGATTTCGTAGGTAAATTTAATTAAGTGGTAGCTGAATTTCTTGAGATTCCTTGAGTTGTTTATTGGAAATGTCTCTGACTTATCTTCTGTTACTAATTTATAATTCACTTAGAGCTAAGTCCATAGCTCTCCTTCTTAACAAATTTCAGAATTGTACACTTAAAAGTATTGATGAGTTTATTTTTTCTTATTCTAATTACTCTTTAATTTCCCTGCACTTTTTCAACTATAAGTTGACATGATTAAAAATGTCATGGCTTGCTATAAAGTACTACAAAAATAGAAAATATAAAATAGACTATACCATTACATTAAAAGAGTCAGTTCTATGGACGTTTAATTCCCTATGCTTGTCAAAAGTTGTTAAAACATTCCTTGCCTTTTTTGAATATAAAATGTAGGCAGACATGTACTAATATATCAAAAACTGACACTTTGTCAAAGAGGGCTTTCATGGGAGAATGTTCTGAATAAAATGTTTTCTTTTAAAAAGAACCAAACCTGTTTAACATTCCAAAGCAAACACAAAAGAACACAAAATACCCCAACTTCCTGCCACTCAAGGCAGTCAGTTTCATTTACCCTTTACTACTTTTTTTATATTCCAAAAATTGTTTCCCCAAAAGAATTATCAGTTTTATTCCATGATAACCTTGGTTTGAAGTAAAATAAAAGTAGCCCTGACTCCCCTCAAAATGGATTCCTTTCAGACTTCCTAGCACTTCTAACAGTCTGATGGTGATAGGTTTGGCTGTGTCTACCGTTAGACTCGGTGTAATTATATGTGGAACAACAATTCCCTTATCTATTAGGAACACTTGCTGTGGCTAACTGCATTTCACTATTTGGCAGATGAAATACAGAATTAAAATCTCAAACTAGTTTCTCAAGAAGTTTTTCCCCCCTAGTCACGTTTAAATCTTTTAGCCTAGGGGAACATGGTAGCAAGAGTAGAATGAGAAGACGGATGGTATTTAAAAGCCTTAGCAAGATTAACAAAGCTGATATGCCCGTGTCTATGTCTACCTCTTCTTGTTCCAGAGATGGACCCTCTCCATTATGACTGTTCTGTGAAGGTCTAATCCTTTGGACCTACTGAGAATATCCAGAATTAAGATAATTGTTGGTAGTTGAAATATTAAACTAAAAATTAATAGATAATTGGCTTTGGTCATACTATTTTCTTATTTAAATAAGAGGACTATTTGTATTTGCTACCCAAATTATTTGCAGAAAATGCAATCAAGTCTCTTTTTTTTCTTTCTTTTCATAACTTATTAGTGTATTGCAATTGTACATCATAGAGAGGGTCCATGTATTAAAAAAAACACACACACACACACACATGCAAATGGCTCTTTGTGTATTGCCCTCTGCATCCCACCCCAATCCCCCTGCTTCCCTCTCTACACGAGTTAGTGAGATTAGTAATAATACACTCATATATTGCTGCAGTATTATTTGAACTGTTTCCTTCCCCACCCATCCTTCTTTTCCTCCATAGCTCTCACACTTATCCCCCCCTCAAATATAAGTCTAACTCTTGAGTGGAAACCAGAGAGATGGCTGGAAGAAACAGAAAAACATGGCAGTTGAGGTCACTGACATGCAGGATAGCTTAAAGGCATCCTGGAATGCCACATAATAGTGCTAGTGTGAAAAGAGGAGAAGTATTCCACACCACTTTATTTGATGCATTAGCAGACTGATTTTTATAGCCTGCTCTCAATTAAAATACTCAAAGGGTTATCAGTGGGGTGGAGACTGTGCCAAGTCTTGAGCTAATGCCAGAGAATGGTGTAAGCAAATTCCCCCAACTGTGAGGATTTATTGGAGAATAGAGAGCCCAGGTTTTAATAAAATATTAGAAAATTCTGCATATACTGTATGAGAGGAAACTAAAGTCGGAACAACAGAATATAATTACTAATGGTCCAGCCAAATATGTTACCTTTACAATTTAGTTAACTCACACTATTACTGCAAAGAAGCACCACTTTGTTGTTGTGCTAGTGATGGTGGAGGAGGAGGTGGGAGTGGCTATGAAAAACTCAGGATGAGAGGGCTTTCCCTAGGCCTCTGCGGTGGGAGCTGGGCACCCTGAGGTGCAGAGCTGTGACCAAGGATTTCAACTGCCCACTAATTATGTGAGCCTGGAAATGTGCATTGGCTTCTCCAAGCTTCACTTCATCCATCTGGAAAATGGGCCTAATATCTCCTCATTAGGCATTTAGTTCAGTGCCTAACACACATTCACCACCTAATTAATGGCACCAGCCATCATAAATAAATAAATGTACATAGCTTGGAAGGGTTTTCACTAACACAGTAAAAATTATAGTTTGATGCAATAGTAAACCCCCTCCAGATGATTACTGGGGTGTTTCATATCTGCAGGTTTCATAGACAAGAAAAAGTCTATGAAATACCCATCCTTTCTTGATTTTCATATACACAATGCTAGCTGCTTATTTATTTTAGTCTGAGTTAAAGAAAAACTTGCACTTCAAAACACTTTCTGGTTATACTTATTGGTCTGACTCACAAGAAATTGTATTACACAGATTGTTACACACATGTGAATTATTATTTGCTAAAACCAGCAGTTCCTCTTACATGTGGTAAGGCCAAAATTAATTCTAAAACTTAGATCCTTTTAAAATTTAAACAATCACATCCTTAGACTATTATTGCCTGGAAGGTCAAAGTATATATCCTAAATGCAAAGGAAATGTCAAGGACTTGTCAATATTTGATTCTTTTATATATTACCCATACCACAGACCCTGTAGTCACACCTAATGTAAACAGCTCAATATGAATTCACAACTGAAGCCAACAAAAGATGCAAATTGATCCTGATATGTTGTAATATTACATTTTTTCCAGGACTTTTGAACTATCATATAAATTAATTTAGAAATGAATGAAGCAGTAACACTGAACGTTAGCTAATTATCTTTAAATTAAATATAAGCATTTAAAGTAACTATTCTAATTAAATACAAGGCTCAGGCAATTTATCATTAAAGATGAATTGGTAACTTGATATTTATCATTCTGAAACCACTTGAACCACATTTCTAATGAATTTTTTCCTCTTCTTAAATGAAAGACTAAATGTATCTCCCTCATGTGGCAGGTAGAAAAAGATAACCCTTTCTTGAGTCATGGTTGTCAATTTGATATTGAGTGAGAGCATAGAAATCTGTTTTAGTACAGCCTTTTACATATAAAATTGTATTTACTATTCGCCAAGCCAGTTGCAACTTAACTTTCATTTTATAAATAAGAAAAACCTCAGTAACTGAAATACCAGTCAGTACTGCAAAAGAAAATGGATATATTTTGTTAAAGAATCATGTACTTTATAAAAGAAGACTCTAAGGAATAAAAATATAATTAATATTGTGATCCAATTCTTATATTCTACTACAACTAAGGTGTACTTTGCAAGATTTACAAGCATATTTGTGTATGGTTTAAAAAATCACTATTAGTTTTTTTCGTTTTGTTTTGTTTGGGGTGAGGGGTCATTTTTTGAGCCCAAGAGCATTCTAACTGTAAATTATACCTCCTTCCCTATTTTATATTTATTTGGAAACAGGGTCTTGCTAAATTGCTGAAGCTGGCTTTGAACTTGCAATCCTTCTATCTCAGCATCCCAAGTACTGGGATTACAGGCATGCACCAGCACACCCAGGAACACCACTAGTTCTTATAGTGCAATGTAACTATCATTTAGCATACACTTTGACCCTTAAATTTTTTAAATTAGTGAATAAGTATATTGATAAAATCTTATAACATGTATTTTTAAATACATTTTAAAATCTTTTTTTAATGATTTGCTGCTATAGCTTGCTTTCTATATTAAAGTACCCAGTTGAATAGCTGATAAAGCTATAGTGTATCTACTCACAGGTTTGAGGACAAAATGTTTTTCTGTTATTTGTTGCTTTCCTGTGTTCTGGAATTAGTACAAATATTAAGAATCTAAAAACAAGCTGTGGCTCTGATGTCTGAGAAAAGGTGATTTAAAGGCAAGCTGGCCTGTTTTGTTATTTGAACCTGCAATTACCGACTGTCACATTTTTCTTCTGTTGTAAAAACTGAACTAATTGAAGGTGCTACCACCCTGAGGGGACACGCTCTCCGGTATAATGAATGCTGAGTGCCCTCTTGAGTTTAGCATTTTTATTATTCATAATTATAATAATTTCTGTTTATTTGGGGTCTTTGAAAACTAATTCTAGTCTATCAAACAAATCGAGAGGCAGAGTAGTTGGGCTCTGTTTTGTTTTGTTTTGTATGCAGGTCAGCTGGCCTGTGAATATGCCAAGAGGTTCGTACCCGCAGTGGAGCCAATTTTCTGGCTGACAGGTGGGCACGGTTAATCTGTGTCATGTCTTGCTATGACTGGATGCACATTTTTTTCTCTCTGATTTTTCTTGAATTCTGGTCAATATTGGGTTTGTAAGGTGAATAATTGACAAGAACTAGTGAAAGAATTTTAAATAATTTAGGAAAATATGTTAATCAGAGAACAGTTAGAGTTTCTGGCTATCAGTGAAAAGCATTTATTTCATATATATGTATATATATGCACATATATTTAGACTTCTTTCTTTTCTTGAAAGATCATGTGTGTGTATGTTTGTGTGTGTGTGTGTGTGTGTGTGTGTATGTGTGTGTGTGTGTTTGCTTTACATCTCAAATATGTTTACATTCGATGGACTCAAGTAATAGATGGATTTCAGGGCCATTTTCGATCAGAATAGCCTTTGTGTCTACTGTTATGGTATATGTGAGTGATAATGATGTGTTATGCTTCTACAGTCTATTTAGACATCATAATCTTAATAGTAGCCTGAAGTAGTAATTAAATTTTACTTTTAAAAATAATTTGGCATCATAATCTATTTCATTTGTTCCATATTTTTTTATTTTCTATCTCTCAATACAGCACTGTAGTTTTAGATTCAAACATGTACTCTGCAATCAGATGATAACTCAAGTCTCCTGGTAGTGTATATTCAATTTAGGAAGAAACAGCAACTGCCTAATATATTCAAGTAGTATCCAAGATAAGATGATTGATATAGATAAGCATCTATGTCTGTAAAAAAAGGTCAGTCTGAACATACATAATACATGCATTTGAAGGCAAATACATTAAATCACTCTCACCTAAAATCTTCAGCAGCTACATAAGAAACAAAGTTCTCCATAAGAACATTATTATTTAAAAGGACATCTAATTTATGAGCCCATCCCTTATCCAGAGAAATTAACAATTATATTTTCTAAGGTTAAATTCAAATGTGATTGTATTCTTTATTATTTAACAAAGCGACTGGAAGTACTGTGAAGAAATACAACATTCTTATCAATCACAATATGCCTCTTTCCACAATAAATGTTTAATCAGAGCTACTAGAGAAAAGGGAAAAAAATGAAAGACTAATTGGAAAATCACTTTGCCTCCAGGAGCTAACAAACAGGGAGCAAACAAAAAGGCCAGCCAGGAGGTGAGGAGGGGTCACGGAATATCCACCAACCAGATCATCGCTGCTGGAATAACTGCAAAGTGTCTGAATGTAGGTACGTGTCTGGGAGACTTCTGCGTGTTCTCGCATCCATTATCCAACTTCCCTGACTTTCACCCATATCTGGCACCTGCTGTCTGGTCAGCCCTTCTAAAAGACTGCCTGGACTCGGTAGCTACACACACACACACACACACACACACACACACACACACACACACAGAGGCATCTCAAAAACCCCTATGGGCCTCCAGTAGGAGGTCTTCCCTGCGCTCCTGGACTTTTAAAATGTTCTACAAAATGTTCTTAAACCATCTCCAGATATCTAATCTCAGTATTTCCATACAGAAGCTGTAGTCTTCACTCAAAAGGATTCTTATTTTTTGAACACAGAAACCCTTTGTCTTTGCTGTCTCCATTTTCTGAAATAACTTTTCCAGCTCCTCTTTGCTGTTTTAAGTTGTTTACTTCCAAAGTCAAGTCGAGTTTCTCCTACAACAACAAACCCAATTTTCTTTTCTTTCAAACATCTGTAGAATTTGTACTGTTCCTCTCTTCCAGCATTTGACAAGTTCTGCCATGCGTTGCTTTTTATCTCTGCACACATATGTTCTGTGTCCTCTGTGTAGTAACTGCTTACCTCTGGAGGAGACAGGATCTCTTGTCTTCTTGTATATCAGAATCCGACAGGAGGGGGAAAGGGCTTGTAATGAGCTGCTAGGGCGGAGTGAGGCAACATGGGTAAGAGGTTAGGAGCGCACACTCGAGCTAGATGCCTGAGTTGAAGTTCCTGTTCAGCCAATATTAGCATGGGGATGATAATACCATTTATCTCATTGGGTTATTGTGAAGATTGAGTTAATAGATTTAAAATGCTTATATAGTGTCTTACACATACTAAATATTTGAAATTTAATGCAATTATACTTTTTATCAATTTCCTTAATATGTGCTAAAAAAATAGATGGCATGATCTCCATTCTTAAAACAGGAACACTGAGGCCCTGGGAGATCAGGTTCCTGCTAAACCCAAGTGTCTGACCTTGGCCTTAGACTCCATCATTGAACACAGGTGCCCAATGACTACTTGTTACTGATAATGATGACATTTCTTCTCTTCTGTTCATATAGTGTTCTAAATTATTCTGATATGTCTCTAGGTTTGACCTTTTAAAAAACACTGAGTATAAAATGGTTTTAGTCAACTGTAAATACTTAAAAAAAAAGGGTTAGCCAGGCATGGTGGTGCATGCTTATAATCTTAGTACTTAGGAAGCTGAGACAGGAGGACCACAGGTTCATGGCCAGCCTCAGCTATTTAGTGAGGCACTTTGCAACTCAGTGAGACCCTGTTTCAAAATAAATAATAAAAAATAGGCCAGGGGGTGTAGCTTGGAAGTAGAATGCCCCTGAGTTCCATCCCCAGTACCAAAAAGAAAAAAAAAATGTTTAATCTAAATGGAAAAGAGTCATAACTACTTTTTTTTTTTTTTTACTCAGAGGCTAAAAATCAACTCAAGTGTTTTTATTCTGAAGCACAGAAGAATGGTGAAAATGACAATGGTTATTCCTACCCTGAGTTCTTTTATAATCTAAGTGACTCAAGTAATAAAAACAGTAGAAATACCTAACATTTTAACCTCCATTCGTAGGTTCATTGTGAGATTGAACCTTCACCTTCATTCTCTCTTTCAACCTATGTTTTCTACAAAAATGATACTTTGGAATTCAGTAGAGTATGTCCTTTGAGAGTTGACTATAGCCGGGCGTGGTGGCGCACGCTTGTAATCCCCGCGCTTGGGAGGCGGAAACAGGAGGATCGCGCAGGTTCGAAGCCAGCCGCGCTGGCTTAAGAGACCCTGTTTCCAAATAAAAAAGTATAAAAATAGGTCTGGGAGTGTAGCCCGGAGGTAGAAGGGCTTCCAGGAACCCCAGTACCAACAACAACAAAAAAAGAGTTGACTATAAAATGTATATGGAGTATTTTAGTATTAAATTGTCTTATTCTATTTGAAATTATTTTGGAGACTTTACAAAGAACTCTGTGAATTATGGCAGACCAGGGCCTCTTAGAATCTCTGTATTGTCAAGGAAGTCATGAGCAAGTCTTGTTCTTTTAACCTGCAACATTCCTTGGCTATTACTTCCTTGTTTGTGAACCTGCAGTTAGCGCTGTACTGCGATCTAGTAAATATGGATAAATTTTAGTTAAACTGGATTTTTCCGCCTTAATGATACATTAAGTAAACTTCCTGCACCCAAAACTAAACTTCACAGTAACTCAGAGACCCCCAGTAGATCTAAGAGAACCACTTTTAGGTGAAGTTTCACCAAGAATAGAGATTAGAAAAGCCAATATTTAACTAATCCCAGCATTTGGGAGGCTGAAACAGGAGGATAGCGGTTTGCAGACAGCCTCAACTCCTTAGTGAGGCTCTTTGCAACTCAGTGAGACCCTTTTTCAAAATAAAAAATTAAGAAAAAATAGGGCTGGGGGTGTAGTTCAGAGGTAGACTGTCCCTGGGTTCCATCCTCAGTACCACACAAAAAAAGAAAAGCCAATATTTTTGAAAACTTAACCTTACTCTAGGTTTTTTAACTTTGCACACATTTTTTTATTTAATCCTAAAAATGTCCCTATGAAGTTGGTATTTTTATTTTCATTTACCAACAATGAAGCTAAAATTCAGAGAGTTCATCATATTTAAAAATCAGCCAGCTAGTGGGAAAGTATTTCCAGCACAAACCTAGTCCAGTAATCAAACAGGTGATGTAATGAAGTCATGAGGGTGAAGGGAGCCCTGGATTTGGAGTCAAGGGGCCTGTGTTCTGCTTTATGATAACTGCAGGTCACCTCAAGCCTATCGTATTAACTTCCCTCTTTCCTCATCACATAAGACGTTACTTCAAGGATTAACTGGTTTATGAGTAAAATGGTTTTGAAATTGATCAGAAAAACTTATAACATAAGTTACAATTGTGACTATGATAAATAGAAACAGTGGAGCAGTTAAGAAATCCCCAGATGTTCAAATCCCTGGAAGGTAATAGGAAGGAGGTAGAAGCAATAAAGGAAATAAAGACCAAAGACGTAGAAACACCATGCCTGTGTAGCAATTCTGGGACCACATCTAGCAAGTTTTGTCCCAATGGCCTGATACCAAGGCTGTCCAATTCTCAGTTACGAAGTAGCATTTACCTTATAATATATTTTATTTTATTTTACTTTTATTGGTACATTATAGTCTCACATCATATTGTAGTTTGTAGTGATAGTGACATACATGCACACAGCCCTTGGTGGGCTTTCTCCCGACTCCCTCCCTATACAGGCATATTGAGGTTGAAATTGGTATTCTCATGTATCTACATAATGTCAATGAAAGTGCCTCCTTCATTCATCCTCTTCCTCTCCCCTTCCCCTAAACTGCCTCCCCGGCTCCACTGAAGTTTCTCTTCCATCATCTGAAATCTGTATCCTGATTACTCCCTAGCTTCTGAAAAATGAAAGAAAATATATAACCCTTCACTTTCTGTGACTAGATAATCTTATTTAATATAATGTTCTCCAAGTAGATACAGTGGCCCTAATGACTAAATCAAGAACTGTACATAGGACAAAACATTGGTAATCAGGACTGTTGCACTTGTATAAGAAATAGTTGTATAGTAAGAAATTCATTTGGTATATTAAAAGTAATACCACCTTTGCCTGATGCATTGGCACATTCCCCTAATCCCAGTACTTGGAAGGTGGAGATGGGAGGATCACAGGTTCAAGGCCAATCTGAGCAATTTAGCGAGACTGTTTCAAAATAACAAAAATAGCTGGAGGTATAGTTCAGAGGTAGAATGCCCCTAGGTTTAATTCCCGGTACCAAAAAATAATAATAATAAGGAGTAATCCCACTCTTATACATGGTTTTAAAATTATATATGTACTCCCCGAGTCCCTAAAATACCCTATAAGACTCAATAGGACCCAGCCTTCTGCTTCTTGATAGTTTCTTAAACCATTTTTCAAAAGGATTAATAGCACTTCGAGTTGTGGTTCATATCTGGGTTTCACCTTGTAGATGTTGAAGGGAAATAAATGTATTTGATGATTTATTAAACACATGCTTCAGTTATTATCATAGTAAAAACAGCTCAGTCTCATAAAACTGTGAGGTGCTTTTAGTTTCTTAGAACTTAATTGCGTTCCTACTGAGTTTAGATAACAAGTCATTAATCTCAGCATGTTATATCGTGCATTTATTTAGATTTTAAAAAGTTACTCGTGTTTCTAAATATTCTTTTATGTGATAAGTTTTAAGCACTACCTACTAGATTTTTTCTAAAATTGCAGTTTTTAAAATTTTATTGGTGCATTGTATTCATACATCATAATGGGTTAGAAAAAAACTTGTGTAGACATACATGCACACATCACCCAGTTAGCCCCTACCCAATTAGCCTGAACAAGAAGAGGAAACTTAGAAGATACTTCAAATAGTATTCTAGGAATCAAAGAAAAATTAAGAAACCACTTTTATGTGTCTTTTCTCAAAAACCTACCCAGAGGAGGCCTCTCGTTCCAAGATCTACTGCTGAGACAGAGAACCTATGATCAATTGTTCAATTTCATCTGACAAATCTCAGCTGTCAAGTATTTCTAAAAATATAGGCCAATGATGGTAATACATTTGAGTTTTTAATAGCCTCTTTAGTATTTGTACTTTATCATGATTGTTAATTATTAAATATCTTGATGGTAGAATGGGATGCAGGGATAATGATTACAGGAATATAGAAACAGATGGCTAATCTCGGGCATATTTGAGGATTCAAATCCTCAGCTATACAGGTATTTTATAAACTGTGAGTCATGATACAACCATTATTTACAAGGATAACTTTTATAATACCAAATTAAGCTTTTCTGGAAAATAATGGAATGTAATAAAGAAAATATCCCTACTTCTTTTACTTAAAAAGTATTCATAAGCATGTGTTCTTTAGCACATAGCAGAAAGGTATCTATCTGAGAAAACAAGTGGGAATGATAATAATATCTGCTCTTCATAGAGTGCTTGTTCTATGCTAGACACTTGAGAATAGATACTTCTTAGTTTTCAAAACATTTCTGCCAGGAGATTATGTTCTTTTCTTATACAGCTAAGGAAAATGAAGCTCAAATGGACTAATAAAAATGTTACTAAATTAGCAAATGGTAGCCCCACTGTTCAAACCCAGGTTTATTTATATTCTGATGTTCATGCTCTTTAACTTTTAGGGAGGCCAGAGGTAATGAGCAAAAATGAAACACTCTCAAAATCAAAACAGTAATAATAGCTACCATTTATTAACATGCCAGGTACTGGGCTAGGTGCCCTAAGGGATTTGAATCTATCATACTAATAAACAGCCCAAAAAGATTCATTTGTCTCAGATTTTTTTCAGGTGAATTAGATATTAATACTATTCCCATTTGCCTTGTGAGAAATTTGAAGTTTCAAGACATGGAGTTCCTGATGCAGGATGGCACATCTGGTAATGAGAAGAACCAAGTTGCCAACTCAGGTCATACTGAGTTCCAAAAGCCATGTGCTCTCTATTATAGGATATTGTAAAATAAAATACACGTCTGAGCTGTAAAAACAAATGCTACAGACTATGTCATACTTAGATTTTTTTCTCTTCAATTATTCTTGGAGTGATTTTAATTTTATTTGGAATTTAAAGAGCTCTATGATAGTAAGGTACTTTCAGAAAGTGAGCATTAGTTCAATTAAATATATACCAGCTTGTATGTATTCTACCACTGCCCAAGTTTACCTCAAAGTCAGGTTTTAACATTAAAAATCCTCTGCACTCAGTTTGTATTTCATGTTTTAGAATTTCACTAAGAACCAAGTAATAAAAGCTCATTTATTAAACTCAGGAAAACAGCTTCAAATGTACAAATGGCTGGGTTACAAAAACCAGTGAATAGTTTTCATCCTAATCTTACAAGAAGCCTAGAGCAGCACCTTGCATTCATTCCTTGAACAAACATCTACTGCGTGCCAGGTGTTTTCACAACTTTGTGTTAGAGACATTGGCAAAACCCCTGCCAAGAGCTTTACAGATAAATTAGGGAGAAAAGACAGAGTGGCCATTAAGCAACCAACCCCCCAATTTTATAATATCACAACAGTGAATAAATTTTGTTCATGTCAAAGAAATAAACAAAAGAGAGTGCTCCAACTCCCTGGCTGGAGGTGCTGACTATGGGTTGAAATGGTAAAAAAAGTCCTTCCAGAAGAAAGAAAACTCCAGATGGGCCGGGGCGAGGGAGGCCATTGGCTAGGCCAGCTCTAATGGCGGAGGCTGTGAGGCCACAGATACACTGCTAGCCTGAAGCTTTGTGCATGGAGTGCACACCTGGAAAAGGAGGCAGGAAGAGACAGCCAGAGCCTTTGATTCTAGCCAAAGAATCTGGCCTTTGACCTCCAAGGAATGGGGCATCATAGAAACTTTCTGAACAGGTGAGCAGCATCATTAAAACAGTGCTTTAAAAAATTAATTTGGCAAGACAAGGCCAGGTGAATCTGTAACAGGGACCAGAACAAAGAAAGCGCTTCAGTAACTCAGGTATCAGGTGATCAGGTTCTGGAGAGAAATGACAATAGGAACAAAAAAAAGAAAGAAATGTAAGAGATTGCACAAAGAAGATGATAGAAGATGTTGACTCACTGTGGGAAGGAAAAGCACAACACATACTATTTTAAATTCTTTTGGGGAACTTTTGCAGTTTTTATAGTACATCGAATTCATGAAGCACTACATGTAATACTCTTAGAGTGAGTTGCCATTAGATTCATGTTAGTTTGTTCTTACTCGTTACATCAATTATTTTTGGCAAAATACACAGTAAATCCTTGTGTTTAAATAAAAAATAAATAGTAATATAAATCACAAAAATTTAGCTTTTAGCATAACAATAATAATAACTAGTTGTAATAACAGCAGTTACAGTATAGCAACACAATTAGATGAGTACAAATATTCAGTAATACCAGCACTTGGGAAGCTGAGAAAGGAGGATCACGGTTCGAGGACAGCCTCAGCTACTACTTAGTGAGGCCCTTTGCAATTCAGTGAGACCTTGTTTTAAAATACAGAATAAAGAATAGGGCTGGGGTGTAGCTCGGAGGTAGAATGCCCCTGAATTCCAAGCCCAGTAGTGCCAAAAAATAAAATTTTTAAATTAAGTGTAGATTTTTTTTTTTTTTTTTTTTTTTGGTTGTGGTACTGGGGTTCCTGGAAGCCCTTCTACCTCCGGGCTACACTCCCAGACCTATTTTATTTTTAGAAACAGGGTCTCTTAAGCCAGCGTGGCTGGCTTCGAAACTGCATGATCCTCCTGTCTCCGCCTCACAAGCACAGGGATTACAAGCCTGTGCCACCATGCCTGGCTTCAAAGTGCAGATTTTTTTTTTTAATATGTCTATATTGCCCCCTAGTAATTTGTGAAGTTTTTGTGACACCTTCTTCCCAAGCTTACTTAAATTGTCTTCCAAGTATTTTTGCATAATTATTTTACTTTTATAGATGGAAACACAGATCCCTAGAGAAGGTGAGTTAGTGATTTATTTAAGGTAGTGTGAGACTTTGAGAATCTGTCTTCTGTGAGCCCAGTGGACCATATAGATAAAAATAAGATTAGATAGAAAGCATTATTGTTTTTTGATGTTTATGTTTAGTAAAAATATTGAGTCAGGCCTCATTCAATGCAACATTCTTCCATAGTCTCTCTCTCTCTCTCTCTCTCTCTCTCTCTCTCTCTCTCTCTCACACACACACACACACACACACACACACACACACACACTCATTGCATTAGTCCACCATATATATTACCAGTTACTTCAGAAAGGAAATGTCATTTTAGTATTGCTTAGATGCTGATTTTAATACGTCAGGTAAAACGTATTGTGACTCCTTATATTAATTCATTCCCCACTTAGCATTTTTCAAAATATTTATGATCTCATATAGAGTGAAACATATTGTTACCCATTTTCCTCAGCTTTGATATAAAAGCATTCTTCAGTTTCTTTTTAGGAAGGGATGTTGTCAAAGTTTGATGGTAATTTATGTTGTCAGTCCATTAAGTTGATTTTATGGCAGCCAACACAACTATTGTCCATTTATGACAAACCTGAAGACCACTCTAGGTCTCTGGGAAGGCCGTTTGATTCCTGCCCTCTCATATGGCTGACCTTGGGGGGAGCTGAGTTTGGTAATTTATGGCAAATACTATCTAGGAAGACCCATTTGCAAGATTCGCTGTCATTTAGTGCTAACTGATCATTGCTGAGTCCAGAGACAATCTGAGCTCCTGACAGAGCAATCCCATAAAAAATATTGCCTACCCACCCAGGTGTCCTTTCCAATTATCTGGAGTAGAAATTAATACTTTTAAAAGCTGCTAGTTTTTGAAAGGTTATTACAATTTATTCCAGCAGTTTCTTTTGCACATTATGATGAATTAGTTTATTACACCATTATTTTCCATGTCAGCTTTTTAGAAGATTGAACCATAATGCTGAAACATTAGTGTGAATGGTGAGCATACTATTTTACAGTGGAGTGATATATTTCTTTGAGAAAAATGTGCTCGGTTTTTAATAACAGGTAATTTTATGTTTATGTTCCCTAATGCTGTTGTCAGGTATTATTTATTTCTGTTTGAAAAGAACTGGAGAACTTTCTTTTAAAATGTTAATGGTGGTTTCGACAGATTTTAGAGTCCTAGAAAGAATATATTACTTAATAGTAGGAAATATGAATTGGAAGTGTTTGTCCCTAAAAGCTAATATTTTCTAGGATTTTCTTGACATCAACTTAATATATAGTTACTCCCAGAGAGAATAATGTTTCTGTTTCAATATTTTCTCGAAATATGGTGAGGGAAGGGAAATTTTAATTCATTTCTTAAGTCTTAATGACTTTCAAGATTTTTTGAAATGAAATATCTTTACCCCAGATGATCTGTTGTTTCATAAGTCATTAATAAATATTCAACAATCTATAGGAGTTTCATAAAATAATAGTAATTAGAACTTTGATAGAGGTTTTTCCATTTTCAAGATAATTATTCTCCATTATATGTCTACTAAGGTAGTAAGAAAGTATAAATAATTTTCTTTTATTTTTTTTTTTCTTGCGGGTCTGGAAATGGAAACCAGGGGCATTCAATCTCCGAGCTACAGCTCCTGCCCTATTTTTATTCTTTATTTTTTTAAACAGGGTCTCACCAAGTTACGTTGGGCCTCGCTAAGTACCTGAAGCTGTCTGAAAACTATGATCCTCTGGTCTCAGCCTCCCAAATGCTGGGATTACAAGTGTGTGCCACCATGCCTGGCTATAAGTAATTTTCATTTTAACCACGTATAAAAAATATTCATTGCACTTCCATATGACAAAAAATTATCAGATGTAGTCTAAAGATTATCTAGTATATTGTATATTCACAGAAGATATGTTTTAAATGTCTACTACATGACAGGCATTATAGAACCATGTGAAGCTGAGACAGATACATAACAACATTTTAGAAATTCAATCATCTAGGCCAGGCGTGGTGGCAAACACTTGTAATCCCCGCGCTTGGGAGGCTGAGACAAAAGGATCACATGGGTTTGAAGCCAGCCTCAGCTACTTAATGAGGCTCTCAGCAACTTAGTGAGACCCTGTTCCCAAATAAAATATAAAATGGGTCTGGGAGTATAGCCCGGAGGTAGAAAGCCTCTGGGTTCCACCCCCAGTACCACCAAAAAAGAAAAAAGAAAAAAAGAAATTCAATCATCTTATTTCTGTTATGATTATTTTTTTATCCCTGCAGTTTTGTAAAAAGCAATACAACACTACAAAATTCTGGATCTTGTATAAACTAAGTTTGTAAGCAAATTCAACAACACCTTAGATTCTCTACATTTTCCACTTCCAATTTAGTAAGTTCTTGCCAAATAAAAGATTTTTTGTTGTTTTCTCATCAAATACATTTGTTTCTTGAGCAAATATTTTCAATATTGAAGTACTTATTTTGTTGATATGACTGAAGCAAATGTTAGTTTTAACAGAATTAAGATTCAAAACATTCTACAAATTTTTCCCATTGTGCTGGAACATCTCATTATATTAGGCTGATAAATGTCAGTGTCAAAGTTTCTTTGTGTATGGGGAGGGTGTGAAATTGTTATTGAAATATATATTTAGAAAAATTCACTCCATAGAAGAATGGATCTGACTATATTTTTATAAAGTTAAACATACCTGTATAATCAGCACGTGGATCAAGAAAGAGAAATCAAGCATCCCAACAATCTCATAAGTCACCTTCTACCTGTCACCTCACCTCTCCTAACACTCTCCCATCTTATGACATTACACGTTAGATAAGGTTGTGTTTAACTTCAGAAAAATATAATCATGGCTTCCTTTGCTCACTCTACTGATTTTGAAGTTCGTCTACACAGTCATATGTTGTGCTTTGTTTTTAATGCTGTGATGTATATTTATTTATTTAAATACATCATATTTTATATACCCTGTGTACTGTTGATGATCACTGGGTTGATTCTAGTATGGAGTTAATGCAAAAAAAAAAAATGCTTGATCATCACATATGTCATTGTGTAAAAGTGAAGCATTTCTGTTGGGTCTATTCTTAAGAATAAAATTGGCTGGGTTGTCAGACAGATATAGATTTAGCTTCCATAGGTACAACTAGCCAGTTTTCATGAGTCTTGGTAATCTCTTACAGTTACTAGTTATTTTCCTCTAGACTTAAAGCTTAAAAATAATTGGGAAGAATTGAATAAATAAGTTCTAGTTTTCTCTTAAGCCTATAATAGTATAATTCAGTTCTTGTTCACAGTGAGGAACATTGGCATAGATTTCAACAAAAAGCAGATAATGAGAATGTGCTATTTGGTTTTCCATTATATTTCTCTATTTGCATTTGCATCTGTTTTTGACTATTAATGAACATGAGAATTCACATTTTGGGTTAAATAATGAAATTACAGTATCTGATGCAGACAAGCTGAAAATGTTTCTGTTTTCTCCAGTCTTATGCACCCATGAAATAGAGAACATTTTTACCACTCTGGTAGAAATAGCTAGCCAAATGCAAAATGGGTCCACTTATCAATGTTCCTAGTTATTTTTGTTGGAGTAGAAGAGGGATTGTGAATATGCATCATTCAATACAGTTTTGTTGAACAGGTTTACCCATTTTGTTGAATGATTTTTATGTAAGTTTGGAATTGCACAGATGCTTGACTTTTCCAACTACATTTGGGGAAATTATTCATTTCCCTTAGCCATATTTTCTTTATCTCTTATGTGGAGGAATAACAGTTCCTGCCTCAAAGATAACCATGAAAAACAGGTGAAGCACTTTTTATGATGGCAATAGTTAATAAATAAATAAAGTCTGCTTGGAATAAATATTCAGTAAACCATAAGTGGTGTAATTTTAGTCTTTTGATTTAAGGATGAGGATTCTTCCAGTTTCATCTGAGGATGGTGAAGATTCTGCTGCTCAGAATTATAGATAAACCAATATAATTTAAAGTCATTTAGAACTTGGAAATATTTATTCTTCTTTTTGTTTATTTTCCCACACATATTTATTGAATGCCTGCTATGCTCTATGCACTAGGAAAAACACAAAGATTCTACCACATATAATTCAGACACTGCCCTAGGGCACACACAAAGCTGTTAAGGCTTCCAAGTCCACAAGCAATTACAGTGCCATGGACCCAGACTTGCAAAGGAAGGTCCAGCCATTATGTGTTTGCACAGGAGAGGTGCTTCAGGAAAGCTTCCTGGAGGAAGTGACATGGCCACTGACAGTTAAGCAGGTGGGGGAGGGTAACATATATACCAGGACAAGAATGCATCAAGCAAAGGAAACAACATTACAAGAGTAGACTGTTTTCAGAAAGCCAGCTTACAAGAGTCCTGTGGGGAGAAGAAAAGGAAATGCTATTAGCCAGGCATGGTCCCATGCACCTGTAATCCTACTATCTGGGACACTGAAATGGGAGGACCAGAAGTTCAAGGCCAACCTCAGCAATACAGCTAGACCCTCAGCAACTTAGTGAGACTCTAGTTCAAAATAAAGAATAAAATCTTAGAGGCATATATCTTAGAGGGAAAACACCACTGGATTCAATCCCAGTACAAATAAAGGAAAGGAAAGAAAGAAAAAGGAAGGAGGAAAGAAAAAAAGAAAGGGAAAGAGGAAGAATGGGAAGGAAATGAAATATATCAAGAGAAAATGTTAAAAAGGCAAGCAGGGAGCTAGTAGATTTATACCTATAGACTAAACTTTGGGCTACTGGAAACCACCTGAAGAGCCATTAAATGATTTTAAATCGAATGTCTTGATATGACTTACATGCTGTTGGTGCCAGATGAAAGATGGGTTGTATGGCAAACAGAGACAGGAAGAGTAGCTAGGCTGGGCCAGTTAACCGAGAAGAAATCCAGCAGTAGTCTGAATTGAGGTCTCAGTACTGGGATAGAAAGAAGAGGTTGGGTAGAGAAGAGGTAAGGTAAAAAGCATTAGACTTGGAAATCTAGGATAGTACCTATAATCCTGACTTGAAAAATGGGATGAGCAGTCACCATAGTTGCCGAAGGAAAGGCTACAGAAGGAAAAGAATGTTAGAGGTAGAAGATAATGAATCCCACTGAGGCAGGTAAATGAGGCCTGGCATTATCTAAATGCAGAAATCCTGTATGTGTTGAATAACGAGTTTAGGGTCCAAGAGAGAAACCTCAGATGAAGATGTAAACAACAGTAACTTCCGCAGCCATAGACATAGGACAGGTTGCTTCAGCGGCGGTGAGAGTGGAAGAAAAAGACACACCTAGAATAGTGAAGAGACACATTTAAGATAAAACTGAAGGAAGAAGAACCTCAAAGGCACTGAGAAGGCACAGCCACAAGGGGTAGGAAAATGAAAAGGTACCATGATGGCTGATGGAATAAGCTATTTTAAAGAAAGGAATGAATAGTCAGTACTGCCAGGTGCTGCCAAGAGGTGAAATAAATTGGGTATTGAGAGTGTAACCATCAGAGTTGGCAACATGGAAATCAGTGGAAACTTTTCTAAAAAGTATTTACTCAAAGCCAGGGTACAAATAATAAATGAAAACACAAGTCAGAGTTGATGGAATTCCAGGTAAATGCAGTCACTCAATTTTTACTCTTTCTTACCTGTTAAAGTGCATATTTTTAAACTTAGCACAATTAGAAAATACATACCACTTTTGATCATAATAGATTTTCAGTCATTGTTTGGACTTTTTAAAAAAAAATTGTTATTGTTTTTTTTTTGTGTGTGTGTGGTACTGGGGTTCCTGGAAGCCCTTCTACCTGCGGGCTACACTCCCAGACCTATTTTTTATATTTTTATTTGTAAACAGGGTCTCTTAAGCCAGCAAGGCTGGCTTCGAACCTGCGCAATCCTCCTGTCTCTGCCTCCCAAACATGGGGATTACAAGCGTGTACCACCACACCCGGCTGTTTGGACATTTTAATATAAGTGTTCTTTAAAAGAATATGATGAGTTTTGTGCCCTAATCCAGTTGTTAGAAACTTGCCTTTTGTTGAACCTCACTTGATTCTGAAAATAAATAAATAAATAAGAATGAGCTGGGAGTAGATTCTCTTTGAAGAAATTCTTTTGGTATAATTCTTTTTTTGTTGTTGTTAATATTGGAAAGAACAGGATGTGGACACATAGTGTAGAGAAATTTCAAACAGGAGAAAAGTCCCTATCCTTGCATATACATATATGCAGAGTCACACTCAGAATAGACTCCATGCAAGAGAAGTCAGTGATTCATTACCATGAGTTAAGAGGGGACAAGTTATAAATCACAAGCAGGAGCACAGTTCTGTTTTCCCTGCTCTATTCCACTGTTGAAAATTAATTTTCTTTGGGATTTTTTTCCCCTGGTGACTGTTATTTACAGTAACATCCACCCAGACTACGTAATTCATTTCTAAAAGTTGTTCCTCTTGGTACACCAGGGTAAAAGCATAGCAAATTAGTTTAGGGGATCGTAGGAACTTTGTGTGAAGGTACTGCCTCCAGTTCAATCTAAAAAATGTAGGGTGTGTTTATCGTCTCATCTCAAACCAAGCCCAATTTAGTACATGACGTTTGTGTTTAAAGGGATTTGAAAAGGACAGTGTTTGAGAAATTTTCCTTTTAGAAATATAGAAGGTCACTTCAGTGGGATATATAACAGGCTCTTTCATGGGCTTTACCTCTTCACACAGTGGCTTGTGGCCTCAAGGGTGGAGCAGAGGAGAGTCGGTGTAGTCTGTGGCACAGCCACAAATGGGGCCCCTCGCCGCTGCCAGCTCCCATGTCAGTGCCCATGTACCAGACCCTGGGCTGAGGATTTACGTGCACACTCTGCTCTCATTTAATCTTCATCGGAGCCATGAGGTCAACACTACGATATCCATTTGACAAAAACGGAAAGTCAGAACCTGAGAAAGTATACATCCAGTAAGTAGCAAGACCTAAATTCAAACCCATATTCTTCCTCAATGGTCTAGTAGACCAAAGAAAAATGTGTCTGTACTGTTTTTATTTTTTTCCACGTTTTAAATAGAGTCAGCTGGTTTGAAAACAGAAGACTAAAATGTCTGTTTTCTAATTCTATCTAAGCATAATTTTATTATTCTGTTTTCCTGCTTTATTTTTATTTGCATCCTATTGTTTATATCTCTGCAAGCCACTTAAAATTGGTGAGGGGGTTGCAGAAGAAGGTAGTTTATTAACTCACAAGATGAAGTAGTCATTATCAAAATTTGGTATCATAGGAAAATATAACATATAATAAGTATATTACTGTTAGACATAGAGATATTGTATTACAATATAATTAGCATAAATTTGTTCTTCAAGAGAAAAGATGAGGCAGAATCAAGTGGATACAAAGTAACTACCAATGGATGAGAGGAACGGGGTTCTTTATGGAAATCATGAGAGATTTTTCCTGTGAGTTGACATTTGACAGAGGTCACAGGGAACAATCCCTGCCTACTGCCTAGAGATGGATGAAGTGTACCTTAGGAAGAAGAAATGTGACCAGGAAATGTTTGAGATAGGAACCTACTGCATGTTTGTGTGCCCTTAACCCTTGTATTGCAAGCAAAGAGTGTGAGGGTGGGAGGCATGGCAAGGGACTCAATCAGATGTAGTGACCTAGGATGTTCTGAGTTTTAGGGCCTTGTAAGACACTCAGAGGACATCGGGCAAACATAGTAAGTCATATTTACAACTAATATTTCTTAAATTCATTCAATCCATGTTTTACCAGCTTACTCTTCTTTGGAGTTTCCCTTTAGTTATAAATAGCACTAACTGGATGATTTGGCCTGAAATCAAAATGAACAAGATGAGAAAATAATGCTTCAACTGTTCTATGCACCACGCCCGGGGCAGGCAGCCACAATTGATCACAGATTTCTCTAATCACAATACAAAAGGTCAGAGTTGGCTAAGGGATGAATCATCCCAGATATAGCCTTTAATACGCAATTATCTTCATCTCCTTCCACCACTCAACCATGCCTTGATAACCACAGTCCAAAAAACCAAGCCTGCAGCTTCTGGAATTCCTTTTGCTTCTGTTCACCTGCCTGACCTAGAAACTAAAACTCCTGTGATTCTCCCTGCTCCCCTATGGAGCCCCTATTACTTTTCTGTGTATTCCACTCTGTCCCTTGGGGCCATCTAGGTAACCCTTCCCTACTCACTGTTGCCAACGTGAAAGAACCTGAACACCAAAGATTGGACTGCAAAATAATCTTGATCTTTCTGAAGCTTGGTTTCTCCAGGTGCAAAATGGGTCTGATCTTGCCCAGCCTGCGAGAGAGAGAGAGAGAAAGAGAGAGAGAGAGAGAGAGAGAGAGAGAGAGAGAGAGAGAGAGAAAGGATGGATTCAGGAACTTTAAACAGAGATGAAAATTACGCTTTGAATTTGTCTCATAGTTTTGCCATGCTAGCATAGGAGCGTTAACTAGATTGAGATAAATATACAGATCAGGGCAAAACCTTGATCTCTCTACAAAAATGATGTGATGTGAGTCTGCTAGGTGAGAACATAAACATGAACATGAGCATCAGACAGATCCTGACATGGAGAGGAGACAGAATTTTTAACAGGTGGGTTAAAAGGAAGAGTGTATCAGTGGAAATGTAGAAAGAGACAGCATCTGGAACATTTGAAAATGTGACGGAATTCCAATAGAAGATGTCCCTATTCCAATCTATGATTATTTAATGGGTAACATTATTTTAGCTATACTGAAACAGGACCTGGCACTTCCCCACCAGCATGGAACGTACAAGGGGATATGCATCAGCTATGAGGGAGTCCAGGCCAAGAGACAGAGCCCGGTATATAGATGGCAGCAGTGACCCCATTTTCATTACCATGAACATTGGAGCAATAAAGGGATATTTAAATGAGCAAGTAAAATACAGCAGCTAGGAGTATTCAAGCAAATATGTTGTGTTCCAGCCACAGAAATCAGAAGCAAGATTTCAACTCTTTGTAGGGTCAAGACGGATGAGAGGAATGGGAGAGACTAGGTCTAAACAAAATGGAATTAAATTGTTATGACATAGATAATATAAGGCAAACTAAAAAGATGCAAGCTGTTGGGCAAATTCCTCAAGGAATTTAGTTAACAAATGTGGAAACCAATAAATCAAGGCAAGGCAGAATAGTTGCTATGACAAGTCAAAGCACATCTGAAGCCCTTTAGCAACTTCTAGATTTCTTTTTGCTTTTGTTCACCTGCCTGATCTGGGAACTAAGACTCCCATGATTTTCCCTGCTCCCTGCATGATGCAGATTTCCTCTCCTGGTTGGTCAAGGGGTAAGCCACGTGGAATTGCAGCACACTGAGAGATTGGACCATAGGAAGAGGAAGTGTGTATATGTAGAAAACCCAGTGAGTGCTGAGCCCTATGGCCTGACCAACTCTCAGCAAACCCACCTTAGCCTCTGGATTTCCTTGAAGTACAGATGAAATTCTGAAAAGGATGAGAAAAGTAAATCTCTACATTGTCTGGAGGTTTCCAACTCCTCCTTTGAAAAACTCAGTTCACACTTAGCTTGGGCAGTAACAGAATTATTTCTAATTACCTGAAATTTTACCTTTAATGATGTTAATGATGAATGATATCTTCAAAAACTAAAAATTCTGAAGTCAAAAGTAAAAAAGAAAAAAAAACGTAAATTTGTTAATGATAGTTAATTCTTGAAGTGGTGTGTTGTGGGAATAGGTACACTGAAAGATACAGCAGTGTGCACTTGCAAGGATTAACTCTTACATTTAAAAATAAAATATTGCATGCTAATGTTGATAATTGAGACTGAAATTTTTCATATAAGAAACATAAGTTTGGACATTTTAGCACATAGTCAACCCAGTCACAAAGAACAGTATATAAGAGTATGGATGAATATGTTGAATTGAGAAAGAATGACCTTATAAACACTGGCACAGGAACTTAACATTTTTATTTAAATATGCAGTTTGCAAAGTGTTGATATAATTTTCTATATTTTCCATAATTTGATTGTGTCTTCCTTCAAAAGAGCTTTAAATATGCTGGAATTTATAGGGCAAATGCTTATTCAGAAACAAATTATTCATCTACTATTGGCTTTCAGAGAGAGGTTGCACTGGTTCATTTAGGCAACCGAAATCCTGTCCACCAGAAAGCTAATCAACAAGATGGCTAGTTACATTTATGAGTATTTCTTTTAGAGGCATTTAGTTTCAATCCCACAGATGGTAGCTGCAGTCCATTAGTTTCTGAGCCAAGCTTTTCGGTGTCCTATTGTACTTAGCAAGATTGCTATTGCAGCAACACAATTATTCCAAATTCAGCCAGAGTCAGCGGGCCTAAAACAAAGCTGTGTCATAACAATTTAATCCCAGCTCACCTTCCCCTTTCCTGGATAAACAATCAGACACCTGCTGAATTCTGTTCCACATAATGAGAACATTTGAGCAACAGAGATCAAAGAATACTGACATTTGATCTTAAAGCCAATACTTCAGAACCCCATTATAGAAAAGATTTTTATTACAAGGTTTCAGATAACTATTCTTCAGGTCAAATCATGCTGCCCAAAATATACAATACCAAAAGATTCTGACTTGACATGGTCAATTTGTAGGACATGTACTGGGCCTCTGCTTCATAATCAACATGATTATGTGCTTTATTCTATCAAATCAGCCTCCTTTTGAATGACTTGAAAACTGATCCTTTAAAATTTATGGGAGAAGAGAATATGTGCTTTCTGGTTTTTTAAATTCATATTTTAAACAAGCTGTAAAAATGTAAGGCTAAGGAATGTTAAGGATGTTTATCTTTCTATTTACACTAGCATTTCTACTTTCAAGAATAAGAAAATTATTTTGAAAATGTTCAAAACACAGTTTTACAATATAATTTGCATAAAATACCTCAGCTGTCCCTTCTGGGGTTTTTCCCCTCTCTACTTATAATGAATAAATAAATATGACCACATAATGCCATGCTTTCTTTTGGGGTTCTATGTAATTAGTGAATAATTCCCCAATATTCTAGTTATTACTCATTTGAGCTAGTTTTTAAATATTGTACAGTATTAAAGGAAGATCTCATTTTTCTTCTCCTACCATACCCAAACAGTTCATGAACCCCCACATTCTTCACAAAAATCTCCCTGGAATGAAAATGAACTGAGACTTTCTCCTCCAATCCTATAAAGTCTAATTGTAATCAGTTTTCCCACTATCTCTTCTCTGTAAAGAACACTTGTACTATTTCTTATATGGTGGAAAAGCTTATGTTGATGCACTTAGTCAAAACAGCAGGTGGGTCTCTATACACTGGCCTGGAGCATTGCCTCTTTTGAAAACTTTTGAGGTGGAATCTGAACAATAATTCTTTTCTCCTGTGTACAACTGGAGCTTAACAATATTTTTGTGTTGAAACTGTGTAGACTTGGACTCTGTGACTTCCAGCTCTCTGTGAATACGCACTGTGTGAATTTCCCATGACACACCCACAGGAGCACTCCCTTTCACACCCAGTTCCCCAAACAGCTGAGTCTGGACTTTGGTCCTGCATCTACTGTGTGTATTTGCTTTGGTATTCTTGACCCTGCTGTTCAACCAACTTGGCTTCTCCCATTTAACCTCAATTGTTTTAGCATCTCTCATTCCCTATCCAAACAAACTGCCCTGAGCACTATCTCCAGATTCTCTTCTTCTTATCTAGCAGTTCTCTGTCCTCATGTGAGCATTCTCATCATTGCTGTCCTCTGATTTGGGGTTGTGACCTTCCAAACCCAACACCGTCCTTTCATTTCTGCTTTTCCTTAAACCAGGTCTCAGATGGGCTAGGCTTAGTGGTAGGCCCATTTAAATAATACATGAGATGAAGCATCAAACCATTTTGAGGAAGAAACTTTTATAATACAGAAACTCTGTTCCTGAAAAGATTATGAAAGGTCAGTATGAGCTGTTTTGTTCTGTCATAGTAATGCAGCCTTTGAGTCATGTGTGGGATTGGGCTGGAATGTGCTCTTAGGAACAACCTAGAAGTGTAAAGCCAAATCCTGGGTTCAGAAATGTGGACAGAAGACCAGAGCTTTGTTTGTATAAAATGCATAAGGTCATTCTGGGGGTGGTGGCGCACACTTGTAATCCCTGCGCTTGGGAGGCTGAGACAGGGGGATCACACAGGTTCAAAGCCAGCCTCATCTATACTTAGTGAGGCTCTCTGCAACTTAGGGAGACCCTGTTTCCAAATAAAAATATAAAATAGGTCTGTGAGTATACCTTGGAAGTAGAAAGCCCCTGGGTTCCACCCCCAGTACCACCAAAAATAATAAATAATAAATAAATAAAATGCATAAGGTCAGGTTTAGAGTCAAAATTCTCATAGTAAACAATGAAGAATGCCAAGGAGTGAGGGTCAGGTCAAGGACAAAAAACAGCAGAGTAGAGAACTATGGTGCACAAGGGTAGGGCAAGCGAGCATTATCCTGGGGCATCAGTAACCTCCGCGAACATGTTTGAAGGGCCCTGCTCCACAGACACATGCAAGCTTTCCCCTGTTCATGTCCTGAGCAATGGGCAGAACAGACACATTTACTAAGTGGCTCTCATACGCTGAGCACCATCATAAGAACTATACAAAGATTGCTCATTTAACGCTAGCAATATTGTATTTTAAGTATGTGCCAACTCTTAGCATTTTACAGATGAAGAAAGTGAATTATGGTTGCAATTACTCAATAAATCCCAGAGTGAAGATCAGTGCCCAGTTTTAGCTGAGACCAAGACTTTACCTTTTCCATCTGTCAGAGGTTAGCTGTGGTTAAAAAACGATCAATGGATTTTCTGAGACTGACACCTCCAGTTTTGGGGGGTTTTGTTTGTTTGTTTTTGCTTTGTACTATAGATGTATTTGGTTAAGGACTATCTTCAGGACAGGAATTTATTAAATACTCATGTTTGTAATACAGTAGGAACTTCTGGAGAATTTGATTTTAGACCCTTGTATGTGACCATTCTGCAACTTACCAAATACATCAAGTGATGTGTGGATATATGAATGTATCACTTTAAATATCAGTATGCTTTTATGTATCATAATGTACAATAAAAAGATTTTTAAAGATAGTCCCAAAGCTGAAACAGATTGTGTGTGTGTGTGTGTGTGTGTGTGTGTGTGTGTGTGTGTGTGAAAGAAACAAAAAGGCTTTCATGAGGATTTGATTTTATTTGTGCAGTTCAAATCTTGGAATAGCAACTGGTGGGAAAACCAGTTAATAACATGATCATTTCATTAAATGTATTGGCCATAGGTCATCCAAAGGTGATGAGACAGCCAGTGTTTGAGAGCACTGTGTGCTGTCTTGGCAAGGTTGAAAACAGAAAGTCTTTCAGTCCACAAATACTGGAAAGCAATTTTCTGGTGCTCCGGTCATCAATCTTGTCAGAAGCAGTTACATGCCCGTCTTCTCAGGCTGCAGAGCGTAGGGTGATGAACACAGCTGCCACAGGGGACTCTTGGAGAGCATTCACATTGCCTGCTCATTCCCCGCTCGCTTTCCTCTTAAGAATCTCATATCCCAAACTCCAGCGTTGGAATAGCAGCAGTTCCATGTATCTTATTGCCCCCTATACTGCAATGGACACGCACAAGTTCCTAAGAGAAATGCAAATCCAAAAGAGGATCAGGCAATCATCGTATTCCATGCTCTCTGACTGAACACCGCATGTGTTAACGATGATCACCAGTACTGTCACAGCAGGCATTTACATACTGCTTACTGTGTGCTAGGCATCGTCCTGTAGGCTATCAGGATGTTAACTCATTTAACTTTTATATTAGTCTTTCGAAGGAATGGCATTATTGTTCCACTGTCGTGGAAGCAAAAACTAAGGCAGAGATCAACTAACTAACTTGCCCAAGGCAATATGTCTAGTGAAAAGTAGCCAGTTAAACCACGGCCCCCTGCTTGATGAAACAAGATGAGACGGATCCAAGTGGCCAGCACTCTACTTTGGGGTAAGTAAATGGAGAAAGGAAATTTCAGTTGACTTACCCATGATACTTACTCTGTCTCCAACCTCCACAATTCGCGTATCTCCTCCCTGGGTGAATGTGTTTTAGTAAGGCTAATTCTTGAGCTACCGAGGCAAGAACTAGTGATTCAGGCAAGAGGGTGACTTACTCTACTCAGTGGCAGCTGAGAGGGAGTGGTGGCGCCCTGTGCAGAGCTCTTTCCTACCCACACAACCCCGAGGAGGAGAGGAGAGCATCAGTGTAGGCTGTTCTTTGTGTAGTGCTGAGACACTACATCAATTAAATGCCCTTATTTTAGCATCTCGTCTGAGTCTTCAAGAGTGTTATTGTACAGAATACTTTCTATAACTACATTCATTAGATTGTGATTTTACCTGTAAGGGGAAAAGGATTGTTATATGTGTTGGTGACCTAATTATTCACCATTACAAGCATGTATCAAAGATTGAGTCACATTTAAATTGTACTGGGCTCAGAGGTTTGTACTATCCTTGCTTACCCTCACAGTTTCTGCACCCTCCTTCCTGCCAGCCGTCCTCATTCTCCTTGCGTGTGCCTGACACATGACCATATTAGACTTTCCGCCACTGGGAATGGAGTTTTAAAGAAGACATATAAAGTTGATGACATTCCTTTCTGATGTCACTCCATTGGATTAATTTCTTTCACTGGTTTGCCAGACCTGAACTTTAGACCTCATAGGATCCAGACCTTTCTCAGTTTCTTTTTTAACCCTTAATTATAACTGCACAACTAAAAATGGCATGCTTCTCACACCCTCTGTTAAGAATTCTATGCAAGGCTGGGAGGTTATTACCCTTAAAATAGTCAGGTAGTAATTATTAAAAGCTTGGGAAGAGCCCAGCTGGCATGGTGGCACATGTCTGTAATCCCAGTACTTGGAAGGCTGGGACAGGAGGATCGCAGGTTAAAAACCAGCCTCCGAACTTAGCAAGACCTTCAGCCACTTAGCAAGAACCTGTTTCAAAATTAAAAAGAAAAAGACTAGAGTAAATATCAGAGGTAGAATGACCCTGGGTTCACTCCCCCAATACCAAAAAGGGAAGAGGGAAGGGGGATAGAGGAAGGAAGGAAGGAAGGAAGGAAGGAAGGAAGGAAGGAAGGAAGGAAGGAAGGAGCAAAGCTCGGGAAGTAAGGATGGCAGAAAAAAGTGAAGCAGTACAAGACTTGAAAAATTATAAAAACAGAGTATGTTATGACAGCAAAATAGGGAGAGTGGAAATGAAAAAATACCATGAGTATGACACATAATCAGCTGTAAGAAGAAAACCTGAAAAAAAAAAACCTGAAGAAGAAAACCTGGGGTGCAAAACGAAGCTGCAGAGCATCCATTTTATTTGAGCAGCATAGGGCCTCACTAAGTTGTCTTTGGCATCCACCGCGAGCTTGCGTACAAAGAATCATGTGGACCATTATCTTAGGTAGAGCACAGAAACGACACAGAAGCAAGATGCTGAGGATACCGGCAGCCCTAACTGGGGTCCCGGATGAGAGCCACAGGGTGGGCAGGGCAAGCTCACCTCAGCCTCGCCTTCCCAGGAGCCGCCACTGCCTTGTACGCCTACTGTTTCATGCATTCAGTATTGTACATATTGTTAAAATGAAAATTAAAACTGTCATACTTGGGTGGCTCAGGCACATTTATAATTTATCACCTTCCTTTACAGTGAAAAAGAACAACCCGGGAAAAGCAGCTTAGCTCTCACTCACAAACTCTCAGCCCTGCATAAAGCTCGCTTGAGCCTCATAGGACTGATATACTGCACGCATTTAGCATATTTATTTCTCTCCTTATAGAACTTTTTCTTATCCCTGGTATGCTTAGCTTTAAATATATTCAAAGGCTATAAATATTATATGGAATTTCGAGATCTGAAAAATAACTTCTTCATCACTGATTTACTGATACGCTGAAGAACAAATTTAGTATCTACATTTGCACGATCAGATTTCTCAGCTAAGGCGCTGGACCGTTTCTAGGCATCCCAGCAGTGCCGTGACTACAATTCCATCTTTGAGTAACAGGGAGAAAATGAACCAACTTAAAATGAACCTGGGTTTCTGGTAAGTAGAGATTCGCCAAGCTTAGGGGGGCAGGAAGACACGTGGGTTTCCCATGGTAAAATTGGTAAGTGCATTATAATGAGCTTGCAAAGCCAAATGCATTCGTTTGGTATTAGAATTGTGTACAGTGCACGTATTTGCAAAATGCCATTGTGTTTCCCAGTGAGTAAAAGCTACGACTTATTGAGTAGCACTTGACTTGTGCCAGGCATTGGGGCTCACCCAATCTTATTTAATCATTTTAAACAACCTTATGGGATTACAGATGAGGAACTTAAAGCAGAGAGAAAGGAAGTAACTTGCTAAAAATCACACAATGAGTAAATGCAGAGAGTTTCCTGGCTCTAAACCTTTGTCAATGCCTCTACCCTCGACTGCTTCCCACTTGGAAGGCAACAACTAGCCTTTTTTTTTTTTTTTTTTTTTTTTTTTTACAGAAGAGTCCCTGTTTGCCACAATGGTTCAACCCCAGAGCAGCCCCTCAGCGCTCCTCACTGTGCTCCGTGATGCCTTTGGAGCAGATCGGAACATGACACTGTGCCCCTGTGTTGAGTCACAGACAGTGTGAAGGCGCAGGAGAGTCAGCAATGTCCTTTGCTTTCTTCATTTGTTGTGAAACAAATGAAACCTTAAAATACTGGCGCAAGCTGGCCGGGCGTGGTGGCGCACGCTTGTAATCCCCGCGCTTGGGAGGCTGAGACAGGAGGATCGCACAGGTTCGAAGCCAGCCTCAGCTGCTTAGTGAGGCTCTCGGCAACTTAGTGAGACCCTGTTTCCAAATAAAATATAAAATAGGTCTGGGAGTATAGCCCGTAGGTAGAAAGCCTCTGGGTTCCACCCCCAGTACCACCAAAAAAAAAAAAAAAAAAAAAAAAAATACTGGAGCAAGCAAGGTGAATGGACCTTGGAGGTTTTCTAATTTATCCCAAACATCTGATGCATCTCAAACTTCGACCTGGATCATACCAACTTCGTGCTTTCAGACATGGCTACCTACCACTATACACAACATTGCAGATATTTAATGCATTTTGGGGGTACTGAAGATTAAATCCATAGGCATATTACCTCCAAGCTACATCCCCAGCCCTATTTTATTCTTCATTTTGAAACAGGGTCTCACTAAGCTGCGGAGGGCCTCGCTAAGTAGCCGAGACTGGCCGCTAACCTGGATCCTCCTGTCTCAGCCTCCCATGTACTGAAATTACAAGCGTGCACCACCACGCCTGGCTTTAATGCATCATTTTGCATGTGTAGTACTAGGGATTGATCTCAGAGATGTGTTACCTCTGAGCTACACCTCCAGCCCTTTTTATTTATTTTGAAACAGGGCCTCACTAAGTTGTTGAGGGTCTCACTAAGTTTTTGAGACTGGCCTCAAACCTTCAATATTCCTGTCTCAGCCTCCCAAGTACTGAAATTATAGGCACATGTCATTGTTCTGAGCAGACTTTGGTCATGGAAAAACAACCAAAGCACTGTCTCAGTCATTTCAAGAACATTTATTGCAATCATGACCCAAACAGGTTTTATTTGTTAACACTCCATGCAAACTTTATATTTTATTCTATTTTAGTGCAGAGAGAGATTAGTATACCCTAGAAACAAGTTGGGCAGTCTATTTATCACATAGCTCAGCTGGCTGTGTTGGGGGCCCAGATCTGGGTCAGTTGGGAATCCAGTCCCAGTCTTCTGGCCTGACCTTAACCAGCGCTCAACCAGAACCAAAGGTGAGGACTTGCTGATGGCCACCAGCAGAGCTGCTGGGTCAGCGTTCAGCCTCATTATCAGAACTTGAAATGGCCAGGTGGTGATGCTTCTTGGCAGAAGAAGCTGCAAGTTTTCATCTCAGGTGCTGACAATTATAGTTCTCAGGTTGTCAGAGACTCGACGTGGTTGTGAAGGTGTTCCTGGTCATCAGGCCTTGTACCTGTGCATTGCCTAGGATGTGCAGGTGCCCATCAGTTGCCTCTGATGCCCTATGTGTGCTGTGCCATGCTTGTGCGTGCTGCAAGAGTTATACAAGAGCCCTGCACATCATATATGAGCCACACCCAGGTGAGCTTTGGGAGTGAAGTGGCCCTTGGGCTCTAATGGATCACTTTTAAAAAATATGTGCTCCTCAAGGATACTGGTCTCTAATTTTCTTGAGGAATCTTTATTCAGTTTTGGTGTTAAGGTAACATTAGCCTCATAGAAGGAGTTGGGAAGATTTCCATCTCTTTCTATTTTGCGAAATAATTTGGGAAGTGTTGGTTTTATTTCTCTGTAAAGGTTTTGTAGGATTCAGCTGGGATTCCATCTGGCCATGGGCTTTTCTTTGATGGAAGGCTTTTTACTTCTTCTGTTTCTATTTTTTCCTTCTATTGGTCAGTTTAGGTTTTCTGTATCCTTTTTATTCAGTATAGGTAAGTTGCATGTGTCTAAAAATCTGTCTATTTCTCCTATGCTTTCTAGTTTATTGAGTATAAATTTTCAAAATAGTCTCATCCTCTAGATTCTCCCACTGTCTGTCATGATATCTCCTTTTTCATTTCTTATTCAAAGCAAAAACTAGTGATATGCATTCAAAATCACATCAAGAAAACACAATGATAAACTTGGTTTCATCCCAGAGATACAAAGCTGGTCCAACATATGTAAACCAACACATGCCATTCACCACATAAATACAACTAAGTACAAAAGTCACATGGTCATCTCAGTAGATGCTGAAAAAAGCATATGACAAAATTCAATGCCAGTTCATGTTAAAAAACTGCAGAAAATTAGAATAGAAAAATTACCTCAATATTATTAAGACAATATACAATAAACCCTAAGACAAATCATGTTGGATGGGGAAAAACTGAGTATCCCCCTTAAAGTCAGGAACAAGACAAAAATGCCCACTATCACTACTCCTTTTCAATAAAATCCTCGAGCTCTTGCCAGAGCAATAAGACAAGAGAATATCAAAGGAATTAAAATAGGAGGACCAAAATCATCTCTATTTGTAGATGATATAATTGTAAAGTTAGAAGACCCAAAATACTGCACAAAAATACTTCTAGAGAGCCAGGCTTGGTGATGCATCCTTGTAATCACAGCATTTGGGAGGCTGAGACAGGAGGATCACTGTTCGAGGACAGCCTCAGCTACTTAGTGAGGCCCTATGTAACTTAGTGAGACCCTGTTTCAAAATAAAGAAAAAAATAATAGGGTTGAATGTGTATTTCTGAGGTAGAATGCCTCCTGAGTTCCATCCCTAGTACTGAAAAATAATTCTAGAGCTGATTAACAAATTGAGCAAAGTAGTGGGATACAAAATCAATCTAAAAAATCAGTAACTTTTTTATATGCCAACCATGAATCCACTCATAAAGAAATCCAGAAAACAATTCCATTTACAATAATCTCAAAAACAATAAGACACCTAGGAATAAATCCAACCAAGGAGGTCAAATACTTCTAAAATGAAAATTATAAAACACTAAAGAAATATATTGAAGATCTTAGAAAATGGAAAGATCTCCTTTGCTCTCGGATAGGCAAAATGAATTTTATCAAAATGGCCGCTCTACCAAAAGTGACCTGCAGAGTCAATGCAGGGCCTATCTAGATACCAACGTCATTCTTCAGACCTAGAAAAATTAGTCATGATTTTATATGGTGAAACAAAAGACCCAGAATAGCCAAAGCAATTCTCAACAATAAAATCCATGCAGTAGGCATCACAATTTCTGATTTCAAATTATACTACAGAGCTACAATAACAAAAACATCATATTGGCCCCAAAACAGTATTGGCCCCAAAACAGGCCCATAGACCAATGGAACCGAATATAATATACAGAAACAAACCCACATATTTATAGCCAATTCATTTTTGGCAGAGGTGCCAAACACATACTTTGGAAAAATACGGCCTTTTCAACAAATGATGTTGAGAAAACTGGTTATCCATTTGTAGAAAAATGAAGATAAATCCTTACCTCTCACTCATAGAAGAGCCAACTTGAAATGAATCAAAGACTTGGAAATTAGACAAGAGATTTTGAATTTACTAGAAAAGGCATAAGTCTAGCACTCCATCATAGAGTCACAGGTAGAAACTCCCTCAATAAGATCCTCAAAGCTCAGGAGATTAAAAAAAGAATTAATAAATGGGATGAAATTGAACTATAAAGCTTCTTCTCATCAAAGGAAGCCATCTAGAGTCTAAAGAGAGAGCCTACTGAATAGGAGATCTTAGCAATCTGTGCCTTTAGTAGAGACCTAGGATCTAGAATATACAAATTACTTAAAAGACTCAACATTAAAAAAAACTCAATTAAGAAATGAGCAACTGAACTAAATAGACACTTCACAAAAGAAGGTATACAAATGGCCAGTAAATACATGAAAAAATGTTCAACATCATTAGCAATCAGGGCGATGCAAATCAAAACTACATCGAGATTCCATCTAATCCCAATCAAAATGGCAATCATCAGAAAGTCAAACAACAGTAAATGCTGGTGATGATGTGGGAAATTAGGACCTCTTCTACTGGTGGGGAGATTGAAATTAGTACAGCTGCTATGAAAATAAGTGTGGAGATTCCTCAGAAACATGGGAATGGATCCACTATATGATCCAGCTACATCATTTCTGGGTATCTTCCAAAGAGACTGAAATCAAAAACTCATAGTAATATATGCATTTCCATGTTTATAGCAGCACAATTTACAATAGGCAAATTACAGAACCAACCTAGGTGTCCATCAGTGGATAGTTGGATTACCAAATTATGGGATATACACACAATGGAATTCTACTCAGCAATCCAGAAGAACAAAATTATGTCATTTGCAGGAAAATGGATGGACCTGAAGAAGGTTATATTAAGTGAGATTATCTAGTCACAAAAAGTGAAGGGTCATATTTTTATTTCAAGTAGAAGCTAGGGAGTACTGGGATATCTAAAGAGGAACTTTAGATAATAGAGGGGAAGGTTCAGTGAGTCGAGGGAGATGGTTTTGGGGAGGGAGGGGGAAAAGGAGAATTAACAAAAGAAACACTTTCATTGACATTTTATACATAGATGAGAATGCCAATGTCAGTCTCAATATCTTGTATGAGGGAGAAGGAAAGTGGGGAGAGAGCCAGGGGAATGCCCACCAAATGCTGTGCGCATGTATGTCACCTTCACTATGAACTACATTATGGTGTGGGGCTATAATGCACCAATAAAAGTATTAAATATATACACATATATATGTAAATACATATGTGCTTCATACAGCTGCTGGCATCATCTAACTAATTCATCATTTAAATAAATGCATCATTTAAACCTTTTTCCTTTAAATGCACTTATTTAAAAAGTAAATTTTATATCACTATTATAGGTATAAATCTTTATAAGATTGAAGGTATCCTTAAAAAATACAGATGAAACAAAGAAATGTCATTATGTCCTAATGTTAATGTTAGAACTTTCTCAAATTGAAAGCCAGACCTTGTTTGTGGTACATATTAGAAATTGTTGATTCGGCGTTAAAAACCTGCAGCATGCTACTGAGACTTGTCCCCTTAAATAAGTGGGAGAAATAATAAGAGGAATAACTAAGGAGTTTTGAGTGATCCCTTGGGAAAAAGCTTATTTTTTGCCACTAGTTTATGTTTCATTCTTTTGTATGGCCAACTTTAGTATTTACTGTGTCATTTGGGCAGATATTATATTTTGGTGAAAAATTAAGAGCAAAACCCTGTACATGGGATTCCAGCATCAATACATGAACTATTTAAATCTATGACCACAGAAGATCCTGTCTCTGAGACATCATAGTTGTATGTTTCTCTCATTCTCTCATCCCTGTAACAAAAGTGGCTTTCTTTTATGCAAAGTTTATTTCCTAGTACCCAAGAATTAAGGCAGCATTCTGTTACTTTGAAACAATAAACAGGATATTGAAAGGGAAAAAAGAGAAATGGTAATATTTTTTATTAAGGGAGAAAAAAAATGTTTTCCAGATAACCTATTCAAGACGAGACAATTCTCCCGTTTCAACTTTAGATATTGCTATTATCCAGAAAGTCGTTGAAATGAGATTGCTATGATGTATTATATTGTCATATCCATTTAGGGAAAAAATACTTTGGTAATAGTCTCAATGAATAAGATCGAGGAGGCAAAATATCAAAGAATGATACTCTCTGCCAAAGTGATTCTTCATCAAAGCACCAGGACTTTTGGCACTCCATAAATACTACTTTTGAAAAAATTATAATTAAAATAATCAAATGCAGGTCAGAAGGATATGAAGACCAACAGTAAAACTGCCTGTCCACTTTATTCCATGCAAATGTCCAGAATGCTTTTAAGTACTTGGATTATGCAAATGAAATGAGACATTTTCTACAGCGACCTCCTGTTGAACTAAACAAGGCTTTTCAATTGCCATAAATTCCTTGAATTATATTCTGAAGGGAATCATTGCCAGAAACACAACATGAAGGCAGGACGTCACAGTGGCCAACAAAGAATTTCAAGTTAGTACCCAATTCAGTTTAACGCAACAAAATATGTCCACTTTTAAGACATGAGAGCTACAGGAAGATAAAGCCCAGTTTCTATTTGCAGAGGTTTGTGTCTAAGTAGCACGACATCTACTCCAGCAATCATGATGCAAAGCAGGACTCATTATTCATGGCAACCAGTATGCATTGAGCACCAACTATGTGCCATGCCTCTATTCTATGTGCCAGAGATAAAGCAAAAATGTCTCTACCTTCTTGATGTGAAATTTTACCATATGGGATATTAGGGTGCTGCTGAGTGCCAGAGAAAAACAAGGCAGAGAATGGAGATGCCGTGCTGGCCCCAGTGATCAATCAGGTGTCCAGGGGAGTCCTCACTGAGAAGATAGCATTGGAATAGAGACGAATGAGATAAAGGAGAAAGCCATTAGGCTGAGAAAGACCCTGGCAGGTAGTGGGAATAGCAAGGTCAAAGTAAATAGTTTGCCTGGCATGTGTAGGAACTAGCAATAAATGAGTACTTGTTCAAAGGAAGAAGAAAGTCACTTTATGGAATAAGAGAAAGGGTCACAACAAAGATGGCATACAAAGATGGCATCTGACCTGAGCCCTAAAACCATGTGTAGGTGGGGAGAGTACCAGGAGCTGAGCTGAGAAGGTGGAAGCAGCCCAGCCGGGGCTGGCCAGTAGCTGTCTGCAGAGCCCGTGTGGGTTCAGCGGGTCATCGCTGTCCATTACTTCTTCAGCAGCCCCCTGCTGCTTGCCTCTATTAGCATCTTCACCTACCTCTTGTTTCTTCCCAGCCCAGGGCATGCTGTTATCACCCCCTCCTTCCTGTCTCTGGGCACAGTCCCTGCTTTCAGATAACCCATCCACTTTTTCACCTGACTTATTTTCCTGGCATCTAACAACAACAACAAAAACTAAAGGAATTAAATAGCTTTTTCGCTCAGGTGTCCTCAGGTTAATACCTGAGTCAGGACGGAATCTAGAATCTGGAGTGCTGTGAACTCTACAAGGAATGGTTGGGGTGTAGGAAACACATGCGGGTGCCCTACAGGAAGTACAGCTAGAAACAGCTCAGCCATTACAGCCTATGAGTTCCTGCAGGGGCTCTGCAAAGGAGCTCATGGTGCCCTCACCACTGTATGTATTTATGTGTGTATGTATTTGTGTATTTGTCTGGTTCTAAGGATTGAACCCAAGACATTTTATTTCTGAGATACACCCCAGCCCTATTTTTTAACTTTTGTTGTTTTGAAACAGGGTCTTGCTAAATTGCCGAGGCTAGGCTTGAACCTGCAATCCTGTTGTCTCAGCCTCTCAAATACTGGGATTATAGACATGTGCCACCACACTCAGTTACCACCTTTGTTGCCACTGTAGGCTTTCTTAGCTCTCATTCCCTTCCCATCAGGTTCCCCATCTAGCAGACATTTATAGAAAAATCTAGCATATGTACAAGTTCACACATGTCCTCCAACTCCTCTCCTGGGGCATCTGAGCTTTCTCAGGCTGTATAGGCCTTGCACCATTATACCTGGAGGGTCTGACTGAAAGTAAGCATGGATATTGGAGTCATAATATAAGCTATGACAGTTATATGAGCTCAAGGTCACACAAATGCACTCAAAAATTCAAGATGCTGGGTGAAAAGAAAGAGATTGGCAAAGGCCCAAAAGGGGGATGTGTGGAATAAAGGAGATTTCCTTCCAAGTCCCCTCAGTCCCAGCACAGAAGTAGCTACAACAGTGGTTTCTAATAGCTCTATCTGTGCACTAAAATCATTTGAGGCACTTTTTAAAAACTGATGCTTAGGTTAATTGAGTCTCCAGAGTGAGGCCTAAATAAACATGTACTTTCATGTACAGCCAGAGCTGAGAACCATTGAGCTAGAATCAGAGCTTCTGTATTCTTGCTGCAGACCCTGCCCTCCTGCAGCTGAAGAAGGCGTGAGCCTGCCTGTCCACCTACCTGCCTGCCTGCCTTTGAAGGGCTTCCTCATTGGCCTCCCTGCTGACTCTGGATCTCCCAAACTAGACCCCCACCAGAGGGCCCTTTAGCTGAGAGAAAAACAGTTGGCAGAGTGACACAGTGTTTGTCTCACTTGGGCCACACCTTGGATCCAGGCCAGCAATGCCAGTTATAACCTCTCCAGGCCTCCGTCTCTTTGCCTGTAAACCAATGGCAGCAATACCCACCTCATGGGGTTGCAACGATTCCCTGACATGGCGAGTGTAAATCTCCTCACGATGCCCAACAGGGCCACCATAGGAGGCTACTCTTCACTCTCAGTATTGCGTATCTTTTCTTAATATACTTTTATTGGTGCGCTGTAATTATTTATCACAGTGAGGTGCAGTGTGATACAAACATCCACGTACACCGCACTGGGTATGACTCCCCCTGAATCCTACCCCACTTGTACAAGTCCTTAGCCAGCCCTCCAGCCTCAAGATTTCCCCCATTTCCTGAGTCAATGAATCTCCAAACATGAGCTGTTTTCAATTTCTCTTTTATCCTTCTTTCTTCTCGTGCTTTTACACATCAACATTCTCATATTTGTCACAATCCAGTTTTGTTCCCTTTGCCCATCCTGGCCTCACTCTACACTGTTTCTGCCGGTCAGAACCCCTGTGTGTGCTTGAGATTCACCTCATGATCACTCTCCCAGAAACTTCTCCTGAACACCCTCCAAGCGGAACTTTCTCCTCCATGCTCCTGAAACGTCCTGTACCTCTAGTGTTATCTTAAAGCATTATATTTTACCTGTCTGTGTATGCATCTCTTGCCTCCACTGAAACTGAGCACTTGAAAGTGCTGTATCTTGCTTTTTTGGTTAAAAAAATCACAGTAAATGAGTTTGAGGAGAGAAATGAAATATCAGGTTGGTTAGAGATTAGAATGGCAAAAACAGACTGCAATTACGAGAGCAAGGACAGGAGAGTGAAAATGTAGTGTACGGCACGCTTTCCTTAGCTCTGGAAAATCTCCCGAAAGAAAGTCCAACCCAAGGCCTTTGAATTCAGATTGGCTGAGAGGAAGGCTCGGCTCCTGTAGGTGAGTGGGACAGGAGCCGACGTCCACAGAAGCAGCCCACCTTTCAGAACTACCAGGACCTCATCATCTTCCTTCACAGTAGATGCACGTATGAGCTTAGCAGAGACCTTATTTAATATTTACAGAGCCTGTAACTATTTACAAATCTGTCTCACCTCCCCCCTCGAACCTGGCCAAAATCCTTCCTTGAATCAAGCCAGGCCATCTCCATTGCTTCAGGCCATAACATCGCTCTGTTTACTGTTGCTCTTAGATTTTAGGTAGACAGCATGGAAAATGCTCCATCTGTGACCACAAGCACATGCCTGGAAAATGCCTACCTTGCTGGTATTTGGCTGAATTGTGAATAGCTGTCTTTCTAACTACCTTGGCTAGCCAGCTGCTGTGCAAACAAGAGGACAATCATTTTCACTTCCAACATTTCTATGGTATAATAAGATGTGACAAGCATTAGAGTAAGTACTAGTATAAATTGGTATCAAAAAGTGATGCATTGAGTGTCAGAAAATACAATCACATTTGTCAGTATGTTTCAGTTCAATGTAGAAGAAAAAGAAAAAAAATGAAGAGTTTTTTGGCAAAATTATATGATTTAATTCAAATAAATGATTCATAAAATCATTCCAGTATACTGATTACAAATTACCTGACTATAACATACCATACAGATATATGGTCATTGTACAGACCTTATTTTTCTTATTTTGTCATTTTTAGCACCTGTTAGTTGACTGGCATTTGAGAATTTCTTCAATAGTATATTAGCTACAAGAATATTGAAAAGAGATCAAGAATATTCAAAAACTTAAAAGGGTATAAATATTAAAATCCAAAACATTCATAAGGTAAAGTATAAAAATTAAACAGAAGGAAAAAGCATGATAAGAGGTAGTATAGGAAAAAAATCTCCACATGGAAACCACATCATAGTCATTTCCTTGGCAATGGTGAAAGGGCACATTGGAATATTAAATGCCCACATAATGATGGCCAAGACTTCTGGTGACAATTGATAATGAACTTTACTAATCAGAAGGAGAAGTGAAGAGGGGGAAAACAGCAGGAAATAATTCAGTTTTTTTTTACATAAAATATCAGTTAAAGATATTTGGTAGCTGAGGCCTATAAGCAAACTCCTAAATAGAAATTTTGAGCTTTTCAAAAGTCAGCTTCCAGAAAAAAGTATTTTAAAATTAAGTCTTAAATTTTCCTCTCCCAGTATTTAATCCTCAGGTGTACACCCTGATCCTTGAGAAATTTAAAACTTTTTTTTTAATTTTGACATCAGTTTTTTTTTAATTTTTATGTGGATCATATTGAAACTGGCCTACATTCAGCCTGTGCTTGGTGCCCTCCCCTCCCCCTGCTTCCCCTTTCTTCCCTCCCAACATTGAATGTCCAGGTTGACCATGCTACATTCATACTTTTACACATATTCGAATGTAGCTCCTCCATTAATCAACCTCAGCCTTCTTTCTCTCCTCTCCTTCCATTCTAGTTTTGCTGAGATTTCCTCTCCATTATCTGGAGTCCCTCTGTTATCTCTAATATTCCTTAGTTTGGGCATATTAGAAAAAACACATGTCCCTTCTCTTTCTGTGCTTGGCTGATCTCACTTAACATAATGTTCTCCAGCTCTTTCCATCTTCTTGCAAATGACATGATTTTGTTCTTCTTTATAGCTGAGTAGAATTCCATTGTGTGTATTTCCCATAATTTTGCAAACCATTTGTCTGTTGATGGAGACCTAGGTAGGTTCCATATTTTGACTATTACAAATTGTGCTGCTGTGAACATGGGTATGCTATATTCATGTACTTCTCTGATTTCAACCCCTTTGGGAAGACATCCAGGAGTGGTATAGCTGGATCATATAGTGAATCAAAACATTTCTTTCCTATGTGGCATACTCATTTAGAATATCTCTCTTAAGATCTAATATATTGTATATTCTTATATGGTGAAAATTTATTGACAGAAAAGGAAGGATATTTTGTAGTTTTTACTTCATACATTTATTAAAAAATAACTTTTTAAGAAGTTTCCTTTTGCAACACTTTAACAAAATAATAAAAACTGCCCTCCTTACTTGTGTTTCCTATTTTTTGAATTTGCTCCTCAAATATGGTCGACTTAAATTTTATTTGGCTCCTTATTTTTCTTTTTGATAAGCTATGTAGTAGATATTTACACTAGATTGTTTCTGAAATGTAGACAATTGGAACATGAAAATGGTTTCCACCTCTATTTCCAAAATGACATGTGCAACCTTGCTGCCTCCCGTAAAGGTATGCATTCTGTGAGGACAAATACCCACCTTTACCATAAAACATTTGTGGTAGAGTTGGTTTTTTTCTATAGGCTAGCAATTACATGGGTAATTTTAGAAATGCATTTGAGAAATTTGGTCACAGTATTAAACAGGCTTTTTCTCTTATTCATGGTGAAATGCTTTTAATAGTGACTAAAAGCTACTTTTCTCTCACTATATAAAACTAACAGTGCAATCCAAGAGAAAGTTTCAGGATAACGAGAATGTTCTACATATGTACTATTTGAAAAAAGAGCTACAAGTCATGCTGAGCACTTGAAATATAGTTAGTTTGACTAAGGAACAGAGGGCTTTTTGTTCATTTTGTTTAATTGCAATTATTTTAAACTTAAATAGCCACATGTGGCTAGTGGCTCTAATACTAGAAAATACATAACAAACAGGCATGGCTTGTTGCCTACCTACTTTGTTTCATTGATTATGAATCTGTTTTATTTTCACTTTAGTTTTCTTATCTAGAATGAAAATGTAAACTACGTGATTTATAATGTTCTTTGAAATTCACTTCTCTGACTCACCTTCTATACAAAATATTACCTACTATACAACCAGCTACACTTCTATCAAAGACCAAAGACCATCATAGCAAATCTAACAATATGAATCTTTAATTACATCAATGAGAATAATCCTATACATGTGTTTCACTTTTTTTTTTTTTTTTCTGTACTGGGGATGGAACCCAGAGGCATTCTACCTCCAAGCTACACCCCCCCCAACCCTATCTTTTATTCTTTATTTTGTTTTTGTTTTGTTTTGTTTGTGGTACTGGGGATGGAGCCCAGGGGCTTTTTTAGTTCCAGGCTATGCTCCTAGACCTATTTTATCCTTTATTTGGAAACAGGGTCTCACTAAGTTACTGAGAGCCTCAATCAGTAGCTGAGTCTGGCTTCGAAACTGTGTGATCTTTCTGTCTCAGCCTCCCAAGTGCGGGATTACAAGGGTGCACCCCCCCCCCATTACTTTGAAACAGGGTCTCATTGAGCTGCAAAGGGCCTCACTAAGTAGTAGCTGAGGCTGTCCGCGAACCATGATCCTCCTGTCTCAGCCTCCCAAATGCTGGGATAATAAGGGTGTGCCACCACACCCGGCTCTGTTTCACTTTTGATAATCAGTGTTATCTTAGTGATTATAACTGATTTTAACAATCAGAAAGAAAAATATAAAGGGGGAAACAGCAATAAGTAATTTTGTAGAAGTAAAATTCATATATTTTATATAAAAATCAGATAAAAAATTAATAGTGGAGGTCTATAAGCAAACTCTTAAATAGAATGTTTGAGTTTTTCAAAAGTCAGCTTCCAGAAAAAAAAAAATTTTTTAAAAACAACTAATTTTTAAAACAGCTATTTAAAAAAAAAAAACTATTTTTCAACTATTATTGCTTTGAAGCAGCACAGAGAGTTTACCTTTTCTATACCCAGGCCAGGTCACAAAGGAGAGGAGAGAAACAGAGGCACTGATTGCCTCTAGTATTTTTAAGGCTAAAAGCCTTAATTTTCTTTACATCTTTACTATAGGTTAATCATTAGAACAAAGGGCAGAGAAAGAAGAGCTTTGCGGTAGAGGTGGAAACAAGGGAGATTATTGCCCTCTGCACTTAGTAAGTGCACTGTCTGGAAGCAAAGAGGCTCCACCTGGCTAAAAAATAAGTTACAAGCCTTGGTAATGCTGATAAGAACAGATCAATACAAAATCTATATAAAGACTGGGGACAGAGAGGGGGTCAGAGTTCCATTTTTGGGGGCTTTCCAACATGCACACTGATTTTTCTTCTCTATTTCCTACTGTTTCCTACTGGTTTTGTAATAAATATTTGTTGAAGCTGCAAAAAAAAACTATTTTTCACAAAGATGGCAGAAAATATTCTTTCTCTGAAACTACCTTTGCACAATTGTAGTTTCATCAAAAATACTGGCAAAACCCCTTGAAGGTTCATCACACTATCCTCTCTTCCTTCTCTCATTCCAAAGAACTTCTTCTTAGGAATACCACTGTGCCCTCTCACATAGCAAAAATAATGCATCATTTGTTTGATATTCCTTCCTCTTCACAGCCTGTCCCAATTGTCTGTGCATCTCTACTTCCCAGAGGTTTGCCTACCCAGTGCTGAGACCAATATGCCAATCATGCTTAGTTAACACTTCTTAAGAGCTTTTTATGTACTAGGCATTGTGCTGAAGGGTTTATATCCTCATTCGCCCCTCACAAATTCTATGATGTGGATATTCTCACAATCCCTGCTTAATAAACATATGATAAATGGACAGAAAAACAAACCAGAAATGTGGCTTTTCATTTTTTGGAGTTTTCTTACCCATTACAAGCAACGAGAATTTTTCAGCATCCTTTCCACAATGACAAGGCCTACCAGCAATTTTTCTTCATTGCGAAATATATGTGACTCTCTAATAATTTGGACCAACTAAGGATTGAAAGAATGCTGAGACTCGGTAAAGAGCCTGGTTCATTTGTTGGCATTCATACTGGACTGCAGCTAGTTGCTTATTCTGTTTTCCAGTACTTTTTACTCTCAGCAGTTGTCTTAGTTAACCAGGATGCTGCTGAACTATGGTTCAGTACTCTGTTAAATTGTATGATAAAAATACAAATAAGATCTATGGATTTATTTTGTTTGTTTTATTCTACTGGTCATTGTTCAATATGTTGCCAATTGAACAAATTTTCTTGTGTGTGGTACTGGGGGTGGAACCCAGGGGCTTTCTACCTCCGGGTTATACCCCCAGACCTATTTTATATTTTATTTGGAAACAGGGTCTCACTAGATTGCTGAGAGCCTCACTAAGTAGCTGAGGCTGGCTCCAAACCTGTGCGATCCTCCTGTCTCCGCCTCCCAAGTGCGGATATTACAGGTGTGCACCACCACACCCGGCAGAACAAATTTTACTCTTTAATGAAAATGTGTATTCCAGTCTTACATGTAATTAGCTTTTCTCTAAGATCCTCCAATTAGAGTGTAAGATTCCTGAGGTCAAGAATTTTGTCAGGTTTATACATCTCTACATGTATCTTCAGACCTGACAATAGTGTCAACATACAGGAACAGGACCCACACTCAATATAAGAACAGTACTAGACTAGAGTTCTTTATATTTCTGTGTTTGTGCTTGGTTCCTACTCCCAGCTTATTTTTTGGCACAATTTTACTTTCTCCTAAAAATGTTTTATTGCTTGTATAAAATACTCAGAAACATTCATCAAAAAGGCATGTACACAAAATTTGGAAAGTTTAAAAAAATCTTAAAATGTCAACTATTGAACTGAATCAATATGCTATTGCAGAACCTTTCCAGTTTGTAACCAGAGGTGCATATCAGAGTTTTCTGGAAGAGCCTTTTAAAACTATGCAAGCTCAGTTCTTATACCTTGATAATATGATTTAATAAACTCAGGACATAGTCTAAGAATCTAGATTTTCATAGAAACTCCCATGTAATTTTCTGTTACCCTTTCCTCTTTCAGTCAATTTTATGAATATATTAGTTAAATGATTTTTAGAGAAACAGAAACAATAAAAGTAATGTGTATATATGTCCTCTGTGTGTGTGTGTGTGTGTGTGTGTGTGTGTGTGCATGCCCGTGCACATGTGCATGAGTGAATGCATATATGTAAAGAGAGAAATTTTAAGAAAACAGCATATGCAGTTGTGGGGACTGATGAGTATTAAGACTTTAAGAAAGGCCAGCAAATTGGAAATTCCCTGAAGAGTTGATGTTGCAGTCTTGATTTCAAAGGCTAAATGTCTTTTTCTTCAGGGAATGCCTGATATTTTCTCTTAAGATCTTCAACTAGGCCGGGCATGGTGGCGCACGCTTGTAATCCCTGTGCTTTGGGAGGCAGAGACAGGAGGATCGCGCAGGTTTGAAGCCAGCCGCACTGGTTTAAGACACCCTGTTTCCAAATAAAAATATAAAATAGGTCTGGGAGTGTAGCCCGAAGGTAGAAGGGCTTCCAGAAACCCCAATACCACACAAAAAAAAAAGATCTTCAACTGATTGCATGAGGGTATACACACTCAAATTATATTGGGTATCATTGGATAGCCTTCCCAGAAAACAAGAACCAATAAATTATGTAGAGGGCTATATGTATATGTATATATGCATATAAGTATATATTAAATATCAAAGGAGAGAGAAAATTTTACTTTTTTACATTTATTGGTGCATTATGGTCTCACGTCATGACGTAGTTTTCAGTGATAGTGACATACATACATGCACATAGCACTTGATGGGCTTCTCCCAACTCCCTCTCTATACCCTTCCCCATTCAGGGTATTGAGATTGGTATTCTCACATATGTACATAATGTCTGTCGATGGGAGAGATCCCTTCACTGATCCTCCTCCCCCACCTTCCCCTAGACCACCTTTCTGGCTCCACTGCAGTTTTTTTCATTATCTGAAGTCCCTCCGATATCCTGATTGCTCCCTAGCTTCCCCAAATGAGAGAACACATATGACCCTCCACTTTCTGTGACTGGTTAGTCTCACTTAGTATATTGTTCTCATGTCCATCCATTTTTCTGCAAATGACATTATTTTGATTGTTGAGTAGAATTATTTGGATTATTGAGTAGAATTCCACTGTGTGTATTCCACTATTTGGATTGTTGAGTAGAATTCCATTGTGTGTGTATCCCATTATTTAGTAATCCATTCATCTATTGATGGAAACAGGTTGGTTCCATAATTTGGCTATTGTAAATTGTGCTGCTATAAACATGGGTATGCGTATATTACTATGATTTTCTGATTTCAGTTTCTTTGGAACGATACCCCAAAGTGGTATATCTAGATCATATGGTGAATCCATTCCCAGTTTTCTAAGGAATTTCAACACTTATCTACATAGCAGCTGTACTAATTTGCAATCCCACCAACAGTGAAGAAGAGTTCTTATTTCTCTACATCCTCACCAGCAATTGTTGTTTGACTTCTTGCTGATTGCTATTCTGATTGGGGTTAGATTTATATCTCTTCTTTTGTAAAGTATCTATTTAGTTCAGTTGCCCATTTCGTGATTGGCTTTTTATGTTTTGCATCTTTTAATCACTTTGTATATACTAAATATTAATCCTCTAATATATATAGAGAAATAGCAGACAAACATCTCCTCCCATTCTGTAGATCTCTTTAAACTCTTGGTACTTTTATTTGATGATCAGAAGTTTTTTAGTTTAATGCCATACCATTTATTAATGCTTGCTTTAATTTCCTGAGCTTTGGGAATTATTGAGGAAGTTTCTACCTGTGCTCCTATGTTATTTTGGATCTATGTCCTCCTATAGTAATTTCAAAGTCTATGGTTTAATTTCCAGGTCTTTGATTCATCTCAAATTAACTCTTATCCAGGTGAGAGGTAAGAATTTAATTCTATTTTTGTACAAATGGATAACCAATTTTCTCAACATTTGTTGAAAAGGCTGTCTTTGCTTCAAGATATGTTTTGGCATATATTTTGTTGAAAATCAATTGGCTATAAGTGTATGTTTGTTTCTGTATATTCTGTTCTGTTCCATTGGTCAATTTGTTTTTTGTGCCAATAACATGATGTTTTTGTTACTATAACTCTGTAATTTAATTTGAAGTCAGGAATTGTGATGCCTCCTGCATGGTTCTAATTGCTGAGAATTGCTTTGGCTCTTCTGTTATTCTCCATATGAAATTTATGACTGATATTTCTAGATCTGTGAAGAATGACATTGGAATTTTGGTAGGCACTGTATTGACTCTGTAGATCACTTTGGTATAATGACCATTTTGATAGTATTTATCCTGCCTATATAAGAGCAAGGGAGATCTTTCCATCTTCTAATATCTTCAATTTTTCTTTATGGTTTTATAATTTTTATTGTAGAGGTATTTGACCTCTTTGGTTGGATTTATTTCTAGATATCTTATTGCTTTTGAGGTTATTGTGAATGCAATTGCTTCCTGGATTTTCTTCTCAGTGGATTCATGGTTGGCATATAAAAAAAAGTTACTGATTTCTTAGATTCTTTTTGAATCCCATTATTTTCTGAATTTGTTAATCAGCTCTAGAAGTATTTTTGTTGAGTTATTGGATCATCTACAAATAGACATGATTTGGGCTCTTTTATTTTAATTTTTTTGGTATCCTTCTCTTGCCTCATTGCTCTGGCAAGCATCTCGAGAACTAAATTAAAAATGAGTGACAATAGTGGGCATTCTTGTCTTGTCTCTAATATTAAAGGGAATTACCACAGTATTTCTTCATTCAACATGATATTGGCTTTGGGTTTATTGTATATTGTCTTAATGCTGTTGAGGTAATTTTATTCTATTCATATTTTCTGCAATGTTTTTTAACATGAATAGGTATTGGATTTTGTCAAATGCTTTTACAGCATCTATTGAGATGATCATGTGATTTTTGTCCTTAGTTCTATTTATGTGGTGAATGACATAGGTTGAATGCACCTTCCATCCCTGGGATGAAACCAAATTGGTCAGTATGTACAACTTTTATGTGATTTTGAATGCATATAACTATTCATTTGTTTAGAATTCTTGCATGTATGTTCATCAGAGAAATTGGTCTATAATTTTCTTTTCTTGAGGGATCTTTACTTGATTTTTGCTATTAAGGTGATACTGATCTCATAAAAGAAATTTGGAAGGATTCCATTGTTTTCAATTTCATGGAATAATTTGTGAAGCATTGAGTTTAGTTCTTCTGTAAATGTTCTGTAGAATTCAGTTGAAATCAGTCTGGACCTGGATTTTTCTTTGATAGAGGGATTTTTATTGTTCTTTCTATCTCTTTGCTTGATAATGGTCAGTTTAGGTTTTTTATATTTCTTGGTTCAATTTAGGTAGGTTATATGTGTCTAGAAATCTGTCAATTTCTTCTATGTTTTTCAGTTTATTGGGATATAAATTTTCAAAATAGTTTTTGATGATCCCTCACTGTCTGTGGTGATGTCTCTTTTTTATTTCTCACTTTAATAATTTGGGTTGATTCTCTCTTTTGTTAGGTTGGAGAAATTGATTTTAAATCATTGGCTTATCCAATTCTGGAGGCTCATGAATTCCAATATCTACAGTCAACAAGATGCAGACCCAGAATAGCTGATTTGTAATTCTAGTCCAAGAGCAAAGGCCTAAGGATGAGACGATTTGGGATCTTTTATTTTAATTTCTTTGTTATCCTTTGTTATTCTAGCCTAAAGCTGGTGAGCTGGAGACCCAAAAGCCAAGTGCAAAGTTTTAAGTATAATTGCCAGTAAAACCAATCAGGCAGGAGAAGTTTCCTCTTCCTCATTCTTTTGTTCTATGATGGTCTTAACGTTTACTAGATAAGACCCACTCACATTGTCAGGTAACATCTCTTTATTCACCTTATTAAATCAAATTGTCATTCTCAACCAAATACACTCTCACCATTGCACCCAGAATAATGTTTGGCCAAATGTCTGGATGCCTTAAAGCCTAGTAAAGTTGACACAGAATTAACCATCACATATGTAATATGCTTACTCAAAAAGTCTATGGATTTAGACGTTAATCACATCTAAGAAATAACTTTATGGTACCATCTGAACTGGCATTTGGGCAAACAACTGGGTGCTATAACCTATTGCCAAGTTGTTACATAAAATTAACCATCACAATCAAGTATAATTTACATACAATAAAATAATAAACCCATTTTGAAGTTAGAGTTAGATGAGTTCTGAAAAATTTTTAAGATATAAGAAATATTTAAGATATATAAGATGTAGGAAACTTCTTTTAAATGTATAAGATGTAGGAAATTTTTTTTACCTTCAAAATTTCTCTCCTGGCCCTTTGCAAACACTGATCTATTTTTTATTTACTATGGACTTGGTTGCTCTGTTCTAGAACTTTCAATAAATTCTATCATATTAGTATGATTATCTATGCTTGGCTTCTACTATTTTGTTTTTATTGTGATAAAATTTGCATAACATAAAATTTACTGTTTTAACTGTTTTAAAGCCTGAAGTTACATGGCACTAAGTACATTTACACTGTTGTGTGGCCATCACCACTATCCATCTTCAGAACCTTTTAATTTTCTGTAAATGAAATTCTATACCTGTGGAACTCTAATTACTTGTTCTTCCCTCAACCATCATTCTGCTTTCTGTCTCTATGAATTTAACTATTCTAGGTATCTATAATAAATATTTGTCCTTTTGTGGTTGACTGATTTTATTTAGCTTAATGTCCTCAAATATACTCTATATTATAGCATGTGTCATAATTTCCATCCTTCTTTAAGGCTGAGTAGTGCCATTGTACACATCACACTACATTGTGTGTATCCATTCATCTCTTGATGGGCAATTATGTGCTTGGCTCCTTTCACTTGGCACAATGCTTTTGAGATTTACCCATTTTGTTGCATGTATCTATAGTTATTTTCCCAGACAATTTTGAGCATTCTTAAAGTTGGCTAGCCAAATGAACGCTAGAATATCCAAATTTGAAATAAAATTATTTAGAGTTATATTGTGTTATTTTTCTTTCTTTCTCTAGCATATTGTTGGCCAAAAGAATTATTATTTGTTTCTCGATGCTCAAAAAAAAAAAAAACCAATTTTTATCGCTCCTGGGGCATGTTCCATGACAAGGGCAAAGAATGGATCACAGTAATAATTTACAGCTTTATGGCACTGACCATTGACAGCACCCACTTTCATGCCTTGTGTCATGTAATACTCTTAATAACCCTTTGATAGATCATTGTCCCCACCTTACTGAAAAGCAAGCCTGGGTTATGAAGGATTGAATAGTGAAGTGCCCCAGGACACAGTGGGCAAGTAGCAAAACCATCATTGGAACCTAATTTCTGGTCCAGGCTCAGTGCTCACAGCTTCCTAGGCATTTATTTGAAGGTCACTAGAAATGTTCCCATGACAAATAACTTCTCCACAAGCCTAGCAGGATGCCTGAAACAAGGGAAGTAAAATGACATCTTTGAGTCCCAAGTGTCCTCGGTCTTCTAGAAACCCTTTTTAAAATGAAAATGCTTTAGGGATGAGTTCCAGTTACAACAAGTCCACCCAGGGGAAGTTGGTATCAAGGAATAAAAACAACTGTCAGGTATTGAATCTGTGCCACATCCTGAGTTCTGTGCTAGATTTTTGCATGCCTTAGATGCCTCACTGCATTTAAAAAAAAAAAAGTCTTAGTTGATGTCATCCCTGTATTAAAGATTAAGTGGGCCAGAGAATGCTTAAGCAACTTCCCCAAAGTTACACAGCAAGTAACTGAGGGAACCTATTCTTTATCACTAACACTGCCTGGTGATATAGACAGCGCCTTTCTTTGACATATTATAAGCCTCTTACTAGATCCTCTTACAGGAAGACACTGAGCAGAGATGATGGCAGGCAGGGATGCCTCAAGACAAGGAACTGGAGGAGAGTCAGCTTGTACTTTCTGCATAAGTTTGCTAGGGCTGATTTGATTTGCAATTTATGAATGACTTGCTATGAAAAATGTATAAAAGACTTCTCTGTTTATTATTATTATTTTTACTCATTTTTAAAAAAATATATCTCCCTCTACACTTAGTTCTTCGCTTGTGCAGAATATATATTTGGTACTTTTTTGCTTGGTCTATCCAGGGAATGTTTTCAAAATGTTGTTTCTTACTGAGTGCCCTAAGGAGCAGATGATATTAATTGTGATGAAGAAAGAACAAGAATATGAGATTCATGCTGCTCTTTGATTAAAGCTCCTTAGATAGAATTTTACCTCAAGAGCTTTGTTGTTTTAATGACCTCCTACAGGTATTTTTCTGAGTGGTCTCAGAGGGTCTTGTTTCCTAGTTTCTTTAATAGTGCTGTCAGCTTCCAGGCTGTGTGTATTTTACTTCAAAAGAGCCTGGATAATTTGCCTATTTCTGCATTATAGGGCAGAGTCAAACAATACCAAGAAGGTTATCATGTGTTGACAGGAATCAGCCAGAAAGGCTAGGCAGGTAATCATCTGATTGATGTATGTGGGACACTGTGCAGTGATTTCACTTTTGCATCAACGTACCCTTCCTGCACTGTGCAAATTGATTAATCAGGGAAAGTTTCATTTAGGGTCCCAGAAATGCCATTTATTGTATTAGTACCTTAAATAAGAATATGTGATATAAGGCTCAATTATAGGAACAAAATTCTACCTAATTACTGATTTCTTAAGAATTGCCTTTGATGTAGATGATACCAGATATAGAGTGCCTTTTGATCTTGCTGAATATTTAATGACCTTCATGAAAAGGTAAACATTTAGAAAACTAATTTTCTAGAACTCAATGATTTTTTTGGCTGAACCCAAATCAAGCTTTATGTATTTAAAACTACTTTTCATGTATTGCCCTAAATTTTACAGGTAATTTTCTCAAGATATTCAAATACTTTTAGGATGTACCTTTAGAATTATATGCATTGATAAAGGAGATTGTACCAAAAAATATAAAGTTCCCAAAGTGCATGTACTTTTCCCATTTGAAAGGGATAAGTTGGATTTCTCTTGAAATATGATGCTAAAAAGTTAAAATAGCAATTCTTTATAATGATAGTTTAACTTCAGAATATTTCATACCTTAAAAAAGGAAAATAGCTGAGCATGGTGGCATGTACCTGTAGTCTCAGTACTTAGGAGGCTGACAGGAGGATTACAGGTTTGAGGCCAGCCTCAGCAACTTAGCAAGACTCTGCTTCAAATTTAAAAAAAAAATGGGACTGGGGGTGTAGTTCAGATGTAGAACACCTATGGGTTAAGTCACCAGTACTAACAATAAATACATAAGTAAGCAAAAACTAAATCATATAATGTATGGATCATATTCCCTTTTATATATTTCAATGAAATATCTAATCTTCCAGAGAAAAAGTCAGCTACATTTTATTTGCTTTCCCTAAACTAAATTTAATGACAATTTGAGATATGCAATCTTACATCCCAGCTGCCTCACTTAATGGAATTTCCAGCGAAAGTAGCCACCACAGCAAATTTCTTATGTCACACAACTAGACTCACCCCGTGGACCAAGCTGTGAAATACTGCATCCAACTTGTTCATTTTGTAGAATATTTTCTTTACTTCCAACAAGCAATTTTCTGGAGAACACATGCCAAATGGGCCAAAACAATGTAAAGATGAAAATCAACAACTGATGGCAAATAATATGGTCCCTTTATCTACTAAAAGGAAAATATTTCAGTTATACTGTCTCAAATGTACCAAGAAATAAGCATAATGAAGTAAAAACTCTTTGTGAGATTTTCTCCATCATCAGGATTTATTTTCCATCAGCACACATTATTCTGCTCTTGGTCAGATTTGCTTACCAGACAACTGAACCATAAAAATGTATGCTAGAATATTTCTAGAGCTCATTAACCTAAATGTCAGTCAGATATAGGCAAAAACAGAACTGAAACACACACACACAAAAAAAAAACCCAAGTGGGTAATTGGGGAATAAGTATGTTTAGTTGAAGTGTTTGTAGAATAAGAACCTAGTGAATTTAAAAAATGAAAAACAGTGATAATCTGGCCCCAGAAGTTTTCATCATATCAACTTTTCTTGGAGATAGGGGAAGAGGCAGGGTACTAAAGATTAAATCTAGGGTCATTCTATACTCTCAGCCAGTTTTGTTTTGTTTTGTTTTGTTTTTGATGGTACTGGGGTTCCTGGAAACCCTTCTACCTCTGGGCTACACTCCCAGACCTATTTTTTATATTTTTACTTGGAAACAGGGTCTCTTAAACCAGTGCGACTGGCTTCAAACCTGCGCGATCCTCCTGTCTCTGCCTCCCAAGCTTGGGAATTACAAGCGTGCGCCACCACGCCCAGCCATCAGACACCTTTTTTTAAAACAGGATCTCACTAAGTTGTTTATACCTTATAACCTGCAATCCTCCTGTCTCAGCCTCCCAAGTACAGGGCTCACAGGCATTCGTGGCTACGCCCGGCTCCAACCTGCAGTCTTGCTTCAACCTGCCTTCTTGGGTTTTTCATTTTCTCCAGGTTGAGTGCAAGTAGGACTGGGTTGGGTCTCAGGAGCTGGGAGTGTAGGAGGCTGTCAGCCTAGGAATGTGGGGATACTCAGGAAGGACAGGGTTCTCAAGTGTCAGGTCCACAGTGGCTAAGTCGGTCTCTGCAAGAACTGAGTGAAAGACAGGGAAGAAATGGGGGAAACGAATCTAGGGACTTCAGAAGGCATCCCAGGGGCAACTTGAAGCCAGGAGAAGAAGCTCTTTATGCCAAGCTATGTCTTAGTGAGAGACACTGCCAGGTCTGACTTCAGCTTTCACAAGTAGATGTGATGGTAACTGTGGTAAAAGACAATGGAGCAGCTGGTATCTTTCTATAGTAAGTGAGAAAATAAACATGGAGAACAGCATGAACTTCTCCTTGGTACATCCCAGCAAGTTCACAGAGTTGCAAAATCTTGGGGAGAAAAAAGAAAACACTTCGGAGATAGCAAATGTTAACACATGCAAAGAAAGAGTTATTAAGTTTCCAAAGGCACATTTTATACCTAGAAATGAAGTTGCCATATTCTTACAGAGTACCTGTGAGCAGATGATGAATAGCCAAGGAAGTACCCATTTGTCTATAGAAAGTTGGGGCTGAATTTCTGAGCATCTGTGAAGGAAGTCAAGGAGTATGCTGTAGAGGAGCATGCTGAACAGTACATTTTATCTGTCCCTTTGCAGTAAAAATGTCGACTGTGTTCAAATTGTACTTGGCAGGAAAGAGACCTTATGTCACAAATAAGAGATGCAACTTGACTGTCAAGCTAAGGAATTTGTATTTTACTTAGTTGGGCAACTATTAATTTTTATTTCTCAGAGAGAGAGAGAGAGAGAGAGAGAGAGAGAGAGAGAGAGAGAGAGAGGAAGAAGAAAAGAAGAAGAAGAAGAAGAAGAAGAAGAAGAAGAGGAGGAGGAGGAGGAGGAGGAGGAGGAGGAGGAGGAGGAGAGTGTGAGGGGGGGGATGGAAGCGCGGGGGCGGGCTTTCTACCCCTGGGCTACACTCCCAGACCTATTTTATAATTTATTTGGAAACAGTGTCTCACTAAGTTGCTGAGATCCTCACTAAGTAGCTGAGGCTGGCTTTGAACCTGTGCGATCCTCCTGTCTCAGCCTCCCAAGTTCTGAGATTACAAGAGTGCGCCACCACTCCTGGCTTCTGGACGCTTTTTGAAGAATTTTTCTCTTGGCTATAGATATTCTTCTCTTCACTTATTAGTCAAACTAACTTTCTTCATTGCTTTTGGATGTTTAAAATCTGAAATAGAGGAAGCCCAAGCCATTTAACCTTGATTCAGTTTTCTCATTTTTACAATGGCCAGAAGATTGATGAAATTTCTTCAAATGTAAGAGATTTGAGTCTGAGTGGTATAAATATACACTTGGTATTGAAGTAGAAAATAGAAGAGTTGTTTTCACAGACTTAATGGTTCAATACCTGTACCTTCAGTACATAGAAGGCTGAAACCAAAGGATCACAGTTATAAGAATAGCCTTAGAAAGTAGTGACTCTCATCAGCCCAGTGAGATCCTGTTTCAAAACAAAATTAAAAATAGGGCTAAGGGTGTGGCAGAGGTAGAAGGCTTCTTGGGCTCAATCCCCAGTATCATACACAATCAATCAATCAATAAATCAATATTCACATGCATTTGCTTTCCAGAATCCACATCAAATATCTTTAAGGGCTGATGTTTTTAACAACTAAATATTGGAGATGACTGAACATTCAAATATGGTGGTTCCTTTAAAAAAAATGGCTATGTCAAGTTATTTGTACAGATTCTTTCAATATACCATTAAGTGAAAATATTAAAGTGTTGTACTTTTTATTAAAATTTTTCATTTGTTTACAAAGAAAAGAGTTTAGCAATTATGAGCCAAAGTATTACCACTGCTTTTTGTTAGGTGGTAAACGTACCTTCCTTTTTTCTTTTTTTTCTTTTTTTTCTTTATTTTATTTGTAATTGTTGTTGTTGTTGCTATTGTTGCAGAACTGGAGATTGAACCCAGGGGTATTCTACCTCTGAGCTACACCCCCAGCCCTATTTTTTTTATTCGTTATTTTGAAACAAGATCTCACTATGTTGCAGAGGGCCTCACTAAGTAGCTGAGGGCCGGCTGCAAACCTGCTATCCTCCTGTCTCAGCCTCCCAAATGCTGGGATTACAAGCTTGAACCACCATGCCCAACTTACTTTTCTCTCCTTTTTTTTTTTTTTTAAATGTGGCATTTTAAACTTTCCCACAATGCAAAAAATTTAAAGGAATTAACAAGGAATAAATCCTTCCTTGAGGCACTGAGTCACAGGAAGCACTCTGAGTGGAATGTGACGCGGACACTGGTGTGTGTTGTGTCAGCTTGAGTGAGCTTTACCACAAAAATCTCCCTCATGGAGGCTCCCTTGCCCTTCAAACTGAACAACATGGAACACTTATGTGGTATATAAACTGTGGGGCAGAGCATAATACCAAAATAATCAGAGCCATTTTGCTGTAAGAAATCCAACTTATTTTAAAGTGACTGAATTCCGGTTTATAAGCCTGAAGTACATTAGAGTTTGAACACTTTTTGTTCCCTCTTAAATCTACATTAATATTTGGCTCAGTGCTCACAGGGAAGCAATTCAGAACTGAAGGTGCAATTTTTCTTCTAGAATGCTAAAATCAATTTAGCTCTTTGGCTTATAGTAAATGGTGAGTTTTATTCTCAGGTGCCAAAATTCCTTCAATTTTAGGTATACATTACTAATATCTCAAAGAAAAAAAGTAAGACCTCCCTTTTAATCCTTGGAATTCAAATGTAAAGAATGAAATATCATTAAAATCAGGAAATTTCAAATCTTAAACTATAAATTTACAAAAACTAACTTGATCCTTGCTTATATTTTTAAAGATATTGTTATTTTTTCCCAAGACTCTTTTTTTCTGTATTAAATATTTCTAAACCCTCTGCTGTAAAGAAAATTTATATTTTGCATGTGACTTACTAAAAAAAACTCACAAGCCAGGTGTAGTGGTGCACATCTATGATCCCAGTGCTTGGGAGGCTGAGACAGAATTTCAGGTTTGAGACCAGCTCACAGTATTTAGCAAGACCTTGTTTCAAAATTTAAAAATAAAGCCGGGCGTGGTGGCGCACGCTTGAAATCCCCACGCTTGGGAGGCAGAAACAGGAGGATCGCACAGGTTCAAAGCCAGCCATGCTGGCGTAAGAGACCCTGTTTCCAAATAAAAATAAAATATAGGCCTCGGAGTGTGGACCGGAGGTAGAAGGGCTTCCAGGAACCCCAGTACCACCAAAAAAAAATTTTTTTTAATAAATAAGCTGATCAGAGGGTGCAGTTCAGAGTTAGAACTCCCTTAGATTCAATCCCTAATACCATGCACAAAAATATAACTCAAAAAACAAGGTTTATTAATTATTAACACCCCATAATTTTCTAAAACTTTCTTCTAACTGAAATAAAAAATTACGAAATTATAATCACATGAAGAGGTAATGCTTTCCTGTTAGACAAATTCACTGCCCATGTAAAACACAAATTATACAGACACACACTAAATTAACATTTTAAATATATAAAAAGTATCACATACACTTAGAGGTACATGTGAAAGGTATCAAGATATAGTAAAAAAATATGAACATTGAAATGATAGGAAATTGATTTTAAGTCCTAGTTTTTCCATTTACAGTAAGAATGTAGGGCTTATTTCTTTGTCTCTCTGTGCCTCACTGTCTCCTGTTCACAATGGACTAACCCTTTGTAAGAAGCTTGTAAAATTAGGAGTAAAATTATACAAAGACCCTGTTTAATCACTGAATATTTAATAAGTGCTAGTTAGGGGCTTGTTAATTACTTACTGTTTGTTCGGTTCACTGCACGGGAAGCTCCTTGAAGTTAGATCTATGTCCTCTTTGGGTCCCACAAAACTTTAGCACAATTCTTAACTCCCAGTAGTTATTCAATAAATATTTGTAGAGAATGAGTTAAACAGTATAGTTTTCTACAAGGTTTGAGGATTCATAAAGTTATCTGTGACATTACAGTAATGCAATATACTAAATCTACCCATCCTGCCAGGTTTTCTAAATTTTATAATTGTAGTATAAAAATAGCTTTCCTCTATAATTTTTATAGTCACTTATTTAAAAGCCAGAGTAAATGTATTTATCCAGTGTTCCTGATTTTGGTTGCTATTTAATCTTCCATATTTTCTGTGATGTCTTTAATATTAAGTAGTTCTTCCTTATTGAGCCAATTTAGTTCTAATTTGCAGTTAGTTCCCTTTACTGTCTCCCTAATTCTTGAAAGACCACATTGTAGCTCAGGAAAGAAAGATCATATTATTGGGGAGTAATGAGTCAAGAATTTACCAAATTCTACCATTTAACCAGAACAAAACTTTATATATCTGTCAGAGAAAGTCTCCCCAAAGTGATTGAACTACTGGGCTAGTTTGGCCATCTGTGACTGGAATGTGTTTGTGTGATACATCCCAATAAGACCTCTTTTCTACTGCCTCTGTTATCTTCTCTCAGACATTTTGTATCCTACTTTTTCTTTTAGGTGTATGGATATCCATCCATTCAATATATACTTCTTTATATTTTTTGCCATTCTCGTCTTTCATGCATCTGTTCTTCTTGAAAAAGGTGAATCATATTAGTAGGAAACAGTATATATTGCTTCGGTTATAAACAACCTTTGGGTCAAAGTAGTTTAAGACATATTTTTTTTCTGTCTCAAGATACATGTCCACCATGAGTTTAAAGCTTCTTTGTTCTACTTGTTCTAGGACCAGGCAAACAAACCAGCTACTATCTGAACAATGTCAGACATCAGACAGTATGGAAGAGCGAAAGAGACCTAGTGACTCATGGTACTTCTGCTCTTATTTCATTGACCAGGGCAAACCTATTCCACTCCTATCTTTAAAGTAGATGGAAAAATATCCTCTTGCCATCTTTCTAAAATAAGAACCATGAAATCTGGTGAAAATATTAATGCCTGAAACAAAACTTTCCACCAATTCTTTCTGAACATGAGTCCTGACCTACCTGTGGGAGTTTATACTTATTTCCATGATTTGAAATTTCAAGTTTACTTAATTTATTAGCTGAGCAATTTAAGTAGAAAAATGAGAGCCAGTAGTCGAGATAATGGTAAATAATGTTAAGAACCTCTATACAATTGATTTCTTATATGCAGATTATTTTAACACAGTTAAATCCTATCCTTAAGAAATCTAAAAACTACATCATATGAATGTGTGAATTATTACATCACAATTAAATTCATTATTTTGTACAATAATTAAATAAACACATTCAAAAAAGAAGTAATACGGAAACTTAAAATCACTAGTCTATTAGAAAGAACATGAAACTTCTAAGACAAAACTCAGATTTGCCCTCTAGTCTTTGTATTTTCTGCCTAATTATGGATTATCTGCTTCCTAAATGTCTTTTTTTCCACTGGAAATTGTGCCTCAAGACCATTTGCCTTGAAGACTAGGTAATCTGGTCATAATATGGGCAACCTACAAGTGAAGGAATAAAGGAGTTCCTGCCACACAGAGAAGCTTTTCTGAATTTGAATAGCATCATTAATTCCCTCTATGACCTGAGGCAAATCACTTAATTGCTAGCTGTCTTTCTTTTTTTTATCTAAAGATAATATTAACATTCTCTCCACATTCTTATGAGGCATTATATACAGAATTGATTGCAATGGCATTTTCAGAATATGAGATACTAGTGACTTTTGATGGATCCCCAAATTGCTATATTGCTTTGGTTCCTGTCCTAGACATGGATGGCTCGATAGAGGGAGAAACATGAGCCAAAGGATGGTTACAGAGTGCAGAGCTCTCTATTCCTGAATCCCCAACTAGCTAATGTCATTCATTCATGTTATGAACATATCTGGGATGGTTTCCCTGAAACACTGGTCTTCCTCCTTTCTTTATGCTATTTTCTGGTTTCTGTCTTATTTATTTTCCAGAGGACATATAATTTAAATTAATTCTTTTGTGTTTGGTATTGTATCTCTAGGAAAAATTAGATTAGGGAGCCAGTTATAAATAATATAGGCACTGTGGATTAAGGATTAGAATAAAACACGTTTGTTTAGCATTTAACCATTTCAGTGTACTTTCATATCACGTATCATCTTATTTGAGCCTTATTACACTTTTGTAGGAAGAATATCATCCTAATTTATAGACGAGGAGATTGAGTTCCAAAAGACAGGATGTAGACCAAAGCTACCACACTGAGAAATGACAAACTCAAATTTATATTTTAGGGATCTACACGAGATAATCTTTTATTCCACTATTCCAGACTACCTCTGTGTTTTCTACCAGAGATAGGTGACACCCAGCTATAAACCAAGATCAGATGGATTCAAGAGAGGATAGATAGGAAAGGGAAGGTGGATGACTGAAAAGGCAAACAAAAAGGAACTTAGCATTTCAAGCCAAATTCAAGATTCTTTTATTTAGGCAGTGAAAAAAAAATAACTGCTCCTTCAAGATTAATTTTTAGTATTCTAATGAATTAAAATTACTTTAGTTAATTAATCAGTTATTGCCCACCAGAACATTCAGAGGAGGTATTTTTAATATCCAATAAAGATGATGATTTGATATCTAGATGATGGCACTAGCCAACCACTTAGAAAGCTCTGTGGAGCAGATGTATTTGAAGACCTGGAAGGTCTGTTGGCTTGACTCAGAAACATTCGAGAGGATTGTTAAAGAAATCCAAACAGGAAATACCAGGTAGGGAGAAGTCACAGTCTTTGCTGCATATCATTTAACTCATACCTGGGCAAACTAGGAGTCAGGTCTCCTAGACCTGAGCTGGCACTGTTTTCTCCCATCCTACCTTTTTTCCTTTAGATGTTATATTTCTCTTGGAATGTGAGCTGAGATCCGAAAATATCTTTAGTATAATTACATTTTTTACTAGAACCAAGTACTGACCACGATGGTGCTAGTGCTGAGACACTTCTAACTGGCAGATCTCGTGGCACATCTATCCCTGTAAATTTCATTTGATTTTCTCCTGAGAATGCTAAAGTTCTTTTTCCTTGTAAGGGTTTAAAAAATTTTCTTAATTTCTTTAGTCAAATACTTTAAGTTTTAGGTTTTTCTTTTCTTTATATTGTTGTTTTTAAAATTAAGCAAAGAAGTTGTTTCACTTTATCCCTTAGTATCCAAAGATAACGGTTCATTGTTAATGAGAATTGTAGGGCCAGTTCAAGTGCAGTGGTAAGTTCAGAGCATAAAAGATCATATATCAACATGACCTCACTAACCTTCTCTGTAGTAAATGACAAACTGCTAGAAATAGCCTTTGGATCAGGTCACAGAGACACTAAAATACTCACCCTTCACTGCAGAACTCTATTGAACCCTATCTATCATTTACCACCTTCAATCATAGAAGCTTGCTTCAATGCTTAACAGAAATTCAAACAAAACTAAAAGAAAAAAGAGCTACCTTCCAATAATTCAACTTCTGGTTTTATTTAGCATCTCTTTGGACTTTTTAAATAAAGTGAGGATAGTTCTTATTCTTCTTGCATTTGTAGAGAGATTGTGATTTAAGAAAAATGCAAGGCTTCAGGGCCAGTAGATTTTATTCTGGGAATATACTCTCTTCCTTATACAAAAGAAGTTAACATCATAGCATTACTATAATGATAGAACACATATATTACTATTCTCTTATATTTATAGTATAATTAGACGAAGCTAATAGAGATTGTTTTTGCTTTTTAAGAGAAAGAAAATAGTGATAAAAATTATTTAACCCAGGGATTCTAAATCCACCAGCTCTATTACATATACTTGCCACAAACACTTATTCCCAAACTTCAAATAAATTTCATTGCTATTGCTTCCACATAAGTATGTGAGAAACTTGTCTACTCTATGTAAAAAAATCAGGATTTATTAAAAATTCTCTTTAGAGAAATGAATTTACCCTTCAACTACCATCAATCAGTTTAATGCTCATGAGTTATTTACATGTCTTTTTCAAGTGAGAGAAATATTTGGGAAGGCACAAAAATAAAGTATAACCTACTATATGTTGTTGAGCGTCTTAGTTTGTGGTTGAGTAATTATTGAAATTTTGAATTGTACATACTGCATATTGTGTACAACTTTTTGTACATATTATGCATTTGAGTTTGGGTCAGACCCAGTGACTCACAGAAAAACTATACAGAGCCATAGAGTCACTCTTCTTGCATTTATAAAGCTTACAAGAAAAACAGCAGAAATAATTTGCTGAAGGAATGAATGGATTGTGCCTTCACATACATTCTTAACACAAAGAGCATGTTTTCCTATGGTTACATCTAAATTACAGTAAAGCAACCGATCAATAAGATTTATTTTTAAGACCTGTTTAAACTACAGCCTTTTCTTCAGGTGTTTTTGTCATCTCAATATCTATCACTTCACTTACATATTAAACTATAACTGATTTGTCATGAAAAGAAAAATCACAACATGAATATTGTGCCAGTCAGAAAAATGTATGTCTATCAACAAAGCAGATCTATTACCTGCATGTAACCAGATCTTAAAAGAGCAGTTTTCTGGGTGTGAAATGTGTGACCTCAATACCAATGACACACTGAAGCCTTGTGGCATTTCTCACAGCAGCCTGTGCGGCAGGAGACTGGTTCACTCTGTGGCCTCATGGATCTTCAGCAGCTAAGCCACTGTCGAAAAGCTCTTAGAGTTTGTGCCATTGCCATCAAAGAAACCTAAGAAACATCCAGAAACCATCAGAGATGGGGACAATTATTCCCAACTCACTGCTAACACTTAAAAATCACCATGTAATGAACATGGCAGAAGGGGCATGGGGAATGGAAAGCTCCCACTAACACCAGAAATAGTCATGACTCAATAGAAAGTCCATCAGTGAATCAAACTGTTCACAGAGAGCTTGCCCATGCTTGGAGTGATGGTGATTCAAGGAACTGTAAATTGTTTCCACCATCAAGATTATTCCATTTGAGCCCGAGTAACCCAACAAATGCATGTGTAACAAACACAAAGAATGCCCATAGCCTATCACTGTAAGAGCAAGACAAAAGTTAAAATATAGGTGCTCTCAGCTAGGTAAATTCTGTCCATTTGAGGTACTTATCGCTGTCATTAGTCTTGACACAAAATAAATACAGAAACAAAACAAAGATGGCTCCTTCCACAGCCCAGACTGACTTCTAACAATGTCAACTTTAAACAGAATTAGAAGGAGGCACATGAATCCTACTTCTATTCTGCTTCCAAGGACAGGTAAATGTCTTTATTTGAACATACAAAAGGCTTTGCCAGCACTCTTTTCCTTTGCCAGCAAAATTTCCTAAATTTTACCTCAAAAACGCTAACTTGGAAGAGTTAACTCAGGGACTAACAGAAGAGTTTGTAATGTTTAAAAAATGTATTGAAATGTGCCAGACAGGTATTTTGTTGGGGGCAAGCAGAATAGATAGATAGATGAATTAGTGGATGAGAAATGAGAGCCAATGGGTGAGTTTGAGTATTGATCCATGCTATGAAGAAGTTTTTATATGTAATGTAGTAGAACCACTTCAGGCTTGCTTAGCTACCATCAATGAAGCCTTCTTGGAAGAGAGGACATTTGAACTGAGACATCAGAAAAGAGAGAGGAAGCCATTTATTGAATTTGGGGATGAGCATGCAAGCAGAAGAAAAGCAAATGCAATGGTTCTGAGGTGAAATGACTCTTGTTTAATGTGTGGGGACACAAAGAAGGTCGAATGTCTGGGGTGAATGAAGGGAAGGAAGATTGAGTGAAGATAAAGCTGAACTAGACAGGTGTTCAATTGTGTAGATTTCTATAGCCCTCCGTAGGGTCTAGATCTTTTACTGGTTGCAGTGGACAGACTTTTGAATATTAGAGGTTAGAAATAGTTAAATCTTTTCTTCACTTTAGAAAAACAGTTGCTTAAGCTATCAAATAGTAGAGAATGATGGCAGGGAGGTTATGGCAGCCATCCAGGTGAGAGATGAAGGAGAACTGGACTGGACTGTAGTAGTCTCATGTCTACAGTACAGAAGTAGTTGGACTTAAAACCTAAAATGAATATCACTGAGCTAAATTAAAAATGTCAAAGCTGGGGTGATGACATGCCAGTACTTGGGATGCTGAGATGCTGAGACAGGGGAACACAGACTCGAAGCCAGCCTCAGCAACTTAGCAAGGCCTTCAACAACCTAGTGAGACAGTGTTTTCAACTCAAAAATACAATAGTACTGGGGGTGTAGTTTGCAGGTAGAATGTCCCTGGGATCACTCCCCAGCAAGACACCACACACACACACACACACACACACACACACACACACACACACGAGTCAGCAGAGCTGCATTCCTTCTGGAGGCTGGAGATAAGAATCCATTTCTCTGATTTTTGCAGGCTCAAGAGCTCATTCCCTTGTTTGTTGCTGCCTTTGATTGTCAAAGTCAGCAATGGCCTCCATGGGTCTGCTTCTGCCTCTTCTGCTTCCCAGGTGGTTACCCTGAGCTTACCTGACTCATACAGGATAATATCTCCATCTCAAGGCCAGCTGATATTCAACATTAATTCCCCCTGCAGCTTAAATTCCTCATCACCATATGATCAACATTGTGATGGTTTGGACTTGGGATGACCTCCAGAGCTCACCTCCTAGACAAGGTGGCCATGTTGGAGGTAGAGCTTGATTGCTGAAGTGGAACCCCTGGCGGTGTGGCCTTGGAGAGTAAAATATATATAGTCCCTCCTTCCCCTGCTTCTCACTGTTTCTGGCCTCCATGATGTGAGAGCAGAGTCCCTCTGTGTGTTCTCCCTCTCTCTGTTTCCCTGTGCCATACCCTGAGCTCCTCCTCGGATGTGACCTCAACTATGAGCAAATACATTTTCTTCTCTAAATTATGGTTGTCAGGTATTTGAGGTCGCAGCAGTGAGAATCCTGACTGAAACAAACACACATATCTAGGGATTAGATAGTGAGCATCTTTGGAGAGCCATAATTTTGCCTACCACACCATGGTTGGGGTTTGCCAAGTGAAATATAATAAAAAAGAATGGAGGAGAGTGAGGAAGTCGAGTTTTTTTTTTTTTAAACAGGCTGGGTATAGTAGTGCCTGCCTGTCATCCCAATACTTGGGAGGCTGTCACAATAGGATCCCAGGTTCAAGACCAGCCTCAGAAATTTAGTGAGATTCTCAGTAACCTACTGAGAAACAAAACCTATTTCAAAACAAAACAAAAAGGTCTGGAGGTGTAGTTTAGAGGTAGACATTCCCTGGGTTCAATCCCCAGGACCACAAAAAAAAAAAGAGTGTTTTCAAGAAAGGGGCCAATTAGCAATATCAAGCAGTAATGGATCTCAAGGAAAATTTTCTGGAGTTGGAGTACTGGAATTGATGAGCTCAAAGAATAGGAGGTAACGGTCAGAGGACAGAAGATTTTCCAATGAGATTTCAGAGATGTGGAAAATATTGGTGATGGCAAGATACATTTCTTTGAAATACTCAAAGAAAGAGGTAATTGGCACATGCCTGTAATCCCAGTACTTCAGAAGCAGAGACAGGAGGATTGCAGGTTCTTGGACAGCCTCAGCTACTTAGTGAGCCGCTCAGAAACTTAGACCTTGTTTCAAAATAAAAGGGCTAGGGTGTAGCTTGGAGGTAGAATGCCCCTGTGTTCAATTCCCAGTATTGAAAAAGAAAGAATGAAAGAAAGGAAGAAGAAAGTAATATGTCATTGTCCTCTAAAATAAGTTAGGTGTCAAAAAGGTTTTTGTAGGATGCCAGGTGCTTGTTTTTGAAGATAATAAATTAAGTGCAGCTTATCATTTGGGAAACCATATCCACCCCCACACCCTGTTTCTGGCCCTCTCTAGCCTGAACTGTGTGGGGATTGGGGAGAGCAGTGTGTCACCCAGGGAAGCAGAGGCCAAAAGAGCTGTGCAGGAGACTGACGCTCTGTGTGAGGAACACAGGCCAGCCTACCTGTAGACTTGTCATAAATGGCTTAGAATGTTATGTGTAAATGTCCCCCCTAAAGAATGGCAGAGCTATCTGGTATGTAAATATAGTACCTAAGGAACATTCTGTATCTAATTTACTAAGAATGTTCCTATTTTGAACTTAAAACTATTTCATGCTTTATTTTGCAATACAAATGTGGGTCATCTCATTGCAGTGTTCATTGAAATATCTCTCTTTAGCGCACTATACCCAGAAAGCATTGAATTAGTTCTGCTCTATCAAAACTGGCACAGAATTGTCTGCGAAGTGAATAGTTTCTATGCCACATTATTAAAATATCATCATTTTCTTCAAGGTCTATGTAAATACTTTGTTTTTAAAGTATTTCAAAGGCAGTACAAAATGACAGTTTACTGAAAACAAGAGGCCGGATTTGCATGTTCTCTATAATTTGGGGGTGAACATGAGCCAGACGAGGAATCTCCTAAGTCAAAGTAGAGAGGCAAGTAAATGATACATTTTGTGTTCCAAGATCCATAATTAATTGGATGTAATTATTGGAATTATATTATTAGAAAATAAGGATTTGCCTTTTGCCTTTTGAAGAGAATGTAGCAAGAATGCTTGGTTGCTTTACCAGCTAGCAATGTGTGCACATACATCTTCTAAGTGCTTTCCTAAAATAACAGAAGCTGCTGTGTTGTTGAACATGCAAATTCAAGTGGATTTTTTTAAAAGTCATATTATTTTCATGAAATGCCTAGCAGCCTCACATGTTTCATTCCACATCATGCCCTACGTTCACAGTCTTCTATCCCTCCTCCCCAAAGCCTTCTTTCTTTCAACTTTTCAATTTTCTAGAAATCCTGTGAAGCCCAGCTTTTCCACAGAAAAAGACCATGAGATCCACATGCTGTTCATTTCTGACTTTGATTTGGCCTTAAGTTTAGTGCCACTGTTCCAAAGTCAAACGGTTTCTGTTGGCCAGTTTAACATTTAACAGTTGAAGGTCTACATGGACAAATTGAATTCTGACATAATTCTCCCACATTCCTACAGAAATAGCCTGATCCTGGACCCCGAGTTATGTTCAGAAACATACTTTATTGATTGATTGACCAGACAATTGATTCATCCCATGCTGGCCACCTTTTAAGATTGAGATTAATTTTGTTGGCAGCAAGGACATTGGTGGCAGGGAAATACAACAAGTGTAGACTTTAGGCCACAATTATCTATTTCATAAGCAATCTTAACTACTTTTAGAAATAGGCCAACTCTCTAATAAGCACTCATCCACCAAGAAGTTATCCAAAAACATATTTTGTATGTAAATATCTGCAAAAGGGAAAGGACATCACTATAGCACATCATTTCTGAGTTCCTCCCCTCATGGAGCTTAGAGTAATTCTGATTAGAAAAACACCATGGCATGTTGAAAGAGAAATCACATCAGGCTAAATGATCATGATATGATATGCCCAGCCACATTGGAATTTTTGTTTGTTTTCAGCAGTTTTCTTCTAAAATGTGAGCACCATAAACAAAGACCACGTCTGCATCATTCATTGTTGTTACCTTAGTAACTGACACGGTGCCTGCATATAGTAAACAGGAAATATTAAGCTAATGCAAAATTATTCTTTAACATACAGAAGACTGAGGTGAGGGGAAGGGCCACCAATACCTTCTAAAATGGCAAATGCAGCAAACATGGCTATAACCCAGTGTGCTACCTAAGTGTTCTCAAGAACAGAAGCCATGAACCAGTGAGCTACAAGGGTCGGTGGATATCCAATAAAACCAGAAAGCAAGATGTGGTGTAGAAGGGAGAGAAAAGAGTACCATGCTAAAAACAAGAATCAAGGTTCATGAGCACCAATCTCAGTCAAGGTTGGTGCTGGGGAAGCTCATCTTGGCTTCTGAGACACTGAATATTAGCAAGGGAAATTTGATTAATTCCTGGCCCTATTGGACAGGCAGGTGGAAGTGAACTTCCTCAAACAAGCTGGGTTGCTGAACTAGTATTAGTGAATCTGCAGGTGAGGCCCCTAGGGAATGTCACTCTGAGTAAGGCCAGGGATATTTAATAGTTAGCGAATGTGTCTCTGTATAAATAAATATAATCCATATATGCATATATATATATATACACACACACACACACACACACACACACATACACACATACATGGAGATGCATAGATTCAAATGAACATCTCCATGTAAGTCCCTAATCAATGGAAGGGTTACTTCTATTAGAAGAGAAGTAGAGGAAATTCATATACATTCTAACAGCTTTATTGTGGTATAGTTGACATATAACAAACTGCATATATAGAGATAATGAGACATATCCATCATTCTCTTTCTTTACCCCGGGAAGATTCTTATACCTCTGTCATCTCTTTGGGCCAGTTATTGATTGACTTATCATTCTTTTTGCCTACTCCATGAAAATGGACCTGGGTTGTTAAACACTTGCTTTGCAGCATGTTAAGTTTTCTCAGCAGGAGACGCTGGAGAGGTCTTATGAAAGGAAAACGTTTAGTTTTTGGCTTCTTGCAGGTGCACTGGGAAGGCACTTTCAGTATCTCTACTTCTCCAATGCCAATCTCCTCTGGAGAGACACTTCCTACCATCAGCTCCTCTGCAGCTCTAGAGGATGGAGTTCAGGCAATGCGTACCAGTGCTGTACCATAACGACTTTCTTGGCTGTCCGTCAAGCCAAAGTTGTACCCTTTCTATATTTCAACTTTGTTGGGACAAGGTGTGGTGTCAGCAGGACTGTTCTTCAGGTGCTCTTTCTCAGCATTCAGGGGGATAGCTCCTTTTTATATCTATTTCTGTAGACTTCTCTTCACCTCTTATTAACCAATCCCTGGTTACTCCAATCCCCATTCTAGACAATATTTATTTATATTAAATTTTCTCTGTTTGAATTACTGTGTTCTTTTTCTCTTTTGATTGGACCCAGACTATCTATATATCTATATTCCCCATATATTCAAACTATAAATGTATACATATATGTCTATGTGTATGTACATGTGTATGCTTGTTTTAGATAGATACACACACACACACACACACACACACACACACACACACATACAAACACACCTCTAGATTCCTTTCTACCCAACCCTTCTTACTACTCTCCTCCACGCCCCCAAGAACACACTTATGTGCTTTATGACACTACGGATTAGAATGTATTTTCTAGCCAGGCATGGTGGTGCACAACTGTAATTCAAGTACTCGGGAAGCTGAGACAGGAGGATCACAGGTTCAAAGTGAGCCTCAACAAGTTAGTCAGACTCTCACAAATTAGTGAAACTCTGTGTACTTCAAAGATAGAATGTTCCTAAGTTCAATCTCCAACATCACAAAAAGAAAAGGAAAATGTATTTTCTATAAGTAGGACCCAAAGATTTTCTTCTATGTTTTCTTGTACAGGTTTTATATGTAGATTGTAAGTTAGATTTGTGATCTATTTTGAGACAATATTCACATATGGCTCAAGATGCAAGTTTGTGGGGTTTGTTTCTGCATATGGATATCCAATCGTTTCAGCACAGTTGTTGAAAAGACAATCATTTCTCATTTGAACTGCATTTATGTCCAAAGCTGTTGTCCATTTAGATGTGTGTTTAGTTCTGGACTCTCTTTTCTGCTCCATTGATCTACTGGTCCATCCTTATGTGGATTTCACACTGAATTAATTAAAGTAGCTTTATAGTAAGTCTTGAAATCACATAATATTAATCTTATAACTGCTGTTTTTAAGTTTGCTTTAGTTGTTTCAGGTCCTATTCATTTCCATATGAATTTTAGAATCCTCTTGTCTATTTATACTAAATGAAAGAAAAAAATACCTGCTGATGTATTATTTGAGATTAGACTATATAGATCAATTTAGGTCAAATTAATAACTTGACAAGATTTAGTTTTCAAACTCATGAACAAGGTATATCATTTTTATTATTATTTTATTATTGGATAATCTTTTTTGTGTGTGGTACTGGGGTTCCTGGAAACCCTTCTACCTCTGGGCTATGCTCCAAGATGTATTTTTATACTTTTTTTAAGTTTGGAAACAGGGTCTCTTACACCAGCGCAGCTGGTTTCGAACCTGTGCGATCCTCCTGTCTCCGCCTCTCAAGTGCAGGGATTACAAGCGTGCACCACCATGCCCCGCTTTGGATAATCTTTAATTCTTCTAAAAATGTTTTGTAATATTTAGTGTACATGTTTTGCATATCTTTTGTCAACTTTATTTCCCAGATAGTTCATATTTTTGTTATTTTAATGAGACTGAATTTAATACTGATCAATGATAGTATTATATATTGAATTACAACTGAGCTTTACATATTGAGCTGGTATTCTGAAATCTAACAACAGACTTTCATTCTAATGGCATTTTTATAGGTTCCATTAATCTTTCTACATACATAATCTTGTCATCTGCAAATAAAGACAGTTTTACCCATACCTTTCCAATAAGCCTTTTCTTCTTCTTGCCTATTACACTGGCTAGAATTTTCAACACAATGTTAAGTAGGTGTGGTGAGAACAGATATCCATTTCTTGTTCCAGATTTGAGGGAAAAAGCATTAAGTCTTTTCATCAGTGTAGGATTTTTTTTGGGGGGAGTGGTACTGGGGTTCCTGGAAACCCTTCTACCTCTGGGCTACACTCCAAGACCTATTTTTATACTTGTTTTTATTTGGAAACAGGGTCTCTTAAGCCAGCGCGGCTGGCTTCGAACCTGCGCAATCCTCCTGTCTCTGCCTCCCAAGCGCAGGGATTACAAGCGTGCACCACCACGCCTGGCTCATCAGTGTAGATTTTTTGAAGATAAACTTTATTAGATTAAGAAATTTTCCTTCAATTCCTTTATTTGCTTAGGGCTTTCATAAATGATGGATTTTGTGAAATTATTTATAAGTATCTAATGAGATGATCATATGCTTTTTCTCTTATAGTCTGTTATTATTCTGCTGTTATAGTTTGGATCAGGAATGTCCCCCAAAATCTCATGTGTTGAAGACTTAGTCTCCAATATAGCAATGACCAGGATGGGGCTTTGGGAAAGTAATTGGATCATGAGGGCTCTTCCCTCACCATGAATTAATCCATTGGTAGCTGAATGGACTAATGGGAGATGGTGGTGGAAACTGTGAACAGGTGGGTCATAGTTGGAGGAAGCAGATCACATGAGGGAGGAAGTTGATCCATAGCTCTCTCGCTCCCTCTCTCTCCTTCCTGATTATCATGAACTGAGCAGCTCTTCTCTGCCACACCCTTCTGCCATGATGTTCTGCCTCACCTCAGAACCACAGCAACAGAGTTAGCCAGCCATGAACTGAAACTAGGAGCTCTGCGTTATTCTCCTCTACATTATTCTTGTCAGACATTTTTTGTCACAGTGATGAAAAGCTGACTAACATATCTAGTAAGGTCCATTATTTTATTTTAAAATCTGAAAATATTCTTGTTATAAACCTCACTTGCATTGTATTGGATTTTTTAAATTTTTTTTCCTATATTTCAATTTGGAAAGGTAGAATTTGAAACTCATGAGAAGAAAAAACAGCCAGAAAAATATGGTGAAGCTTTCTTAATTCCTTATTTAATTTTAATAAGTAATTTGGGCTTTGGGGAAGAATAAAACCTATGTTTGCTTCCCATTACTTCTCAGTCTCATTTCTAGCACAAGTCTTTTGTGTAATTTCTGATGGGCTTAATGGAAATTTTTTAATATGCCATCTGCTGGTCTCCTAATTTTAGCACTAGTAACAAATGCTGAGATAACAACCTTATAGGATTTATATCTATATGATAACTTTTCTCCAAAAGTATAATGTTCAAGAATTTTTCCTCACTAATTATTTTCTAGAAATGGGTTATTGTATACTTTATCAGAACCTTGTCTTGGTTTTCAACTTTTGAATTAGACCTGACACTTTATAATGACGATGAACAAGTGATTTTAATAATGGTATACCCTTCAACTTTGAATGAACAAAAGATTTCCTTCAAAATGAAACTTTCAGCTTTATCCTAAATATTCTTTTTTGTTCTTAGGGCACCAATTTCTGGGCAGCCATTTTTCTATAGTTCCCACAAATCAATACATCATGTTTATGTACTGCATAAAAAGGTAATTATAGATATATATAAAAGAGTATGAATATGTGTGTATATATTTTATATGCATTTATAATATATGCATATTGCTCTGTGCTCTAATTATATAGAAGTACAAAAATAGCATACTATAAGTGGGAAAGGAAAAGTGTCTTTTATGTAGGTGCCTTTTGTCACTCCAGGAACATTTGTGGGAAGCTAAGTCTATGTAGGGTTCCTTTACTGATAGTACTTCTTAATTTGTTCTCTCTCCTAAATGATGGTATTTTATCATTCATTTGGTAGGCCTATTTTAACAGATAGCTACTCTTAGGTTACTCATATGGTAGGTGATAATGTAATTTATGTCAAGTAGGAACAGTTCTGCATTTCTGGGAACCCCATTATCCTGAAAACTTTGCCCTAGTCTCTTCTTTTTTATGAAATTACCTCCTTAGCTTAATTACAAATGTAGTGTTTTCCCACAGGCAATATAATATCTACTTACCCTAAACACCTCAAAGTCAAGAAAACTTAGAATGTTAAGTAAAATTGATTTGTTCAGACCAGATCGAAAACAACATTACAACTTACTGGTTAATCAATGTAAATTTTGCTAATGCCATAAGAAGTCAAATCTATTTGTAAAGGAACACATGTGCAATCTATTTCCCAAATCTGTATTTTCTCTGCAATGATAATTTGCTGTCGTTAAAGTACTTTTGTGAGACAAAAGTTATATTTTCTCAATATACCCTGTTTAATTGTATAGCATGAATTATGTTCCAGGTATGGAAAAAATGTGTACAGAATTATGTAGAAGAAATCTGTTGATACAGAACACTGCGAGGACTATTTTTAAATTAAAAATCTATTAATCTAGTTTCCATAGCAAGTATATGGTTATATTCATCCTAAAGCAAGTCAGGCTGCGAGTGTAGTTGAGAGGTAGAACCCTTGTATTGCATCTGCAAGCCCTGGGTTCAATCCCCATTATTGGAAAAAAAAAAAAACTCACTCCATTAGCCAGATGTGTTGATGCATGCCTGTAATCCCAGTACCTGGGAAACTGAAACAGGAAGCTTGCAGGTTCAAGGCCTACCTCAGCAACTTAGCAAGATTGCTCAGCAACTTAATAAGATACCCCATTTCAAAATAAAAAAAAAAAGAAGGCTGGGAATACAGCTCAGTCATAGAATGCCTCTGGGTTCAACCTCTAGTACAAACAAAAGGGACAGAAGAAGGGAGAGAAGGAGGGAGGGAGGAAGGAAGGAAAAAAGGAAGGAAGGAAGGAAGGAAGGAAGGAAGGAAGGAAGGAAGGAAGGAGGAAAGGAAGGAAGTCAGTCTATTCAATAGTGATCACAAGAATAAGAAAGCCCCACTTTTTACCAGATTTAATTCTTGACAATTATATTTCTGCATAAGGGGGAAATGTTATTTGTTGTCACATTTCCTGATCAAATTAATATTCAGTGCCAAATAAATATAATCAATATTATATCACAATAACAAAGATATAACAAATATAAACTGGTAAGTTAAAGTCTTAAAATTATGCTGCTGATCACATAAAATAGCACAAATGGACTAATTACATATTCCTAATTATTTATATACATAACACCTACTACTATATTATGTGATGATGTAAGTAGTATATTAGGTAAAACATACATTAAAGTCTTACTGATGCTTCTGTAGCTTAGGCTTTAGAGAACTTCTGAGGGATTGTGTTGATTTTCAGATCTTCTGAAGCTGTCCATAAATATTTGAGCTGCTGCCTTCTTTTTCTTGATGTATTTCTCCCTCTAGCAAGAAAAAACTCACTCATAATTATTCTGTTGACCTTAAAGTTGCCTCAAAATAATGCAGCCACTGGTTACTCCGTGCTAAGGTTCACAGCTATGAGAGTAGTTCACACTTAACTGGGAAGCCATAAAAAAAATTCTCCAGGTCATTATCACAAAATCCTGTTTTCTTCTTTGAGGGAGCTTTGAAAGTGCTCCCAGAAACTGCAAAATGACCAGTATTCCAGAGTACTTGCTCCAAAATCTGTCAAAGTTTCAAGTCAATGGATAAAGATTAGCAAAATTTAAGGTCTGGATATAAATTAAGCCTGAATTGAGGAAGATGATATTCAAATCCACAAAAAAAAAAATGGCGCTGGTGACATAATCATGAGGCTGCAAGAAACTTGAACGAAAAGTGTTCTTCTTTTTCTCTGTATTTGCTCCCATCCCATTTCTTCAAAATTTCCTGCATTAATAGAGTAAAAAAGTAGTCAGCATGGCTTTTAGGAAAGCTACATTAACTTTCCAAGGCTAGCACCTGCATATTTTATGCCTAACATGTAGCTGAACAAAATCTTGTACGAGCTGAAATAAAATCAGCTCTGTTCAAGTGGTGCCAAGAGTGACTGCTGAGATGAGGTTAAGTACAGGACTTTGCAACATCAGGTAACTGGGACCAATCCCTGGGAGCTCCGATGCTGAGCAGAAATGAGACACTACCAAGAATATAATGGCTGTTAAGAGCCTGGACTTGAAGTACCAAGCACCACTGATTTAAAACTCTCACTGCAGCCGGGCATGGTGGCGCACACTTGTAATCCCAGTGCTTGGGAGGCTGAGACAGGAGGATGGCGCAGGTTCGAAGCCAGCCTCAGCTACTGAGTGAGGCTCTCAGCAACTTAGTGAGACCCTGTTTCCGAATAAAATATAAAATAGGTCTGGGAGTATAGCCCGGAGGTAGAAAAGCCCCTGGGTTCCATCATTTTAGAAATTCTATATGCTTTGGGAACACAATTACCTTTATCACATAAAGAAGTGGGCAATAAGTAATGTCACAGCCACAAAGAAGCTCTAAATATATTAAATTATCTTTTACATTTGAAAAAAAAAAAAAAAAAAAAAAAAAAAAATCTCAGTTGGGTGTGGTGTTATACACGTGTATTCCCAGTTCTTGGGAGGTTGAGACAGTTGCACGTTCAAGGCCAGCCTCAGCAAGTTAACAAGACACTCAGCAACTTAGTGAGACACTGTTTCAAAACAAAAATTAAAATAGGTCTGGGGGCATAGTTCGATGATAGAATGCCCCTGTATTTAATTGCTGGTAACACACACACACACACACACACACACACACACACACACACACAAAAACCTGTAGTTTAAACATTTCTTAGAGCAAATATCACACATCCTCTGCCTGCATTTTAGGCAACAGGATTATTCAAAATATCAAAAAGGATAAAATATATAGGAATGCTTGAAAATTATAGCACTATAGTAAATCAACAAGAAATGAATTATGTGTTCTCCAAAATAATTGAGCTATGATTCTCAAATGTTGCAATCAGTATTCAAGAGCTTTTCCATATCTTTTTAAACCATTAACTAGTGTGTAGTTGTCATTTTTTCTTTAAATAAACTCACTTTTTTTTCTTTTCATGCCTACTTTAAAGTAATATTTATAAAAATCAGAGGCCGGTGTGACTATTATATAATTTCAACACATATTAAAGTGAGTTTATGCTAATTAAAAGTTTTTTTAAATTCTCTACATCGTGCTTTAACAAACATTGTTAGAGAAGAAAGAGGCCTTAAAATACAGGCAAGTAGTTGAATATAAACAGGTTAGGGAATAAAAGTCATCAAAAGTTTTGTCAGTGGTGCACGCCTCTAATCTCAGGACCCAGGAGGCTGAGACCAAAAGACGTGCAGGTTCCAGACTAGCCTCAGCAGTTAGGGAGACTCCCAACAACCTAGCAAAACCCTGTTTCAAAACAAAAGATTAATAGGTAAAGGGCCGGGGATGGTGCTCAGACATAGACTGCCCCTGGGTTTGATTCTTAAGATACATTGGAAGTTGGAAATTTATTTTGAAAAATGCTTACATAACTAAACTCAATGTGAGTCCAAAGAAAAATTTTGATTTGGGATTTTTTTTTCAACTTCTGTTTACCAGAGGAAGGAGACATTGGCACATTCAGCAGAATATTTCTGAACTGTGTTTTTAGAAATTCAGGTTTTAAATTTACAGGCAAGCATCACTGTGACCCATCCTGTTGGCATTATTATGTGATGTTAATGACTGAGTTTTCAGTAAGGGACATAAGCATTCAATCAAAAATAGCCTAAGTTTGGGGAAAAGAAGGTAGAGAAACAACTTTATTATGGTGACCCAGCTGATGGAAGGAGAGCAGGGATTCTCTGCCTACAGGGCCATCTTGCTGGGAATCTGATTTAGAGATGATGTGTGTGTGTGTGTGTGTGTGTGTGTGTGTGTGTGTGTGTGTGTGTGTGATACTGGGGGTGGAACCCAGAGGCTTTCTACCTCCGGGCTATACTCCCAGACCTTTTTTATATTTTATTTGGAAACAGGGTCTCACTAAGTTGCTGAGAACCTCACTAAGTATCTGAGGCTGGCTTGGAACCTGTGCGATCCTCCTGTCTCAGCCTCCGAAGTGCAGGGATTAGAAGCGTGCACCAGCAAGCCCGGCTAGAGATGATTTACATTAGAGATTATGTAAAACTGTTGCATATGATGCATATCTGATCTTAATCTCCTAGATCTTCCAGTTCTGAAAATCTCAAAAACAAAGATCATTATTTCCTTGGACTTTCCTTGTCACCAGTAGGTTTTCCCAAATGCAGTTCCTTACACATTAAACAATGGACAAGCTAGAGGGACAGCTGCCCCCATGTCCTCTTACCAATCGCTAAACTCTTGGTAGTGAAAGAAAACACATTGCCTGATTATTGTGAAAAACTGGTCACATGCAATCTGGTCACAGTGCTTGGCTTCAAAAGGATCCTGGGCAGCTTAGAGAAACTGAAAATATATAGCTCAGTGGTGGAGTATCCTCTACCAGTAACACACACACACCCACATGTGCACAAAATTACCGTCAGCACCCTCCTCCATTGTGGCAAGATTCTTCCTAGGCATCTAAGGCTAAGGAGATCCTCCATGGTCATATGTGAGATATCTGGGACACCAGTCCTCATGCCCCACAGAGGAGGAATATGGACAAATAGCACCAAACCCTCAATATTTACAGGACTGCTAACACTTTAATTTTGACTCTTAGATTCCAGAACTAATTTATGTCTGAGAATGTCCAAAACCTGAGGTAGAATGGGCTATCTGCTCTTTTAATCCTAAGCCAAGAATTCAATAACATATACCAGAATGGGAAGGCAATCGGGGAAACTACAGTAAACCCAGGTTTCTTCAACTAAGCATGTAAGTCCCCAAGAGGGGCACCTCCCCTCCCCTATATGCATCACTGAGGGAAAAACTGGGTTTTTTACATGTAGTGCTGTTTTAGGGCACATCGTAGAAGACTGGCATTCCAAGGTAGCACTACTCTAAAAAGACACCGTTGCTATTTGGGACTAATACAGAAGGTTGCCTTTTCAGAAGGTTGCTTTTTAAAACCTGTTTGTGCTTTGGAATTGTCCTAAATATGTGGTAAACCCTTTTCAAATCTGCTTATTCAGCTTAATAGTTCCTTTGTGGCTTCTAAATAATGTAAGAATTTGATTCATTTGATTTAAAAATCTGAGTTGTGGAGTAATGAACTAGATGTTGTATTCAATCGAAACTGCCAATACTGCAGAGGTTATTAATCTCACATGGCATTGGAATGAACTGAATTCCCATGCTAGCTTAAACGTCAAAAGAAGGAGAGAAAAAGAAATCACTTCCAAAAGTTAGAGGAAGCACTTTGACGATTGCTAGTGACCCTGGATGTGATATTTAGTTTATAGATAGGCACAACTTGTTTTTAAACCAAACACTGTAACTCTTAGCTTTGCACTTTAATTTTAAACAAATCTTATTCTCTGACTTGTCTGTGAAATTCTACCTATACCCTGATAGGGTCTGTAGTGACTGTGAGGCACAATGTCAAGTTTAGAAGCCATATACAACATATATGTTTAAGAACTAAACACTTCTCTTCACCATTGACTCGACCCCTTTAAAATAACTGTCACCTTCTTCAAATACTTTCACTAAGTAAAAAGTCAATTGGTAGTAAGTGGTGATGAGGAAAATGTCGTGTGATTAATGCGACAGTTTAGGCTGTTGTGATTAGTCACAGGAAAAACAGTTAAACTTCCTCCCCAAGAAACATGGTATGTTAAAGGCAAATGGGCTGCCTGAGGCCCACTAGGAAGAAATAGTTGGGCAGTGTTAAAAGCTGCCTATTGATTTGTGCCCCGACTGAAAGCCATGTGCTGATGTAAATGAAAATGTGTCAAGAGTTGATATCGATTTTTTTCTTAAATCAGACCATCTCTGGGGAAATACTGCTAGCCACACTACTGCTCTTGTCTATGAGTGAAATAAGTTTTCTTTCCACAAGACTACACATGTCCAGACATCACATTTTTCTCTGGAACTGAGGTATGGTGGGATGCTAGTCCCACCACAATCTCTGCTTGGAGAAACTTTCCCAGAGTACCTATTTTCAGGAGTAAAATATGAAAGCGAATGTAAAGTTTGTGTGTATGAGGGATGTGTAGGTGTAAGAGAACATAGACCCATGCCCACCTACCTACAAATAGGCCATTTGTCTGTGGCTCATAACACACATGGAGGCTTACAGGAATTTTCATTCCATGTATTCCAAAATGAGCCATTCTTGAAAGGTAAATTTATTTTTAAAATCCTATTTGTAGATAACCACAATATATGATAAAAAGGGTATGAGCCATAGAATTGGGGCCTTTCTTCTCCCCAGCCTATTGGAAAAACTAGACACATTTTACACCTCCCTTAGGAGTATTTTCTGGAGCTGCGCCTTATTCATAGACCACAGTGCTTGTAAATATTGACTAACCATATAGAAAAAGGCCAAGAATCATAACAATCCTGCAGCTTTAGATCAAACCTGTGGAGATTTCAACTGCTTAGGTAAGGCTGCACTGTTTGACTCAGCTGAGGTAAGTCATGGAGTCTAATATCAGGCAGTTAGAATGGAAAACTAATATGGAAGGGGAGAGAGGTCATCATTTGCCAATGTAGGTAAGTTATTTGGACTCAACTATTGGGATTAGAGAAAACCCTAATAAACTGATAAGGAAAATAGAGTAATTTCCTCTATGGTAGTTAAGAGACCTAAATCCACTTGGTTTGATCCATTAGCCTTGGAACACGCACAATGATGAAAACTTCATCCTGCAAATTGGTTAATTTTTGGTTGATTACTCAGCAACCTCTGGCATACTCTACATTTATCCTATCTTGTATGAGATTAAAGAAAAACAATGATCTGAAATAGAATTTAGTGGAGCAGTAACTATTAGATGCAATAATTGCATACTAAGTGTTCTGCCTTAAAATTTAGGAATATGTAGCAAATACTTCTCAAGGCTGGTTTATTACTAGAAACGGGAAGACAGACGAGGTGACAAATGATCTAAGTGAATGGAAATTTTCAATTACGGCCACAGTCTTAAAATACTACAATTAATCTATAACTCTTAAAACAAGTACAGATTGCTGGCCCTGAAGCCTGACTAATAAACCAACGTTTATTGGATGATCCTCTGGGGGATTCCTGAAGCTGAACAAGAGCAGCCATTCCTGCAGCCTGGAAAACCTGGGCGAACCCAGAGACCCTTACCTGTGATGAATCCTAGATCAGCTCCTCACTGCTCTGCCTCCGGCAGTGCCTTGTACAGCTTGTCCCATGTTGTTATTTAACTTTGACTATATGTTTATTAAGCATCTCCAAAAGGACAATAAGCTGAATAAAGTCAGAGAACATGCACTGTAGTTGACATGTTGCCAGAAGCACATAACTATAACTGCTCAAGGAAAAAATGCACAAATATACATATGCCTGTATAGGCATAAGCACCCACGTATATATGATGTGTATATGCAAGATAAGCTAGCCTCCCTATGACATTAAATTACATAATCAAGCCGGGCGTGGTGGCACACCCTTGTAATCCCAGTACTTGGGAGACTGAGACAGGAGGATTACAGGTTCACAGCCAGCCTTAGCTACTTAGTGAGACCCTCTGCAACTTAGTGAGGCCCTGTTTCAAAATAAAAAATCGGGCTGGAAGTGTAGCTTGGAAATAGAATGACCCTAAATTCAATCCGCAGTACTGCAAAAAAAAATTCCATAGTCACTTTTCATATTTAGACCAAAGAAATACATACAAATGGCCTTATGAAATTTTTCACTCTAGAAAATCTTATATTAACTGAGAGAAGTTTTAAGAATAAAAATAAATGCTTTCCCTTTCTTCTTTTAGTTTGTATCTGCTTAATATGCCCATCCATCAAATAGTTCCTAATTGCCTTTATCTCTTGCTCAAGCATATAAGTATCACTTTCATATTATTTATATATATATATATATATATATATATATATATATATTCTTATATAAATCCTTGAGATAATGAGATAAAATAGTTTGAGAATGAACATAAAATCTAGAAACATAGATTAATTTACCATCCATATAAAATTTAATATCAATAAATAATTTGTTAGGCATTTGCTTGTGCTTCCAAATTTAATTGCCACTTAGTATTTTCAAATTTATTATCTAAAAGTGTAACTTTAACAAACTAACTGATCTTCCTTTTGTGTGTGTGTGGTACTAGGGATGGAACAGAGTCTCACTGAGTTATGGAGGGCCTCACTATGTTGCTGAGGCTGGTCTCATACCTGTGATCACCCTGTCTCAGCCTCCAAAGTACTAGAATTACAAGCATGTCCCACCATGCCCGGCCTAACTGATTTGAGTTACCAAGCTGAAAGCTTTTGTTTGATTGGGGTTTTTGTTTTAAGTAAAAATCAACAAAGATTCTAGCAAGAGAAGTTTTGCAACCCAAAATTTCCAGGTTAAGCAAAAGATTATATTAACATTTTCATACTAATTAATTTGATGTTTTTAACATATTCTCTTGCTTACTAAAAAGTCTGAGTTAGAACACTTGTTAATATTTAACTCCTAGCCTTTCCTTTCAGAAACTGGAAAGATATCTTTCCTTTTTAAAGTATTAGAGAAAGGGGGCAAGTAAATGTCTGTAAACAAGTCATATGTTTGTCTTTGGCATGTAGGGAAGAAACAGGAAAAGCATACATATCCATAAACCTAAAAATAAAAATGAATTATCTACTAACCCACAAAACTCGTCATTACATATTTTGTCCATTGAGAGTAGAGTTAAAAATCTTTATTTGAAATCTTAGTTGGAAATTAACAGGCTAAGAAAGAAAAAAGTGAGAATGTATGCTATACTCTGATATAAAGAAAAAAGGGAAAAGGAGAAAGGAGAAAAGCTATGGAAACTTAGCTTCTCGTTCTCATCGCCCACACCTCCCACCCCCCCAAATAATTACGACAACTTCAATTCAAAGGGTTCATTTTTTTCAAAGCACAAAAAGACTCCAAATATAGCTCTACATGGAATTTTCAGATTTTTTTTTTTGCCACGGTGTTTGAAAAATAGATACAAAAAACAGAAACAAACAAAAAATATGTAATGCATTTCTCTTATAATTTGATCATATCTGAGTCTGTGGGAATAAACATAAATCACAATGTACTATATAATGGATGGTTAAATATCTGATATTTTCTTCCCTAGTAATAATGTTCTTGTCACATATATAATTTAATGTCACAGGGCAAAAGTCTTCAAGCAAGTTTTTCCTTTTACAGGCCTTAGAACAATAAATAGAAAATGTCCTAATTAATTACATGTAACCTTTTTCTTTAGTACATCTGTATTGGACCAAACTTTTTATGCAGTCGTTTAACTGGCAATATATTAGTATTCACAATTTAAATTTTTGTTTTATATATTTTGTTGAATATAGATAAACAATATATTATCTAATTATCTATTTGTATATCTTTGTGAACCTATGACATAAACATATAGAGCTATTCATATCAATAAATAATAATCCATTGATATGATAGAATAATCAAGTGGAGAAAAATTAATCTTTTGCTTTGCGTTACTCAGGAAGAAAGGAAGTCAGGAAACTAGATTAAGTTCTCTTTTTTCTTTTTATTACACTAAAGAAATTGAGTGTAATGAAGCACATTATGCCTTTTCTCTATCGATGCATATTTACATTTGCATTTCTAAATTATTTAACAGAAATACATTTTTAACTCTAGAAAACCTTAAAATAATAAAGTTCCATTTTCAGACTTTATACAAACATGCAAATGTTAATGTGAATAAGGTATATTCTTTAAATTACAGAGCATTTGTATTCATTATTTATTACCCTGCTGTGTTAGGCTTCACAATTGTGGAATATTAGGGGGCCCCCTAGTGGCATCTACATTCTTAGTAAATTTCCAAAATAATAGGTGTTCTTTCTTTTCCTTATTAACTACCTGGACCAGTTTTGATACCTAAACATATTTTGCTAACTTTTTCCTGTAGTTTTTCAGCCAAAAGTAAATTCCTTTTGTGTCCCATATATATCTTGCAAGTTCAGGACATCAAAAATGTAATAATAATATCATCTCTAGTTACTCAAATGCTCAATTTCTAAAACCTCTTTTTTTATTTCTCATCTTGTGATCTTTTCATTCATCTCAGAAACAATTTAAAGATTTGCTAAGAAAAATATTTTGTGGGAAATAAAATGTCTACATCTTTCTAAATTTGCACATCTATCCAAATAGATATTAGTTTCATTTTTACTGTAATAAAGAGGCATATTTTTTTATTTTTTATCCAGCCAAAAAAAAAGGATATACAAAATGATACTTCAACTGCACCGGGCAGCCATGTAGCATACTTAGAACTTTCAAAGCTTGCTATCAGTTAAGGGTATAGTTTGATAACGTGCTGAATAATGATGTCCCCTTGGATGAAATGAACAATTAGAAGTAGTTTTGATGAATTTTCAACTGAATCCCCACAAAACTTCTGTCCTGCCCTTTTTAATAGGTGAACTATGGGTTCACTGGGAATTTTTAGTACCTCTATGGACTCTTAAAGGGTGAAATGTAATTGGTCTCAGTAATAGTGAACAGAGCTGGGTGTGGTGGCACACGTTTGTAATCCTAGTACTTGGGGGACTGAAACAGGAGGATTGCAGGTTCAAAGCCAGTCTGGACAACTTAGCGAGGCCTTCTGCAACTTAGTGAGACACTGTTTCCAAATAAAAAATAAAATCAGGTTGGGGGTTTAACTCAGAGGTAGAATGCCTCTGGGTTAAATCCTCAATGCCAAAAAAAAAAAAAAAAAGGAAGAAAGAAAAGAAAAAGAAATGGTAAACAGCACTCTTCATAGGGAAAACAACCTTGACAGGAATCAAGAGATGAAAGTAGCATGAATTTTCTCTGAAAATCGTACTCTCAACTCTCAGCCTTATTGGAGTACAGAGTGAGGGCTGGGTGAATAGTCCAACCAGACTGTGGAAGGCTTTGGGGGCTATACCGAGGGGTTTTGAATTTATCATAAACTCAATAGAAAATATTTTAAAATCAGTCACATTTTTGTTTTAGGAAATCCATCTGGGAAGAGTAGAGGAAAATTTTGAGAGGAAATGAAATCCAAGCCAGTGTGAACCTTCAGTTCAGCCAGGAGATGATAAGCTGGTAGAAAAAGTTATAAAGTTGCCTCTGCAGGAAAGTGAGGTCACTCTGGGCCACCAGTGCTGTGAACAGTGACAGAATTAACGCAGGCCTAGCAGAGGCCCTGCACTGCCCTGCCTCTGCTCAGCACCCACCAGTATTGTGCTCTTTGGTTATTGGCTTGGCGATACTCCGTCCTTTCTTCCTTAAGGTTACAGAGTCCAAATTTCAAATCTTTGGAGGGTATGAAGCATGGAAAAGAAGACCTGGGTAAGAGGTAGGATCCAGGAACATGTAGCGTGCTTAGATGATAGATGATAAGTCATAAGGGACAGGGAGAATCCCAGAAACACTTGTAGGTTTCTGGTGCGATGACTGGAAAGATGGATATACTAGTCACTGCTTATAGAGCCAAGAAAAGAAGAGGAGCAAAGTGAACTGTACTAGTTTTCTATGCTGCCTAATGAATTCCGCAGCTTAAAACACACATTTTTATCCCATCATCCCTGTGTCACAAGTCTGGCCCTGACTTAGCTGTGTTTCTCTGCTTCTGGAAAGTGTCCACCAGGGCTTAGGGCTCATCTGGAACTCAACTAAGGGAAAGACATGCTTCCCTGCTCGTGCAGTGACTGACAGTATTCAGTTTCTAGCAGCTGAGGGTTCAAAGCCAGCATCAGGGAGGAAGACTCTAGAGCAAGCCTACTAAAAGGAATTTCATAATGTAATCATATCTTAACAGTGACATCCCATCATATTTGCCATATTCTACTGACTAGCTGTAAGTCATGGGCCTTACCCATATTTAAGGGGAGGGGATCATAGTAAAGCATGAATATCATGGGTCAAGGATTATGAGAACCATCCTGACTGTCTGTGAGTCATTTTATGTTTACAAAATGTAACACTTTGGACTGCCTTTACCTCCAACTCAAATAAATGGAAGAAAATAACTATACTATAATGTGGAGTACAATTACAAAGGTTTGAGGTTATTAGAATAAGAATACATGTACCAAAAATATCCACCACATAGGGATGAGAAAAGGTATAGCTCTATTCTTTCTGATCTTCTACACACAGTCAGGGAGGTGTGTATCATACATTGTATATTTTCATTAAAATTTGTTCTTCAGCATCTCATATACCTTGAGAAATATCAGCTTATGTTTGGAAGTTTAAAAGAGCAAATTCAAGAATACTTCATTCTAAATGACATTTTATAACATTTTATTCTTGCTTTCCTGTATACCATGAAGTTTGACTTGTGACTATTTAGTGAAATATTGGAAAAGACTAGCTTGTTGACTTTTGCACCACTTCTTGCACTACCCTAAAGAAACCCAGACTTTTTCAAACAAGGGACAATTCTAAAATGGCATATAAATATATTTTATCAACTCTTCTTCCAGGTCCTGATGACATTTTTATTAAAAATACTTCTTTGTACAACCTTTCCACCCTTGTTCAAACTGTCCTTACTGTCTCAACTCTGGATAAATCAGCATCAGCCCCCTACCGGGTATCTTTATTCAATATCTCCAACCCTTTGTCAGTGCTATTCAATATTGAATTTTCCTTCGCTATGAGCAGCTTTTAGCAGCTGCTTTTGAAGTTGTTCTATAGTCACTTTGTGCTTGTATTCCATTTCCTACACTATCATCTGCACGCCATGTCTGCAAGAAAATCTATTATCTAATGTTTTTTATATACTCTATCTAATTTTTGTCCTTTAGAACAAATCAGCCGGGCGTGATGGCGCATGCTTGTAATCCCCGCACTTGGGAGGCAGAGACAGGAGGATCGTACAGGTTTTGAAGCCAGCCACGCGCACTGGCTTAGGAGACCCTGTTTCCAAATAAAAATGTAAAAATAGGTCTGGGAGTGTAGCCCGGAGGTAGAAGGGCTTCCAGGAACCCCAGTAACACCAAAAAAAAAAAAAGAACAAATCAAATCATCTTTTCCTTTTCCAAATAGTCCTATCATGGCCCCTACATAAGGCTAGCTTGTTTCTTTTTATTATCTCAGCTCAGATTATACCCCAGCTTGGATTGACCATGGCCCTGCCACTATCCATGGCCTAAATCACACATAGACATTGCAGAATGGGAGGCCCAGGCAAAGAGCAAGGGGAAGCCAGATGCATGCAACAGAAAGAGAGAAAGACAAGTGAATTTATAACAGATCTAAAGAAGCAGCAGTCAAGGCCAAGCAGGTGTTTGGAGGAGGATGGGCAAATGAGCAGTGATGTTATCATAGTCTACAAGTCAAAACCAGTGCAAACCAGTTAGGTTAGCTGGGACAGATGTAAATACAAGGGGCCAAAAAGCAGAGAGACAGGTAGAAGTATCCATGAAAACAAAATCCCAGAGAACAAAAGAGGCACCGGGCCAGTGTTCTCAGGCTCTGTAAGGAAGAGCAAGCAAAGCAGGTGGACAGAACCGTGTTCAAAAAGAGCAGCTTAGTAAGAAAGGTAGAATCCACCAGACACCCAGCTTCTTCAGTGACTCACTGTATCTCCTGTAGAGGCAACATGTTGCTTATGAGAGTAACAGTACTTGACACCACCCAGGTTAAGGATCAAATTTCTCTTCTACCAGCATTAACTGTGTGACCTTGGAGTCCTTATTAAGTTTCTCTAAGCTTCAGTTCACTTACTTATGAACTGTAGAAAATTATTTTAATACCATGGGGTTATAATAATTAAATGTGATCACATATATATGAGATGCCTGACAGCTGGCAAGTGTACAACATACTGCTTCTTATTGTTTTATTTATATTTTTATTTTTCCATCTTCCAAAACTAAAATGGCTATAGTTATAATCCCTCAACCTTTCATGAGGTCTGTGTGGCTTTCTCTAAGCCCCACGGGCCCCCCAGATCAGCCCCATACATCGTGTACTTCTCATGGGATGTTATGTCAACAAGCTAAGTTTTGGGTTTTCTAAGTTATTTTCTCCCATGATACTATGAACTCCTTGAGGAGAGGCTTCCCAGTGTGAGCTCATCCTAAAACTCAGCTAGCACCTGCGCTGTATAGAATTTCAAGTTTGCCCACCCTTTTATTTGTTCGTTCATTCATTCATTCATTCATTCATTCATTCATATAACAGGGTATTGAGCACCCACTACTAAGATACACTAGGGACATAACAATAATTTAAAAATCTGGGCTTCCTGAAGGTAGGCATGGATACTTTCACTAACTAGCATTGCAAATCCTAAAATGGGAAGGCCCAAGAGATGATCTAGTCCAGGGCATCAATTTGAAAAGGTGAAATTGAGGATCAGGGAAATAATGCTGGCTTTTGATTTTTTTTCTTCATTGGCCATCTCTTGGCCTGTTGACCTACTGTAGTTTTGAAAATCTAAAGTAGAGAAGTCTAAGGTGGTTTTCACTGAGTTTGGAAGTGAATTGTTTTGCCTTCTGCCATATCATCCTGAAACTGAGCCCACTCCTCTCAGAGAACATTGCCAACAAGTGTGCATGTCATGGCTTTCCTGCCAGTTTGTACCAGAAAACTCACAAGAGTTCTGTATGGCTACTGAGCATGTTACCTAGTGTGAGAAAGTGAAAAAAAATCTGATGTAGTAAGAAACACAGATTATTTAAAAGGAATGCAAAGATGATTTTTGCTTTCTGTGCTGGCAAGAGAGACTGAGATGGTGGTCCCCCAATGGTCATTCTAGACCAATGCTTAGTCTACTTTGAAAGGACATGTGTAACCATTTGTAAATAGAGGTGCATTTGGAATCAATAGTATAAGACTGGCTTCTGAAGGCTCAGTGACTTGAACCAAATTGTTTATTCAACACCCTTCAGTACTTGATCCACAAACTTACTTCAAGATTAGCATGCCAAGGTGAAGATTAACACTTCTAGTTCAGCAGGGCTAATGAGACATGACTTATTAATCCTACAAGAAAATCTTAATTAGACACTGGAGCACTGCTTGTTTCATTGTTAAATATTACCCAATCCCTGAAGAATTGGAAAATAAAAAGGGACTGAAATAGAAAGTGGTGTTATAATTAAGCCCTTGAAATAAAAGCAATAATTTTTCTCTGCATGGAAAGTATTTGTCACTTTTTCCCTAAATAACTAAGTATTAGCATATGTAATAAAAGTTTGGTATAAACATTCTTGAAATAGTTAGTCATGTGGACAGCAAAGAAGTAGATTATGATTCACAAGAATTCTCAAAAAAAAAAAACAATTTTATTGAGTTTCAGCTGCAGCAATGTTTGTTGGTCATGGTCCAGGTTAATTATCAAGATAATTTCATGATTTACTTTTTGATCATTTAATAGGTTCATCTTATGAAGATATACTGTTCTTTAACACTACGATTGCATGTTCAAATATTTTGGAATTTCTTAATTTTATCTTACTGGCACTTTAATTTCTCAATCTGCACATCATACCTAAAAGAAAGTGGAGGGAGGGAGGAGCAGGTTTACAATATGAGGAGATAGTAGGCATTTACTCAAGCTTCCTGAATTTAAAAAGATAGAATATGGCACACTCATGGCAATGTGCATGATCATGGTAACGTGTATTCCCACAATCTTTGGTACTCTATTTTTTTTATTAGAGGGTTAAAGATATGTATAGAAAAAAAGGAAAAGAGGGGGATATCATTGTGACATTCCTTTACAGGTCAGAATAAGTCCCCTGGATAAGTTATAGCTAGGAAAATATGTTAGCACTTTACATACAATTAGTTACAAGGTATACTAATAAACCAGACTGTCAAATTATGTCAATCGCATCTAAGTAACAGTAAGCCAATTGCCTTAGACAGGTGGAAAATGTGTAAGATGCATGGATCTCCCATGTAAGCACCTCAACTAAGACATTGATTAATTTTGTCCTACTTATTCTGTTTAAAGCCATAGGTTGCATTCCTTTTACCTGCTTTTTTAAGACGAGAAATCATTAAAGCCTAAATCTCACATTTCAAAGTCACTGAGCTTTTGAAAGTCTCCTAATCTTTGGCAGAAGGGGAATTCCATGTGTGTACAGGATTGACAAAGAAATGTCAGTGACTTCCTCAACACCGCTTGACATATGTACTCATGAATGCATCGTGAGTATCCCTGATACAGAGTTGGGGAGCCAGGTTAGCCATTATTCATGGTTTTGTTACAATGGGCATATGGATGGATGGATGGATGGGTGGATGGATGGATGGATGGATGGATGGATGGATGGATGGGATACTAAAATAAGTTATTTTCTTTCCATACATACTAAACCAAAAAGGTTTTTAAGAGAATATTCTAAAGAATAAAGAAATTAGCTTGTGAAATTGAGCTCATACCATTGGCCAGTTGCTTCTCTCTGTTCCGTGGCCACCTGTCATACTCATTGCCTCAGCCATAATGAATGTGCATTCTTACTCAGAAGTAATGATTGGAAATCATGGAAACAATCATAACAGAAGATACTCACAGCTCCAACACATCTTAGCTATATGATATTAGGTCAGTTTCAAGATAATTTATGTGATTTTTTGGTTCCATATTTCAAAGTAGAAGTACTAATAAAATCAAATATGTTTGCTTTGAGAATTTGATGCTGAATGTAGGAGTAGTGCTTGATAAAATATCAAGCAACAAATAAATATATGAAGGGGAGCAGGACATGAAAGAATGGGGTACCAATGAAAATCCATCACCTCTATTAAAACAATCACTAAATCATATACATACTTTGTTATGTGCAGGTAAAGGGCAGCGAGGTAAGCACTAACCAACTTGGAGAGCATTTCTTTCCTGGTTAGGAAGGAAAGGTATAATTTACTCTTGTAAATCTACCTGTGCCTAGATGTCATTGCTAGAGAAAACTAAATGGCTAACTTAATGGCTGACCAAAATGTATTTATCAGTGCATTATAATTATATATTAGAGTGAGGTTCAAAGTAATGCAGACATACATACACATGACACTTGGTGTATTTCCCTCAGCATTCACCCCACTCCCCCTCTCTCTCTTCTCTACATGTTAATGAGATTGGTAGTGATACCTACATGTATGAACATAACATTACTGGAACTATTTTCTTCCTCAATTATTCTTTTCTTTTCCCTGTCTCCCTTCCCCAATCCCTTCCATTATTCTACTGGTTCCCCACCTCATTTATCTGAGAAACCTTTTATTTCCTATTTTCTCTTAGCTTCCACATGAGACTAGACTTAAATATAGGTCTTAGGGCTGGGGATGGAGCTCATTAGTATAGGCCTTGCCTGGTGTGCATAAAGTCATGGATTCAATCCCCAGCATTACACTAAGTAAATCTCCTAATTGTTTCCCAACTTTTCTTCCTCTCTATATGTGGCAGATTAGAAATGGCACTACCCTGGAATACAGGATATTTTATAGTCTAGTTTGCACTCAGTAGGCATGCTGACAATGCATTGTTCATTCATTCATTCAGCCAGTGGTTACTGACCTCTTAAGTGTCCTTCATGTGCTGAGCACAGGAGATGGAGCAGCACACCTCTCACGTCGCTTCCCACCTAGAGTGGCTTGCTGCATTTCCCCAGCCTTCCTTCCATCTGCAAGAACAGGCAAATGAGTATGATGTTCTCTACAGTCAATTCAGTTCTAATGCTCCTGGTTTGTTTTCACTTTATAGATTTTCATTCTTTTCTTTTTTTCTCCAAAGACTTGTAAAATCTTGCTGAGCCTTTCATTAAATTATTTAAAATATTTACATTAATCTGTAAGGCATATATGTGGGGGGTATGTGTATCTATGTGTGTATTTACACAAGTAACATGTCTACATGTATATACGCACTTATTTCCTAAATAAAATTCCTTCATTTATTTTATGCATTACATATTTTTGAGTCATTAAAAGAAGTTTCTTGGTTGAAGTTACTCTTTGAAAAGGTATATTATATAATCCTTATCCTCTAAATACTTAGGATGTAATAAAAGAGGCAAAATATATTCACAAATAAGTACATATTAGAATCCTTCCTTTATTTTTTGAATTCTTTTTATACTTTTATTGGTACATTATAGTCTCACATCATAATGTGGTTCATAGTAATATTGACATATTATTCTTCCTTTAAGGGAAAGAAATTCTTGTCAATCTATGAGATCATAGAAATTTTTCTTATAGGCAGTATAGCTAATCATGGGGTTGGAAGAAGGGACAAGATATTTGTAATCAAAATAAAAGGAGAATAAATCATCTAGGAAAAAGGGACAAAGGACAAGAAAAAGAAAACACTGGGTTTCTGAGAAAATACTGGCCATGGTGGGCACTTCCTCTATGAGACATGAAATTGGGGCTTGTGGAGTAGATTATAACAAGATATGGCTCACGATGCCAAATTCAGGTGCCTGACTTTATGCTCTAGGCTAGCACAATCTAAAAGGTAATATTACCAGCCTCAAATGCAAATCACAAGTGTAGTTTAAGTTTTAAGGAAAAGAGAAAAGAAGCCGGCAAAATTATCTGTAGTGATATATTTCTTTTGCTCAATATGACAAAATATCATTCCAACATACAATCATAATATTTTGCATTCTTCTTTTTAATATTATGTCTTCGAAATCCAGTGGGTATTTAACATAGTTGGCATACCTCAATTGGTGCTAAGGGCTAAGAGCTAGTGACTACTGACCATTGTACTGGAACATGTACCTCTAAGCTATGGAAAAATATTGCTGGGTTTTAGGTGGAGCATGGCTCAGAAAAAGCAATGTTTAGGCAACTGAATGAGACTTTTGTATAGATATATGTATCAGATTGTGAAGATGTTTGGACACAGAAAGGTATGGTCCTTTTGAAAGATCTGGAATTGAAGGGATTTCAAGTGAACTCTGGAGGCTCTCACAAATGATTTAAAAAAAAATTAGGAGAAGCACTGAATCTACACAGTCCAATTGAAGGTAAAAGTAAGGAGCTATCTGTTCACATATAGTTTAAAGAAAAGAAGCACTATTCTTTTGTATCACCCAATTTTCTTGCTTATCTCACTAGGTCCAGACTCATTTGTGTCACTCAATTTCACAAACAGAGATCAAACAAATACTAATGAACTGTGCTGGTCTTGGGGGGTTATGTTCACATGGATGGTTCTTCTTAAGGTCAGTAACTTAATACTGTGACATTTGTACAACACAGGGCCAAAACCTGTTTTTGAAGTATTTGGAACACAGTATATTCATCCCAGTTCTGCCTGAATGAATCTAGAAAGAATTCCTGGTGCAAGTGTCACCTGACCTGAATAGTGAAGGATAAGTACAGTTTCTACAGATATAAAGAGAGGAATGGGTATCATGGGCAGAAGGAAGAATATAAAGAAAATTAAGAAGGTATCTGGCATGTTTGGGAAACAATATATACTTGCAAAATTTGTAGTCTGGTGGACCTATCTTCAGAAATAAAGCTGGAGCTGAGGGTGCTGGCCCATGCCTATAATCCCAGCATTTTAGGGGGCTAAGGCAAGAGGATCACAAGTTCAAGGTCAGCCTGGGAAACCTAGCAAAACCTTGTCTCAAAAAGTTTTTTTTTTTTTAATGGCTAGGGATGTAGCTCAGTAATAGAGCATCTCTACCCCTGGTTTTGATCATTAGGGAAAGGAAAAAATTCCAGGAAGGGGGAGGGTAAAAAAAGAGGGTTAGGGGGATAAATCAAGGGAAAACTGAAGGTAAGGAGAAATCTATACCTAGCTAAATGCACAGCAGGTCAATTCTGCTTCAGAGACCTGGGAGAAAAGGCACTTGCAGAGTCCAAAAGTGAGTACTGGGGCACATAGCTTTGGCTTGAGAAAAATACATGGAAGAGTCAGTTTCTGCGATAGTAATAATGAAGAGAATAGCTTGCAGATTATAACTCAGAGCACTGACTTGGTGTCAGATATAATGATCTGCCTTTCCACTGAAAAGTATTTGACATTTCACTGAATTGACCTTTGCTTGCCAATACCACACTCAATTGCATTATCCTCTCTGTTCAAAGTTGAAGCATGAGAGCTAGTATTGTTATGGGTACAATGTATTTCATGAAGGTGAGCTTTTACTGTCTGGCGCTTAGTATTCTCTGAACAAAATGCTTCAGGGGAAAAAAAATCACTACAGTTTTTTTTTTTTCCTTTAAAGCTACAGAAGATGAAGAAATATATTTGTATTGGTGTTCTATTGATACATAAATAACCACAAGTATAACTTAGAGCAACAGGCATAGTTTTCAGAAGTCTAGGCATACTCAACCAGATTCCCTGCTGAGGGTCTCATTAGACTGAAGTCAAGTTATTAGAGGAAGGGGACTCTTTTCTGGAAACACTATCTACTTCCACTCATTCTTGCTGTTGGCAGAAATCATGGCCTTGTAAGCACAAGGAAGGATATCCTGGTTTTATTTCTAGTTATTGGTTGGAGATCACTCTCAGTTCCTAGACGCTGCTTTCCAAATGCTTGCATCTTCAAGCTAGCAAAAATATGTTCATCCTTCACTTGCTTGGGCTCCCTAGACCACTTCTTCTACTTCCAGCTAGAGAAAACTGACACACAATTTCTTTGAATGTCTATAAAAGGATAAATTTCTCCTGGTTAAGGAGGAGGGTGAACAAGAAATTTATAAAAGCTGAAGAGAAAAGAAATAAAATGAATAGACTCATTTCTGGCAGTAAGGTAGAGTAGTTACCCTCTCTCACACTGTTGAAATAATTAAAATATTTGAGTAAATTATTAAAATATATCTGTAAGTACATATCTATACCTATGAAGCTGCTTGAAAATAAAAAAGCAGCAAGGTCCCCAAATGAAATCAAATCAGGAAAGAAAATTGGTAAGAAAATTCCAAAATAGATATTGCTCTGAAAGTTTATTCCAAACTGTAGAATCCTCTGCTTCCAATTTGATGGTTGGATGGGCCAACCTGTCAGATAAAGCCTTGTACCTGGTCAGTCAGTGCAAGTAATCCAGTAGGAGGACTTCATAAAACTAATATTCTAAAGGGCTCTACTGTCAATGTAAGGATGAATTAGAAATAATTCTAATACTTCATGATGGATCCAATTTTGGCACAGAGCAAGAGTACAAATGCTCTGAAGATCAGTAAAGACATTGACTCCCACATGATAAGTTTCTAATTCACACTACCTGTGTGATCTGAAAAACCTCAAGCATGATCCAAAAAGACCATGTCCTAAGACAACTGGAAGAAGAAAATTTATAGCTTCTATTAAAAAAATAAAATGAAGTTGGCAAAAAAGTCTGACCTTGGGCCTGGCGTGGTGGCGCACGCTTGTAATCCCCGCGCTTGGGAGGCTGAGACAGGAGGATCGCGCAGGTTCGAAGCCAGCCTCAGCTACTTAGTGAGGCTCTCAGCAACTTAGTGAGACCCTGTTTCCAAATAAAATATAAAATGGGTCTGGGAGTATAGCCCGGAAGTAGAAAGCCTCTGGGTTCCACCCCCAGTACCACCAAAAAAAAAAAAAAAAAGTTTGACCTTGGGAAAAAGTGGTAAAATTCAAATAAAATATAGAGGTAATTAACAGTAACTTACCAATGTTAGTTCTGTAGTTGTGACAAATGCTGCAGAATAATATAGACTATTAACCACAGGGAAAACTGTGTGAGGGCATATGAAAACTTTTTTTTTTTTTTTTTTTTGGTGGTACTAGGGTTCCTGGAAGCCCTTCTCCCTCCGGGCTACACTCCCAGACCTATTTTTTATACTTTTTTATTTGGAAACAGGGTCTCCTAAGCCAGCGCGCGCGGCTGGCTTCGAACCTGCGCGATCCTCCTGTCTCTGCCTCCCAAGCGCGGGGATTACAAGCGTGCGCCACCACGCCCGGCCTGAAAACTTTTTATATTAAAAAGTTTTAATTTTATAAAATAAAAATTTTATTAATTTGTATTGGTGCATTGTAATCATGCACCATAATGAAATTCAGAGTGGTAGAGACATATTTGCACACAATACTTGGTGAGATTCTCCCTGGCTCCCACCCTATCCCCTCACCTTCCCTGTGCATGACACTGAGTTTAGCATTGATAAATTTGTGTATGTACATTATGTCCACTAAAGTATCTCCCAGGTGGGCGTGGTGGCACATGTTTGTAATCCCAGCATTTGGGAGGCTGAGACAGGAGGATCGCAGTTCGAGGACAGCCTCAGCTACTTAGTGAGGCCCTTTGCAACTCAGTGAGTCTCTGTTTCAAAATAAAGAATAAAAAATAGGGCTGGGGGTGTAGCTCAGAGGTAGAATGCCGCTGGGTTCCATCCCCAGTACCGCAATAAATAACAATAATAATAATAATAATAATAATAATAATAATAATAATGTATTTCCCTCACCGAGTCTCCATCCCTTCACCCAAATTATTATTGCTGTTTTTGTTGTTGTTGTTGTTGTTATTATTATTATTATTATTATTATTATTATTAGGTACTAGAGATAGAACCCAAGGGCTTTCTACCTCTGGGCTACACTTCCAGACCTATTTTATATGTTGTTTGGATACAGGGTCTCACTAATATGCTGAGAGCCTCACTAAGTAGCTGAGGCTGGCTTCAAACCTGTGCGATACTCCTGTCTCAGCTTCCCAAGTGCTGGGATTACAAGTGTGCGCCACCACGCCCAGCTACCATCCAAATTATTTTTAAAAGAAAGAAAATACATCATTCAGAATGTCAACAAATAAAGTTCCTTTTAAAGTGAACTTTACAGAGTGACAGATCACAAAACAGACAAGGAAGTATGACACTGTAAATAAAATAGCAAAGAACAAAACAACACAGACAAAAACCGCAGATCACAAAGCTTTCAAATACCAATTTTTTTCATAGAATAAGGACATTTTCTAAAAACTTGAAAATACGAATAGGAAACCTGAAGCCATAAAAATTAAGAAATATATTAGCACAGTATTAGATATTGAAAAATGATATATAATAATTGAAAATATATAATATATGTGTTATCTAGCCTGTTAGATACAGTGAAGATTGTGAACTAGAAGATCATTCCTTAGGAACAAACTGGAATGCAATTCAGATAAACAATGAAGCAGAAAACATAAAACATAGCAAACAGTTGTGGGAAAGAATAAGAAGGCTTAGCATGTGTCTACCCAGAGTCTCTGGAGACAGTAGAGATAATGGAGATGAGGAATATTCAATGAGATAATATGGATTTTCCAAAATTGTCAAAAGATACCAATCCTGAGAACCAGGAAAACTAGTGGATCATAACAAGACAAATGAGATGAGGAATATTCAATAAGATAATATGGATTTTCCAAAATTGTCAAAAGATACCAATCCTGAGAACCAGGAAAACTAGTGGATCATAACAAGACAAATGAAAATATATATACCAAGACAAATTATTTTTAAAAAATCTACAGAACACCAAAACAAAAAGATAAGGTCTTAAAAGCAAATAGTTTTCAAGTGATTGATAGTTAATTCGTCGACTTCTAATCAACAGCAATGAAATCCAGAAAACAAGGCTTATTAATGTATTTAATACACATGCTGAAAAAACACTTTGAATTCCATACTTAGGCAATTAAATGAGCATGAAATTCATATGTGAAAACAAACTGAGTGAATTTGTACCCAGAGTCTTTTAGTAGAGGATATTCTATTTAAAATGAGAAATAGCCAAGCATGATGGCACACACTTGTAATCCCCACGCTTGGGAGGCTGAGACAGGAGGATCGCACAGGTTCGAAGCCAACCTCAGCTGGCCTAAGAGACCCTGTTTCCAAATAAAATATAAAATAGGTCTGGGAGTGTAGCCTGGAGGTAGAAGGCCCCTGGGTTCCATCCCCAGTACCACCAAAAATAAATAAATAAATTAATTAATTAATTAAATGAGAAATAAATGATCTGAACATTTTTGTTTTAGATATCAATAACACTACCTAATTAAGTAGAGACAAAGTTTAGACTAAAATAAAAATCTGATCAAAATTAAATTACTGTAGAGAGCCTGGTGTTTGAAGTAATGAGATTATTACCTCTTCCACCTATGGTTTTATAAATTCGGGGATATTTCTTTAAATGGCAAATGAGTATGATGCCAGCAACCAACCTCACAGAGGTATCATATAAGCTAAGCTCTCAATAGTGCCCATTAATGATCTCCGCCACTATTGCTCCTCTTATTCTCTGAGATAATTTTGGGGCTTTTGTAATGGTTTCTCATCAAAAGAGAGCATGAAGCAGTCTCAGAAAGTGATGGGCCGTATGTTTTCTCTCATATGTGGAAACTAGACAGAAATTGGGAAACAAAAGGGCTTCTGGTAAATGAATATGGAAATGAATAGTGAGCGTGGTTTGCGGAGGGCCGGGGAAGAAAAGGAGACCGAATGAAAAACAGTTCAAATAATGTTCTGTACGTATGCCAAGTTATCAGTTCCAATTTCAATAATATGTACGGGGTGGAGAAGGGAGCAGGGTGGAAACTAGAGGGAAACACACCACGCGCTCTGTGCATGTATGTTTCTATCGCTTTGAACCACATTATAATGTATAAAAACAACGCACCAATAAAAGTACATTTTTAAAAAGAGCATGAGGTTCACAACAAATGCAAAGAGCTATATCCATTAACTACCCTGTGTTAACCACTGACAAAGCCTTGTCTTTTCTGGACTCTAGGGAGCCCGCTCTGAGCCCTTTTCTCACCCAGGCCTCAAATCTGCTGGTAAAAACCGCAGACTCACAGCACAGATGATTTCATCCACCGCCCAAAGCGCGCATAGGAGACTGGAATGGCTTCTGGTATGGCTTCTAGTAGCCAAAACTATGTCTCGGGGACGACAGTCCTGCTTAAAATGCCAGCTTGAGACAGCTCAGTGCTGCCAAAGGAATTACTGTTTGTTCCAGCCAAAAGCTCACCAAGGGCTCCTAACATCCCTCTTGGAACAGGTACTTCAAGAAACTCGCAATTATAAATGCTTTCTCTGCCCCTTTGAGGTGTAAATCTAAGAACCTGGAGCTGTCGCTTTGAAATGCCCCCCAGGGGGTATGGAGCCCCTCCCACCCCAGCCTGGAGCTCCTCCTCTCCTCATACTATCCTGAGGGCATGAGAAGTTGGTTTGTGCTCCGCGTAAATGCCAGTTAACAAAGCCAGGTGGCCCAATCACAGCGAGCAGCCCCTCCCACTTTTTGTAGTTTTTCACTCCCCCAACTCTACTGGAGAACCCACGTGGTCCCCCTCTCTGCCCTCTAAGTTTTCTCTTTAATACACCCAGTTACCTCTACACAATTGGCGCAGAGCTTCAATCTGCACTGAAGTCCCTGTCTCCCCCACTCTAGTAATCTTACTCAATAAAATGTCTTTGCCACATTAATGCCCAGCTTTTTTCTTTCTTTCACTCTTTCTTCCTTTCTTCTTTCTCTCTTTCTCTCTCTCTCTCTCTCTCTTTCTTTCTTTCTCTTATTTTATGTACTGGGGAAGGAACCCAGGGGCATTCTACCTCTGAGCTACACCCCCAGCCCTATTTTTTATTCTTTTTATTTTTTTGAAACAGGGTCTCACTAAGTTGCAAAGGGCCTCACTAAGTAGCTGAGGCTGTCCTCAAACCTCAATCCTCCTGTCTCAGGCTCCCAAATGCTGCGATTACAAGTGCGCCAGCAAGCCTGGCTCAGCTTCATTTCTTTAACACCACTCAATAAATGAAAGCTTAATAATGACATTTCAGCGCACTTCCCTGGTCTTGGTGGCATACTTTGCCTCCTTTTCATAAACTCTTATTTTCTTTATATTTTAGAGTTCATTATTAGCCTAAGAAGTTTTTACTGAATACTAAACATCTTAAAATCAGTTCAAGAAACAGACTAAGACTGGTTTTCTCAGGAGAAAACCTTAGAAAGTTCTTCATTTAAACCAAATTTAAATTCACCGTGAGTCTCAACAGCTAACAGATTCTCCAGGAATTACATCATCTGTTGGAGAACACAGCTCAGGGAAGTCTTACAGGTTTTCCCTTTGGAAAGAAAAAGAAATTAGGGGAAATATTTCTGCTTTTGGTTTGGAATGTCAAAACGTTGGTATGCTCAATGAAAAATAGAAGGGCTGAGACAGAAACTTCAGGCAGAAGGAAAATGGAATGGCTGGAATGGAAGAAAGAATCAGGTGACAAAGAACAGATTAGTGGTTACCTAGGATTTGGAAGGAGAGATGGGGGAATGAGGTTACACTGCTCAAGGGAAGAGTACTTCTTTTGGGGTGATGAAAATGCTCTAAAATTGGTTTTGGTGATAAAGGCCCAATTCAACAAATGTATTAATCTGTGGTACATTTTTAAATAGGTGAGTTCCCTGTGGATTGTGTCTCAATAAAGATGACACCAATAAAAAATAAGTAGCGAGTAACAATGTTGATAAATGTAAAAATCTTTAAAAAATTGTTGTGTAAACTAATTGTGATAATGTCTAATGGGAGGTAAAAATCAATCTAGAATGACAATGCTGACCAAAAATTACACATATCTGTTGAGAAGGGATATTGGAATTCATGTTTTAACTTCACAGCTGTCATGATGATTGTTATTCTCAGAAAATATTCAATTAACTGGTTTGTTTCCTCTTTTACTGCCTTTAATGAGTCTATTATAATCCTTGTCATCCTGCAAAGATATTTTTCTGGGAGGCACTGATGATCCAGCCAGAGGGAGAAAATATTAACACTTGCTAATTTCAAATTACTTTACACCTCTTTCATCTCTTCTAAGTCCCATATTTTAACAAAAATTAATTTAGCACTCTTTCAACAACTATGCTACCCAAGGATCAGATTTGCACTAATGAATAAGTATCTAGTCCTAGGACTAAAAATAATGCTAAATCTTCATAAAAGGAAGATTTATTCTTTTTTCCTTAGCATAAACACTAAGGATAAAAACAGCTAGATTCTGTTTTTTACTATCTAGACAGATGTGGGTACCACACCCAAACCAAGACTTCATGTATAGGAAGAAGAATAAAATAGGTTCCTCATATCATTGTTGTGAAAGAACAGAACAATGTTTTAACTGGAGCTTTAAAACCTGCAAAGTACTACACATATAGATGAAATATTATGAAAATTGTGTTTTTGATAATTAAGTCAATAAAGTAATTAAGATAATTAAAAAATCTTGAAAGTTTTGAGGATCAGGAAATTGTGCCTAAACATATTTGCTTAAATTTCCCATTACACATAGTGAATTTTCTGAATCTAACTTGATCATTTCAACATGGAACCTTTATGTGTAGTCAGTCTGCTAGTAGCTTAATTCTTTCTTTTAAATGTTTAATATTTAAATCAACAACCATCATATATATATATATATATATATATATATATATATATATATATATAATTTTAGTGTTAAGGATATCACAAGGGATAAAAAGTCATTAAACAAAGAGAATAATAAGAACTACAAATGAATAAAGTTTAATGATTAAAAATGCCACTATACTTTGAACCTATTTGTAGTATTAAAAGACATTTTTATATACATGATTTCTTTCTTCCTTACCAAAAACAAAAAAAAATTTGTAAGAGAGGTTGACTTTCTTCCTGGTAGTGAATCCTGCCCTTAATTTTAAAATACATAGATTATTACTGCATATGACAAACAGAATTCATATTACTTTAAAACTGATTTTAGCTGTGCAGAACAGAGGAACAAGCTGCCCCTGAAGTTCACTTGACCTCTTTAACTATGGGAGCCTAAATCACTGGAATGATGTGTTGGGTCCATAATCACCTGTATAATTGTTATCTTTCCTGCCCACACTTTTCTATACAAATACAAGACTAGAGAAGGAGAGATTCTGCTTCTGAACTCACCAGCAGGATGAATTTTCCAGACACTGACAACTATTTAATGAAGTGAAAAAGAAATATAGTAGAGGGATGGGAGGAACACCCCTCAATAAACATTAGTTACACACACCAGTGAGAGACTGAGATTAAGAGTAATTGGGATTCCAGGCCAAGACAGTGCAGTCTCTGTATCTTCCCTTCAGACATCATTCTACCAAATGAGACCCCTGAACAGAAGCAGAATTAACCGGCTCTTTTTAAGTCTGGTAATTACAAATGCGAAATGAGTATCCTCCTGCAGACAGAGCCAGCTGACTACTCAAACTCACACAATAATGGGAGCTGTGATAAATAATATATGTGCGATATCAAAAGCTAAATGGGAGGGGAGAAATGGAGGACCATTTGGAAACTTGGAATTTGCTCAAAGCCGTTCCTGCGGTAAGTCTCAGAAGGGTTAAAGCACAAAGCAGTACTAAACTCCGCCATTCTGTATAATTTATCAACCTTTTTCTCTTTCATTTCTAACATTGACCCTCCATTGTTAACTGAAGAAACAAAGAGCTAAATAGTTTCCTTAGCCACTTGATGGAGCAAGTATGAAAGTCCTGGCTGATACATTTTCTGCTTAATCTAGTAGCAAATGCCGTCCCTTTTACTCCTGATGTGAAGCCAGTCCCCACATTTTCTTTGACACACACAGAACATTTCAGTCCCCACCTGCTCTTGGGATCCCCTGCATTTGTTTCCTGCTCATTATAGTCCTCTTACGTGGTCGTTATAGGAGAAGAAAAGTGAATTCTTTTTTTTTTTTTTCAGGTCTGGGGATGGAACCCAGGGGCATTCTACCTCCAAGTTACACCCCCTGCCCTATTTTTTATTCTTTATTTTGAGACAGGGTCTCGCTAAATTGTGGAGGGCCTCACTAAGTAACTGAGGTTGTCCGCTAGCCGCGATCCTCCAGTCTCTACCTCCCAAATGCTGGGATTACAAGTGTGCACCACCACGCCCGGCCGAAAAGTGAATTCTTTATGACAATTTTCCTCAGCTGCCCTTGGTTAAATTTTGCAAAATTTAATTCCAGTGGACTCCCTGGCAGCAGGGCAAATTGAAAGCTAATCAGTAGAATCTTTTTTGAGAGGAAGTATCCTTTCAAAGAAATTCATGTCTTAGTAGGAAAAGATTGTTTTTCACAGTAATAGGCAGTATGATATGGCACAGCCATGTTTAAGGAGGTCAGGACTGTTTAAAACCGAAGGATAATAAGATATTAAATATTAAAATCGACCTCGGGCACTGAATTCCCCCCACCACAGTTGTCTTCACTTTCTTACGGATTAATCTCTCATCATAAAAAACATTCATTTCATACTAATCTGGTAGAATTCCTCAGAATAAGGGAAGATTTTAGACCCAGAAGGGACAGCTAAACTCATCTATTCCAAGGCCTTTGTTTCTTGGGTGAAAAAAAATCCAGAAGACCAGAGGTGATTTGCTCAGCGACACAGCAGGTGAATAGCATCATTGGGCTTTCTGCTTGGTTTTGCCTGGAAGGGAGCAGGGAGTGGGGAGATGGTTTAGAGCCTCACAGTTAGGAGTGTCTGTCTGTTGTCCTCAAGCCCCTGCAGTCTCCTACCTACCCTCCGCACTCCCAGGATTTGTCCACACTAATCTACTGTAATGAAACTCCTTTTGCTGCGATGTTTGTGTCTTGCAGCACTAACCTGGTGTGGCACATTCACTACTGTGGTTATTTACTTAGGACTCTGAGCCTTTGTAAAGAGCTAATATGTTCCTGAAGGTAAACATTATTCCACTGTTGGGTACCCAAGGAAGAGATGGGCCTCAGGAAAGACCCCAGAATTGATAAGAAGAAATAAAGGGGAGTGGAATCCCTGGGTTTGTAAAAGGAAGTGGAGGGTTGTGTTTCTGTGAGGTGGGGTTAAGATAGGATCTAAGTGTTTGAAAAAGGAGCAAGGTACCGCTGAGAAGAGCCACCATCCACAAAGGAGCAGTCTCTCAAGAGAGAAGTCCTGCTTGCAGGATTGTGCACCTAATTTGTGGGCCCTTGAGCAAAATGAAAATACAGAGGTCCTTATTCAGAAATGAGTAAGGATTTCAAGATAGTGCCAGCAAACCTTAAGCCAAGCAAAGGAGCTTTCTAAGTGCAGAACCCCACATGAATGCACAGGTTGCTGGCTGACTCTAGCCCCTGTGGTGAACATCTACTCGAAAGCTCACCCAGCAAAGTTTTCACTTTGCAGAGGGCTCTGAAGGGAAGAGTCTTGCTCAAGGAAGAGTAGTACATTTTGGAACGTGGTTTGATTGAGGATATGTAGGTAGGAAGCAAGGACTCTCCAAAGAGGAGGTAGATCTTAGGGCCAGGCCTTGAGACTCTGAGGACCAGCAGACCTTGCCATTGTGGGGGTTCTTTCTTCACTGCCAGTATAAGAAGGTGGCCTCTGTCTTAAACAGAAGATGCTGTTTCCTTATACTTCACTCAAGAGTTGATCTTAAACTCTAAAAAATACTAGAATGGTGGGGTAGACTCTAGGTCTCTTCTTCTGCTATCTGCAGTATAGGCACATGATTGGCACTCCATAGGTGTGTGTTGATGACGTAACATATGAAGTTACCTTCACTGTCTAAATATGAAGGAGCTCTCTGGCCCCCAAAGAAAGAAATGAGATTCAGAGGAGACAGGAATATCTGGTAATAAAAAGAGAAAAGGTTTTTAATAATAATAATAATAATAATAATAATAATTTAATATACAACTTAAGAAAATGTTAGCCTGCCTTTGCAAGCATGGGAGACTTTTATATCAACTAATTTCAGATTAATTAAATACAACATTTTCTAAGATATTTAACTGCACTTTTCTTTTGCCATCAGTGTTACTCAGGAATAATAGCTATGAGCTGAGCGTGATGGCACATACTTGTAATCTCAGTACTTGAGAGGCTGAGACAGGAGGATTGTGGGTTCAAGAACAGCTTCGGCTACTTCGTGAGGAGCTCTGCAATTTAGTGAGACCCTGTTTCAAAATAAAGACTTTTAAAAAATAGGGTTGGGTGTGTAGCGTAGCTTGGAGGTAGAATGCCCCTGGGTTCAATCTCTAGTTCCACAACAACAACAACAAAAGAATAATAGCACTGCATTTTTTTTTCTTTTTAAACTCTTTTATTTAGAGAACACAGTCAGTGGCAGGTTGTAAAGAAACTGAAAGGAGATTAAAAAATAAAGCTTGGGATAAAGATAGGGAATTCAAAGAATTTTTTAAAAGACAGAAAAGGATCACAGGAGCCTCAGAAATTAAAAGGCAGGAGAATGTAACAGATAGCTAAAAAGAGCTTGGAAGGTAGGCTCACCCTTATCTTTGTGTGTGTGTGTGTGTGTGTGTGTGTGTGTGTGTGTGTGTGTGTGGTACTGGGGTTTCTGGAAGCCCTTCTACCTCCAGGCTACACTCCCAGACCTATTTTAAACTTTTTTATTTTTGGAAACAGGGTCTCCTAAACTCCGCTGGCTTAGAACCAGCACAATAGTCCTATCTCCGCCTCCCAAGCGCGGGGTTTACAAGTGTGCGCCACCACGCCCGGCTCACCCTTATCTTTACATGAGCAAATGGCACTACCCGCACACTTGGTGGGAACTTGGAAAAGACCTAATTAGTGAGTATGCAAAAAAAAAGAAAATTCATAATGTAGAATCACTGGTGTAAATACTTAAGAGATTTGGTGAGGGCAGATTGTGTATAGCCTTGTTCAGTTTCTGTTGCAAAATCCTCCCTCCACAACCACTTTTAACCTAGTGAGCTACCAAGACACCAAAAAAAAAAAAATCACTGTATATGGAACTGGATATTTGTACTGTCTCCACTATATAGATATGATAGACTTGATAACCTCAAGAGCATAGATAATAGAAAATGTGTAATGAGAATTAAAAAATAGTTTTTAATATTTACTGCTGATGTTTTAATTTGTTAATTATGAATTGATATGATTCAATTTTAATAATGATTTAGCAACTGGCTGGCAAAATAAGAGCAGCTCTAGCACTCTGAGGAATGGATATCCCCATCCATGCTTCACCAGTCACGTTAGAGTACAGGGTTTTTTTCCAATTTTTTTCTTTAAAGAAATTGATAAAAGGAAAACAGAAGACAAGATTGAAATTATCCTAATATTTCTTCCTTCATCATTTAAACCAGAGGTTAATTTTTTTTATACTCACTCATCAGAATTTACACACTCAAGCCGGGCATAGTGGCATACTCTTGTAATCCCAGTACTTGGGAGGATGAGAAGGAAGGACGGTTGACGGCCAGCCTCAGCTTTGTAGAGAGGTCATCTGCAACTCAGTAAGACTCTGTTTCAAAATAAAAGAATAAAATAGGGCTGGAGGTGTAGCTCGGAAGCAGAATGCCCGGGGTTCCATCACCAGTACCACAAAAAAGAAGAAAAGAATTTACGCATTGAAACTTTAAGAAAAGATATATATCTATTTCTTCCAATAAAATCTATAACATTTGCAACTTTATGTGACTAGAAAGACAGAGTGGTAGAATGTAGGAAGCCTAAAGCTGATACTTTACAATTTTACACTTAATAGTTTGAAGCTTTAAGTGAGTCATTTCACTTCCCTAGGCCCCTAGGACAAGAATTCCAGCTGCCCTGATTCTATCACAGGGCTGTGTAGGCAACAGGTGGGGCCTTTCTATCAGGCTGAAATGTTGATATCCAATTGTTTTCAAACAGGTCAGTAAAATTAATATTTGTTTACATGTGGTGTCAAAGACATGTGGTGTCCTGCTGCCACAGCTATCGGTATATTCAACGTTCATTCCATCTACCTAATTTTATTATTCAGTGATTATTGTCCAAGTATCTACGATTGTAAATGCTGGTGATATTTCAATAATGAAATGAGACATATTCCTTAATCTCATGGAATTTACAGTCTAGTTAGAGGAACACACAAATAGGCAGACCATTACATTTTGGCTTAAATAGAATTAAATAGAGGGTGGGGTGGTGATAGGGAAGAGGAAAATCTAAGCCTGCCACTACAGAGCAAGAAAGACTTTTTGAAGGAACCAAAGATTAGAACCTAAGATCTACCAAGATCAGATAAACCAAGGCCTGAGAGGAGGGGAAAGAAGGCTTAGAGTTGTGTCTAGCATTTATTGAGTAGTATTACATGTCAAACAGTACATGCTCACTTGTTCTCCAAATGCCATAGAGCAGGCTATTGGTCCCATTTTGCAGACCTAATAAAGAGGCACAGAGTTAGTAGGTCGTGGTAACCTTATCAGGAAAGACCTTGACCAAAGACCTTGAATCAAACCTGACCATGGCCAATCCAAAAGAGCTGCAAGTTATTCTGCATGCTGAAGTTCGCTGGTGTAGACCTCGGGAATATGTAGAGTTGCAATGGAAAGGACAAACGATTTTTTAAAATCATATTGCTGAGAAGAACTCATTAAGGGGTATTAATCCTGGAGGTAATGTGATCAAATTTCCATTTGGAAAGATCAGGCTGACATCAGGGTGGAGAATCAATTCAGGCTGGAACAAAACTAATATTGGAGAGATCAATAAACATTAGCCTAAGAGAGACAGTGATTTGAACCAAGGCAGTCACAATGACAGTGCAGAAAAGTTGGTGGATTTTAACAGTACTTTGGAGGTAGAATCCACTGGCTGGCTGGACATGGAGTGAGGAGGAGCCACAGAGGATGAAGTCCAAGGTTCCTGACTAGAGCCAGTAGGTGGGCTGATCAGGAGCTATCTACAGAGACACTGAAGTGAAGAACTATGGGTAGGAGAGGAGGAAGATGAAGTGATAAGAAAAAGGCAATAAACAGATTTAACAAAGATTATGGACATCAGGTAAAAACCTCAGTGAGCGACAAGCAGCAATACAAACTAATGCTATTTTGATCTTCTGCTATAAAATCTTTCAAAGGGAAAGTCCATTATTAAACTATCAATAGAAAAAATGAGGTTCTCATTATTCTGGTCAGTTTTAATTCTAAATAGTTTCATGAATATCAAAACACTGTCAATCAAATAAATATTACCTTTCATTGTTATTATTACCATTAGTTATTAATATTTCCTCTGTCCTTTTATCAGATTAAGACAATTCAAATGGTCCCTTTTGCATCTTTTACTTCCAGGTTCAATGGCAGTTTATCTGGGTGGAGTTAAGTGGCTTTTATCTGCTCTTATCAATCAGTGAGCAAGTATTTATTAAGTCTCACAGGTGAGCATCCAAAGCTTTATGAATAGAACAAAATCAAGGGGCCATGTCCTTTGGGGTCAGATAATTCTGAATTTGAAACTTCTTTGTGCAGTTACCAGCCACATGCTCTTGGGTCAATAATTCTCTCATGGCTCTGCTCCTTGGTTTCTATCAGAAAAAAAAAAAAAAGACAATACTTTACAAGTCTGTATTACATCAAATAATAAATTTATCATTCCTATTCACCTCATATGATTATTTCCTGAAATAAAGAAGCTAATACTCAAAAGGGGGTAATGATCTTCCCGAAATGATTCTGCCATAAAAGATCAGTCATTTTTAATGAAGTTTGCTCCTATTGTTCCCGTTATTGTTTTTACTAGTACCAGGGGCTTACAGTAACCATGTCTACAAGCCTTTGAGCAGCACTTGAACATATCTGTATTATTATTTTTGAATCCATTTATTTCTTTGTTTCAGCTTGGGGATAATTTCTTTCTTTGCATAGAGCTATTTTAGAGAAACAGCCAGATGTCTCTTCAATTTGTCCTTTGTAGCTACGTACTCTACTATTTAGATGCTTTACTTTCTTCTGTTAAGATACCATGTCTAACAAAGCTTTATCAGTCTAGAGAAGCTATAATTGTGCTGTTCTTGGCACACAAAATGAAACACACACAGAAAGACTAAAAACTAGAGATGAGGGAAGACTTAAATGTCACTGTCGATCTTTAACCATTAAAAAAAAATTTTATTGGTGCATTGTTGTCATACATCTTAATGGGGTACAAGTTAGTAGAGGCATACATGTACATATTACTCGTTTAGCCCTTTTTCAATTCCCACCCCATTCCCTCCCCCTTCCCTCCTCATGTTGGGCTTAGTGATTGACTTTGATATACTTATGAATGTATGTCATGCACATTAAGGAGTTTCCCTCTCCTCCCCCCCATCTTCCCATTAGGTCACCTTATTTGCTCATCTATGGTTTCTCCTTCTTCATAAAAATTAAATTTTTAAAATACAACAACTTCCCATTTTGATTTAAACAGAATTTGTGGAGTTTTTTTTTAATGTTGAATAGGAGTTCCTAATTTTTATGCTTTTATTGGTGCTTTATATTCTTATAATTTAAATCACATTGGCAGTGACATACATGCACACACTACTCGGTATCCCCCCATTCCCTCAAGAGTGGTTACTATTAAATGTTACTTTAAAGTAGACTTGTCTTTTTTACAATCCAATTACACTATTAATGAGAAGTGCATTTATGTTACCCTTTTCTTTTTAATGCATTGCAATAATTAATTAATCTGCTTTCTGAAGATATTAATTATGCTTCATTCTTCTAAAGTGCTCAGATATTCAGGAAGTTATGTCGCATAGAACTCAGTGTTCATGCCATGACAACCCTGTGAGATAGACACCATTATCTTCATTTCACGGATGAGGAAAACAAAATTCAGAAGTTTTCCATAACAAAACTAAATCCAAACATGGCTTGAGTTCTTGTGACCCTGATATGGTGATTTCTGCCTTTTGCCACAGGCAATTTACACATATTAATTGAAATTGCAAATAAAGAGTAGTAGTTGTCCTCAACATAACAGTAGATGGGAAGGTGCTTTGGAGGGTGTAATAGGCCAGATATAACATAAGAGGAAGCCATGTAAGGAGCGAGGCCAGCTCTACAAATTTAAGGCTGGATAACTTAGGTCTCCCAAAGAGAGCAAGGCCAAGTGGGCATATTAAAGGCATCTCAGGCATGGGATAGTAAGGCTAGGAGAAGAGCTAATCCCACAGAGCAAAACCTATATGGGAATAACTGGGCCTGTCATAAAAAAAGTTTGTATGTGCAATATGGGAGTATTAGACTTGGATTGAATGAAGTTTGCTCTATCTTCCCTTCTTGGGATGACCCCGTACAGTCCCCTCACCAATTCATCTAATACATTCCACAAGAAAAAAAAAAAAAAACATTCTCACAGAGCCCATATTCTCAGAACTTTTCTTTAAATTTTCCCTAACATTTATTCACATGTCATATTAAATTGGGTTGTATTCTTTTGTATAGGGAAAAACTTCACAAGACAAATATGAGGATAGTATTGCAGCAAAACAATTTCTAACCATGCTCAGCTTCCTTCTCCTTGGCTTACTATTTTGAGTTTCAATAAGAAGTAAACAATCTTATCTTGAAAGAGGGATTGGATTTATTTTTAATAAGAAAGGCTGAATTGGGAGCTTGCATTTTTTTCCTAAAATTTAATAACAGTGCTAGTAAAGCCCTTCACTTTTCAGCTGGCCTTATTTTAGGTATAAATTAAAAAAAAAAAAAAGCTTCCAGGTAAACTTCTTTCAGGATGTAAGAGCAAGGCTGATATCACAAAAGCTGTTCAAATTCACAAAAGGCCAAGGAAAGTCACAAAGCAGGAACATCTTGCCAGAGCACAATTTCAGAATACGAGACTGATTAGAGGATACACAAAGCAACAGGTTCCTCAGAGCCGCTGTTCTCAAATATGTGAGATCCCAAAAGTTACTACTGATGACTCAGCAAGTAAAGAAATCACTTTTTTTTTTTTTTTTTTTTTGCAATACTGCGGATGGAACTCAGGTTTATTCTACCTCTGAGCTACACCCCCAGCACTATTTTTTATTCATTATTTTGAAACAGAGTCTCACTGAGTTGCAAAGGGCCTCACTAAGTAGCTGGGGTTGTCGTAAAATGCCATCCTCCTATCCCAGCCTCCTAAATGCTGAGATGTACAAGCGTGCACCACCACGACCGGCTAAGAAATCACTTTTGATTTCGTCCCTCCATTCACAACTAAAACAAGACAAGAGTAAAATATGTTACTGTATGACCAAAATGAAACTTCATTGAACTGGGATTTCAACATTTGTCCTGTTCTTCTAAAGCACAGTTTGTAGTTACTGGTTTCCCTTCTGGTCACTTTATCAGTATCCTGTGAATGATTCACAAAATATACATGTACACATATATCATATACATTATAGTATATATGCATCTTAACTTATTCTGCCAATTGTTTAGTCACATAGGTTCCCAAACTTATTTGGCTTACCAGCCCTTTTTCAGGAAAGATAAATAAATAAATTAGTCAGTATACCCTCCCCCTAGAAATCTACTTTCTTTAAGCAAATAAACAAAAAGATGCAATGACAAATTTGCATTATTTTCTGTATCTGTATTTCATCCCAGCACCTTCTGGGAGGGTAGTATCACCCACTTTGGGAACATACAGTACTGGCAGATTCTATCTACTTAATATCTTCACTCTAGATCTAGTTGCTTATCTTATAGCACAGGCCAGGAGAGAAAGGTAAGTTTTGCTAAATATCTGTTACACTGTGAAATTGCCAAGGCTGGTATGGCTGTATTCTCCACGCAGCATCACGAAAATCGACTATTCACCGGTCTTTCCACCTGTTATCGGCTTGATTACCACTGATGAATGCTCTCTCTCCCTTCTCTCAGGCTGCAGCAGTTCTGAAGGTTGATGGAGGGCCATGCTATTCAAACAGCAGGCGTGGCTGAGACAGAAACTCCTGGTGCTGGGAAGCCTTGCCGTTGGGAGTCTCCTATATCTAGTTGCCAGAGTTGGGAGCTTGGATAGGTGGGTGATGAAACACATATATATGCCCATAAGACTTTGTCTTGATTTAAAACTTTCTAGGCTGTAACTTTAAGTCTGCCCATTTGGTTTCTACCTAAAAAGTCCTAAGAAACATGTTTTTCTGAATGTTGATTGTGACTTATTGAGACTTTCATAGGAGATCCACGTTGCTCAAACCACAGTGTTTTATTGAGATCTATTCATATTCTGTATGCAATGATGCTTGTTTTCAGAGAAGGGATAAAGTTGCACAGAGTTAAAAAGAAATGTCATTTACTAGAGCACAATGTGGTCTGTGTGCATGTGTGTTGACCTCTAGCCATAGCATAACAGGGATGATATAAATATGTTTCTTCATTTTGAAATGTATGAATGGGCAATTAATGTGTTATCAGGAACATTAGCATTATGTATGCTCCTGTAAAGGATCTCATCAAGTTTGCAATCCATTGCCCTGGAAAGATGGCTGCAGGCGTGGATTTTCAACTATGTTAATTAGCTCTGGTTTTCAGAAGCTGAACATAACCAGACAGGGAGGCTGTCACTCAGAGTAATTGCCCAGAAGGCAATGGAAAATCCATGGAGAGGAAATTATGGAGCTAGCGTTTGGCTCAACATAGGCAAATTGTTGAGAGATACTGGACCTGCAGAAGTCCCAGAAATATAAATTTACTATATATTAACTGCTTCTGGACCATTTTACATCCAGTATGATTGGCAAGGACAGAGGAAGTGGTTTTTTTTTCTGAAATATGAGGCTTTTGTCTTTGCCCTTTAAAATTAATTTTTGCGCTGGAAAGACTGAAGTACATCCTCTCTAAATTCGGTTCCCATCGTCAATGAAAATTTAGCCACTCTTTAAAATAAAAACATCTGCTTTTCAATTTTGCTTCCAAAATTTAAGCTAATCTTTATACCTCACCATTTGGATATTTTAAAATAATATAAATGCGTTTCTTGTTTCTCTTCAGTCAATGTCAACTTTGGTGAAATGAATCATTTTGATGTTTTTCAATTCAAAATTTCTAAGTAAACTCCCCACTCACTAGTTGTTATCTGTGGTAAAAGAGTAACAGAGCTTATCACTTTAGGTCAATACCTTAAAAAGAATCCTAAAGTAGCATTTAATGATTAGTGAAAAGCCTGGTGGTGGTACCATTGTCTTAGGTCCATAATGAAACTTCTATATCAAGTTCTTCTCAATACCTTTAATTAACTTCTAATCGTTTCCTTTTTCTTAAGTAATTGACCTCATGATCATTAACACATTAATTATTTAGTTGTCAATTTTTTTCATTCTTAACTCATTCCCTAGTCTCTAATGGAATAGGTTTTTAAAAAATTAGATGGTTTATTGGACCTTTTCAAAACCCCTCACTTGAGTGTGTGAATAAATTATGTCTGAAATTGACACATCCTTCCTTAGGTTTATCCTTTAGTAACTGATAACCTTACTATCTAGGAAGAAGCCTGAGGTTATTGTTACTGTCCCTTCCAATCTTAAAACGCTATCCTTTTTTGGAGGGTGGGTGCATGATCAGAATCTGTTCTTCAGGAAGTGGGGGGAATGTGATGCTTTTATCCGTCTTCACATACTGTTTTGTTCTACAGGGAATAATCTTCTAGGGTAGAAAGTAGAAAGGATAATGTGGCTGGGCATAGTGATGCATGCTTGTAATCCCACTACTTGAGAGGCTGAGACAGGACCCTCAGCTACCTCACGGAGGCCCTCCACAACTGAGACCCTGTTTCAAAATAAAGAATATAAAATAGGGATGTAGCCTGGAAGTAGAATGCCCCTGAGTTCAATCCCCAGTACAAGAAAGAAAAGAAAAGAAAAGAAAAGAAAGAAAGAAAGAAAGAAAGAAAGAAAGAAAGAAAGAAAGAAAGAAAGAGAAAGAAGAGAGAGAAAGAAAGAAAAAGGAAGAAGAATATAAAGAAAGAAAATGGAAGTTTTTAGAGTTTTTCGAGGTAGGAAAATTCCATTTCGGTGCATTCTAAGCAGAGATACTTGTGTCAGTCTCTGCCCACCAGAGTTCTGTAAGAGAATTAAATCCTACAGAAAAATATTTGAGTGACTGCTTCCTCATTTCTCCCAAGGACAGTACTAGCATCATTTTAGATTCTTAGAAGTCCATCAATAGATGCCTTAGCAAATTAGGGCATTATTATCAGCCAGAACCAAGAAGACCTAAAGGACAAAATTACAGTATCAAGTAGTATCACAATTAAGCACATCTTTAGCTATATATCTCTTCAATCTTCTCATAATTTTATATCTTTAATTTAGAGCACTAGCATAGTAATTCTATTAACAAATTTATAAAAGTGAAATTCAAGTTCCTCTGAAATATTAACTGCGGTAAGCCCTGTGTTTCTAATTGTTTTCTCATTTTATACTTTTTATAATGAACATGAATTGTTTTTTTTAAGTCATGGAAAGAAAAATACTACCAAACAGTAGTATATGTTTATATTTTTCCCTAAGCATTATGAGAGCTGTTTAAACAGAGCATAGACCAAGACTGAGCATGACTCTGAAGTACAAGAGAGTATGTAGGGAAAAGAGAGGGAGACATAGATTCCAAATTACTGGAATAGCCAGAAGCTTTCAGTTGACAGACTGGTTTAATAGCCATTTTGACTAGTATTACCCCTTTTTCCAACAATGCTAAACTGCTTTCCTAGATCAACTTAGAGAATTAACAGTAAATTTCAGGTATGTATGTAAAAGGAAACTCAATTTGCTAGCCATATATATTGGCCATACCTTTTTTTTTTTATGGTACTGGGGATTGAACCCAAAGGCATTCCTTTGAGCTACACCTCCAACCCTTTTTATTTTATTTTGGTTTTTGTGTGTTTTAAAACAGTGTCTCACTAGGTTGATGAGAGCCTCACTACATTACTTACGCTATGTTCAAATCTGCCATACTCCTGTCTCAGACTCCCAAAGTGCTGGGTTTATAGGCATGCACCACCATGCCAAGCTCTGGCCATGCCAAATTAAATAGTCATTCCAATCTAATATTGTTGTGACTGTTACCACATCTTTCTCTCTGAGAAAAATAGAGATAGTTGTATATTATTCTGGTGACTTTGAGGTGGAAATACTTCTTTCTGGCTCTGTCCATTTCATTCCTTACTTTATGAACTCTAGTCCCTGACTTAAATGTGCTTGGCAATAAAGATCTGGGACTTCTGGCCACATCAAGATCGTGCTGATTTTCTGCTCGCACTTGTGGTAGATGATATATAGCACTTGCTGATGGTAATTGGGTTTGTTCCTACATTCAACAAGGTGAAAACACAATCCTGACCTCTATAAATAGAGAAGGGGAGGGAGAGGGAGAGAAGCAGAAGAAATATGGTACTCTGCTGAAGACTATACCCAAGGCCAAGGGCAGACATACTCATAGAATGAAAAGCTTAGCAAGTGCCAAGATTAGAATTTTGCAGGCTGATGACACAATGACCAAGGTAGAGATGAAGCCCTCTTTTCAGATTATATCGCAAAGATTTTTAAGAGCAGAGTGAGTGCTGAAAGCGGCAAGGAAATAATAAGCACATGAAACCAGAAACAAATGGTCTCCTTTCTGACCTTTCACCTCCCAGTTGAAGATTACAATCTCCCGTCATGTATCCTAAATGATTGTAACTGGTGAGCTGTTGAAAAGCTATTAATACGGCTAGTGTTGCTTATCTATCCTGTATTGTGAGCATAAGTACATGCCATAGTCAATTAAGTGCTTGGTGAATAAAAATTTTAAGAAGCACTAATAAAGATCCCATCAATTATATGTGCTCCATTTAATACTGGGTGGCTTAAAATAAAATTTCACAAACATATGTTCATTATGGATTGCAGTGAGCTGGGAACCAGTGATTTCATTGATACATTTAAAATCTTATTCTGATCAGGGAAGCAGAGAAATGAGAAGTCAGTCACAATGAGTGTCTCTCTATTGCTTGCAGGCTACAACCCATTTGCCCCATCGAAGGCCGATTTGGTGGAGCCCGCAGTCAGGCCGAATTCCCACTCCGAGCCTTGCAGTTCAAGCGTGGCCTACTGCACGAGTTCCGGAAGGGCAACACTTCAAAGGAGCAGGTTCGCCTCCATGACCTGGTCCAGCAACTCCCCAAGGCCATTATCATTGGAGTGAGAAAAGGGGGCACCAGGGCCCTGCTAGAGATGCTAAACCTCCACCCAGCAGTGGTCAAAGCCTCTCAAGAAATTCACTTCTTTGACAATGATGAGAATTATGCCAAGGGCATTGAGTGGTACAGGAAAAAGATGCCTTTTTCCTACCCTCAGCAAATCACAATTGAAAAGAGCCCAGCATATTTTATCACGGAGGAGGTTCCAGAGAGGATTTACAAAATGAACTCATCCATCAAGTTGTTGATCATTGTCAGGGAGCCAACCACAAGAGCTATTTCTGATTACACTCAGGTGCTAGAAGGGAAGGAGAGGAAGAACAAAACTTATTACAAGTTTGAGAAGCTGGCCATAGACCCTAATACCTGTGAAGTGAACACAAAATACAAGGCAGTAAGAACCAGCATCTACACCAAACATCTGGAAAGGTGGTTGAAATACTTTCCAATTGAGCAATTTCACATCGTTGATGGAGATCGCCTCATCACAGAACCTCTGCCGGAACTTCAACTCGTGGAGAAGTTCCTAAATCTCCCTCCCAGGATAAGTCAATACAATTTGTATTTCAATGCTACAAGAGGGTTTTACTGTTTGCGGTTTAACATTATCTTTAATAAGTGCCTGGCGGGCAGCAAGGGGCGCATTCATCCAGAGGTGGACCCCTCTGTCATTACCAAATTGCGCAAATTCTTTCACCCTTTTAATCAAAAATTTTACCAGATCACTGGAAGGACATTGAACTGGCCCTAAAATATAATGTCATGCAACACTGTGTGTTGTGCCTGGAGACAGGACGTCTCCTCTAGATAAAAAATATGCACTTTTCTTAGACACAGCTATCCAAGTCATTTTTTTCCATGTAAACTTGTACATACGCAGTGTGTGACCAAATATGAGATCAGTCCTTTTTCTACTGAAAATTCACAAAAGAAAATTAATCACCGTCTGCATAGTCACATCTCTTACACTCTTTACAAAAAAGAAGAGGTGGTGGTATGTGGGGGGGCAGGAGGGACTTCAGCTATTCTCAAAGAGTTAGTCTTCCTTTGATTCAGAATTTGTCACCCGCCATTTTCATAGATTTAAGCCAAAAGATGAATGTGTGAAAATGTACCAATGGCTGTGAAGCTTCAGGAAGTAGAGGATTCAGTTATGCATTTTTTTTTCCTAAGGGAAAGCTGGCTCTTTAATTCAGATGCTGAATTAGTGCCATGAAAACAGAAAGTGCTATTTTCTTATCATTTAAAAGAATGTCCTATCTCATAAAATTGACATTGTTCCAAAGTTCCCATGGTGAGTTTGCACTATTGTTTTCTGGACCTGGTGTCACTTGTCGCATGTCAATCACACATTGAAAAGTCAAGTCCTTTTACTTCCATGTTGTATGTCAAGAAAGAGAAATGTCATGTACATAGTGTATATTGCTGTAAATACTGGTTTCACACTAAGTAATTCTATTTTGTAAACTGAATATGGCTATTTAATTTATTGTGAAAATTAAATTTATGGTGGTATTTAAAAATGGAATGGATTAAAATTACTCTATGTGCAACTTTTTTTTTTAAAAAAGTTCATTTTGTTTTACATATCCCTGCTGAAAGGAAGCTTTTAATGTACATCTGAGGGTACTTGGAAAAATTTGCTTCTACATTGGATTTCTACACCCTTGTGAAAATATATTTATGAAGCAAGGTTGAGTATATTTTTTTTAAATCTCAACCATCTGGAAATCCAGTAATAATAACCACCTGGAAGAACCCTAATGCTGCTCTGCAACAACTTTGTAACAATTAATTTAATTTACTAGCAATTTCTGTCTTACCAGAGAGACAAGGAATACATTAATAGAATCAAGGCATAGAAAAATCACAATTTTATCTGAACCTCTAAGCAGAGTCAGACCAGTAGAGAAATTAAATAAAATAAGATTAGAAAACTTGTGTGGCCTCTGTTACTAAAATCTGCTGATGCTTCAAAAATGACTACAAATTTGCATAACTCTCTCTTTTAGTTGAAAATATATCAATCTGCTCAAAAATGACCAAATTGCATGGTGTTGCTATGATTAACATAAACATATGGCTCATTTCCACCCAGAAAAATTAACTAACTTTGGTGGCTGCATCAGATACACTCTATCATGCTTAAATTTAATTCAGAAAAAATGTGGGAAAGGTGTAACAACAAAAACAACAAAAAATGGATATTTCACACTTGATGTGAAATATCTGGTGGAAGATATTTAGGAAGGGTTTTGTTCAACATTACATTGAGAGTGCCTAAAGACATCAGCAAATCACAGTGGATTTCCCTTTACTGTAAGAAGTGTTGGTTTTCTCTATCAGTTGTTTATCCTTGTCCAGTGATTTGATGGTGAACTTTTCTAAATAAATAGCCCTTTCCCTTGCAGTGTTGGTATATATTGCTTCTCAGGCCACAGCCGGGGTAATCATCTCTTCCATCTGAATTAGCAGGATGCTGTTCTCTCAGCATGAGGCAGGCATGACACCAAGGCATGCAGGCAGGAAGCTCCTTACTACTGTGCAGTGACTCTGCAGGAGGTGTCAGGTCCAAAGATCAGTCACTTCTTCCCGAAGCCATGAATGAAGTCAACATAAGGAATATGACTTTTTATTTCCTGTGCCTCAACTCTGAGATAATGATCAGAGTAAACTCTTTGAATACTACATTCTGTGACAGAATCACTATACTGGAATTAGTTTTATAAAGATATCCCTGCAGCGTGATACAGCAAATATTGTTTTGTACCAGTGACTGTCAAATTATGCCCCATGAGAACACTGATATTTCAGATTCAACCTAAGCTAATAAATTGAAATTTCTCAGTAATAATTTTAATATTAAAATTTTTACTTATTTCTCACTAGATTTTGACAAATTGTATTTGATGAGGTAAAGAATAATGTTAGAATTGTGTAATAAAATGTAGAATGACTAAATTAATCTAAGTAATATATCCAGCACCTCAAATATTTAACATTTTGGGGATAAGAACTTTAGAAGTTTATTCTCTGTGATATTGAAACAAATAGTAGTTGATGATTAACTATATTCACCATGCTGTGCTTGATCTAAAAAAAATCAGACTCATTTCTTCTATATAATGCAGGCTTTTTACTGCTATGAATACAGGCTATACATCACAGTTTATTCTAAGATTTCATTTGATTTATGCCAACTTTTATAACTTTTGTTATTTTTAGCTCAGTAAGTCAATTTTTTTTATATTCAGGAAAGCAAAAAGTACCGTGATTTCCAGTTTTTCTGCCTCCTAAATAAGTTGGAGAATTGTTTCAAATCTTGAAGCCTCCCCACAGAGACCCAAAGCAAGAGGCCTGACATGGGAGAATTTTGGGGGGTGGTATGTTTCATTTCACTAAATAAACAGTTATAGGCACTGCTGATTAAGCCAGGTAGAGAAAAATAAAAATTCTATGACTTAATAGCATATACCTCCACAGGAGATTTTAAACCTCTTTGTTTAGAAAAATGTTTCCTGATGCCTTCAGACAACTAGCAGACCTCCAGAGAAATCTCCTGCTCATTACAATAGCTCCACTAGGGCTCTCTTTAATAAGTTACTCCTTTTACATCATGAACACCTTGCATTTCTTCTGGAGTGTTGGTGGCACCATACAGCTTTGTCAAACAGTTCTAGCTGCAAAGAGAAAAGCTATTCAAGGAATGATGAAATTTCTGATGAGTCCTCAACCCAAAACAACACCATTTGGGGAGCCAAGGGATTCCAATTATAATTAGATAAACATCCCAAGATAGGAAGAGACTAAGAAGCAGATAAAAGAGACATATGAAGCTATACATAGATGTCCTCAAACTCTGTCATATACCACCCATAAACTCTCAACTGATTAAGGCACTAACTTTTTCCACTAATTGTAATATATAGTACAAGAGAATTCTAAGAGGTTTTGACCCTTTGTTAATGTATGGTAAGTCAAAGGCTTGTAATTGGATTTGATTTTAGATTTGGTCCCTTTTATGTAGACGGACCAGCAAGAATAGCCAGCTACCAGACCAAATCCCACTCTCAAGGCTGATGGAGCCTCTTGGGAGTGTTGTACAGGATGCTGCACCTGATATAAGGGCATTCCTGGAGGACAAGTTCAAGGACACATGGGAAAGATCACCTGGGCTACTGAAGACATTAAGGGAATATGGGCATAAGTGTGGTCTCTCTTCAGGCCTGCTGGTAATCTTTTGATTTGCCCAGTTAGCTATTTGCTAAATTCATTTGCCTTCAAAAGCCTAATTTGAGGATTTTGCAGGAATGGAAAGTTTCAAATGATCACAGTGTCTTCCTGCTGAAGTCTTTTGTAGTCCTTTTGCATGCTCAGCAGCCATTTTCCACCAAGGAGAATAGCCTACAGTGTAAGCAAAGCAGAAATCATTTCCCCTAAAAATGACTACATACAGCAAAATCTTAGCAATTTGGGCTAACAAGGTGAAAATATAGAATATTTAAAACTAATTCACTGCAATAATTGCCAAGTGGACAAAATGCCAGGCTACTCTAGCAATATATCGATAAACAGCCAATTGTATCTGTTTTACTAAGTACCTACTAGTTGACATATTGGGGTATTTTTTTCAAATTGGTATAATTCAAGTATATCAAAATAATCTGTCCTCTTAAATTGGTTATTCAGGCACTCTACCATCTCTTTATCAATTTTTGTAGTAAACCTTTCTTTTATAACTAATGCAAGAATTAAATTTAGGCCTAAATATCATTTGGTAAGTTTCTAATTAATGGGGCCTTATTACACAACCTACAAAGACAATTTCCTCACATTAAAATAAAATCTTAAAAGATTTCTTTCAAAGTACATTTTATTGTACCTTTTAGGAATAAAAGTACTATTTGATAATTATTAGAAATACAGTGGAGGAGTTCAAAAAGCAGACTGAGCTGATAGCAAAGTGCATTTTCAATAGAAAGCAGCTGATTGGTATTCTAAGAACAAGCACCTGTTATTTAAAGAGAGCTTGGTGGAAAGGCCAGACTCCTTCAGTTGTACCAAGTAGGCGGAGGCATGCTTTATGCCTTATCAGGCTAAGTCTATCATGAATTTCTGAACCCTATCAGTCTACTAGGTTTGGGGAAGATGTAGGTGAAAAGATTTATTGTTTCTAAATATATGTGTCATCTGTCCCCCTTCAAAAAACAGCCTGTCAAGAAGGTGAGTAACTTTCCATAAACTGGGGAGCCATCTCAAACTAGTGTGACTTGCATCCTTGCATGCTCCTAAATGCACCCGCCTCTGCTTTGCTTTTTTTTTTTTTTTTCTCTAATGACAGCACAAAACCATCTTTAAGGCCAACTACAAAACTACCTGTCTGGCTTTCTGTTGTTTGTTTTGGTAAGACCCTACAAAAAAGGTTTAGACATAAAGTATAAAATCTACAAGTTTAGGCCGGGCATGGCGGCATCACACAGGTTCAAAGCCAGCCTCAGCTACTTAGTGAGGCTCTCAGCAACTTAGTGAGACCCTGTTTCCAAATAAAATATAAAATAGATCTGTGAGGATAGCCAGGTAGAAAGCCTCTGGGTTTCACCCCCAGTACCACCAAAAAAAAAAAAAAAAAAAAAAAAAAAACTACAAGTTTAGACTTTGAATGTAAAATAACTCATAATTACTATATGTCAGGTAATCTAACACTAGGTCCTGAAAATCACTTGACTGTAGTGTGTGTGTGTGTGTGTGTGTGTGTGTGTGTGTGTGTGGTACAGGGGGTTGAACCCAAGGGCATTCTACCTCTGAGCTACACCTCTAGCCCTATTTTATTTTATAGTTTGAAATAGGGTCTCAATAAGTTGCAGACTGCCTCACTAAATTAGTAAGTCTGGATTCGAACCTTTTATCCACCTGTCTCAAGCTTCTCAAGTACTGGGATTACAGGCATGTGCTACACAACACCCAGCTACTGCAACTCTTTACAAGTGAAAAGTTTCTGGCAACACCAGATGACAGTGTGACCATATTAAGCAGAATTAGTAATGTGATCAGGTGAGTCAAAATTCAGAAACTAGAAAAAAAAGCAAGTATTTCAGCCTAGAGAAGCCAGGTAAGGCTTCCGTGACACCACGGGGAAGGTCACAGCATCTCACCAAGCAGACAAGTGGGAAAAGCACTGAAGATGAAGAAACAGGAATAGATGTGAAAAGACTCAGAAACTGAGGAAAGCTGGAAGGCAGGTCATATGTAAAAGAAGAATGGAAACTGTATCAGAGCTCCTACCCCAGGAGTAAGTCCAGCAACCACACTCCTGAGGGGACCCTGCCAGGTACCCACCTGCCTCCTGGGGTCTGTACCCAATTGATTCTTAGAGACTAAGGGGTTGCAAATGGAAATATTATTATCCTAAAAAAAAATATTACGCTAAAAGCGTTCTTCCAAGGAGAAAATGATTAGATATGTAGTGCTCCATAAGATAGTCACAGTCCTTTCCACCTTTCTTTTCTCTTTGGTTACCTTGCTTACCTTCATGACCAGTAGCTTTCTTTGATGAAGTTGGGACCATGGAATCCTCCATATCTGGCTAATTTGCCCTCTGGGACTGAGGAAAAGGTGTCTTCCCATAGCCAACTCTAGGTACATTGACCACAAAAGAGTCATATTGTTCCTTGCCACCCAGTATCTTGCCATAGCTCCACTCTTCCTGAGACCCCATTAGGAGACAGGGGAATGAAAAGAAAACTGAATACAGCATTGTCCTAAAAGGAAGTTATAATATGTTTTCAAAAATGAATAATATATTTGTTTCATTGGAAACAAAGCATATTGCCAGGCCTGGTGGCACACGCTTGTAATCCCAGTATTCAGGAGGTGGAGACCAGAGGATCGCAGTTCACAGACAGACTCAGCTAACTTGCAAGGCCCTTCGCAACTCAGTGAGAGACTGTTTCAAAAATAAAAAGACTAAAAAACATAAGGCTAGGGATGTAGCTCAGAGGTAGAATGCCCCTGGGTTCCATCCCCGGTACCAAAAAAAGAAGAAAGAAAGAAAAGAAAGAAAGAAAGAAAGAAAGAAAGAAAGAAAGAAAGAAAGAAAGAAAGAAAGAAAGAAAGAAGAGAGAGAGAGAAAGAAAGAAAGAAAGAAAGAAAGAAAGAAAGAAAGAAAGAAAGAGAAAGAAAGAAAGAAAGGAGAGAAGGAGAAAAGGAAAGGGAAAAAAGAAAGAAAAAGAAAACAAAGCATATAAGCTAAACTTCTGAGTGAATTGAGAAAGTCAATTTGTCTCTTGGAATTTGAGCTTTCCATTAAATAGGAAAATCAGAATGGGATGCTTAAGCTCTTTCATATGACATTTAAGCTCTTTTAGATTACATTTCCTATTCCGGTGGCCCTGAATGTACAGAGTCGAAGGGATGAAGGTGGAGGAATAACGAGGTATAGACTCAGAGTGCCCTACTATCTTGTGCACACAAACTCTCCAAGAAGTTGTAGTTTAGCGATTTGTTTTTAAGGGATATTCTGTGTGTGTGTGTGTGTGTGTGTGTGTGTGTGTGTGTGTGTGTGTGTAAGAGAGAGTTTGAGAGACTGACTGAGGATTGACCCAGGGCATAATATATCTGAGCTCTACCCCCAGTCTTTTTTATTTTTTGTTTTAAAACAAGTTTTTACTAGTCACTGAGAGTTTCCCTGTTGCTGAGGCTGGTCTCGAATCTTTGATCTTCCTGTCTTAGCCTCCTAAGTACAGATAATACAGGCATCCACCACCACATTCGCCTTTATTTTATTTATTATTATTATTTTTTGGGTGGTGGTACTGTGGGTGGAACCCAAAGGCTTCCTACCTCCAGGCTATACTACCAGACCTATTTTATATTTTCTATTTGGAAATGGTCTCACCAAGTTGCTGAGAGCCTCACTAAGTAGCTGAGGCTGGCTTCGAACATGTGCAATCCTCCTGTCTTAGCCTCCCAAGCCCGGGAATCACAAGTGTGCGCCACCACGCCCAGTGACATCCAGCCTTTAAGGGATATCTTTTAACATCATTCCCTTGCAACTGAATTTTTCTTCAATTCAATACTCAACTTTGGATTCCATTTTACCTCTCCCATCTGCCACATGATAAACCATTTCTAAAGCATATTATTTAGTTCCTGATTCTGTTGCTCTGCTGGATAGTTCTGGTGGGACCTAGGTTGGCCCCCTCTGCCGGCCTCTTTTGCCTTCGTCCTGTCAGCTGGTGAGTGGCTGATCAAAGATGGTCCCTCTTAAGTACCTGGTGGTTTGTGCTTCTTCCTTGGTGGTGTCTACCAATACTGGCTGTTGGTTTGATGATGAAGGTTCCTGAGCCATGTGTGTCTCATCATATTAGACTCACCTGGGTTTTTTCACAGGGTAGTCAGAATGATTCAAAGGATAGCAAAGGAAAGTAAGTCCCAAGGGCAAGCACTTTTCAAGCACCTATTCCCATTATGTTGGAAATTGTCCTGTCAGCTTTCAAAGTATGTTACAGGACCAAGCCTCAAGTCCAAGTGCAAGGAGACCCCATATGGGTGTGGACATAGAAAAGAAAAATTTGTGATCACTTCTGTAAATAATTTACCAGACCTCTCAACCTTGATTTTTATCTTAATAAAATTATATTAATTTTAGTAGTGATTTAGTAGATTTTATTTTCCTTAATTCCTAAAGAAACATAAAATGAAAATAAAATATTTATATTCTAACTATGTTTCCATTCAAAGATATTTACATCCTAAAGATATTTGCACTGAAAGATATTTACATCCTAATTTCATGAATAGATGAATGTGTTACCTTACATGGCAGAATGGATTTTAAACATATGATGGAGTTAAAAATCTTGAGATGGAGTGTTTTAGAGTATCTGTATGATCCTGGTTTAACCACAAGTATTCTTAAAAGTAGACGACCAAAGCTGGGTATTGTGTTAGGCACCTAGAATCCCAGTACTTGGGAGTCTGAGACAAGAGGATCACAGGTTTGAGGATAGCCTCTGCAATTAGCAAGACCCTCAGCAACTTAGTGAGATGCTGTTTCAAAATAAAAAATAAAGTAGGACTGGAGTATATCACAAAGGTAGAAGGCCCCTGGGTTCAATCCCCAGTACCAAAAAAAAAAAAAAAAAAAAAAAAAAAAATGCAGACATCCAGGGCAATAAGAAGGATGGTGAAGAGGAAAGAGAGATGTAACATCACTGGCTTTGAAGATGTAGGAAAGGAGCCATGAGCCAAAAATCCATGCAGGCTTTAGAAGCTGGATGAGGCAAAGAAATGAATTTCTCAGAGTCTCAGCAGGGATCTTATCCCCACCGACAACTTGATTTTAGCCCAGTGAGACCTACATTGAATGTATAAACTTTTAGAAATGTAAGATAACAAGTTTGTGTCATTCTAAGCCACTAATCTGTAGTCTTTTGTGGTAGCCACCATAGAAAACTAATACAAGACAGAAGAGGAAATTAGCATTTACAAAATGCTGCTGTGTTTTCATCAGGGAGCAATCCTTCCTCATAAGTAAGTGATGTGGCAACAGACATCACCAACAGGTGATCTCAGCAAGGCAAGCTGCAGTCCTGCAGACAACAGGGCCCTGCACATTCTCTAAGGCTGTACGGGCCTTGCAGACACATAGAGTAGCCCCCCAAGAGCAGCCCCTGAGTGACAGAAACACAGAGCGAGCCTTTTCTCTTCTGGACATCTCCACTGAAGCTCAAAACATAAAAATAATAATAATTTCAATGGTAAATGTCAGGTAATCTTATGGAAAAATATAGATTACATGACATTTTTAAATACCTTTAATATTATGGTTTTTATGCTGAAAGAAAAAAAAAAAGAAGTCTGCCTTCTTTCAGGACCATAAAATCTAGCAAATAGAACTAGAAAATCTGAAGCCTCCAAAGTCCAGGGGCCTCAGTTTAGTGTCAGATTTGCCCCAGTTCTCCTCCAAAGGCTTAAAAAACATCCTTCAGGAAGACAAAGGCTTTAAATTATTTTTTTCTAGATTTAATGGTATTCAGAGGCACTTACTGATCACCTAATTCGTCTCTAGTTCCGAAAGGATCTATCAAACAGTTACTAAAGGTCAGCAGGAAAGCTAGAATTGAGGGTGTGATCAGAATACAGCCCTCCAAAATTCCATTCCAAGGCCACCTGTCAAGAAAAGCCTCTAAATTATTCAATTTATTATTTAGATCTGCCTGCCTCCTAAAAGGATTTGTGGTGGAATTTTCTAATTAAAACTGGTTTGTAATCTCTTTCTAATCTTATTTTATTGAATGGATTTTAACCTCTTGTACTTAATCAACCTTGAATAGTAACATGTATTGAACCAATATAAAAAATATGAATTAGTACTATAACTAAAATATGCATACATTTAATACATATGTAATACATACTGACATGTATTTATTTGCAAGTCTGTTGAAAAAGCTAATGGTAATGGTCTATTATGGGTCTAATTCAAGCCATTCTTTTACTAGAAATTACCTGTCAAATTTGCATAGTTGTCCTTAAAAAATGACACTCCAAGGCTGTCACAATCTAGCCAAAGTGAGTACATACAAAATAAAAAAATTAAAACTCAATAAATTATTATTTCTAAACCATATCAGGCAATCTGGAAACACAAACTTTCATAAAAGAACAGTGCTTACCTACAGTTACACTTCATGTAGTATAAGAAATTTCAATGCTAAATATATACATGTCCTCTAAACCAAAGATATTGAAGTCACTTGCATAGGGACGGGAGACTGTTGTGTGCATGTGCACATAGTTCTTTCCGGGCACACGCTGTAATCCCCGCGCTTGGGAGGCACAGACAGGAGGATCGTGCAGGTTCGAAGCAGCTGCACTGGCTTAAGAGACCCTGTTTCCAAATAAAAGATATAAAATAGGTCTGGGAGTGTAGCCCAGAGATAGAAGGGCTTCCAGGAACCCCAGTACCACCAAATATGTGTATGTATGTGTGTGTGTGTGTGTGTATATATATATATGTATATATATATGTATATATATATGTATGTATATATGTATGTATATATGTATGTATATATGTATGTATATATGTATGTATATATGTATGTATATATATGTATATATATATGTATATATATGTATATATGTATATACATATGTATATATGTATATATGTATATATGTATATATGTATATATACATATGTGTATATGTATATGTATATGTATATATGTATATATGTATATATATGTATATATGTATATATGTATATATGTGTGTATATATGTGTATATATGTATATATATGTGTATATATGTGTATATATATATATAAAATGTTCTTACGTTTGTCCATGTGTGTGATTCACAACAATCCTGTAATAGTCACTCATTCCTTTGTTCTTTTTTTATCTCAAGAGCATTCTGCCTTTGAGCTACACCCCCTGCCCTATTGTACTTTTTAGTTTGAAATAGGGTCTCAATAAGTCGCTGAGGGGCTTGCTAAGTTACTGAGGCTGTCCTCAAGCCTGCAACCCACTTGTCTTGCCTTCCCAAGTACCTGGATATCTTGACCATCAGCTTGACCATCACAAGTCTTCCACCTTGGAGTATATCTGGTTTATCTGAAAATACAGTTACATTTAATGATAAATTAAAGAACAAATTGTTTATTTGACATGACTATGTGTACCTATTGTGTCTGAGGCACCGCTCTTTAGTTAACCCAAATATAGTACTAAACTAATAAGTATATAAAAAGAAAAACCTCCAAAAGCATGGAATTGATCTTTCTCTGGGATCCTGAAGTGGCCTTGGGAACTCTAACTACAGATCCAAACATTACTGGAAAAAAAAAGGTATCTGATGTGAGTATTCAGAATCATGGTGACAGAGGGCCCCAAGAGACACCCACTGAGCATTCTCTGAGTCTATACTCCTGGAATAACCAGATAAGTCAGCCACACTCACCATTATTTTGGGGTGGAGTTTGTTGAAGTTGCTCAAATTATTGGTTATTATGTGATTGTGATCAGCCTCAAAAAATTACTTCTACCTTTCTAGTTTCGTCTTCAAACAATATCCTTGAAATATTTGGAGAAAAGACTTAAAACAATTCTTTATTTGAAGTTAACTCTTTTCAGCCTCTCTGGCTGCCTCCTGCCCCACATGAGCCAAGCCCCTGCCAAAATGTTCCCAGGAGTCCTCGGGAGCTCCTCCGCTCTTCTGACACAAGAGCCTCCAAATCCCCAAAGTATACGTAGGACAAGGTATAAGGGGGTTGACGTGCACACACTCGTGTGGAAGAGAGCCTTCCCTCCTTACACACACCCTTTTAGGAAGAACCAGTCATCCAAAAAAGAAATAAAAGAATCTCTTTCCATCCCTATGTTCAGAATACACCCTCTCTATAGAGACAGGCTAAAGCAGGGGATGAATCTGGTAACAGAAACAATGATAAACTCATAAACTCATGATAGGCTTCACTCAGCACTTATGGTTTAGATGAACGAGTCATGCTTTAATCATTTTGATGATTAAAGGTTTTACTGCTGGTTTAAACTTCCTGTCTCTTTCTTCCCCTAGAATAGATTCTGTGCCAGAAGATTCTATGATCCTTTTGTCTCACCAGCAGCTAGACATGTCCCCAGCAGTGGACACAGTACATGATTTTGCTGGGCTCCTGAATGTTCACTATATGGTTAGTGTATCGTAAAATAGAAATGCTAAGAAGCAAGAGCAAGCTTCAATATCTGTTCTTCAAAGGCCCTCTTATGTCAGATGCCAGTATAAAGCTCAAATTCCTTTCTCCTTATAAAAAATGGCAGAGAGGTGGCAAAATGCCAACACCTTTTTAGGTAAGAGTCCCTGCCCCTCAATAACACTGGTCCTTAAATGTTCTCTGTTAAGCTGTTAAATTTTATACCTAAGCATGAATTAAGACTGCAAATTTCAAAAACAATAACTAAAGCATAAATTAACTTCCACTTTCATCACATTAAACCATTGCTCTGCATATTAACTTTTTTATGATTTTACAAGTAAACGTTTTAGTTCACTGATTGTATACAAGCTGGGGCTAGATTGTTTTTATTTCCTTCGGTACTGGGGATGGAACCCAGGGCCATTCTACCTCTGAGCTACACCCCCAGCCCTAATTTTTATTCTTTATTTTGTAACTGGGTCTCACTGAGTTGCGAAGGGCCTGTCTGCAAACCACGGTCCTCCTGTCTCAGCCTCCCAAGTGTGCGCCACCACGCCCAGCTTAGATATTTTTTTTTCTGTTGCTGCTGTTGTTGTTAATTATACTTGAATTCTATCTATTTTGCATGTTAATGCATTTTAGCCTCAAAAAGTGTCAAACACAAAATGAACTCAAAGAAAGTAGGCAGTTATTAGGACACAAGGAGTTTAGAGAATAATAGGAATCTATATACACACAACAGTGATATTCAAAAAAACACTTTTATTTGCTTTGGCACATTTAGGAAATTATTATTTGACATTAATTAAACAATAATTAAAGCTAATTATTTTAATAAGGCTCTGCACGTACAAATAAAATAATGAGACCATAAATGATCCACCTATGTCTACTCTCTAAATGTGGAAGTAAATGCAAATTGAAATTGTCGTTCTCTGAATCAATCTTGCTGATTATTGCATCTTGGTGGATTGATTATTTCATATAGACACAGGCAAATCTTTTAGGAACATATTTTGATGCATGTATGATTTTGGAAAATTCTCCAAATGAAGAGGCAGCAGCTGTGAATAGATGAAAATTCCCTGGCTTCAAGATCCACCTAAGCCAAGTGAGTTACATCTGTCAGGAAGGACCAATAATAAGGTTAACATCCACCTAATGGAACTGCCTATCTCTGTATCTCATAGATAAGTCTAGCAGAGACTCATATGGAATGTTTATGTCAGTTCCTATCCCTCGTATAATAGAGGAAAAACTGAGATGTGGAAAAATTCAGTGACCTGCTGATGTGTACGCAATGGAAAATGACAAAGCTGGAATCAGTTCCTGGGATTTGGATCCTCACCACTCCATGGAACCCAGCTTTCCTTAATATGTTTAGTACATTGTCGTGATTATACTCAGGAAGAATTGTTGTTGGCTTTTTTTTTTCCACCAATTTATAGTGAAGAAAGGTACAGAGCAAGAAAGAAGCCCATATTCATAACCTAAAAATACTAAGTAAAAGTCATCAATATCTGACTTTGCAACACAAAGGCAAAGAACAGGGTTTCTCATGCATTCTAATGCCACAACACACATACAACACTACGTTTGCTTACCAACCTGAAAAATATATCAAAGCTATTATTGTTGGCCCTGGAGACCCCTTAGCTGCCTGGCCCTGCTAGCTGCTCTGAAAGACATCAATTTATCTTCTGAGGACAATTTATCTTGGCATATCTCTAACCTGTTCACAACTTACTCATGTACCTTGGCCCATAGATGGGAAATTCTACTATATGATAAATATCCTTTTAATTGTTAGATTAAATGTAAGAACTGAAAGTACTGTAGCTTCCTGACTTTCATTTATCTTCATGGAAGAGGCTTCAAGTAAAGAAAAACAAAATTACAGACACTGGAAATATAATGGTTTACAAAAAATTAGGAAATCAAAGCTCTAATTTGCTCAATTAGTTAAAACAGTTCTCAGCTCTGGCAAAACGAGGGAATCACCTACAGAATGGTGAAAATTAATACCTAACTGCATCTCTAGAGGTCGCAAGTTTATGATCTGCAGACTAGCCTAGACATTCAGATGTGTTTTTTTTTTTAATCTCCAAGTGATTCTGATATGCAGACTGGGTTGAGAGCCCCCTATTCTGAAATGTAAGTGTTTACTTCAGTATTTAAGTAAATATAGCGTAATTAAGAGAATTATATCTTTGATATTTCTTCTGCATTGCAAACAACATAGGAACACCTTCCTATTCCTTTCTAGGCCTGTACACATACTTTATATCATAGTAATGATAAGAAAGATGCAAATAAAATTTAACTATTTACTAAATAATGTTAAGAGTCTCTAAAATTCATTATTAGCTGGGTATGGATTTACACACCTGTAATCTCAATACTTGGGAGGCTGACAGGAGGATCACAGGTTTGAGGACAACCTCATCAAGTAGTGAGACTCTCATCAACCTAGAGAGACTCTGTTTCAAAATAAAATTAAAATAGGACTGGAGGTATAGTTCAGAAGTAGAATGCCCCTGAGTTCAATCCCCGGTACCATAAATTAATTAATTATAATCAATAATAACATATAATTATAATAAATAAAAATAACTTTGCATGCATAATAACAGTCAGAGATGACCAACTACAGACCATCTTAGCTCCTCGCATTTAGGGCCCATCACAGGGAGGATAAGGAGGGCCAATTGCTCCAAGCTTCACATTGACAAATAGGCCAAACTTGGACTACTCACATTATCTCCAAACGAAATTAGGTTGCTATTTCTAAAAAACACTGACATATATTACACACTTTGACATACATCATTTTCTAATCACTCAGAAACTCAGAAAATAGTGTTGGGACCTTGACTTCTAAGAATCAATCATCTCACATCTGTACCTAAACTTATTAACAGCAAGACTGCCAGGATAGAGAAGATACCCTTTTAGTGTATTTGCTTTGTTCTTCCTTATCAATTCTGTTGAGATACAAAAGCATGGGACCCACAGGTCTGCAGGAGAATGTCCTTTGAACAGATCAAGTACAAGCACGAGAAAAAGTGCAGAAATGCTAATCCATATTCCCAGAGAAATGCTCTGGTTTCAATATTCCTTTTGAAAAAAAAAAAAAAAAAAGCATAGCTTCTCTAGTAAGTTGGTCACACTCCAAGAGGAATTAAGCTTGAAAGATAACAGAACTTCAAAAGTCAAATTGAAAAGAGCAGACCTAAGGCTGTGAAGGGCATTCAGAAGAGAGAAGAGTTTTAACTCAGCTTTCAAAGCATGTTCTCCTCTCCTCTTTGAAAGTTTCTGACACTTTCGGGGTTGCTGAAGATTTTCCCACCCGTGACATCTTTCATCAGAAAACCATGAAATAACAAAAATCTCTCTCCAGTTAGAATGGGGGAAAAAGTGAAAGTAGGTTAAAGTAAGTTGCTTCTTACTATCATCTCTAAGAAAGTTCTTTGAGCCTTATCTCACTGCAAAATAGTAAGATGTACATTCTACTGTGAATGCAACTGAGGTCCTACTACAATTTGAGGTGGTTTGCCTCCTAGAGGTTCCTGGATCCTCAAAATGACAATATTAAGAGGTAGTGGTCCCTTAAGAGGTGGGACCAAGTGGGAAGTCCTTATGGGCATGGAGCCCTGAGTTTGTTCTCTAGAGAGAAAGTTGCATAAAGAGCTGCTCCTTGACACAGCCTGCCTTTGGCATTTCATTTTAATAACAGAAAACTGACTCATGTGGGACCCCCAAAGAAAACAGAAGCATTACTATATTACCAGCAATGTATCTCCATGACCCATTTGCCAGGAATAGAAAAAATACAAGGAGGAGGGATAAGAATAAAAAGTATAAACATACACCTCAACAATTACATTTATGCTTTTTCTAGGCTACTTCCTTTACCCATAATCCTCTGCCATCCTGCACTTATCTGGGTAATCTCTGCTAGCCCTTCGAGGCTCAAGTGATACACACTCCTTTTAGTGCTGTTTACAAGTTCCAGTTCTGAGCATGAAGAATATAAAGTTCACAAGTTTACAATGCAATGTTCCTATCCTCAAGGAGCCATTTGCCAGATTCAGTGCTTTGCACGTGAGACATGACAGTAAAAAAATGCTTACTCCCAAAGAACTAGGTTGACTGCTAGACACAGAAATGGAATAGTGCACAGTACAGGATTTCTCTTCCCAAGTATATGCATGCCAGGCTCAATATGGGCCAAATGATGGTACAGAATACCAGGGACCCATCCTCAGGGAGCTGCCTTCCTAAACTTCTGGCCTAATAATTGCTTCAAAACCCTGATAAATGTCACCACTTTGAGACTGGGATATTTTCAGAGTCTATTTCTCCCATCGACTATAGGCATATTGATAGCTCAATTGTAACTTATATTTTTCTCTCTCACACTAAGCACAGTGACTTCAAAAAACAAAAACTACAGCTACTGTTGACAACAAAGATATGTGTGGCTCTAAACCAAATTACTGAATTTCTGTTTAAAATGTCAATAAAGTTTCAGAGAAACATTTTCTTTGCTAGCATTCTCTTGAGTGTGTTTGCTTCAATATTCATGAGTGACACTGGCTGGTGGTTTTCTTTCTCTGGGCTTTCTTGATCTGGCTTCTACATCAATGCTTTGCTTATTTCAGAAAAGGAGTTAGGAGAGTCTAGAATGGAACATCACATTCTTTTTCTGTAATGGGCCAGGGAGTAAATATTTTAGGCTTCATGATCCATTTTGTCTCTGTTGCAACTACTCAGCTTTGTCTGAAAGCACTCATGGTCAACGAAGCCATGAGTGGGCATGGCGGTGTTCCAACAGAATTTTAGAAGAGAAAGCCAGGTGGCTGGAGCCGAACGTGGTCTATGGGCTTTGGTTTGCTAAAAATCTGTGCTGCAGTCCGGGCCTCTGGCCCCGACCCTGGGCGGGTGGGCAGGCGATGGCGGGACACCCTTCAGCGACCCCCTCTCCACCCGGAAGGACCCTGTGGTCCGGGCCTCTGGCCCCGACCCTGGGTGGGCGGGTGGGCAGGCACTGGTTGGGCACCCCTAGGCTACCCCCTTTCCACCCAGAAGGACCCTGTAAAAAAGGAAAAGAAAAAAAAAAAAAGGAAAATATCGGAGAGGGGTCAAGGAGGCCGTGGCGGATGCCAGGATACTGGAGATGCAGACAAAACTTATCCAAATGAACTGGAATTATTGGAAAAATTCCCCACTAAGGAGGACTGTTTCTTCTCTACATTGTTAAGAATCTTGGACATCACCTGTAAGGAGAGAGACTATAGCGGAGACCAAGGAGAAAGGCGGTGCTGAAAGCGGTCTCCGCGTTGGCGGTGGAGACTTGTATTCAGGAGAAGCAGAAATAGGATCCTACCAACCTTATTTTTTTTGGAGAAATTACACCAAAAGTTGAATGCTACCGTTGCGCATGCTTAGGAACACTGAACAACATTCAGAGAGGAAAAGAACTTGGGAAAGATTTGAAATGGTGGAGGCAGTGGCATTGGCAGTGGCCAGTACTCAGGGGAGGCAGAGATCTGATGCATTACACCTGAAACCTTTGAAGTAATGACCCCAGAGGCCGAATGCCACCACCACGCACCCTCGAGAATGTGGGACAAATGGTTGGGCAAAGAGGGTGCTCGCATTGGAGCCTGCCGAGGGGTGAGGCCGGCAACGGACACAGCAAAGCTGGGATTGGAGCCTTTTGTGAGGCAAGGCTGGTGCTGGAGCCTCCGAGGCTGAGATCGGAGCCTGCCGAGGGGTTAGGCCAGTGCTGGGGCCAGTGAAGCCGGGATCGGATCATGCCATGCGGCAAGGCCGGTGCTGGGGCCTCCGAGGCCGGGATCGGAGCCTGCCGAGGGGTTAGGCCGGTGCCGGGGCCAACAAGACCAGGATTGGAGCCTGCCGTGAGGCAAGGCTGATACTGGAGCCTCCAAAGCTAGGATCAGAGCCTGCCGAGGGGTTAGGCCGGTGCCAGGGCCAATGGCCGGCATCGGAGCCTTCCATGAGGCAAGGCCGCTATTGAGGCCTCTGAGGCCGGGATCAGAGCCTGCCGAAGGGTTAGGCCGGTGCTGGGGCCAGCGAGGCCGGGATCGGAGCCTGCCATAAGGCAAGGCCAGTCCTGGGGCCAGCAAGGCCGGGATCGGAGCCTGCTGTGAGACAGGCTGGTGCTGGGGCCTCCAAGGCCGGGATCAGAGCCTGCTGAGGGGTTAGGCTGGTGCCGAGGCCAGCGGCTGGCATCGGAGCCTTCCGTGAGGCAAGGCCGCTATTGAGGCCTCTGAGGCCGGGATCAGAGCCTGCCGAGGGGTTAGGCCAGTGCTGGGGCCAGTGAAGCCGGGATCAGAGCCTGCTGTAAGGCAAGGCCGGTGCTGGGGCCAGCGAGGCCAGGATCAGAGCCTGCCATGAGGCAAGGCCAGTGCCGGGGCCTCCAAGGCCGGGACCGGAGTCTGCCAAGGGGTTAGGCCGGTGCCGGGGCCAACAAGACCAGAATTGGAGCCTTCCGTGAGGCAAGGCCGCTATTGAGGCCTCCGAGGCCGGGATCGGAGCCTGCCGAGGGGTTAGGCCGGTGCTAGGGCCAGCGAGGCCGGGATCGGAGCCTTCCGTGAAGCAAGGCCGTTACTGAGGCCTCCGAGGCCTGGATCGGAGCCTGCCAAGGGGTTAGGCCAATGCTGGGCCATCGGCTAGCATCGGAGCCTGCCGTGAGGCAAGGCCGGTGCTGGGGCCTCCGAGGCCGGGATCAGAGCCAGCTGAGGGGCTAGGCCAGTGTTGGGGCCAGCAAAATCAGAATTGGGGCCTCCCATTAGGCTAGGCCGCTGATTGAGCCAGCGAGGTCTGGATCAGTCCACCGGGTAGCCAGGCCACAACTGGGGCCGTCAAGAGTGGGATCGTATTTGCAACGCGGCATGCACAGAGAAATATCGCAGAAAATTAAAACCAGATGCTTCCCCTAATCACCAATAACTAGGAGGAAAGGGGCAACAGGAAGTGGTCGAGCTATAGAAAGGGCTCTATAGTGAAGCAATTAAGGTGACCAGAGGGTATGGAATAGGGGAAGATGGAGCCTCTTTAAAACGCAGGAGGTATATAAACATATGTATCAAAGTTAATCACCAAACAAGCATGGGATCGAGGGAGGGGGAGGGAATGGGATGCGGACTGGATGAGGGCTAATTGGATGATGTGTGCTTGTATATCCTCTCAAGTCTTGTATTCCAATGTGATGTATGATTACAATGCACCAATAAAAATAAAAAATAAAAAGCTGTGCTGCAGTCATCTATAGAGCATGTGGACCATGTGATCTTTGAAGAGGTGGTAAATACTGGAAACTAAATTTGTGTCTTCTCCATAATTTATCTGTTGAAATTTATTCTCCAAGGTGATTATGTTACAAGATATAGCCTTTGGGAGATGAGTAGAGGTTTGTGCCTTTAGAAAAGACCCTAGGAAGCTCCCTTGCTGGATGTGCCATGTGAAGGCACAGCAGAAAGGCACTGTATATGAACCAAGAAGTAGGCCATCACAAGATACCTGGTATAACAGATTCCTCAACCTTAGACTTCTCAGCCTCCAAAACTGTGAGAAAGAAATTTCTGCTGTTCATAAGCCATCAAGTAAGATATTCTGTTATAGCAGCTTGAATGGGTAACATTCGGTGTAACAGGAGCTGGGAAGAGGAAGCCCAGTTCACCAGGCCAAGCATAGGAGTGAAGAGCGTGAGCGGGGTATTATTGTGCTCATGGATTCTGACATAACCTCAGTTTGGTCAGAGGAGCTGAGAGTCTAACTCCAGTGCTGAGTTTTGGGAGTTGTCCCTAAAGAGCTGAAATGAGCTTAGGTAACCTACTTTACCTCTCTGGGCCACCAAGAGAATTAAGTCTAAGTTTTTGTTTTTGTTTTTGTTTTGCCCACTTCTAAAAGTCTAACTTATGTAATAGCAAAGGGAACTTATATTTCTTCTTTTTTTTTTTTTTTTTTTTTTTTTTGGTGGTACTGGGGTTCCTGGAAACCCTTTTACCTCCAGGCTACACTCCCAGACCTACTTTATACTTTTTATTTGAAAACAGGGTCTCTTAAGCCAGCGCAGCTGGCTTTGAACCTGCGCGATCCTCCTGTTTCCGCCACCAAGCGCAGGGATTACAAGTGTGCGCCACCACGCCTGGCATGGGAACTTATATTTCATTCACATATTCTGTATGCCATGCCTTTTACTAGCTATTCTACATACACTGAAGGGAAGAAAACTGGTTTTTTTCTGTTACCAATGACATGATAGTAAATATTTAACAACCAGGTTTCTTGGGGGTTAAAGGAATTGGTTTGCAGTAGTTGCTGATATCTGTGGTGTAAATACTCCACCATGGCTTCAGGCTACCACCTCATAGTCACTGATGCCTAGTTGGGAGGACGGTGCAATGAAGCAGCACTATATGGTATGTCCATCACACAGACACAACAGATGAAAATAACCTCAGAATGTAGGTGATAGTGACATGGAAGAAAATTATGAAAAAGCAATGCTTTTATATTTATTAGATTTTTATATGGTTGATTTAATTGTAAGTATATACAACTTAAATTTTTTTCTTTTTTTGTGTGTGGATCTGGGGATGGAACTCAGGGGCATTCGACCTCTGAGATACACGCCCTGCCCTATTTTTTATTCTTTATTTTGAAACAGGGTCTCACTAAGTTGCAGAGGGACTCACTAAGTAGCCAAGGCTGTCCACAAACTGAGATCCTCCTGTCTCAGCCTCCCAAATGCTGGAATTACAAGCGTGAGCCGCCATACCCAGCTCTACAACATATATATATATTTTTTTTTGGGGGGGGGGTGGTACTAGGGTTCCTGGAAGCCCTTCTACTTCCAGGCTACACTCCCAGACCTATTTTATATTTTTTTTAAATTTGGGAACAGGGTCTCTTAAGCCAGTGAGGCTGGCTTCGAACCTACACGATCCTCCTGTCTTTGCCTCCCAAGTGCAGGGATTACAAGCATGTGCCACCACTCCCGGCTACAACTTAATTTTCAATAATACCCATATTTAACATTTGGTTCTCAAAATTTCTAATATAGCAGTCAATTCTTGAGAGTATGCACAAGCTGGCTGCAACACACTACGATTATCACCTATTGCCTTCCAGGTGCCATGATTAGCATTTCAGAACATTCTTATAGGAATTCGCACCATGCCCTTATTTTTTCTTTTTAGTGCGCGTGCGTGCGCGCGCGCGCGTGTGTGTGTGTGTGTGTGTGTGTGTGTGTGTGTGTGTGTGTATGTGTGTGTGTGTAACTAGGGATTAAACCCAGGGGATTTCTACCTCTGAACTAAGCTACATCCCCAATCTTATTTTATTTTTATACTAAAACATGATCTCACTAAGTTGCTGAGGCTGGTCCCAAATCTGTGATCCTTCTATCTGAGTCTCCCAATTACTAGGATTATAGGCTTGTGCCTCCATTCCTGATCTCACTATGACCTTCTGAAAGTTATTATTTTGCAGATGAATAAAAGGTCTCAGAAAGGTTAAGTAACTTGCTTGGAATCACACAGCTAAACTATGGTCATGTGTCTTCCATTCCCTAAATCCCATATTCTATTATACCACTGTAATGCATACAGCCCATAAACTATTTTAAATTGCTTTATTCTCTAAAAGAATAGATTGTGTTCCATATAATCTGGGGTCTTCTGAATTCAGTGAGTTTGTGAACAATGATGTGCCTTTGAGTTCATTGGCAGTGAGACAGTTTGGTTACAGAGAGTGCAGCTGAGGTGGATAAGATGCCAACATTAGGCAGGAGGTAAGCTATATGCTCTTGTAAAAGAGGACCATACAGCACTGACCACCATGTTAAGTCTTCCATTCAGCAACACCAGAAGTCACGTCAAGCTCTCCTCTTTTCCTTTCTTTTCCTTAAATTAATTACAACCTAACAAAATGAACATCTTCATAAGCAGTACCACTTCAACCACTGTTTTCAATTAATAATGATTGTTATTGTAATTTTTGTGGTTCAGGGTTATGGTTTCTTCAAAATAATATGATGGTGTTCTTTCCAATAAGCAGCATGGCAGCAAAGTTAAAAGTGATTAAGAGTCAAATAGTTTTTAAAAATTAGTAATACATTTTTAAAAAATACAAATAGCTTTCAGAAACATATTTTATCTAATTCATATTTAGCGGACACTTACTAAGTACTATTTAAATCTTGGCATTATCTGCCCAAAAGACTCAGAGGCAATTGTGTGCAGTCATGAATCATCAGCCTTACTAGGGAAGAGATACTAAAATTGACAACTGTCATCTACTTTGAGGAACAATTCATTTTTTTAAAGTATATTGGCACTTATAGGAAAAATCATTTTCTGTATTAGTGGTTAGTTAAATTATTCTCAAATGTCTTTACCATAAAGTTGTTTTGAATTTTGGAAAGAATGTAATATATTAAATTACTTTATCAGTGGGGAGTGTTTCTCTCCCCTCTGTGTATGCCTCAGAGCCTACACAGAAGCTCTGCAGACCCGTGCGCAGCCTCAAAGGCAGGTGCTGCCTCTTACCTTCACCATTCCTGCTGCTCTGTCCCCTACCTTAAGTTACACACTTCTGTTTCCTTGGGGACTCTCTCATTTCCTCCTGCTCTTCTTTTCTTTCCCGGCATTCAATAAGTGTATGGATGTGACACCAGAGAGGAAATTGTATGCAGCTTTGATCTCCATGTGCCCAGAGCCTGGCACAGGGCCTAACGCATCATAGGAGCCTTGGGGCTGAGCCACCAAAGGGATAGAGATGAAGCTTCCTGCAGTGGCCAGAGATCCCTTATTCTCTCCTCACATCTTTCATGATGCACTTTTTTTGTACGAGGCCAATTTGCAATGAAATAGAGAACACAATGGAGGGATGGGGTGAGGAAAGATATAAAACCCCATCGAAGCAAGCATATCTAAACACACTGTTTACTTCCCTTTTGATTTCAGCCTTAAACCTAAGTTTCCTGTAGTTTGGATGTGAGCCTGCAGAGCTGTTCTACCTTAGTGCTATGAACCCCATAGAGAAGGTAGAAGGTGATAAATTTACTGAGTCAAGTCATAATCCAGGATAAAAGGGGCTGATGAGTGATGATAATGAAAGCATTCTCCCAGTTTACTTGATATGTTTGTTTTCTTTAAAAAGCCCACCAAGCCAGGCGTGGTGGCGTACACTTGTAATCCCAGCATTTGGGTGGCTGAGACTGGAGGATCGCGGTTCGCGGACAGCCTCAGCTACTAAGTGAGGCCCTCTGCAACTCAGTGAGACCCAGTTTCAAAATAAAAAAATAAAAAAATAGGGCAGGGGGTGTAGCTCGGAGGTCGAATGCCCCTGGGTTCCATCCCCAGACCCACAAAATAAATAAATAAATAAATAAATAAATAAATAAATAATATAAAAGCCCACCAAGAAGTATTTAGCAATTAGAAAGAGAAGCTCAGAAATGCAGCCTTTTCTGTATACTGTCATGAGCTCTGGTTGCTTTTTGTCATCTTTATAATGCTTCTTTCAGCTCAGTAATAATAATTTACCAATATAATCACTAAAAATAATCATTATGGCCAGGTGAGCTGGTACATGCCTGTAACTTGGGAGGCTGAGATAGGAGTATCACAGGTTTGAGACCAGTCTCAGAAACTCAGCAAGACCCTTAGAAATTAGCAAGATTCTGTTTTAAAATAAAAATATTATTATTATTATTATTATTATTATTATTATTATTATTATTATTTTATGGTACTGGGGTTCCTGGAAGCCTTTCTACCTCTGGGCTACACTCCCAGACGTATTTTTACATTTTTATTTGGAAACAGGGTCTCCTAAGCCAGCGCGCGCAGCTGGCTTCGAACCTGCGCGATCCTCCTGTCTCTGCCTCCCAAGCGCGGGGATTACAAGCGTGCGCCACCACGTCCGGCTTAAAATAAAAATAAAATATGGCTGGGAGTTTAGCTCAGAGGTAGAATGCCTCTGGTTTAATCACCAGCACCAAAATAAATAAATAAGCAAATCACTATTGTTGATTGAGTGATTACATGATGATCACTATTATAAATACTTTAAATGCATTAATCAATTTCTCAAAACAAATTTATGGAATAGAAACTATTATTATATTAATTTTTTTAGTAAGTCAAAGTAACATTTTTGTGTATGTGTGGTACTGGGGTTCCTGGAAGCCCTTCTACCTCCGGGCTACACTCCCAGACCTATTTTATATTTTTATTTAGAAACAGGGTCTCCTAAACCAGCGTGCGCGGCTGGCTTCGAACCTGTGGGATCCTCCTGTCTCCGCCTCCCAAGTGCGGGGATTACAAGCGTGCACCACCACGCCCAGCAAGTAAGTCAAAGTAAAAAATCAGCCAAGTGTGGTGACGCATGCTTGTCATACCAGTACTTAGAAGGCTGAGACATGAGGATCACAGGTTTGCGGCCAGTCTCGGTTACTTAGTGAGGTACTCAGCAACTTAGTGAGACCCTGTTTCAAAATAAAGAATAAAAATAAGTCTGGGGAATAGGGGTATAGTTCAGCAGTAGAATGGCCCTGAATTCAGTCCCCTGTGCCACAAAAAAAGTAAAAAATCAATAGCTCCATATTATTCTAAAGATAAATTCCAGATGCCTTAAGCTTCTGATCAAGGACTTCAATATTCTAGCCCGAAACATCTTTTCAAAATTAAGTTCCATTTTTTAGAGACAATGGTCCTATTAGGACCTGGCATCATCTTCTGCCTTCTTGACTATAAGCTTCAATCTCACCACTGTTCCCACCCAACATGCCTTCTCCCTTTTCTTTTGCCCCTATGTGGTCTTCCCCACCATTCAAAACTGCTATAATTTCAAGAGTTTCATAGAGACATCTCTGACTATTCTCAGCCAATGACTTTACACTACTCTGAATTCACAACCCACTCCTGCTAAGACTACCTAGTAACTTCTCTTGATTTGTTTTATTTTGTCATTTAAATTTTTATATTGAAGTCTTATTCCTCCAACTACAATGCTAACTTGGTATAAATCATGTCTCTGTAACACATCCACAATGCCCATCACAGTTTCAGTACATAGTTACCCTCAATTTTTTTTATTTAAATAACATATTCTGTAGTGTATGTGGAAGTTATTCATGTCATAAGAATTACACTCTATTCTTGAAGCCATATCATTTTTTAATTTTTATGTGGAACAAATTGAAAATGGCATATGCATACATTTAGACTGTGCATGTTGCCCTCCCCGCCCTACTACCCCTTCCCCCTCCCAACAATGAGTGTTCAGGTTAACCATGCTATATTCATACTTTTACACATATTTGAATGCAGCTCCTCCATTAATCAACCTCAGCCTTCTTCATCTCCTACCCTTTCATTCTAGCTTTGCTGAAGTTTTCCCTCCATTATCTGGAGTCCCTCTCATATACCCAATACTCCCTAATTTGGGCATATTAGAGAAAATGTATGTCCATTCTCTTTCTGTGCTTGGCTGATCTCACTTAACATAATGTTATCCAGGTCTTTTCATCTTCTTGCAAACAACGTGATTTTGTTCTTCTTTATAGCTCAGTAGAATTCCATTGTGTGTATTTCCCATAATTTTGCAATCCATTCATCTGTTGATGGAGACCTAAGTTGTTTCTATATTTTGGCTAATACAAATTGTGCTGCTATAAACATGGATATGCATATGTTATTGTAGTTCTCTGATTTCAACCCCTTTGGAAAGATACCCAGGAGTGGTATAGCCAGATCATATGGTGGATCCATTCCCAGTTTTCTAAGGAATCTCCACACTGATCCTTATAGTGACTGAACTAGTTTGCACTCCCACCAACAGGGTAAAAGAGTTTCTCTTTCCCCACACCCTCGCCAGCATTTGTTGTTATTTGATTTCTTTATGCTTGCCACTCTGACCGGGCTTAGATGGAATCTCAGCATACATTAACTCAGTTTAAAAGAAAGATAGTAATTAATTTAAAAAATTTACTATTCCAGTTTCTGTTCCCAAAATGATGGGTTAGATTTTATTGTATTTTTTCTGATATTTATGTTGGCAGTTCTGATTATGCTCTTGCTCTTTCATGAATCCAGCCTAAAGTGCTAACTTGGAGCATGCACACATTAGTAGAGAGCCTGGTCTTCCTGTTAGGTGTCACCCCTGGAAGGAAGGAACTAGTCACATTCCTTTTGTATTCCACACATCTTGGATTATTTTTCTGGATTTCTTGGGGTTGCCGCACCAGTGTCGGCCAGAGCCAGGACTCGCAGTTTGGGCCTGCTCCAGGATGGTGCCAGCAACCGGGCCTCATCTGCAGCAGGTCAGTCACATGCTCAGGCTTTTTGCAGTGGATCTCGCAGTTCAGAGTACCAGATTCCTTCAGTTGGTGGTTCCTGGTTCTGTTTTGGTTCGTGAGCTTTATCTATTTTGTTTGTCAAGACGCTGCCTTCTCGGTAGTTGAACTTTATTTGTTTCAGCTATTGAGATGTGCTGCGACCCGCAGTTGCCATTTTGAATCTCCCTCAAGCCACACCTCTTTTTTCAGCATGAAAATATGCATATGACCAAAGATTATATCCATTCAGTTAAAAAAAGTTAATGATATTTATCCATTAATCAAAATATTTTCTACTACAGACCTAAATATTTTAGTGGATATTCATGTTCTATATAAAATAGGATACTAGAAAAAAAAATCCCACCTTAAGAAAATTAGTTAAACCCAATCAGAATGGCAATCATCAAGAAGTCAAATGATAGATGCTGGTGAAGATATTGGGAAATAGAAACTCTTCTACACTATTGCTGGGATTGCAAATGAGTACAGCCACTACAAAGATTAGTGTGAAGGTTCCTCGGAAAATTGGGAATAGATATACTATATACAAATCTTAGATATCTTTCCAAAGAGACTGAAATCAGAATATTATAGTAATTTATGCATCTCCATGATTATTGCATCACGATTCACAATAGCCAACGTAGGCTCACAATTAAACAAACCTAATGTCCATCAACAGATGAATGAGTTACAAAATTATGTATTATTTTGTAAATTATTTTAAAATTATTGTGTATATTCCATACACACAATAGAATTCTACTCAGCAATAAAGAAGAACAAAATAATATAATTTGCTGGAAAATGGATGGACATGAAGAACATTATCCAGCCCCGGAGAGACTTGAGATAATGGAGTTAAAACTTCGGTAAAGCCGGGCGTGGTGGCGTGGTAGCGCAAGCTTGTAATCCCCGCGCTTGGGAGGCGGAGACAGGAGGATGGTGCAGGTTCGGAGCCAGCCTTGCTAGCTTAAGAGACCCTGTTTCCAAAAATAAAAAAGTATAAAATAGGTCTGGGAGTGTAGCCCGGAAGTAGAAGGGCTTCCAGGAACCCTAGTACCACCAAAAAGAAAAAACTCCGGTAAAGCAAGGGAGGTGGTCTAGGGGAAGGTAGGGGGAGAGGGAGGATCAATGAAGGAATTACCTCCACTGACATTATATACATATGTGAGAATACCAATGTCAGTATCAATATTCTGTGCGGGGAAGGGGGAGGGAGCTGGGGGAAAGCCCGCCAAGTACTGTGTACATGCATGTCACTATCACTGTAATCTACATTACAATATGAGACCATAATGCACCAATAAAAAGTATTAAAATAAAATAAAAAAGATGACATTGAGAAACTCACAATGTAGGTAAAAATTAAAGTTTTTCTTTTAACAAGGTAGAAAACCAAAGGCAGATGTAAGAGAAGTAGAGTGCCACACTCAGCTAGAGATATTCTTAACTTTAAAGATCCTTCAAGATGAAAAAGTCATAAACATTTAAATAAATAAAAATTGAATGCAGGTGGATTTGGAAGCTTGGAAAGGTTTCAAGACATAGTTCTCAGCTTCCTAAAGGCATTTAAATGAGGTAGAAACTGACAAAATTGGATTGTTTTGGAAAACTTGCCCAAAGCAGTCAGAAGCAGATGGAAGCATGATGCCAGTGAGCACTTCGCATTCGAATGCTACTTAATTCCATTGTGGAGATGGACTATTAGGCTACAGATGAGAAAGAAAAAGAAAAAACGTTCAACTCAAAAGAAAGAAATAAACAAGCTAGCTGCTTTCAGTGTATTCTGCCTGGTTTTATTTCAAACTGTTCTTTAGGGATCAGAAGTTCATCACTGTCTGCAAGAGGGCAGTGGACACCATCTTTGTGTCCCTCACAAGGCTCACATAAATAAGAACAAACAAGGCTATCGTGTCAACATTTACTGGCCACATAATAAAAATTGGTGTTAAGTCATTTGTGTAAGGCCTGATAGAGCAAATTCTCAGCATATTGTTTAAGCACCTAGGTGATTTCATTAAAATAACATCCACCAAGAATTCAGGAGAAATGCTTGAGGAGAATTAAAATTAAATAACAATGATAAAGGACTGGGGATGCTCTGGATTCTAAAAATTGTAGACTATATAGTTTAACTTTTGTTCTAAAGAAAGTAGGAGGCTTTATTTTGGAAACCCATTTGGGAATACTAATGGACAAAGCTTCCCTTCATTACCGGGAACTAGCCTGGTTGCAGGAAAATATGGTTGTTCTTACTCGCAGAGGTAATAAGAGATGTCATTGGAAGATATTAGAGCTGAGGCCCGCAAGAAGGGAAAGTCAACAACATAATTAGATTTCCATGAAGAGTATGAAAGAGGTGTAAGGGGCAAAGTCAGGGAAGTGCTGGTAATGGCATGCACACACTCAGTATTAACACTCAGATGCCAGAGAGAAAGATGCTGTGACCTTGGGCTATTAGAAGGTTGGGACGGCTGTACTCTATGTGTGAAATTGTTATGAACTGAAAAGCAGTTTTATTAAATATAAATAATAGATTACAAGTTGCCTAAAAAATGTGTCCCATTATGGTATGAAAAACCACGACTGAATAGGAAAATTCAGTACAACATGAAACTTGGTAAGTCTGGGATGTTTCTCATCTGTACTGCCTTGTAAAGAAGGTGTATGCAGACAAAGGAACATATCTAGAAGCTTCCGCACAAAAATAAATGTCTTGTATTTCTTGTCACAGTCTTTCACTCCAAAATTGTACATTTGGCGTTGAACACAACAGCTGGTGATTCAGTCCAAAGTTCTGTCAATCATAGGAATGCTCCCAGGAAGCTGTAGCTGCATTAACTAACTTCTTAATATATTGACTTTTAATTTTGGTGTCATGGGATTCTTCAGAGGCACAAGCAAGTTTGTAAGAAGGTAGCTTCTTGCCGGGTGTGGTAGCACATGCCTTGTAATCCCAGTACTTGGGAGGCAGAGACAAGAGGATCAGAGGTTCAAAGCCAGCCTCAGCAACTTGGTGAGCCTCTCAGCAACTTAACAAGACCTGTTTCCAAATCTAAAAAAATAAATAAATAAATAACACTGGGGGTGTAGCTCAGAGGCAGAACACCCTTGGTTCAATTCCCTTTACCACAGGGTAGGGGGGAGTAGCTTTCTTGATGGGCACAATAACTCTTATTTCCTGGACTTTTTTTTTTTTTTTGCAATATTGGAGATTTAACATGGGATCACTCTACCACTGAGCTACATCCCCAGCCCTTTTTATTTCCCGATTGAAACAGTCTTGATAAATTGCTCCAGAGAGACTGAAACCTGTGATCCTTTGCCTCAGCCTCCTGAGGAGCTGAGATTACAGCTTTGAAACACCATAGCCAGCCTATTTCCTGGACTTTGAAGCAGTTTATACTGTCCTAATTTTTTTTTACCAGCACCAAATATTTATTGAGATAAAACCAATACCCATGAGACTATATATATTAAAATAACACAGTGGAATAAACACATACCAAATGAATGGAAAGGACAACAAATACCACAGAAAAAGGCACTCATGGCCTGGGAAGGTTGGGGGAAATGTGTGAGGAAGGCAGACAGGAGGTACTTTGAAAGCAGTGGAAGGACTGGGCAAATGAAGTGAGGACGTAGGCATCCAGGGTCAGGAAAGCAGGTCAGCGGAGGCCTGGAGGTGGGGGTTCACCTGGCTTGACTAATTTAAAAATAGTGCAGGACTCCTGTAGCAGATGTAATGGGAAATAACAGTGGAAAGGTAATTAAGAATAAAATGTCATTTCTTGAATGTCAGGCTTAACACATTGTACTATTTTCTGCCAGCAAAAAGGCTGATGGTGTAAGAAGATTAAGGAGATGCCTGTGAACAAGAGGAGTCCCGAGAATGAAGGTGGAGACACCAGCAAGAAGTCTATTTCAATAATCCAAGCCAATCGTATCGAATTCACACACTCATGGCCCACAGCAGGTTTTATTTGGCCTACTTGCTTCTTTAAAAAATAGAAAACAAATTGCCAATATTTAATATGGTACTATTTCTCATTTAAATATGAATTCTAGACTTCTCCAGCTGTTTCAAGAACTTGATAATCCGAGGGGCCCAGGAACTGGGTCTGGAGGTCTCACCCCAATTCCTATCAAACATACCAGTGTGAAACTAATTCCTCCATCAAATATGATGCATACATAACTATATACAAATTGGTTTGTATTTTATACAAAGTTATCAGTGCCAATCTCACTATCATGTACAGGGAAAAAGAGGGAGCCTGAGAGAAGCTTTCCAAGTACTGAGTGGGGAGTACCTATTACTCTGAACTTTGTTATGATGCGTGATTACAATGCACTAATAAAAGTATATATTTTTAAAAAATGGTTGGCTTCTATTTGATTAATTGACATTTTAGGTTTTGCCAACATTTACATAAAAGCCTTCACTTCTTTTAAATTGCAGCTTTTTTGTTGTTGTTGTTTTGTTTTGGCTTTTTGTTTGTTCAGCTCTTGAAAAGCTTTAGATTTCAGTCACCAGGCCTGCAGTACCTAACAAAATGTGAATAACAATGCTAGGCGTGATGGTGCAGAGCAGACCTGTAATCCCAGTACTTGGGAGACTGAGACAGGAGGATTTCAGGTTCAAGGACAGTCTCAGCAATGCAGAGAGATTCTCAGCAACCTAGTGAGACCCCATTTAAAACAAAAAAATATATAAATAAATAAAAAGGGCTGGGGATGGTGGCTTGGAGGTAAAATGACCTGAGTTCAATTCCTGGTATCAAAAATAAATAGATCAAAAATTGAAGACAACAGCACTGGACCCATATTCCTGTGGAGATAATGTCCTTGCCAGATGGAACTTGTGTTCTACAGATTGCTACAGACACTGCTAGACTGCTTGCTCATCTGTATCACTTCCAGGATGCTGTGAGCATTTTCATACGGGACCTCTGCCTTGGACTCCTGATACTTAGACTGTGGTTGGCACATCTGCCAGGTTCACGTCATCTGGGAGCTGGACAGAAATGCAGAATCCCAGACCCTGCCATTGACCTGCAATTGAATATATCATAGAATATTTTAATGTTTATAAACATTAAAGTGTGAAAAGCACTCTTTTAATTAATGTGTGATCCCCCAACCAGCATCATTCGCATCACCAGAATCACCTGGGACATGTAAATTCTCAAGTCTTGCCCAAGATGTACTAAATTAGAAACTCTGGGAGTGAGTCCCAGCAATCTGCATATTAAAAAGTCCTCCTAACAGACCACATAATGTCATTCATATACAAATGTATCACTGAATCTCTCTATCATGCACAGGGAAGAAGGAGGGGAGGGAAGGGGGAAATATAAGGAAGAAAACCAATTAAATAATGTACATGCAAATATCAATGCATCATTATGAATCTCATTCGCATGTCAAATTACAATGCACCAATAAAAAATATTTTAAAATTATAAAAACTAAAAAGCCATCCAGGTGATGTTGGTGAACACTGAAGTTTGAGAACCACTGTTTTAGACAATGGTTTCTTTTTCTTCTTCTTTTTTGTTTTTGTTTTTGTTGGTACTGGGGTTCCTGAAAACCCTTCTACCTCCGTGCTACACTCCCAGACCTATTTTATATTTTTTATTTGGAAACAGGGTCACTTAAGCCAGCGCGGCTGGTTTCGAACCTACACAATCCTCCTGTCTCCGCCTCTCAAGCTCAGGGATTACAAGCATGTGCCACCACGCCCGGCTTTTTTTTTTTTTTTTTTTTAATGATACTGGGGCTGGAACCCAGAGGCATCACTTCCAAGCTACATCCTCAGCCCTACTTTGTATTCTTTATTTTGAAACAGGGTCTCACTGGATTGCAAAGGGCCTCACTAAGTAGCTGAAGTTGTCCAAGAACAGCGATCCTCCTATGTCAGCCTCCCAAATGCTGAGATTACAAGTGTGAGCCACCATGCCCAGTTGACAATAGTTTCTTAAACTAGGCTAATACTAGTGAAAGAGAATATCTAGAATTAAATATACAAATGACTGCAAAGGAGAGATTAATGGAATTTAGTGACTTCTTGGAGTTGAAAAATGGAGAAAGATGTTTTTAGTTATGCACAAGATGAACATTTTCATTTGCTAGAATATTTCTGAAAGTATTTTTCACTAGTAAAAAGGCATATTGAGAGAGGATAATTCTTGGAGTGGGGGAGGGCCACTATGTTTCAATGAAAGTGGAGTGTGGGGTATGGTAGGGCCACACCCCAAAAGGGCATTTTGCTCTTGCCAGGAGCATCCACTTTCCTAGAGCTGTGGACATGGCTGAAAGACTGGAGCAAAATGCCCTTGCTTCTAGAGATGGGGACCTATTGTGTTTGCATGAAAGAAGAAGGAATACTTGGGAGGCTGAGACAGGAAAATCACAGGTTCAAGGCCAGCCTCAGCAATTTAGTGAGACCCTGCTTCAAAAATAAAATAGAGCTGGGGTTGTAGCTTGGTGGTAGAATGGCCTTGGGTTCAAGCCCCAGTACCAAAAAAGAAAAAAAGAGGGGAAAAAGGAAGGAGGAAGAAAAAAGAGAGGGAGAGAAAGAGAGAGAGGGAGAAAGGAAAGGAGCGAGGGAGGAACAAAGAAAGGGAACGCCACATGTGCATGTCTGTGGGAGATGAAAAGTGAGTGCAGAAGGGAGAAGCAATGGGAAAATGGAGGAGCAGCAAAAGGGAAATAAGATAATTAACATGTTAGCTCTGCATTAAGCCCTCATTTCTCACTCCTTTGGTGCTTTCCTCAAAACACTCAGTAAGGAAATAAAGCTCAGTAATTATAATTAGTTTTTATCTACTCAGTTCTAAAATCCCTGGACCAGGCCAAATGAACCCCTGAACCAATGTTATTTAAAATAGAAGGTTAATGCATTTCAATTAAGTAGGAAAATCAGAAAAAGAAATAAAAGAGAAAATAGAATGAATCACTTAAGAAATGTTTTATTTGGAGTGTCAACAGAAAGCTCCAAATCAAAATATCAGGTAGGCCACTGTAGACACACAATTGGAACCTAAAAGAGATTTAGCCTGGAGATTTAGATTTTATAATCATTTACACAAAAGTAACTACTGGAGTTATTAAAAATAAGCCTCAGAGAACATGAGGATTAGCAAACTGGAGGAAGTAGAGGAGTCAATGAAAAAAAAAGAAAAAGCAAATTAAGTAGTATAGACTTCCGAGAAGATGGCAACCAAGAGAAGCAGCACATATCAGTCCTGCTGACACTCTATCACACCAAAAACAGCGGCAGTCACACCATCTTGCTTCACCACTCCAGTACTGTCAGCACTGCACCTCCAGAGACCCCAGCAAAAAAGTCAACACCGTAAAGGCAATATACAATAGTCCCACAGCCAGCAGCATATTAAATGAGAAAAAACTGCAAGAATTCCCCATAAAAACAAGACAAGGATGTTCATTATCACTTCTTTTCAATATAGTACTTGAGACTTTAGCCAGAGCAATAAGGCAAGAAAAGGAAATCAAAGGAGTACAAATAGGAAAGAAAAAACTAAAACTATCTCTATTTATAGATGACATAATACTATACTCAGAAGACCCAAAATACTCAACCAGAAAGCCTATAGAACTGATCAACAAATTCAGCAACGTGTCTGGATACAAAATAAATATTAAAAAATCAGAAGCTTTCCTGTATGATGCCAGCCATAAATCCACTGAAAAAGAACTCCAGAAAACACTTCCACTCAGGATGTGCCACACACAAAAAAATAAAATAAAATACTTAAGAATAACCGAGGAGGTAAAAGACCTCTACAAAGAAAATTATAAAACACTGAAAAAAGAAACTGAAGAAGACCTTAGGAGATTGAAAGATCTTCCCTGTTCTTGGATAGGCAGAATAAATATCATTAAAATGATCATTATTTGATGGGCATGGTGGCACACACTTATAATCCCAGCATTTGGGAGGTTTACACCAGAGGATCATGGTTCGTGGACAACCTCAGATACGAATTGAGGCCCTTTGCAACTTAGTGAGACTCTGTTTCAAAATAAAGAATAAAAAATAGAACTGGGGATGTAGTTCAGAGGTAATATGCCTCTGGGTTCCATCCTAGTACTGCAAAAACCAAAAAAGGTAATTCTTCCAAAAGTAATTTACAGATTCAACACAATACCCATTACATTACCAAGATCATTCCTCACAAAGAATAATCAGTCCTTAAACTCATTTGAAACAACAAAAAATGCAGAATACCCAAAGTAGTTCTCAGCAACAATAATCATGCAGAAGGTATCATAATACCTGACTTCAAACTATACTACAAAGCCATAGTAATAAAAACAGCATGGTATTGCCACAAAAATAGATAGACTAATGAAGCAGAATAGAAGACTCGCAAACAAATCTGCACACTTATAGCCAATTGATTTTTGACAAAGGAGCCAAAAACATACAAACACAAAAAGATAGCCTCTGCAACAAATGGTGTTGGCAAAACTAGTTAACCATAAACAGAAAAATGAAAATAAACCCCACATTTTTTACCCTGCACAAGAGCCAATTCAAGATGGATCAAAGACTTGGAAATGCTCCTTGAAGAGGGCATATGTACAACACTTTAACACACAGGTACAGGTAAAAACATTCTCAACAAGACCCCAAAAGCATAAGAAATTAAAAAGAAGATCAATTCATGGGATTGCATTACACTGAAGAGCTTCTGTACAGCAAAAGAAACTACCAAGAACATCAACAGAGAGCCGACAGAATGGGAGAAAATTTTGCAACTACTTCTCCGACAGAAGACTAATATCTAGAATATACAGAGAACACAAGAAACTCACCACTAAGAAAACAAATAACCCAATCAAAAAATGGGCAAGTGAACTAAATAGACATTTCGCAAAAGAAGAAGAAATTTAAATAGTCAATAAATGTGTAAAAACTGTTCAACATCATTAGCAATCAGAGAAATGCAAATCAAAACTACCCTGAGATTTCACCTAATTCCAACTAAAATGGCAATCATTCGAAACACAAACAACAACAAATGCTGGTGAGGATGTGGAGAAGTGGGAACTCTACTACATTGTTGGTGGGATTGCAAATTAGTGCAACCACTTTGGAAAACAGTATGGAGAATCCTCAGAAGAATGGGAATATGATACAGCAATACCACTTCTGGGCCCAAAAGAATGGAATTCAATCTACCAAACTAATGCAAGCATATCTATATTTATAGCGGCATAATTCACAATTGCCATACTATGGAACCAGCCAAGATGCCCATCAACAGATGAATAGATTACAAAACTATGAGATAAATACACATTAGAATTTTACTCAGCCATAAAGAACAAAATTACATCATTTACAGGGAAATGGATGAAACTGGAGAACATTATGCTAAGTGAGATTAGTCATTCACAAAAAGTAAGAAATCTAGGGACAAAATGGATCATAGGAGGGACTCTAAAAAGAGAAACTAAACTGGGTGTGGTGGCGCACGCTTGTAATCCCAGCATTCGGGAGGCTGAGACTGGAGGATCACGGTTCGCGGACAGCCTCAGCTATTTAGTGAGGCCCTCTGCAACTTAGTGAGACCCTGTTTCGAAATAAAGAATAAAAAATAGGGCAGGGGGTGTAGCTTGGAGGTCAAATGCCTCTGTGTTCCATCCCCAAACCCACAAAAAAAAAAAAGGAGAAACTATAGATGAGCAAATAAGGTGACCTAACTGAGGGGGAAGGGAAGAGGAAGTGGGAAATTCCCTAATTTACATGATATACATTCATAAACATATAAAAGCCAATCAGTAAACCAATCACAAGAGGAGGAAGGGAGACTGGAACGGGGTAGGAATTGGGGAAGCGCTAAATAAGTGATGTGTGTATGTATGCCTCTACTATCTTGTACCCCATTAAGATATATGACTACAATGTGCCAATAAAAAAATTTTTTAAAAGAAAAGGAAACGAAAAAAGTTATTAAGATAACTCTCATTAAAATAAACTCTCACCTTCTAAAAATATTAAGTAATATAATCTTTCAGAGTTTGAAAGTCAGGAGAACAGTGAGGCCAAAGATGAGCCCAACTCTGAGCCTGGATCAGGTAGGATTTCTCACTGACATTCACTTGTTAAATTCAGGGAATGCCACTGCAAGATGGATCATTACAGCTACTATAGTTTGCATCTGAAATGTCTCCTAAGGTCCGTTTGTCAAGGCTTGGTGTTAGCCCATTGCACTAGTGGGAGATGGTGGGACATTTAGGGGAGAGAAGGTGGGGTCAAGTTGGACAAAGATAGGTTATTGGGAGCATGATCTTGAAGGAGCTATTGGAGTCCTGAACCTCCCTTCTCCCCTTTTCTATTTTGTTTTCTAGGTGCTACCACGTGAGCGGCTTTCTCATCTCCCATCTCCACCAGGATGTGCTGCCTCAGCGCAGGCCCAGACACAGTGGGGCCAAGTGACCATGGAATGAAATGTCGGATACTGAGAACCAAAATAAACCTTGCCTTGTTTAAAGTTGCTTCTCTTGGGCATTTTGTCACAGTGACAGAAAGTGACTAACACAATGCCTATCTGACAGCTATAATACCAAAGTTTGGAGAGATTTCCTGATTAACCTAATGTCACATATTGCACAGTTAAGAAGTGGGGACTCTAGCACAGTGTATCTTATGTAGAAGTGATTTGGGGAGATGTGTGGAGATATTTTTGTTGTTACATCTGAGGGCAGGACAGAAAGAAGGAGTTCAATAGTTGTAATTAATTGAGGAGAGACAAGAGGAGAATGGAATTGCTACTGGTAACTAATGAAGAGAGGCTAGGACTGTTGTTAAATATCCTAAAATGCACAAGACAGAGGGGAGAGGATTTCCTTCAACAAAGAATTAACCTACCCAAAATGTCAATGTTGCTTATCTAGCACATGATCTTTCAAATGTGGGGTACGATCTTTCCATAAAAACAATCTATCCAGAGCCAAGCATGGTGGTGCATGCTTGTAATCTCAGCATTTGGGAGGCTGAGACCAGAGGATCTCATTATATGGACAGTCTCAGCTACTTACTGAGGCTCTTTGCAACTCAGTGAGACCCTGTTTAAAAAATAAATACACGAGAAAAAAAAAGGTCTGGAGGTGTAGCTCAGAGGTAGAATGCTCCTGGGTTCCATCCCCAGAATCGCAAATAAAAAGCACTCCATCCAAACCTGAACCGGGTTGCTGCACTACTGCCAATGTTAGATTAAGCGAAGCTTGTTAGAGGTTCCTGGAACATACTTTTGGGTAGTATACAAGACTGAATTAGAAACTCTGGGGAAAAGGTCCAGCAGTCTATTTTTAAAAGCTTTCCAGATTATTCTGATGCATTCTAAAGTTTAGTAAGTTTCTAAACCTGGTAAAGCTGGCAAATTTAAAAGTTATCATTTCCTGCTAAGAGTATAGTCTTTTTTGAAGGTTCTGGAGAAAGAAGGGAATTCTGAAGTCAAAGGAAAGAATGATTGATGAGGAACGAGCAGTTCCAGTGGGCTGGGCTCTAGTGGACAGTGTCCTGCCTTGTGTTTCCAGAAAAGGAGCATCTATGGTTCCTCATGGATGGTTCTCTAGCCTCATTTCTCAAAGGCAGGAACTACTTCTCACACATTTATACATTTTATATTTTCAAAAATGGTAGAATTTCCTTATTTTTTAAAGGCTGAGCAATATTCCACTGCATGTATGTGCAGCATTTTCTTTATCTATTTATCTGCCTATGGACATTTAGATTATTTCCATAACTTAGGTATTGATTCCACTTATATGAGGAAGATAAAATCACCAAACTCATAGAAGCAGAAAATAGACAGTGGTTACCAAAAGATGGAGAAAGGTAAATAGAAATTTTTTTTCTATGGGTATAAGGTTCCAGTCATGCAAGATGAATTAGTTCTAGAAATCTGCTATACACACAATGCCCTATAGGCAGCTGTATTTTAATATGCACTTAAAAATTAAAGGGCATAAGCCAGGCATGGTTGAGCAATCCTATAATCCCAGGGCTTAGAAGGCTGTGACAGGAGGACTGCAGGTTCAAAGCCATCCTTAGAAATTTAGCAAGATCCTGTGTCAAAATAAAAAATAAAAAGGGCCGGAGATGTAGCTCAGATGTAGGATGCTGCTTCGTTCAATTGCCAGTACCAAAAACAAACAAAAAAATAATTTAAGAGGACAGATCCCATGTTAAGTGTCCTTACCAACACACACACACACACACACACACACACACACACACACACACACACAACTTTTGGAGGTGAAGTGAAAAAATGGGTCTTTTATCTTGATTGTGGTGATGGTTTCATAGGTATTTGTATATGTCCACACTTAATTGTGCACAGAAATTTGTGCAGTTTTTCTGTATCTATTATACCTAAATAAGGCTGTTTTTAAAAATATGCATAAAATAAACTTATAAAAATTAAAAATTAGGGTAATATTTCGCCTACCTAAAAAAGATGTCTAATAATAAAATATCAAGTACGTTGACCAATTTTATAATTTGTGGAAAATTGCTGTCATATGCTATTAATAAAAACAACTTATTTATTTATTTATTGGTGGTATTGGGGTTCCTGGAAACCCTTCTACCTCTGGGCTACACTCCCAGACCTATTTTATATTTTTACTTGGAAACTGGGTCTCTTAAGCCAGCAAGGCTGGCTACGAACCCGCGATCCTCCTGTCTCCGCCTCCCAAGCGCTGGGATTACAAGCGTGCGCCACCACACCTGGCAAAAACAACCTTTAAAATTACTGTTTTGGAAGGAAACACTTCCATTAACTTTATGTATCTTTGTGAGACTATCAGTGCCAATATCATGTATCAAGAAGAGGAGGAGTGGAAAGGGAGCTGAGGAAAGCCATAGCTACTTGCTGTGTCCACGTATGTCAACACCATTATAAACTGCATTATAATGTGAGACTATAATGTACCAAGGAAAGCATTTTAAAAATGCAAAAGCTGGGCTTGGTGGTGCACACTTGTAATCCCAGTACTTGAGAGGCTGAGACAGGAGGATTGTGGGTTCAAAGATAGCCTACACAATGTAGCGAAGCTCTCAGAAATCTGGTGAGACCCTGTTTCCAAACAGAAATAAAATCAGGCTGGGGGTGTGTCTTGAAGGTAGAATCCTTCTGGGTTCAATCCTCAGTGCACAAAAAGAAAAATGCAAAAAATAACTACTATTCTATTCATTTTTATCTCATCTTCTAAAATTTATGTTTATAATGTATGAAATATTAAGCAGAGTGAGTTTATTTAATTTAAATTTAATTTTAAATTAAATTAATGAATTGCTAATAATAAATAAATTAATTAAATAATTTAAATAAGTAAAGTTATAATTATGCTTGTAATCCCAGTACTTGGGAAGCTGATAAAGAAGGATTGCAGGTTGGAGGACAGCCTCAGCAAGTAGTGAGACTCATCAACCTTGTGACACTGTTTCCAAATAAGAAATAAATAAGGCCAGGCACGGTGACACACACTTGTAATCCCAGAAATTGGGAGGCTGAGACAGGAGGATCATGGTTCACAAACAGCCTCAGCTACTTAGTCAGGCCCTTTGCAATCAGTGAGACCCTGTTTCAAAATGAAAAATAAAAAATAGGCCTGGGGATATATTTCGGAGGTAGAATGCCCTTAGGTTCCATCCCAAGCACATTTATAAAAAGTATATTTTTTAATTTTAATGTAAAAATAATATGTTGATGAGTTAGAGGTCATCAGTTTGCTGAAGGGGTGTGCCATTAAAAAAAATCCTAGCAGTCCAAGCAAGAGTTGGTAAGAGAGGGAACCATGTCAATAGCACTCAAAATAAGAGTGGGTAGAGAGAAGACAAGAAGACAGAACCTACCAACCCTAATGTATATTGTATCGTATTGTATTGTATTGTACTGTATTGTATTGTATACTGATATTTATACACTGTAAATGTAGAGTATAACAGGCAATGAAATACATTTGATTTTGAAAGAAGGTCTAGGAAAAATTATTCTAAAATTGAGTCCTATAATTATTTCCATAAGTATAAAGTGCAGTGTTTGAAAAAGGGCAGTGTGATTACTCATCAATTATATTCTTAAAATTAGGCTTCTTTTAAAATGTGAAAGTCAAAGAAATGCATTCATTTTTAATTGCAGCTCCAAGAATATGTTCTAAATTAGCATCATGAAAATGTTATTAGGACAAAAATCATTTGCATTGCCCACAAAAGACCCCATTTTCAGTAATGTGCATCTAGTGTATCGACTCTAATAAGATTTTGCCCTTGCTTGGCTTTTTTTTTTTAATCTAAAAAGCTTTAATTTCTTTACAAATATTTATCCAGCTTCCATGTGTCTCATGAGGATAATTCTCTGGGAAATTACACCACACAAAAATGCCTATCTTTCCCCCTAAGTCCCACAGTGATGGACCTAGTCATACAGGCATGAAGGGAAAACCCAGGCAAGACTTCTGGAAATTCCGTTATGCTGTCTTTACTACAGAAAAAAAAAAAAAAAAAATTCTATGATGGCATGAAATTCAGACAGGAGCCCTTAAAATGTGCTTATGAACAAGAAAAAATATCCCCAAAGATTAGAGAGACATATTGGAGGCAGAAAGAGAACAGGTCTGGCGTTTAAAGGATCACCTCTGCCATCAGCGCTCATTCTTGTCTGAAATGTTTGCGTGTTTTCTTTCCACTGCATTCATGCTCTGTAACCACCAGAAATTTCCTTTCTTTTCTTTTCCTCTTTCTTTCCTTATCTCCCATCTCCCTTCTACCTTTTCTCCATAGTTATTTGTCGATGGCTGGCTATAGGATGATAATTGTGTTAGGCATTAGGAATGCCAATATAAATTAGGACATGTTCTCACCCTCAAGCAGCTCAAAAGTGAAAAAGGAATTTATGATTGAGTCATGGGAAGCCATGTCTTCTATAAATTTTTTAAATAATCTTACTTTTAATTTATGAATAAAAGTGTATGCATTTTATTATATATGATGTGTTGTTTCAAAATATATTTACGCCACGGATTTGGGGGGAAAAGATTTTATTTAGAGGAGGAGAGATTTCAGTAGAATAGTGGAAGGGGATTATGGGAGAGAGGTGGCAGGAGGAAGGAGATCTGAGGAAGGAAACTGTTAAAATAATGCTATGTACATAGACAAACTATTAATGCCAATCTCAGTAATATATATGGGAGAGAGAGGGAGCAGATGGGATCTAGAGGGAAACACACCAAGGGCCATTTCATGTATATTTCCATCACTCCGAACCTCAATATGGTGTATAATTAATTATAGTGCCCCAATAAAGTATATAAATAAACTAGGTAAAAATAATTCTAATTGATAGATAAAATTATATAGGTTTATCATACATAAAGTGATGATTTGTACTATTTATACAGTGTGGATGAAATAACTAAATCCAGAAAATAAACGTGTATTAGTCATAGTGTTTTTCATGGTGAGAATATTTAGTATCCACTCAGCATTTTCCTAGAATACAATATATTATTATTAATGAGAGTCACCAATTTCTACAAAGAATCTTTTAAATTTATTCCTTCTGTCTAACTGGAATTTCATATCTATTGCTCAACATCTCCCCTCTTCTCAGCCCTCACTAATGCTAGCCACTCTGCCCTGTAGTTTCTTGAGATCAAGGGAGTAAAAAAACCTACACATGTGAGATCTTACTGTATTTGTCTTCTTACACTGAACTTACTCTACTTAACACAACATCCTCCAAGTTAATCCATGTTATTGTAAACTAAAACTCTAGGATCAGGATCAGAGACTATAGTTTTAAAGAGCCTAGTTATTTTTCTCCCTGTCTTGTGCTTTTCTTTATTTTTTTTTTCCTTTTTCTTTTTTTGTCATTCTAAGATTATTTTCAATCACCAATCACAAGCACAGAAAGCATCCTACTTTGGGGCACTGCAATGTTCCCAGACTAGAATTCCCCCCACCCCTCGTTTTAGTCCTCAGCTAGCTATTAGTTGCAAGATACAGGCTTTCCTCACATCTTGAATGAGGGGCTTTTTAGAGATTTACATCAGAGTCAGAAATCTGAAACTGCTGCTTTCTTAATGCAGTGGCCACCCTGTTGTTTATGGACCTCCAGTTTATGTTGGGTGTAATAGAATGGATAAGGGAACCAGGGTGTCCTCCCTCTGGACTTGCTGTGTGGTTAGGAGAATGGGTTAGCTACCTATGGATCGCCTCTGCTCCTAGCACGGTCTTCCGGTGAAAAGGAACCACAGTCATTGTGCAGATGAAGCAGATTTTTACCTAGTGACCTGCTGTAGGGTGTAATCAGAGCTTGCTTTTAATGGACAGAAAATCCAAACCAATTAGAAAACTGTCTGAGCCAAATTGTAGTTCACTTCAGACTATGAGAGAGGCTATTGTCTTTAATGCACTTCACCTCTCCCTTACAACAAGCCCTGTTGCTTTTGAAAAGGTTATAATTATGTCCATGCGGCAAAATTATAAATGGCCTGCTTTCAAATGATATCCTAATCTTTACCCTTGGTGGAATGAAGCAGCAAACTTCAGAGAAAGAAGGCTACTGTATTTTCAGATAAAATATTTGGAGAAGTAATAGAAGAGAACCTTTAAGAATTTTTTTTTTTTTTAAGAGGGGGATACTGTGTGTTCTACCTCCAAGGTACATCCCCAGCTCTTTTTTTTTTTTTTTTTTTTTTTTTTTTTTGGTGGTACTGGGGATGGAACCCTTCTCTGGGATACACTCCCAGACCTATTATATATATATATATATATATATATATATATATATATATATATAAATATATTAATTTGGAAACAGGGTCTCTTAAGCCAGCAAGGCTGGCTTCGAACACAATCCTCATGTCTCTACCTCCCAAGTGCAGAGATTACAAGTGTGTGCCACCATGCCCCGCTCTTTTCTAAAAAAAAATTTAAACAGTCTTGCTAAGTTTCCAAGGCTGGCCTCAAACCTGTGATAGTCCTGTCTCAGCCTCCCAAGTACTGGAATTACAGATGTGCACCACCACTCCTGGCAGAAATTGGTATTTAATTAAATTAATTAATTAATTTATTTATTTATTGTGGGTCTGGGGATGGAACCCAGGGGCATTTGACCTCCAAGATATACCACCTGACCTATTTTTTATTCTTTATGTTGAAACCGGGTCTCACTGAGTTGCAGAGGGCCTCACTAAGTAGCTAAGGCTGTCCGCGAACTGCGATCCTCTGGTCTCAGCCTCCCAAATGCTGGGTTATAAGTGTGCACCACCACGCCCAGCGGTATTTTATTAAAATTATAGTGAGAAAATTTTGAGGTATTGTCGATTGACTTATTCAGAAAGATGTCACAAATCTCTCACTCTTTCTCTCAAGCACTATTTTTTAATTTCGTGTGTGTGTGTGTGTGTGTGTGTGTGTGTGTTACTGGGGGTGAAACCCAGGGGCTTTTCTACCTCCCTACTATACTCCCAGACCTATTTTATACTTTATTTGGGAATAGGATCTCACTAAGTTGCTGAGAGCCTCACTAAGTAGCTGAGGCTGGCTTTGAACCGACGTGATCTTCCTGTTTCAGTCTCCCATGCATGCACAAATCTCTGTATATCCAAGAACAGAGGAAAGGATTCTGCTTCTCCACTCCTGTCGGATACAAGGATAATTGGATCTTCCATGAATTCAAACCAAAGGGCTAGAAAATCAAAATAAAGATCTGTGTGTAGGAACAAGAAATATACCAGCTCAGTGTTCTTTTCAAGTGTGTGATCAGACTGAAAAGCAATTAATTTAAGAGACGTAGACTATGTGAACCAAAATATTTCTTTCTTCAGCTAAATAATCCATCCCCCACCCTATGTGGTTTCTTACTACTAGCAGAGTATCAAGAAAACTTTTGTATTGCTTCAACAGTCCATGGACCAGAGTTCCTTGGAACAAAGTGAGGGCAACAATTCTAGAAAATAAGGCCAGCAACTGGACCGGAGAACAAGAGTGTGGAGCACAGAAAGCACGTGATCCAGTGTCTGGCTCTTGCTGTGACAGCTGCCTTTGGAACAGTGAGCTCCTAACAGAAGCCCCCGGAACAGGAGGCATGGGCCATGTGTTCTTCACATCTAGCACCTACCACAGTGTCCAGCACGAAGAAAGTGCTGGATCAATGATGAATAAATTATTTACTCTAATTACACTCACGAGGATGTTACGTGAGGTCAGTATGTGAAGTTATTAATTTATAACATGGGATACACCTCCCTAATGTACTAATTATGTCAATTGGCTATCCAGGGGCACTTCCTACCAGATATCAAGGTAGTTAGGTAGCCTCATTAATCAAAAGAAAAGTGCTTGCTAAGTGTGGAATAAGGTCAAGGAAAGCTGGGTTGTCTTAAGGGTGTTACTTGAAATCCTGTCTTTTTTACCATGGCACTTTTATAGATCAGAGGACATGGCAGATTAATAAATGGGGTCAATGCAGAAAACCCGAACACTGGAGAAGAGCCTTTTTAATTGCTTATCCAAGACTTACTCCTTCTCCCCACCCTAAAGTTGCTGGCTAGCGGATTTCAGGGAGCTACCTGCTTCAGAGCCTGGGTATCACCTCTGCCCTGGGCATTGTATCACAAGTGTTTGATCCATTCACAGTAATCCCATTCCTCGTACTAAGATCGATGAGGCAAAATCCTGTGACACAATTTTGACTAGTAAAGCATGTGGGAGATCTGCTTGGGTGCAGAAGAGGGTGGCTTCTGGGAAAATTCTCTTCACTCTTAAACAGACTTGCATGGGAAGCTGGCTTTTCTGCTTAATGCAGCTGTGTGTCAAAGCAAGGTTGAAAACTGATAGAGCTTTCTTCCCTGCACAGACAAACCCAAGGTTGGAAGTCGATCTTCAGGGCATGGCAGAGCAGAAAAAATTGAAAAGGCCTAGGTTCTTGTTTACAGTATTGAGCTGTTAGTTAATGAACCCCAGGAAAAGTCCTCTGGATGTTAGGGGATAAATTAGCTTATTTTAAAAGCAATTTTACTTGAGTCTTATAATCTGCTTGGGTTGCCATAACAAAGTACCATAGACTCGGTGGCTTAAACAACAGGAGTTGATTTTATCACAGCTCTGACCACAAGAAGTCCATGATCAAAGTGCCTCCGGTTAGCTTTCTCTTCCAGCATTTCTTCTCAGCTTGCAGACAACCACTTTTTGCTGTATTCTCACATAGTCTTTTCTCTGTGTGCAGGCAACTCTAGTGTGTCTTCCTCTTCTTACAAGAACACCAGTCCTATGAGTTTTAGGTCCTTATGACCTCAGTTATCCTTAATTACCTCCTTAATAATCCTGTCTCCAAATCATCCAAGTACCAAAATATCTCCTACCACCTTAAAGGCCCTATCATATTAAGGGCTAACATTTCAAAATTTGAAGGCAGTCATACTTTATTCCATTACAGATTGCCTGTTATTTAAAATATACCATTTATTGGGTCATTGTGAGAAAAAATTTAGGGTATTGGTGTAAGTCTACTGTCATCACATCTTCTAATACCAAGTATAGGTTGTCCATCAAATTTTCAATGTGCATAGTATAATCAGGTTGATTAAACTAGATGACCTGCCAGATTCCTCCCAACTCTGAGATTCCATGAGAACATTTTTTATTTTTAGCATTTTAAACAAATATATTTGCTTGTATGATATCAACTGAATTACTTGTAGATGAAAAGATCAGAAATATCTAGACAATTTTGCTATAAGTGACATAAGCAGCACCTGGTAAAAAGAAGTCCAGAGTCACAGAAGTTCCAGGATTGGTGTATAAAGTCATTTAACAAATCATCAGGGTCAAGATTCTTCATACTTTCTCAGCCTGCCACTTGTCAGTATGCTAGCAGATCACCTGTAGTCACAAATTGACTCAGTAGCTCCATGTTATCACGTCATTTCCTTAGCACCTCCACAGGCAGAGCAAAGGGAAGGTGAAATATCTTTGCTTCTCTTCGTTTTTTAAGAATGAAGAAAGTATTTCATAAGGCTCCCTCATCAGTCTTCTCACTGGTAAAACTTTGTCACTTACTTAACTGTGATCAGTTTAGTTCTGCAGACTTTTCTTTATTTTTCATATATAGAACTAGGTAACACACCCAATCAATCAAAGGCAAAGGGAAGGCACAAGCCAATTGTAAGTCATCCTATGGGGTTGATAAGGGATCAGTCTCCTGTGAAATGAATATACCTTGACAAGAATTGACCAAATCCAGATTCTGTTATTGATGAAGAAGGACAGGAAAATCTTTTGGCTATAGATATAACAGGCCCATCATCATAGTCCTGAATCAGACATGGCAGGAAAAAGAGCATTTAATATCTGAATTGTCCTGGAAATTTTTGAAAAACCACTGAGATAGTCACTATAGTGAATTCTACCCCAAAGTCCCCTAGAAAGTCATAAAATATGATGAAATTTCTGAGCTATTTTCAATGACTCAAAAACCCTAAAAGTGTGTACAAGTGAAATAATAAATATCTTTGATCTCAGCTGAAATTCTGTTAGGTCAGTATGCTAAGGACTATTCTTCCATGCTCATCAGGTGCTCATATTGGCTGTTAAATATATATTAAGTTAATAGAATGCTTTTCAAAAATAAGTATACAAATATATTTGAAAGATGTATTTTAAAGATAAAACCATAGAAGAAAATGTTTTTAAAGGTCATTGGTAGAGAAAAAAGTTGTAGCCAGTGTTTGCGCAGGAGGAACTAAGGGCTTATAATTCCAATGACCTGCAGCTGCTTACTTCATTTCAAGTTGTTAGTTTTTCCTGTAAGTCTCTGGCAGTCTGGCATGGGAAGGCAAGATGGCACCACCTCAGCGCCTACAGTCACAGCCACTGAAGGCAGACAGAGGCCTTTTCTGCTCTCTGCCTTCTAGCTTTTTGCTGCTGCCTTTCACTTGTTGTGCTCTTTTTAAATTTATGCTGTTTTCTCTCTTTTGTCAGTGTCAGCAGAACTGATATGTGATACTTCCCTCAGTTGCCATTTTCCCGGAAGTGTGCATTAATTTAAATGGGGTATGATACATACCTCTGTCATCTTTCCCCCCCCACACACTATTGGAAAATAACCAACAATGAGCACTTAAATTAAATTCTACCAGCAAAATATATTTGTTTGATACCATATATTTTTTATACTTTGCGATTACCATCTACTAATAGTATATTAGTTATTTAATAAATAATTCCAAGGAGAGTAAACATCAATAAAACAGGAGAACATTTTAACATAAACCTTTCTAGTTTTATTTCTCAATAGTAACAAGTATATTCAGTAATATTTTAAAAGGCATTAATCAAAGTCAGAGAATGATAAAATTCGCCTTGATTTTCCTAGAACATCCCATTTACAATACCCTAGAGAGACCATCTGACTGATTCAAATCATCTGTCATGCCCAGAGAGATAAGAAAACAGTACCTAATGTGACTGCCCAAAGCTTTTTTTATTAGGGCATGAAGAGATTCCACTTTACTCAGGAGGATGAGTAGGTTACCCAGACAGTGTGACTGACATCACTAGATGCCACCAAAACGACAAGTTGGGAGCACTCTGTCAGAAGACATGCCAGTAGATGGCTTTACTGTCTGGTTTGGAGACCTTCCATGAGCCAGTAAATTTGGATAATAATTTCATGTTTACTTTATTTAATTTCTGTATATGTGGGCTAGACTTCTTTTAATTTAAAAAATAAATATGAGAGTAATTGTGAGAAGCACTTTTTAAGTATTCTGAAGTTGTTCTGATGCAATTAGCTTCTTCAGGCAAAACCATTCTAATAGATAGTAACCTATAGGAATCTACCACCTTTTCTAACCTCCATGAAATCAACTCCCTTTAAAAGCCATGCATTATGACAGTCTGTTGTTAATAGCTTCTGTAGGAGACATTTCAAAATAAAGGGCAGTTATTATTTATTGTTTGTAATGAAGCCATCTTGGACCAAAGGGACAAGACTGTCAGATTTTGTAAAATGCCTTTGGCTTTTCAATGGAAAGGTACTATATATGATAATAAAAGGAATAGCAATAATATTCTTGCACAACCCTGACACTGAGTTCATCCCTGTCTTAAAAAATAAGTTCATCTTTAGGCCTTATAGGGATTACTGAATTCAATTTGTCCTGAGAATGCTGAGGTTGATGAAAAATATGCTCATTGTAAAAGCACTTTCTTTGTTTCCTGTTCTGTTCAATATGTGTTGCTTTTAACTTTTGTGTACAGTGAGGGCTTGACTCTCATTTATAAATGTACAGTAATAATGATTGGAATCTGAACTCAATAAAAATTTTAGGATGGCATAGAAAAAGCTTTTTTCCAATAAAACTGAAAATATGTTTACCCGGACTCACATGTTCATGTACTTATATATAAACACATGAGAGAGAAAAAAATCAAGAAAGAAGAGATAGAGTAAATCTTCAAAGAATAATATTATAATCATACCTAAGAGCTGGACATGGTAAAGAATGCCTGTAATACCAGTACTTGTTATGCTGAGACAAGAGGATGGTAGGTTCGAGGCCAGTCTTAGCAACTTAGCTAGGCTCTCAACAACTTAACAAGACCCTGTTTCAAAGTAAAAGTTTTGCCGGGCGTGGTGGCCCACGCTTGTAATCCCCGCGCTTGGGAGGCGGAGACAGGAGGATCGGGCAGGTTCGAAGCCAGCCGCACGCGCTGGCTTAGGAGACCCTGTTTCCAAATAAAAATGTAAAAATGGGTCTGGGAGTGTAGCCCCGAGGTAGAAGGGCTTCCAGGAACCCCAGTACCACCAAAATAAATAAATAAATAAATAAATAAATAAATAAATAAAATTTTAAAAAAATAAAAATTTTAAGAAAGGTGGAAGACTGGAGATAGCTTGGAGGTAAAATGCCCTGGGTTCAATCTGAAGTACCACAATAAATAAACAAACAAACAAACAGATAGATAGGGTCAGGGGTGTAGCTCAAAGGTTGAACTCTTCTGGGTCCAATCCCTAGTAGTACACAAATAATAATAATATTAATCATACCTATATAGAGATTGTGCTTATCTTTCTTTACAAAGTGCTTTATAAGATATATTATTTCATTTGATTCTCACTAGAAACCTTGCAGCCAGGTGAGAAGATGTAGTTCTATTGCCTTGGACACCTTAAGACTCAAAAGCAATCAAACTTCCCAAATGGCAATAGGTCTGAGGATGGAGGAGAAAGTTTGTCAACAGTTTCATGCTAAACACAAAAGGGAAAGTCCCAGGGAAGCTAAGAAAGCCAATGACCCTGGACACCAGTGGTCTCCACTAGGTTTCCATGTAGATTTCCAATTGTTTTTTTCTTTAACCTTGCCAATGCCTAATTAGGGTGAAGAGAATGATGCAGTGTAAGGCAGTGAGATTTGAAGAGGGTAGTTCATTGGGATCATTCCTTTCTAAATAATTTGCAGGAGCCAGAAGGGAGCAAGATTGTTTTAATGCAAACCCAGAGCTGAAAGTAAGGCCATTGGAGGAGGCCAGGAGTCTTGAAATCTGATTCAGGCAAGGGCACCTGTGGTCAGTTGTTTGTGACTTTAAGTCTGACTCACATAGTTGATTTGCAATTGATTCTCTATAGACCAACAAGCTGGTCTTCCCAAATCACAACTCAGAATTAAGTAAATGCCCCCAGAGAAGCCACCCTGAGCTTGTCTCTGCAGGCATCATTATCAAGGCCTGCCTTCTGTAGAATGATTACAGGGCTCTCGCTTTTTCTGAAATCTCACTTTTCAACATTTTCAAGCTGCCTCATATGCAGCAGGCTAGCAAATTTCTCTCTATAGAAAACCTCGCCCTGTCATTCTGCCATTTCTAAATCCAATTTAGAATTGCTTTTCTGGTTTCTACAACTCTTCCTCGCTTTGCTCCTCCTCCCCTTTCCAAATTCATTTCTCCTTATCTTCATCAATCTGTCACTTTCAGCTCCACCCCCTCACTCCACTTCTTGGCTTTTTAGGCAGTTACTGTGTGAATGAGAAGATGGAAAACCTCATTTATCACTGGTGAGAAGTCTCACAGGAACATATTGCAAAGCCTCCCTCACACCCTAGAGAGGGAGAGGGAGAGGGGGAGAGAGCAGGCACAACACCTAAAAACGAATCTCTAAAGAGGGAGTAGCCCTGAAACCAGCATAAAAACAGACCAGGTGCTGCTGTGCTTTCTTAAAAGATGAAACAAAGACCCACATAAGAACTTTCCCTTTGTGAATGAGCTATTATCAAAGCACTCCATTCTGGAGATATTCCCCAGGTCGATAAATTCCCTTTAGAATATAAAATCCATGATGTTCGAAGTACTGCAACAAGCCACAGTGGGAACGCCTGCAAAGACAAAGCCCCGTTCTTGCTGGGTAGCAGTGCCACCCTCGTGGGTGTGATGCTGCCCAGGAGACTGGCAATTCTAACATCTGCTGTGAGACACACTTCCTCCTCAGCAGAACTGATACCTGAACTCACACTCCTTCTTCCCACAGGCTTGACAGATGGATGGATTCCTAATGGCCCCAGGTTATATTCAAATGTTTGTGACAGCCACCTCCTCCTTAGAGAACACTGCTTTCCTTCCAAGAAAGAACTGAGATGATGGTAGAGGGCTGCACAGTAACATAAATTGGGATTCCAGGCTCAAAGTCTGACATTTTTCCCTCTGGCAGGAACACCAGGTAGTGGTGTCCTGATTCTGCTGCATACATATTCCATGGGTAATATACTGCAAAAAGACGCAAAGGAAAAGAAAAAGACATGCTTACTGCATCCTTCCCAAGTGGTGGTCAAAGGTTTTGTTTGAACTACCTTGTAGCTTATTGGAGATGGAAGTGCAAGTTAGTAGAAAGCTGCCTGCCACAGTGTTAGGATCTTTACAGACTGTCACAAGGGCCTTTTTCCTTCAGAATGCAATGAGAAACAAGTCCCAGAAAAGAAGGTAGACAAGCTGGAAATGCAGGCTGCTATGTCAATCCTGTGGCTGACATGCTCTGCCAGCAGGCTTCCACTGTACTCTATCACAGGAAAGAAAAGAGATGCAATTTCTAACAAAAAGAAACTAAAGCTGCTACCAGCAAAGAGAATTTCTACCACCAAGTCAAGTGGGCTGGAGATTCAACTTACAGACAGTGATTAGCACGCACTGTGGCTTCCACTGTGACCGAAAGGCACATCAGAAGAAATTGCCAGGTGTGGTGGTACACACCTATAATCCTAGTACTAGGGAGGATGAGACAGGAGGATCACAGATTCAATGACAGTCTCAACAACATAGTAAGACTCTAACCACCTAGGAGAACCTGTTACAAAACAAAACAAAACAAAACTTAAAAAGGGAGAAGGGCTGAGGGTGTAGCTCAGAGGTAGCATGCCCCCGGATTCAATCTCTAGTACCACAAATAAAAAGTCTTTAAGTCTTTCTATAGACTGTTTAGTCTTCTCTCCTTATGATCTTCTCTTATGGTATTATTTAGCCAGGTATGATGGCACAAGCCAATAATTCCAGTATTTGGGAGGCTAAGACAGAAAGATTGCAGGTTCAAGGACAATCTCAGCAACTTAGAGAGACTTTCAGCAACCTAGCAAAACCCTTTTCAAAACTAAAAAGGGCTAAGGGTATAGCTCAGAGGTATAATGCCCTTGGGTTTGATTCCCAGTACTACAGAAAATAAAAACAACAACAACAAAAAAGCAACAATTTTCAAGTTTTGTATTTTGCTCTAAGTTGGCCCAAGATTCAGATTTCTAAAGGTGTCAGGTTGTGGTTATAGAAATGAACACTATTCGTGTGTGTGTGTGTGTGTGTGTGTGTATGTGTGTGTGTGTGTGTGTGTGTTAGCTACTGAGAATAGTACTCTGAGCTTCATGTATTTTATTTTTTATTTTGAAACAGGGTCTCACTAAGTTGATGAGGCTGGCCATGCACCTGCAACCGTCCTGTCTCAGTCTCCCAAGTAAATGGGATTATAAGGGTGTACCACTAAACCTGATAGAAATGAACACTATTCTATTTTTGTGTATGAAATTTAATGTAGGATCTCTAGTATTAATTATTATAGAAGGTAACCCACTTCTATTTTCATTTAAATGTACATAGCCTTGTCATGGCTCCTTTCGTAGTGTGCTAAAATTCTTGTCCTAGCCACTAGAAAATGAACTTAAACACTTCCTAGAAGGCTGCAATGCTGTTCCACTTACATGCTTTCTAGTGAGGCGTTTGTCCTCTCTACCACGTTTGCTGTCTTGCCTATTGGTGATCTGCCTCATGCTGGTGTTTTCTTACATCTTCCCAGTTCTAACATTTCCATTTCCTTCCTTCCCACTCTCATTTCTCTGGTTATTCTTTGGAGGTGATGAGAATCTATTTTTGTTATTGCTGCTTCCTTTTTCCTTTTAGAAGTTGGAAGAGAAGAAGTGAAATATGTGGGAAATGACTAGTTTCATAAATATCACAAAGGGGGTAGGCCTAGTGTGGTGGTGCCCTAGGGTGCAATCTCAGTACTCAGCGGCTAAGACAGGATTCCAGGCTTAAGGCCAGCCTCAGCAATGTAGTGAGATGCTCAGCAACCCAAGAAGAACATGTTTCAAAACCAAACAAAAATTAAAAAAGGGCTGGGGTTATCGCTTAAAGGTAGAATGCCCCTGGGTTCAATCCCTAGCACCACTAAAAGCAAACAAACAAAAAGTAATAAGCAGGGACTGGCCCAGGAACCTTAAATCCTAGGATGTGGTCTAATTTTAGTGGACACATAAATTATGGGTGGAGATACAAAATCCAAATGCTCTGAGTTTCCTTCTTGTTGCTGTTGTTCTTTGTTTTGCTTTGTTGGAACTGGAATAAAATCAGATTTCTCCATGCTCTATTTATTGCCAAATAATTTCATCCCCAAAGATAATAAATTGATAAATCAATTAGAGGAATAAGCTATAAGAAGCCCTTAACAGATTTCTGTAAATGCCACGAAAACAAAGCTGCAGGAACAGAAATACTTTAACTAGGTTAAGAAAATACAGCTCTCACTTCCTAACCTGAAAATAAAACAAAATAAAACTGGCACCTTAGCTAAGTGAACTTTGTTCTAAGTATGAAAGGAAGAGAAAGCTCCATTGACACGGGACCCATCTGCCGCTGACCTTTTTGTTGTCTAGTGAGTGGATAAAAGGCTGCATATAACCCACTTTGGTATAGGTTAGTGGTAATGTTTTTGTTTGTTTGTTTGTTTGTTTGTTTGTTTGGGGATATACAGTGGCTGCCTCTCCTTAAGAAAAAGAGAGTGCACCTGTAAAATGTGAATGGAAACCAGAGCCTGGATTCTGAGGAAGAGAAAGTTAAGCATGCAGGAGCTGCAGCTGCTGTCCACTGTGTTTCAGGAGAGTGAAGCTGGCAGAGAGCCCAGGAAGGCAGCACTTAGAAGTAGCAGGCAGAGGGTGACCTCGACTGGGGGAAAGGAGAAGAGCCTCAGAGAGCAGAGCTGTAAGCTGTGACAGGGGCTGCTCATCAAAATAGTGTTGCCTTTGCTGAAAGAGCAGAGGTCAGAGGACCTCAGACAGCAGCGAAGGGACAAATCAGGTGAGCTGCTTAAAAAGTAAAATCCCATTTCTCAACTCCAGAGTCTTGTGGCCTGGAACTTGTTATTTTAAACATCAACACAGGTGATTTTTATGTACCTCTTCTAGAAACTATGCTTTAAAAATCTCTGGACTGGGGTACAGCTTCTGTAATCCACAAAGATCCATGACAATCATACTGGTGATAAGACTACATGTTTCTAGTTGGGGATTTAGCTTGAGTTTAGCCCTTCTTTTATTTTATTATTATTATTATTATTATTATTATTATTATTATTACTATTATTGTGTGTGTGTGTGTGTGTGTGTGAGAGAGAGAGAGAGAGATTGGAGATTGAACCTAGGGGCATTCTACCTCTGAGCTACACCCCAGCCCTATTTTATTTTTACTTGAAAACAGGGTCTCTCCAGGTTGATGAGAATCTCACATGTTGCTGAAGCAGTCCTCAAACCTATGACCCTCCTGTCTTAGCCTCCCAAATACAGAGATTACAGGCATGTGCCACCATACCTGGCTTAATTCTTCTTTTAAAAAAGGATTATCCTGCTTACCCATGATATTAAAATAGTTAGGGCTCTTTAATTAAGACACTTTCATGTTTTGATAATCAGACCTCTTATCAGGTGATGTGACCCTGTTGTGGGTGTTCTAAATAGAATCCTCATTTTTAAAGAAACTACACTTTCTGCTGTTGCAGCCATTGTTTAGATTTGTTGCTTTCATACTTCAAAAATAAAACCCACACAGGGAGAGATGTCCAATTCCTGTTCCTCTCGGTTATCTAATTAGAAATAAAATAGTCCTAGCTCTAATTGAGCCTAAGCTATGCTGAGCCTGCCTGGCTGCCTCTGAAATGCCTGCACCAGGCATAGCAAGAATCAATTGTTCTTAAAGGCCCAAGTACACACTCGTACTTGGCTTTACTTGTTCTTTAGCAATCCAGGCTGCTAGCCTGGGCTCTGCCGCACCCTGCTGGCTTTTCACTGGAGTCATTTTCTTCTGTTGCTCCACTGTGGAACCCAGAGCCTGACAATGAGTTTTAATACAGTTCAAGAGTACCATCTTGGGATGCACAGTGTGTGTGTGTGTGTGTGTGTGTGTGTGTGTGTGTGTGTGTGTAAAAGGAGAGAGAGAGAGAAAGAGAGAGAGAGAGAGAGAGAGACAGACAGACAGACAGACAGACAGACACCAGATAGAGGAAATGAGCAGCATAGAATTCAAGAACTGCTAGAGGCAAGTGCAGCAATCCCAGGGAAGCAAATCTAGAGAAAGTAGGAAAGAAAGGAAGGAAAGAGGGAGTGGAAAGAGGAAGGAAAAGAGAAAAAGGAGTTGTAAAAGAGTTACTTTAACTATATGCAATGGCTTAACAACGTTCCTTAGAGTTGTTCTTGGTAGGAGTTACAGACTCTGCCCCCGGTCGACAGTACTACCGCCTTCAAAAAAAAAAAAAAAAAAAAAAAAATATATATATATATATATATATATATATATATATATATTCTGCTATTGTTGTCTGCAGGTCAAGGTTACAGTAAGCTCTGAAAGAATCAGCTATAAATCTAGTAAGTGGCAAAGAAACTCAGAAGGCTTTATGGAAAAGAGAGTTCTTTTTAGACAGCCTGCAAAAATGTGCTTACCTTAAATTGCATTGTGATATTTGAGATATTCAAAAAGAACATTCAATTTTAGGACCATTTTCAGAAATGCAAAATACAAAAGTGCTTTTTTTTAAAAGCTCTAAGGTGAATCATCAGTAAAATGTCATATAATGTTTTAAAGGTTCGATAAACTGGAGCATCGCACCTGGATATGTGTAAGCATTAGGAGTTTGTAATGGGATCCCACGTGGCCTTTGGTTTGTCCCAGGTGGGCTTGGCAGCACTGAGGTCTGCTGCATCTCCCGCAGCCACCCACACATTCTGAGGAAGGGGAAAGATGAGGCGAGGGGTGGGTCAGGATAGAGTAGTGAGAAAGTACAGGGGATCAGACTGGCAGGGAACTAGTGTTTGTCTTCATGGTATCAGAGAGTGGGATATACATAAAACTTTATACATTTCTTATGGTTGCCATAGATACTCACCTGATGTTGGCATTCTCTTTTATCCTCAAATTCTCTCCCTGAGCCCAGGCATACTAAATAATAATGCCCAAGGTCAATCCGGTGTGCTGAGCACTGGCAAGGAAAAGTCGGGTGGCATTAACTGCAAAGGTGAAGTGGTCAGAAAGGAGCAAAGAAATGTCAGGACCATCTGCCAGAGCCAAAGTGTCTGGACAGCAGTGGGGAAGGAGCAGCATCTCTTCCAGGGGCCAGAGGAGAACTGGAACCCTGCAGCAGGAGGAGAGGGAATCTCAAGAAATTGAAGAGGTAAAAACATAAGTCAAGTAGATATCAGTTTGGGTAATGCTAGGGCAATGTTGTAATCCCAAAATGTCAGTGACTTTCCTCCCACCCAGATTAAGGCTCCCTTGAAGCTGGGTATAGAGGCACACACCTATAATCCCAGTACTTGGAAACTGAGACAGGAGGATTGCAGATTTGAGGCCAGCTTCAGCAAGACCCTTAGTAACTTAGCAACACCCTGTATCAAAATTAAAAAGTAAAAAAAAAGGTTGGGGTGTAGCTCAGAGGTAGAATGCCCTTCGGTTCAATCCCCAGTACCACCCCCCAAAAACAGTATCCTGCTGGTGTTCTCCATGGGCTATAACTTTTCTCCACGGGGTAGTTCAGGGGTTGAACGCTGCTTCCATCTTCCAGTTCTACCATCCTCTAAAGCTACAGAATCCTCCTATTTAGACAGGGCAAGAGAATGAGGAAAACAGATTCTTTCTTTCTTTCTTTCTTTCTTTCTTTCTTTCTTTCTTTCTTTTGGTGGTACTGGGGATGGAACCCTTCTACAGCTGTGCTACACTCTCAGACCTATTATATATATATTTGGAAACTGGGTCTCTTTTTTTTTTTTTTTTTTTGGTGGTACTGGGGTTCCTGGAAGCCCTTCTACCTCCCGGCTATACTCCCAAACCTATTTTATATATTTTTTTAAATTTGGAAACAGTGTCTCTTAAGCCAGCGAGACTGCCTTCAAACCTGTGTGATCCTCCTGTCTCTGCCTCCCAAGCACGGGAATTACAAGTGTGCAACACCACACCTGGCAAACGTATGCTTTTTAACAACTTCATCTGAGCCGGACATGGTGGCACACACTTGTAATCCCAGGATTTGGGAGGCTGAGACAGGAGGATTGCGGTTCACAGCCAGCCTCAGCTACTTAGGCCCTTTGCAACTCGGTGTGACCCTGCTTCACAACAAAGAATAAAAAATAGGGCTGGGGATGGGGTGTAGCTCGGAGATAAAATACCCCTGGGTTCCATCCCCCAGTACCAAAAAAAAAAAAAAAAAAAAAAACTTCATCTGGAAAGTGACAAACCTTTTTCTCATTCCACTGATAAAAAGACTCCACAATCACAAGGCCACATCTGGATTCAGGAAGGGCTGGAGGACACAGCTGCCCCTGCCCCCACCATCCCCATGACCTTGCTGCCCTATGAAAGGGGACTAAATTTTGCAGAACAGCTGGTCACAAAGGTGTGCAAGGACATAAGGGATAGGACTGAGAAGGAAACTAGCAACAGAAGAAGCAAAGAGTATTGTAGGAACTGGCCGTGATAGTTATTTGAAAGGAATAGCATTTGCTTGGTGGCATGTCAGAGAGAAGTTACTTTTAAAATAAACTCTTATGTATTATACTCCTATTTCAGTCAAGAAGCTCTGTTCAAAAGGGCTTGGAGATGTTTAAGGCAGCAAAATTACCAATAGCCAGATTATGTAACAAACCTAGGTGTCCATCAATAGATGAATGGGTAAAGAAATCTGACCTATACACACAATGGAATTTCACTCAGCCATAAAGAAGAACAAAAGTATGTCATTTGTAGGAAAATGGATAAAACTGGAGAATGCTATGCTAAGTAAATTAGTCTCAGAAAGTCAGAATAGTACATTTTCTCTCATTTATTAAAGCTGGAGAGAAAATAACATAATAAATAAATGCAGAGAAAAGGAGATCCATAGAGTAGTTAAATAAGATTAGGTGTGAGAGGAAGAGGAAGGAGTGGGGAGGGAAACAGTTCAAATAATATTATGGCAGTATGTGAAAGGATTATTAACAATCTCACTGACTCCAGGGGAGGGGCTGGGAGAGGGGAAGCAGAGTAGAATGGGATGTAGAAAGAAGTTCACAAATAGCTGTGTGTATGGATGTTTTTAACTCTGAATTATGATGTGTAATTTCAATGCACCAATAAATTTTTTTTAAAGAAAGGGCTTAGGGAAAGTATTATTTGAGCAAAATCGACCACTAGGTAGATGAGGAGACCCTGTTTCCAATAAAGATAAATAAAATATAAAAATAATAAAAATAATAATATAAAATAGGTCTGGGAGTATAGCCCGGAGGTAGAAAGGTTTCCAGGAACCCCGGTACCACCACCAAAAAAAAAAAAAAAGAAAAATGAAAAGAAAAAAAAGTAGGGGCTGGTGTGAGGTGAATTATAAAGTCTGTGAAGATAGATACAACCTTCCCAATTCACAAGTGAGAACACCTATTTATTATTTGCCTAACGTCTAAAGAATAGTTATATACAAAGATAGTAATAATCTGATGCCAATTCTTCAAATAGTCTTTCCCAATTAAGAAAATAAGCTGCTCCCACTTTCCATTACACAGATATGACATGGATTTTTTCCCCTCCTCTATTCTACTTCTTCTACCACTAAAATTAACCCAGCCGGGTACATGTGACTTCTGTCTCCAGCTACCAAAATTCTACCAATATTTCCAGGCCCATTTCAAAGACCATTATTTCCTTTTCTTTCCTCTACCTGCTCCCTTTTACTTTGTGACTTTCCTTGAGCATGAGGCCTGCACTGTTTTATAATAATATATGAATGGTTCATATCTGCAATACTCCAACACCTTTACCAGATACATTTTTTCATTCCTGAAGTCTAAAACTGCATTCATGTGTCTGGTAGCTACTTCATACTTTCATCTTATACAAATCCTTCATGCTGTGATTCCTGAGGATCTAGCCCAGAGGGGGTGAGGCCTTCATCAGGAGGCTGGTGAAGAAGCAAAGGGGAGGAACCCAGTGGTGGTGAGCAGAGGAGCAGTGAGCAGGAGGAACCTGGCAGAGTTCTGGCAGTACTAACACTGCATTGACATTTGCTAATGCTTTGTGAAAGAGTTAACACGTTAGGTGGTAATAGTCTTAATCTCTCTCTTTTTTTTTTTTTTTTTTTTTTTTTTTTTTTGCAGTACTGTGGATAGAACCCAGGGGCATTCTACCTCCGAGCTGCACCTCCAGCCCTATTTTTTATTCTTTATTTTGAAACAGGGTCTTACTAAGTTTCAAAGGGCCTCACTAAGTAGTAGCTGAGGCTGTCCTCAAACTGCGATCCTCTTGTCTCAACCTCCCAAATTCTAGGATTACAAATGTGTGCCACCACGCCCGGCTGATAGTCTTAATCTCTTGATTAATTTTTCTTACTTTTATGTTTCTGACAATATCTGCATAATATTATGTCTTTTAGTTGAAAAAACAAATACTGCTCTAGTTTAAATCAAAGGGAAATGCTGCAGGTAATTCTGGACAGGCATAATAGCTGGAGTCACTGTACTAACTCTTATGTGGTTCACAGCCATGACAAATGGGGCCTGGGAAAGGAGCTCCAGGCCTGAACACCTGAGCAAGGTGGGAAGGAGAGATGGTCCCTTTGTGGACCAGTAGACAGGTAAGTTGTATAGGGGAAACGCTTCTCCATCAGTGATAAGGGTTTGGTGGGATGTTTGTTTCTAAACCTAGGCTGGATGTGAAGCAGAAACAAGCCTAGTAGGGGTCCCAGAGTTCAGTAAGAGAACTGAAGCTGACAGCCAGGTGTGTAGTCTATATCAGCAGCAGCGATTATAAACCCCAAAAGAAAATTCAGGGTAGTTAGGTGAGTGGAAGTTTCCTCCAGCTGTTGAACCATACATGCAGCTCCAATGGAGAATTTTCAGCAATGGCTCTATAGCATCTAACACTGTCAACATCTTCAACTGGTCAGTGTCCTGATGCCTATGGCACCATGCTATCCTGTGGCCTCCTCCCCCCACCCCACTCTCACACAGTCTTCTTCTGTTGGTGCTCCTTCACCTCCCCTTATAGATTCAGTGCACACCATCTGTCCAGGGCCTCTTCTCTTCTCATTTGACCCAATATTCATCTCCACGAACCACTCACAGCTCAAAACCCTTCAGGGTTCTCGAGATTGACCTGTATCAGAACCATGGTTATCCCTTTACCCTTCTGCCTGTCAGCTCCTTGTTTTTCCTGAACAACCAGGAGCTCTGCTCAGAAATGACTATTGCCGTGGGGAGAGTGCATAGCCTTCAAGAATGGGATTAGTATCCTCATAAGAAAGGCCCCAGAGAAATGCTAGGTAGCCCCTTCTACCACGCGAGTTCACAGTAAGAACCAGAAAGCTGGCTCCCACCAGCCATTAAATTTTCTATGCCTTGAACTTAGACTTCCAGTCCCCGGAACCATGAGAGATAAATTTCTGTTTATAAGCTACCTAATTTGTGGTGGTTTGTGATGGCAGCCCAAACACATTAAGGTAGCCATTGAACATCTAAAAGCATCACTCTAATCAATCCTCAAATATTACCAGGGATTTTTAAACTGGATCGTGAACTATTATTTGGATTAGAACTAATTTTGTGAGTCACAATCAATATTTAAAGATATGCCATTGAATAGAGTAGAATCTTCCCTCCTTAGAAGGGCAAAGAGTGTTTTAAGTCTTTTTGTTTTCAGTGTGTATCATTATGCTTATTTTACTGTGACTTATCAAGAAAAGTTTAACAACACTGGATTAGACCTCTATCTCTTCCAGAGAACCCTGAAACAAACTCTAGGGGGAAAGATTGGAAATTGCCTAGCTTCCTTCACAGAAAAACACTTGTGGTTATCTGTGTTGTGCAGTCCACAACACCAATTACTAAAGTGGCATATAATACTTTGTATTTTGTACTACAATATAATTATAGAATTATATTTAAAATCTATAAAATAAAACAAGACACTAACTCAGTTAACAAACTTTGGGCCAAGTCACAGGTTTCAGGGCTTAATAGCTGTATTTTCTTGGGTCAATGAGGATCTGAAAGAAAAAAACTAAACACTTTTTTCTATTTATCAGTTTTCTCATGTGTAAAATGGGGACTAAAAGTTGTACCTATAAATGAATTACAATAGTTATTACCTGACTGAGATGAGTGCTTTCTAGGTGTTATCTACTCTTAAGTAACAAAATATAGAAATACTCTATTAAAGATGACATAGTCATTAAAATACCTAAGAGATATTCATCTAGACCATAGGGAAATATTGTATATATTGTACAAAATAGGGAAACAAACTCATCTGATTGTTTTACCTGATGAGCGTGACATAACACACTTGTAATCCCAGTACTTAGGAGGCTAAAACAGGAGGAAAGAAGGTTTGAGCACAGACTCAGAAAGTAGTGAGACTCATCAACCTTGTGAGATTCTGTTTTCAAATAAATTAAATCTGACTGGGGTGTAGCTTGAAGGTAGAATGTCTCTGGGTTCAATACCCAGTATTATACACACACACACACACACACACACACACACACACACACACACACAGAAATTAAGAAGAAAAAAATAATGTTTTGCCTAATATTTAATCCCACTCTGAGAGGTGTCATTTATTCATTGTCTTTTCTTGGCTTTGCAATTTTTTCATTTTTTTTTTTTTTTTTTTGGTGGTACTGGGGTTCCTGGAAGCCCTTCTACCTCCGGGCTACACTCCCAGACCTATTTTATATTTTTTTATTTAGAAACAGGGTCTCCTAAGCCAGCGCACACGGCTGGCTTCGAACCTGCGCGATCCTCCTGTCTCCGCCTCCCAAGCGCGGGGATTACAAGCGTGCGCCACCACGCCCGGCCAATTTTTTCATTTTAATAATATTTTCAACCAGTTCTTCTGAGGCAAGTACTTGTGTCCTGAGTTTATGATAAAAGTAATGCTAATACCAGGCATGGTGGCGCACACTTGTCATCCCCGCGCTTGGGAGGTGGAGACAGGAGGATCGCGCAGGTACGAAGCCAGCCTTGCTAGCTTAAGAGACCCTGTTTCCAAATAAAAATATAAAAAATATGTCTGGGAGTGTAGCCTGGAGGCAGAAGGGTTTCCAGGAACCCCAGTACCACAAAAAAAAAAAAAAAGAAAAAAGAAAAGAAAAAAGAAAAAAAAAAGAAAATGGAACTTCTATAACTGAAACCATATTTTCATTGTACTCTGGGAAGAATTTAAAAGAATATCACAATAATGTTTTAAAAGGTAGAAAAATACAAAGTTTTAAGTGTTTTAATCAGTATTTTCAGTCTTTGAAAAATATCATTTTGCTTATAGTGTTCTTATAAGAGTAGATATTTGGATAGGTAAAAGCTATTGATAAATCATGTAAGTTTGAAACTTGAAGTCCTGTCTTTTTTTATTTTTTAAATTTGGCAATGTCATGTGTTCCTGGCTTTTTTTATTTTTTTATTTAGCAGACAACATGATAGGAAATAAATGTGTGTATAGCTACTAAAAAATGTATAGATAAGACTGCTACATTTCTATTATCTGCTTCATGTATTAGTCAAATATTCTTTGGTGTTAAGTCACAGGGATCCAAATCAAATTTTAAGTAAATTATGGGAATCTATTGGCCCATGTAACTGAAGTCTAGAGGCAGAACTAGCTTTCAAGCATGGCTAGATGAATGTTTCTATCATTTATCTATTTATTCATCTATCATCTACCATCTCTCTACTTCCTTCTATATTTTTGTCAGTTGCTCTTTGTACAAACAGGTTACTCCTTAAGGACCGGGAAGACAGCCAAGAGCTGACAGAGTAAGTCTCTCCAATTTGCTGTATTGGCAATGCCCAAGGGGAATACTCTAGTCCAATTTGGATCACAAGTACATGCCTGAAATGGAGGATGGAAGCCATGTGATTCACAGAGCTGGCGGGATCCTGGCCCTGCTAGCAGAGGGGGCAGACCAAGGTGTTAGGAGGTGCAATCGCCTAAGGAGCCAGAAGAGGAGAGAAAGAAAAAGGTGGTAGACAGTCAAAGATATAGCTAGTTTTCCTTCCTGCTTCATAAAGACATTTATTATGTGAATGGCCTAAGCATAGATAACTATCAAAAGCTTTTTAAAGGCAAATACTGAACAAATGCATGAAAATGTCTGGTGTTAATATAAAGGAAAACCCTATTTATAAGTACAAAAAATGTTTCTTTTTCTCTTAAATCTAATGGAGTTAAGCATATCTTTTCTTATGAAATGCTTTTGCATTTATTTGTGTAGGAATTTGAGTGGGAAAAGAAAAATTTTGAACATTATATATTTATAAGACAGTAAATAACAGTAAGTTCCTATTTTTTACATGTATTTTCTTACCTGCTTATTTAAGTATGTATTTATGTATAAAGAAAAAAGTAGCATATATGCAACACAATTTTATTAAGAGCTGGAAAGATATTAATTGCAGATTTTTGTCTGTATTTTATTTTCCTATTAAATGATACATAAAACTAAAATTTTATATAACTAAAAGGTTTATGCATTCAACCCTAGCTACAAATACTAATCCATTTAAAATTAGCATGGAGTTGTCACCTTCACAATGGTGGCAATAGGTTGCCACTAAGTTACCATCAGCTAAATAATTGAATTAATAAGAAAACATTGGCCAAAAATCTCTGAGCTGTATTGGCCTGCAGGGAATGTTTGGATGTGAAGCATTATTAGTGTTTTTTGAGGTGTGGATCTTGGGCCACTTATATTGCACTCACCTTGAGGAGTTTGTTAAAATGTAGATTTCTGACCTTCCAATTTAGACTTTTGGAGATAGGCTGAGAAACTGGCACTTTCGATGTGTGTCCAGGGGATTATTATGGACACTGAAATGTAGAAACACTTGTTTCAGAGACTCCAGTAGGGATCGTAGGAGAGGGGAGAAATAAGGCTGCCAACAGACTGTCCGGCACCCCAGTGCCACTATCCTGAAATGTTTATTAATAGCATAGTTTCATTACCTAACATTTTGACTGTGAAAAATTAAGTCATAAAATGATAAGGCTGCCATTAAACTTTGAAAAATGGAGTAATTTTATTACATGTAGGACTCAACATTCTTTTTCCAGTAGATATATCCTAGAATTCATAAAATTCACATGATAGAAACCATTCTAAATCTATGTTGCTAACAAAGCAGTCTTAATGGATATTTCTGAAATAAATAGGAGAAAGGTATAACAAAGAAAAGAAAGGATCATAATTATTTTGTGAGATACCAACTAAGTACTATTGACAAGTATATTTTGGGGTGGTACTGGGGATTGAACCAGGGGGCATTCTACCTCTGAGCCACACCCCCAGCCCTATTTTATTTTTTAATATGAAACAGGGTCTCACTAAGTTGCTCATCTAAGTTGCTAAGGCTGGCCTCAAACCTGCAATCCTCCTGACTCAGCCTAGAATTATAGGCATGTGCCACAGCACGAGTACTTCTGAAACTGGAAAATCTATCAAGGTTATTCGTTAAGTGATTTAAATATAATTTTAATATACCAAAATTCAATTTACAAATTAGCTTTTAAGAAATCTTCTTTAAATGTTTTCTATTATTCTAAAATTTTAGTGGAATAATAATTAGATGAAGAACTTCAAGTAAGGTGAGTAGCCCTGATTCAAATCTTTACCTAGCCAATGAGTGTTGGAAAGAATTATAATGGATAACAGTGAGTAAAAAAAAAGGAAATAATTTAATAGAAAATTTTAATGGCATAAAATGAGCTAAGCTAAATTCTGATAAATCTTTATTATAAAGATACTGAGTAGTTTCCCTTTGAGAACAGCAAAAATCATTATTTCCTGCTCTTAGTGCTTTAAAGTGCTTGAAAATGCAGCAGAAAGAGTAACTCAGAAAAATATGAAAATTAAATTCCCTATTCAGTTATTTCCTTTGTTATTTTTATGGGGTCCGGGTAGTTAAAAGTTAAAAGAAAGCTTTAATACAGGAGAGCTATATATAGTATCAGATTTCAGTTTTGCAGCATCTAGCTTAGTTTTTTTTTTAAGTCAGATTTACTGAGGTATAAAACAAATTATCTTTATTAGTCATATTGTTCTGTGAATTCTGACAAACACATATAATCATACATCATCATTACAATCAAGACATAGAATATTTTCATCATCCCCCAAAGTTCCTTTAAGCCATTGGTAGACAAGACCCTATTCTCATCTCCAGCCTCTTGCAAACAATTAGCTGATTTCTATGTGTGTAGCTTTGCTTTTTCCTGAAGAATACATACTATATGCCTTTTAATCTGCCTTTTTTATTAGCATCAATGATTTTGAGATTTACCAATATTGTTGCATTGATCCCTAGCTCATTCATTTTTATTGCTGAACAACAATCCATTGTATAGCATATAGTTTCGTTTGTATTTGCATTCAATATCTGAGTACTCAGTCAAGTTGACACCTAAAAATAACCATCGCACAGAAACATCCTGAATAGTGTTTGACTACATATTTGGGCACGGTGGCTCAGCCAAGTTTATAGGTAAAATTAACCAACACAATGACCTAAATTGGTGCTGATAATGATCAGTGATTTTGCTTTATTTTATCCAGAAATGGCTCATTTTCTGTCTGAAAATTGTATAATAGGAATTAAAGTTTTGTCAAGTTATTTTATGTAAAGAAAGATGAATGTTTTGGTATAATAAGAAAGAGAAACCCATCAGATTCATTCTATCAGCCATTTGAGTCAAGAGGTTGGGTGTTTGGGGACTGTCTAGCATCTCAAGCCTCTGAGGTTTGGCCAGTCTGCAATTGGTACATTTAGATGGCAGTAACAAAAAAGATCAGGGATCTTCTTGGGGTAATTCCTGGCAGCTGGATGATAGACTATTTATTAGATGCTCCTACCCAGGACTTTTATCTGAAGTGAATGACACAGAGATGAGAGTTTAGTACCTACCTTGGCAATGATGGTTTTGTTTTGTTAGAAATAGATTCTGGGGAAGCCACAAATATACTCATGAAATCAAAAGTAACTTGGCAAGGCAATTTACTTCTGCGCAGATAGGTGTGTAACCGTCAAAAAGTCTGGTAAGCAAGCGCGTGGAGTAGGGCAGTCCTGACTGGTGAGGGCTTGGGTTTGCAACTCTGCCATATTGGCTTTCCAAACCAGATGGTAAGTTTGAAACAAATTTAACATTCTGGAAGATTTCTGCTCACCTAAAGGTTATATGAGCTAAGATGGGAGGGGGGACCAAAAGTCATGTAAGTTAAGCCTGACATTCTGGAAGACTCAGGTCAACCAAAGGTCGTATGAGCTAAGATGGCTGACCCTGGGGAAGATTCAGGGAGTGGAGCATACAGTCACAGGTACAGTTAAAAAATGAATGCCTAAGATTACAGTTAAAAAAACAGAAAGGAGTACACTTCTTTGTAATTTGCTACTTTGATAGTAAAGATGGTCTTTATTCCTCACAAGCTGACCCTAGAGTCTAGAATAAAGGTGAGGGTGCAGTGCCCCCTGCACAATTAACATTATAACCAGTCTCCTCACATGAAGACATTCCATCCTGGTTCTGCCAGACCTACATCCATTGATACTCCTCAATTTCCCAAACCTGTTGGGTTGGCTTTCCCATCAATTTAGTAAACTCAATGTATACCTTCGAATACATTCCTTTTATACTTATGGTAACTAGAATTGGCATTTAAGAACCCTATCTAAGTGTGACACTCTTGCCCAAAAAGTTTCAAGGGAAGGTACTGTGATATATTTTATGAAGTCATTATAGCAAAAGCAGGTTTTGTTTTTGTTTGTTTTTAAAATATGTTACAAGCCGGGTGTGGTGGCACAGGATTGTAATCCCAGCATTTGGGAAGCTGAGACAAGAGGATCTCAGTTTGCAGACAGCCTCAGCTACTTAGTGAGGCCCTTTGCAGCTTAGTGAGACCCTGTTTCAAAAATAAAGAATAAAAAAAATAGGGCAGAGGGTGTAGCCCAGAGGTCAAATGCCCCTGGGTTCCATACCCAGATCCGCAAAATAAATAAATAAATAAATAAATAAGTAAGTTACAAAGCCTGGGTTAACCTCAGGACACAATGACTACACGTTTTTAAAATTTTATTGGTGCATTGCATTCATACATCATAATGGGATAAAAAACTTATATAGATATACATGCAAACATCGCCCAGTTAGACCCTACCCCATCATTCCCTCCCTATCCCTCCTTCCCATGCTTGGTTTAGTGGTTGACATCATATGTTTGTTTAAGTACATCATGTGCTTTAGAGAGTTTCCTTCTTCCCCCTCCCAACAATGACTGTGTACATTTTTAATCAGTTACCCCTAATCCAAAGACAAAGAAATTTCTCTGCCGTTATGCGGTAAATTGCTTCCCTGCCCCAGAATTCACATGTTGAACCCTAACATCCATCAAAACATGACTGAGTTTGGTGATGGGGACTTTAAGACGTAATTAAGTTAAAATGAGATTACTAAGGCAGTTCCTGATCTAAGATAATTGGTGTCCTTTTAAGAATTTACTCACCTTAAAGAAAAATTTGAGCAGGGCCTAGTGGTACACGCCTATAATCGCAGTTCTTGGGAGGCTGAAACTGGAGGATCACAAGTTTGAGGCCAGTCTTAGCAACTTAGTAAGACCCTCAGAAAATTAATGAGACCTTTTACTAAATAAAAAATAAAAGGGCTGGAAGTGTAGCTCAGAAGTAGAATGCCCCTGGATTCATTCCCCAGTACCAAAACAATAAAATAAATTTTTAAAAAAACAAAATTACGTCATTTGTAGGAGAATGGAAGGAACTAGAGAATGTCATGTTAAGTGAGATTTAGCAGTTTCAGAAAGTCAAGGGTGGTATGTTTTGTTTTGTGAAAGCTAGAGAGAAAATAGGAGACACAAGGGACTTTAAATAATGCAAAGACACAACTGTAGAGTAGTTGAGGGGATTAGGGATGGGATTTAAGGAAGGGAAGGAGGAGGACTGAGGAAATAATCAGATCAAATAATACTAGTGCAAGAGCTGAAGGAATGGGGTGGGAGAAAGAGAGGTTAAAAGAAGAGTCGCAGGTATGTATGTTTTTAACACATGGAACCTCACGGTGATGTATAATTGCAGTACTCCCATTAAAAAGAAGAAAAAGGAGAAGAAGAGGAGGAGAATGATATTAGGAAACAGACAATACAGACCAGAACGAGAAGCCTCAGAAGAAACTAAACCTACCAACACCTTAACTTTGCACTTCTAGCCTCCAGAATTGCGAGAAAATCAACTTCTGCCTGCCATGGTGGCGCACGTTTGTAATCCCCGCGCTTGGGAGGCTGAGACAGGAAGATCGCACAGGTTCGAAGCCAGCCTCAGCTACTTAGTGAGGGTCTCAGCAACTTAGTGAGACCCTGTTTCCAAATAAAATATAAAAATAGGAGTGTAGCCCAGAGGGAGAAGAGCCTCTGGGTTCTACCCTCAGTACCACAAAAATAAATAAATAAATAAATAAATAAATAAAATAAACGTCTTACTTAAATTGCTCAGTCTGTGGTGGTATTGTATTATAGCAGCTGCAGTAAACTAATATATTTGCCTTATGATTTTGTAGAGGGAGATATTTGCATGTGAGCAAATATATCCAAAAATATAGTGTAAGCTATTAGTTAGAAGATGACAAATAGTAAATGTTGAGAGTTAGAGAAGAGAGGTTAAAAATGCTGTATACATTTATGTCATTATTTTCAAGCACCTGGTTGAACTGGTTGTTTAAGAAGAAACAAAAACATGTTTGTCTAGTTAAGCTACCATCATGGATGACAAAGAAAATATAAAGCAAATAACGGGAGGAAAAAAATAAACCTAAAAATCCTGTTTTTAACATTTTTGTCTCAAAAAATTCTTCCTAACACACTAAGGTACCAACAAACATGAACACTTAATTATGTAACAGTTGGAATAGAAAGCTAATGTCAAACTCTCCCCACAAAGCAAGGTGGCAAATTATGATGAGACCAGGTCATCACCTTGAACATCCAGCAAAGAAAGATTGCTACCTGCATCCAAGCCCAGGGTCCCCCATGAAAGGTTAGTGGCCTAGAAAATGTGGAAACTTTATTTCAGAAAAAAATAGAGCAGCACCAAAGAACGCAGTCTTGTGATTGTGCAAATCCAGGTGTAAGTTATTATTAGATTAAGGAAGGTGAGACAATCTCTTGGTGCACCGTAATGAAAAATTGGCATGTTAAAGGAAAGCAAGTTCAAAGACAAAAAAGAAAAAGAAGGCAAAGAGAACGTCAGTTGGTATGATCTAACCTCGTTGCTGCTCTGTTCATCTGTTCTGGACTATCAGCATTCCCTTTCCATGTGAGTATGAAAGAGATGATGTGCCAACAATTTGTGATTCTACATAAGTCCTTTCAATTAGTGCCTCGACATTTTTGCATGAATAAGATAAGTGCATCTCAAATTTTCTCTGTTAACTTCAGATCCGGTAGTTTTCCAGTTGAAACTCTCCATAGCTAATGTCCAGGTTCCTAGGACCTTTTTCAGTATTTTTTTTCTACCAGTGGTCTGAAAGAAGACCCTAGGATTCTTCCCAAATTGGATGTAAAATATCCATGGGGTCATGGCATAAGAACAATTTCTCTTTGTTAATAATGTTTTAGTATTATACTGTCATGAACTATAGAACATTTGGAATTTTTATCCTTCTTGCAAATTAACCTACTATAGATTTATGGATCTGTAGAAGAATCCTGGGTCGAGTATTTTATTGCTCCCAGCCCAGCAAAAATTTTGAATATCAGCACATTTATGTCAGTTTCTTTTGCCCTAAAGTTTTGTGGGGAATAGGTAATGCACCCAGATGATACCTGTGTGCTTGGTGAGTTGTACTGTAAAGAAGAAACCCAGGACCAAGGGCCAAAACTCCTAGAGCAAGCAGCAAACAAGTCAGCCTCCCTTACTCTGATAGAGGCATGATGGAGCACCTTGACCTACTTAGTTGTCTTCATGTTTAGCTACAGACACTGCTGAGTCTCAGGAGGCAAATAAAACTTGAAAAAATGGCATGTTCAGCAGAAATGTGCAGAACACTCAAGGCCAACACAGGGCTGCCTCTTGGAACAATTCGCCACTAACATTCTTGGCAGAACTCAATTTTTCACATGAAAATGTGACTTCATTGAACCAGTATGATAAACTGACTAACAGAGGCTTCATTCCACCTGTCTTACGCAGTATTTAAAACACTATCAACAGTACCTGAGAAGTAGGATGAAGCCGATCCAATACACTACTGTCAATCATGACCTTCAGACTTCTGAAATACCATAACCCACCAGCTTCTACTACAGAAAGCCAGTGGCTTTCTTCTGATGGCTCTTATTTGACCTTTTTTACTTGCTCTGAGGCAGTAATTCAGGTACACCTGGATATATTAGGAAGAGTTAGGAATCTTCTATCTAGGGCCATTCTATCATATATAGCAATCGGGCCCATGAGTTGGGGCAGATCTGATTGAGTTATAAGGCTTAAATGGCATCACTGATCACTTTAGCTATGCTAAGCTCAGGGACTAATCTCTTACCATCTTTTCTAACTAACTGACTCCCATCACCGGATCAGCCAACCACTGTGTGCACAAAAACGGGTCAGTATTCCCTTTGGAGAATTCCTCCAAGTAACTAAGGTGACTTTGTTTCAGAAAGATTCCCATTGCCAGGTTCGGTGGCGCATGCATGTAATCCCTGTGCTTGGGAGGCAGAGACAGGATGATCGCGCTGGTTTGGAGCCAGCCTCGCTGGCTTAAAAGACCCTGTTTCCAAATAAAAATATAAAAAAATAGGTCTGGGAGTGTAGCCCAGAGGCAGAAGGGCTTCCAGGAACCCCAGTACCACCAAAAAAAAAAAAAAAAGGAAAAGAAAAAAGAAAAAAAAAGAGAAAGATTCCCATCATCCTGTCAGAGCTAGAATGATCTACTGTAGGTTCTTAAAACTCTTGAAATTCTTATATGACCACATCTAAGGTTCAAATTACTGTGCTCTTAGAGCAGAGAAATTAATGTCTTAACCTCACAGAAGAAATACAGTCCTGGGAGTGAACAGAGTGTTCCTAGAAAGAAAATATTGGTTAAGATAGTGGGGGCTCTCTAGAGGAACCACCATAATCCTTTGAGCACAGGCAACATTGCCTACAACATGGTGCTGAAGTCTTCCCTCTCCAAACACATACCTGAAAGGAAGTTATAACAACCAGAACAGACTAAACCTGATTCCTGCTATTTGGCCTCAAACCCATCTGCTAATTCTTCAAAACAGGCAATATGGTAGGGACCATTTATTTTCCAGTTGATTGTGAAATCTGGTCAACACAGTCACTACTAGTTCTCATGGCCTTCCCTTTGGGTATATTAGTTGGCTGACTAAGCCCTTTTAGTTACTTTTACAGATAACCATGTCTCTGCCAGTATCCTATCTCTATAACCAAAAATGGCCAAGATACATGAAGCGTCTGATAGTTTTCCGTTTGCAAGCTAGCAAGCTAAGCAGCCACAGTGCCATCATGTAAGTTTTAGACATAAGATGCCTGTGTTAAATACAAGGGAAATTTATTATTTGTGGCAATAGCAGTGACCAGAGAATCAGTGTTATTTTTCAAGTTGCTGCCCTGAAGTCCTATTTCCAACATGAAGAGGACCAGATAATTCATATATTTGGATTGTTGTATTAAAGAAAAGGTAGCTTGAATTTAGGAAACCTAATTATTTTATAACAGATAGTAAATATGCCTGCTCTTTGCTTCAGAGGGAGTCATCTTCTCTAGCTTCCAAGATGCTCACCATACAAACATTCTTAAAAGGACAATTTAGAACAAAAGGCAGTCAGTACCTCCAATTCCACCACGTTCAGAAACCTACATAGAATTGTCTTCCACCTAAAACTTATAGTTGTTTAGTAGAAATCACCTAAAGCCTCTAGTATTTATGAATTAATTTCCAATTTATGTTAAACATGAATTAGGATTGCATTTAGCCGCATACAAATAATCCTAACTATAGTGGTTTAGCTAAATTTATTTTTATTTGTTTCTTTTGCTTTGTTTTTCGGTGCATAACCAGAAGACTAGAGGTAGACAGTCCAGGTCTGGTACAGCTAAACATGAAGTCACCAAGGACCCAGGTCCCTACCTTCCTGCTCTACTCTTGTGTGTGTGTGTGTGTGTGTGTGTGTGTGTGTAAGTGTGGTACTAGGGATTGTGCCCAGTAGCATTCTACCTCTGAGCTACACCTCCAGCTGTATTTTTTTTTTTTCAGTACTGGGGATGGAATCCAGGGTCATTCTACCTCAAGCTACACCCACAGCCCTATTTTTTATTCTTTATTTTGAAACTGTCTCACTGAGTTGCAAAGGGCTTATGTAGCTGAGGCTATCTGTGAAATGTCTCAGCATCCCAAATGCTGGGATTACAAGCATGCACCACCATGCCCACCCCCTAGCCCAATGTTTAATTATTTTGATGCAGGGTCTCACTAAGTCGCAGAGGGCTTTTCTAAGTAACTGAGGCTGGCTGCAAACACGGGATCCTCCTGTCCCAGCCTCCTAGGTACTGAGATTACAAGTGTGCACCACCACGCTGGGCTGCTGCTTGTCTATTCTCAACCTTTGGCTTTCTAACTCATGGTGAGAACATACATAGTCTACTTCCATTCCTCTAGCCAGAGCTAAGTAGAAAGGAATGATTGGATTTGAAGGAAGGTTCAAAATATTGAGATGGAAAAGAGGAAGAATTAAGATACATATCTAGATGTTTGGGAGACATCAGTAAATTGATTTTCTCCAAAACACTGTGAGTTTAGAAATTTACTAGAAAATTTGGGCTAGTAGGTAGATTAGATCAAAGTGAAAAGGTGTTTTGAAGGTCCTGGGCTAAGCATTACTCAGTCAGCTAACAGAAATGTCTTGAAAGGTGTAATACCACTGAGCAATTTAGCAGATAAGCTACAGTTCAAAAATACGTTTTTTGTATACATGGGTAATTTAAAATTGTTACACAAATGAACAGTTCAAATAACACTATAATCTTTCATTGTTTGGTGTTCCTGTTCATATTTATAAGTTACATTTTGTAGTATTGTGTGAAAATAGGCACCATACTTACAAAATCAGAATTCAGCTTGAGGCAGGTTTAGCTTGTCAATACCCTCCTGTGCCATATAGTTCTCAACCTTCTGCATTATTACATTATGGAATTGCTACATAGAATTTAACACCAAGAAATCTAAATTTTCTTAGAACAGAAACAAGCCTAAATGAATAATTCTTTTTATCAACTAAAAATTAAGCTATTACAGTTGTCAGCAAGTTTTAATTTATTAGCATAAGCAGAAGCAACTGATTTCTCGCAGTCCTGTTTCTAAATAGCCTATTTATGTTTAATGTATCATTTTATTGAATAATTACAAAGTAAACATCTTTAAGATTCAAAGAATAAATTGCTATAGACAGAAATGGAACCAAAGAAACATAGTCTAAGGAAAAAGACAACCCTTGACTATGTATTCCAAGAATTATTCATGTCCTCAACTTATTTCTTTCTACTGCATGTTTATCTGAAAGTCACTACTTAAAAAGGGCTGAGAGAGACAAGTTAGAATATGGTAAATGATATTTGGACCTTGTCAATGGGTTCCAATAATTGATTATACTTTTAGCTCTGATAACCTAAGGTTCATTACAGATGGTTAGACACATAAATCTCTTGGCTAGCTCTTATCACTGGAAAAAGCTTTTTTCTCCTAGGCCAGTTTCTAAGGATAAAATAATGTGCTTCTATTGGACTACACTTGTTAAAAACAACATGACAAGTTCCTCAACCAATCCAGTTATATTCAGAGCTAGGTGTTACTGATGCAAACAATAATAATAGTGATTATTACTATTGGAAATGGATTCTAGGGAAGCAAAAAATAAAAACTCATAAAATAAAAAGTAACCTGGCAGCTGGGCATGGTGGTACACATTTATAATCTCAGCATTTGGGAGACGGAGACAGGAGGATTGAGGTTTGTGGCCAGCCTCAGCTACTTAGTGAGGCTCTTTGCAACTCAGTGAGAACTGGTTCCAAAATAAAGAATAAAATATAGGGCTGGGGATGTAGTTTAGTGGTAGAATTCCCCTGAGTTCCATCCCCAGCGTCAATAAATAAATAAATAAATAAATAAATAAATAAATGTAACTTAGCAAGGCAATTTACTTGTGCAGAAAAGTGTGCAACCAACAAAAAGTCTAGTAAGCAAGTACACTGAGCTTACTGCCTGCTCAGCTTTTATCCCTAATGGGATACTACTCTTTGCTCCAATTTAGGGAGGGCTTGGGTTTACAACTCTGTGGGATTGGCTGTTCTCTAAAACAGACAGAAACATGGTTTCTAAGAAGAAACAAAGTCTTAGGGTACATTCTGCATTGATTGGCTTACTACTAGGACAAAGTTTAAGGTACACTCTTGGAACAAACTAGCCTATATTTCAGAGGAGTCTGCAAGTGAAGCAAACAGATAAATGTATACACATTACATAATAGGCCCAGGCCTTAGTTACACGTGAATGCTCAAAGTATAATCACAGCATGGAAAGGAGTACCTTTCTATGTAATTTGCTACTTCGATAGAAAAGATAGTTTTTACTTACATTACTATATTAAAATCACAATAACTTATGTGTATATAGTTATTGTCTAAAGCTATTTCATAATAATTTTCTTCAGGAGCATCTTCAATATTCATATGAGGAAATACTCTCCAAGCAATACCACTCCCTAAATAAGGCAATTTAGGGGAAAAATGTTTAAGTGACTTGCTGGAAATCACAGGCACTAGAGAAAGAACTATGTACAAGAGAGACTTGGCTCCTCCTCTTAAACTCCATTATGGTCACATTCAGACAACTGTGGGCAACTTAACATGGTAACTGTTGAGCTAAAACTGTAGAAGCCATAGGAACAGTCTTCATCGGAGGAGAGAAGGGAAGGGTTCCTGAAGGAAATAAGTCTCATATCAGACTTCACTGGTGTTGGCTCTGGGGAAGAACATTAGTTTCTACTAAAATAACTTACTGTATTCTAGGAAGTTGATATCATGTAATTAACTTCTACCTAAGTCAATGCTTCTTCCACTGTGGTTCTTATACCAACTGCATCAATCACCTGGGGTATTGTTAAAAATACAGACTAGAGAGAAGAGGTGTGTGCCAAGGGCCACCCTGGACTAACATTCTAATTCTCCTGGGATGAACTCTAGGAAACTTGCTGCTTTATGCATGAGAACTCTTGAGATTTGTAAGTAAACTAGATGAAGGAGATTCTGTAGATGAACAAATAAGGCGACCAAACTGAGGGGATGGGAGGGGGGAAGAGGGAAATTCTCTAAAGCACAGGATGTACTTTAACAAACATATCAAAGTCAATCACTTAGCCAAGCATGAGAAGGAGGGAGGGGAAGGGAAGGGCCTAGGAAATGGGTAGGGGCTAATTGGGTGATATGGGCATGTATGTCTTTTATCCCATCTTTTATCCCATTAAGAAGTATAACTACAATGCGCCAATAAAAAAATAAAAATAAATAAAATATAGTAGAGATCTTGAAAGAAACTAGAATATTTTTGTTAGTGGCTCCAAATGGCCTTGGGGGGGGGGGTGAGGTAGGATGGAGTGTGGGAGTGCAAATGTAGGGTAAATGAAATGATAAAATTGGGATGAGAGGGCTACACTGCAGATTTTCTTTACTCGAGGTGGCTAGCTTAAGACAGGTGCTTGGTAATTGTTGACGGAACACAAGAAAGGGCACAGATATTTATAACGTACGAGAGTTCTGAAAAGTGCTTTGTCTGAAGTTCAATTTCTGCTCCAGTCTTCCAGTGTCTAACCAGTAGCAGAAGCAGTTGAGTCCCTAAGGTGTGTGGAGTTTGGAGAAAGACTTGAGTTCAAACCTCCCAGACCATTAGCATTTGAAGGGCCAGGTTAGAGTTCAGCATCCATTGAAGCCTTAATGGAAGTATAAGTATTTACTATGAATGGGTATCAATAAAAAATGCATTACAAGTGCAAATGCTCTATGGACAAATGAATTCCATAAATGCTTATTAAAATCCAGGCGGTACTCTTTCCTCTTAATATAATAACTCAGCGACTCGGAGTAATTATCAGAAGAAAAATGGAAGGATGAGCAAATCAAAGGGACCAGGTACCGTGCCACTAGATGCTGCCTGAGGGTCTCCTGCAGCCCGAAAGGACAAGGAGAGCGGTCCCTCCGCCCGGCCCGCGGCACGTGGCCGGCTCGGGCGGGAGCTTCGCGACCGAGGGGGAGGGGAGCGGCGTGGGACGACGCGGAGGGGGTCTAGACAGCCAGGGCTACGGTTGCGGGAGGCGTCGACTGCGCAGGCGCGGAATGGGCGCAACCATTGTGCGAAGAGCCGAGGGGGGAATGTCAACTGTGTTCCACGCTCTTTTTCTCTACTAGCGGAGCGAAAGCCTGCCTTTTTCTCTCCTTTTAAGACTGTGCATGGGGCTGCTCTCCGGAGGTTGTCGCGCGTTAACGGGACGCCTGTCCGGGGCGAGAAGCAGCCTCTGTCTGGAGCCGAGCCGCTGCGCCCCCCGCGGAGGCTGGGTGGACGCGCCCGCCTCCCTGCGGCCTCCGGAGGTGGTTCGCGCCCCTCCCCCCCAGTCCGCGAGTTGGCGCCGCTGCCATCCCCGCTCCCTCTCTCGGCCTCGGCCGGGCGGAACCGAGGCTCCGGGTGCCCTGCTCCGCTCCCGCCGACCTGCCCCTGCCCGCCGGCCTGCCGCCCCCGGCTGCCCCGCAGCCCCTCTCCTTCCCCGCCGAGCCGCGGCGGCCGCAGCAGCAACAGCAGCAGCAGGAGAAGCCGGAGCCGGGTGGCGGCGGCGGCGGACCGGGAGCCCATGGCGTACAGTCAGGGAGGCGGCAAGAAGAAAGTCTGCTACTACTACGACGGTGAGGGGGCGCCCGGGGGGGCGGGCGGCGAGGGGAGGCCTGGGCCCGCGGCCCTGTGGTCGGCGCGAGTGCGGCGGGAGGCTCGGGCGCTGGGCCGCGGGAGCCCCTCCCGGCGGCGGGAACCGGGGCCGCGCTCTCCCGCAGCGGCCTACCCGGCTGGAAGCCGAGCCGGCCCGCACCGCACCGCACCGCACCGCACCGCACCGCACCCGGCGCTTCCCCGCCCAGGCTGGAGCGCACCCCGGCCGACACACAAAGCCGGCGCCGCGGAGCTCCGCCCCCGCCCGGGCCCGCAGCCCGGCCCCGCCGGCCCCCCAGCCTCGCCCGGCGCGGGCTCGGAGCTGGAGGGGAGTCGCCGAGGGCGGGGGCCGCGTCGGGGCCACGGGCGCCCGCTCCGCCGTGTTTCTCGTAGCCCCCGGCCCTCCCCTTTGTTTGCCGGCTTCTTGGAGCGCCACTTTCTCCGGATTCAAATGCAAGGGCACCACTTTCTCCGTCACAATTGGGTTTTTCGAGTTTTAGGTCCTTGGTCGTCCAGGGAACCGGGAGGCGGGGGGGGGGGGACGTGCGTGGAGCTGTAGCTGCTTGCTGGGGTCCATCAGCCTCGATGGGTCCTGGCTTGCTTCTGTGGGAGGTGGTTGCCACCCACTTCGTTGTTGCTCTTTGTTTGATCGGGAAATATATATACTCTGCTCCGGAGGTTTTAGGAGAGCTTTGGCATCTAGTTTGTGAAGGCTGTTCCTAGATGGTGGGAAGGGCTTGTGTAGGAAAACTTTTAGAAGTAGTGTACAAGGATTAAGCTTGAGCTCACAATGTAATGATTTTTTTTAAGTCAAATGATTTAAGGGTTCTTTGATTTGGAGTACAAGCAGTGACATTGAGTTTTCTGAATCATGTTTTCTGTGGCAGTCCAAGTTATACTAAATGGAATATGACTTGTTTCACAGATCTCAAAAAAATGCCTTTAGTAGGTTACTTTTGAGAGGTAGAGTAAGGAAATTTGACGACAGAAGCTTGCCTAAGTGACATGAATGTCCTCTTTGATGTGTAGGAAGCAGTGCAAATTTTGCACCTGTTTCCTACATTTGGCATATTGAAATCACAATGTCTTCACCTAAGACTAGCAGACCAGAGGACTAGCTCAGATTAAAATTCATGTTAAGTTGAAAACGGCCATACCATCTCTTAATTTGGCAACAACAAAAAAAAATCTTTTAATGCTCCCTATTTTTGTGTGTGGAATTGGGGGTGGGACCTGGGGGCCTTCTACCTCCAGGCTATATCCCCAGCCCTATTTTATTTGGAAACAGGGTCTTGCTACGTTGATGAGGCAGTGCTGGAGCCTGAGATACTCCTGTCTTGGCGTCCCAAATATTGGGGTTAGAGATGTACATCGCCATGTCCAGCTTAATGCCTCTTGAGAGTAGCGACCTGTGCCATTGTTGGGAAAGGTATTAGAAACACCTCTGTTTAAAAACATTTTTTGAGAGGACCGTATATATGTATATATGTTTATATATGTATGTATATACATACACACATATGTGTATGTATATACATATGTTATAAGTTGATTTGAAATTATACCGTTGTGGAGAGGTGGAAAAAGACTATTTCATTTAAACATGAATTACATTGCATGTTTTGGGTTAATGGCAAACCCTTGCCCTGCATTCATATTTGCTTTTGATAGAGGTTTTTGTAAAGAGAAAAGGTTTAACAGTTTCAGGAAACAAGCTCAGGAGCCTCAGTTGTTAGCAGTGATGGGCTAAATTGCTTGTAATGTGATGGGGTAAGTTGCTTGTAACTTATAGCTTGAACTGTAGGACAGGATCTGTGCTTGAGTAGTTTTCCCAGCAGTCATTTGTTCCTAGGCCCTTGTATGTTGAGTCTTTGTTGAGGGAGAGCGGGCAAGGCATGATGGACTAGACTGGAGATTTTTAAGAATCTTGTGATCATAATTAATCAATACTCTAGCCCATTCAGTTGCTTTAGCTGATGGCCAGCAAATATATAATTGGCAGTTTGGAAATCTCTGGTGAGTTGTCACTTGTCCTCTTGGCTCTTATTTGACTTGTTTTTAGAATGGGTTGTTTGTTCACATTTTGACTATTTGGGGTTTAGGGGAGACTAGCAATTGCAGAGACTATTAAGTTGACTAGGTATGATGATACTAAAAGACATGTGATAGCATGCTAAGCTTGGCACAAATAATTTTATTCATTACCAAAAACTTTATCAGTTAATTAGCAATACTTTTTCTTTTTTTACTTGTGAAATGAAAGGATGCAAGAAGCTTTGGTAACAACAGTTTTCTCTATATGTTATATATTCTTAAATATTGTATCCTCTAAATAACTGAAATGCTGGTCCATAGTGATCCTTCAGGCATTGATGGATGAGGTATCCCAAAATCTTTGAGGAAAGTAAGGAGTTCTTACCCTGGCCAAGGATATTGACCTAGCCCTCTAAAATTTCTAGTGACATTTCTAAGTCTTGGTCATTCTTTTAGATACTAGAAGACAATCAATAATTGTAAAATAACACATGGCTAATTAGTCACCAAGACCCTTTGGCCTTAAAACAATAGGATTTTCCTCTACTTAAATGTAATTAGCAAGTCACATAATTTTTAGCCTTAATTGCAGTACATTTTTAATTTGTTAGAAACATTAACTGTATTTTATTTTTATTTCTTATATTTTCATTTATTTTTTTCCTGTGGTACTGAGGATTGATCCCAGGGGCATTATACCTCTGACCTATGTACCCAGCTCTATTTTATTTTATTTTATTTTATTTTATTTTATTTTATTTTATTTCTTGTTGAAACAGGTTTTCACTAAGTTGCTGAGGCCAACTGTGAACCTTGGGATCCTCCTGTCTTAGCATCCCAAGTACAGATTATAAGTGTGCACAGTCGTACCCAGCTTAGGCTTTGTTTTTAATTAAGCTTGAGGCATAATTCATTTAGTGTTTTAAGACATACAATATAATAGGGTCATATATAATTTATATAACTAAGCATAAATTGCTCTGTGCTTTATTTTTTCTTCCTTTGATAGGAGTACATAATCAAAATGTGTGCAGAAAACTGGTTCAGAGAAAAGTTCTCAATATTATAAAAAGATAGACTATACCAGTTTCTAAGACCATGCCTTCATTAACTCTAATTTTAATGTCCAAGGAGAGATCGACACCTGGGACCTAAAGATTTAACATTTTTCCTTATTTCCTCTACTACAAAAAAGAATTAGTAATCATTTCTTTTCCCTAATAAAACTTTAAATGCTTATAAATCCTTGTAACAGCTGGAATTCAGAAGGGGGTTGTGATTTATTCGAGAATGTTAATAAGCTGAAATGTGTAATGAAATCAAATTTAAAAGTTCAAGTCTAATGATGTTTGAACTGGTTAGGAAGCCTTATTCTATTTCAGTAGCTTACGCTTGTTCATGAAATTGACTTTGGGCTCAGAAATATGAAATGGATTTAATGTTCATGCTGTGTGCCTGCGCAAAAGATTATTTAAGTCTTAAGAAGCAAATGAAAACGTGTATCTTATTAAGAGATTAAGCCAGAGGACTTTGATAGGTTTACCAATTAGACAAGGCCTAAAGAAAGAGAATGGACCAGTCAAGTTTTCTACATAAGACATTGTAAACTGCAAAGGCTAGGTAGTTATATCTCAGCATGGCAGAGAGAAAGTAAAGCAAGTAGTCTTGGGGAACCATGAATATTAGGCTAGGCAGCAAAAGGCTTGAGCACATAAGACTTTGAAGGAAGAATTTTCAGCTTTTATTTGGGGAGGCGAAAGCCATTGAAGGTTTTGAAAGTAGAACTCAATTGGCAAGTGGTAAAACATAGGATGGAAGCAAGAACTGGATGCATATTGGTCCACATAAAACATAATGGTTGTTTTAGGTAGAAATAGATGCATTTGAGAGAATGTGAAGAAACTAGAATTTGCTGCTGGATTGGAAATGGAATTGGAGCTAGGAGATAATGGTAAAGAGTAATGGATAGTTCCTCGATTTCTGGATTGAGCAGGAGCAGTTACATGGGTCCTGGTACCACTTAACTAAGACTGGGAAGGCTTAAAGGTTTTTTGAGCCGGGCATGGTGGCGCATGCTTGTAATCCCCATGCTTGGGAGACTGAGACAGGAGGATCACACCGGTTCGAAGCCAGCCCCAGCTACTTAGTGAGGCTCTCAGCAACGTAGTGAGACCCTGTTTCCAAATAAAAATATAAAATAGGTCTGGGAGTATAGCCTGGAGGTAGAAAGCCCCTGGGTTCTGCCCCCAGCACCACCAAAAAAAAAAAAAAAAAGTTTTTTGAACATATATTTGAGATCTTCGTTTAGTTCAAATGAAAATACCACTTAACTAAGACTGGGAAGGCTTAAAAGTTTTTTGAACATATATTTGAGATCTTCATTTAGTTCAAATGAAAATACTGAGTATTGAAGTTACCTCTGTAAGCCTGGAACCTAATGGGGAGAGACTTGTTATAGGAATTTGCAGTTTGTTAAGTTACAACTGATAAAATACTGAAGTTTTAAAAAGAAACAGGACAGAAATACCTAGGACCCATCCCTCAGAGGTTTAGGGCATAACTACTTTGCCTGATGTGGTGTACAAGCTTCTAGAATAGTGCTTCCTGACACATTAGGTGGGCTCTTGATTTTGTTAAATGAATGAATGAACCTGAGAAACCCTGATATTTAAAGGTTGTTGAAGGAGTATAGACATGGGGCAAGAGAAAAATCCAGGAAAGTAGAAACTCAGGCTCAGAGTATTTCAAGGAGGAGGGACCAGTTTTATTAAGCCTGTGAGTAGATTAAGTATTGTGTCACCATTACTAACAGAGTAGATTTTTCATGCTTTTTTCTTGTTTTTTTCCTAAATCATTTTTACAGTCAGCTTTTCTTCGGGGGTAACAATATATTTCAGTCCTGAATCCAAAATGATCTGAGAATGTATTTGGGAGCTTTTTGTAACTCATTTGAAATCAAAGCTTTAAATTGAATTACTTTGATGCTTTATATGATTGTTATTAACTTATTGTGAATATTCACACTTTGTTCTAGAAATAATTACATTTGATTATAGAATGCTGCTCAGACTTTAGGATGTTACATACTCACATTACCCTTAAAACACCATTAGAACATCTAAAATTTGAAGCACATCTAGTTCAAAGAACTTTGGATAAGAGATTATGAATCTTAGCCACTCCTGTTCTGGTAATTTCTTAAACAGTGAGCAAATTCTAAACATTTCCAAGATAATTCTTTATTGTAATTTCTTTGTATTGACACTTAAATTGTGTGTTTTCTGGAAGCCACCTTGAGTTGAATTTCAAGTATTTTGATAAAAATAGTACAGCATTTAAAATGCCCCAAATAACATTATTAGCTATTTAAATGAAATGAATGAAAATCAAAGGTTCATGAAAACTAGGAAAAGCACTGGGCATGGTGGCGCACCCTTGTAATCCCTGAGTTTGGGAGGCAGAGACAGGAGGTACTTGCAGGTTCGAAGCCAGATTCTCTGGCTTAAGAGACCCTGTTTCCAAATAAAAATAAAATAGGTCTTGGAGTGTACCCCGGAGGTAGAAGGGTTTCCAGGAACCCCAGTACCACCAAAAAACAAAAAAACAAAACTAGGAAAAGCATTTTGTCTGTAGTAAGAAGTAAATGTCTACAAAGCAGCCATCTAAGATAATGTCATGAATTAGGACATAATGAAAATGTTTTTTTTTTTTTATAACTCCCTTATATTTTGCAAGAATTTGTGGTAATTATCACTAGCCTGGCTGCTCTTAATGGACATGTGCCATTTAGGCTGTATACTATTTTTGGTGAACTCTAGGGTCTATATATTGTGGCAAAGAAATTCATTGAAAGTTACATATATTACTATAAATTTGAGGACCCTGTTAGTAACAAGAAATTACTTTGATGAAGTAGTTTCTTTTATACATTTTTTAAATCAGAGATTTAAGTTTTGTTATATTTATGTTCCATATTATGTCCTTTTTAATTGCCTTGCGCCTTCTCTAGTGACTGACTGTGCCATTGTCCCTGGTTTATGAAAATTTGTGATTTTAGTGTTATTTTGTTATTTTATTTTTTTACTTTTTCAGTACCAGGGATGGAACCCCAGGGGCATTCTACCTCCGAGCTACACCCCCAGCCCTTTATTTTTATTTACTTATTTTTTGAAACAGGGTCTCACTGACCTGCAAAGGGCCTCACTAAGTAGCTGAGGCTGTCTGTGAACCTTGATCCTCTGGTCTCAGCCTCTTGAATGCTGGGATTACAAGCGTGTGCCACCACACCCGGCCTATTTGGTTATTTGAAAATGAATATATTTCAAAATATTGGAACATGTTATTTTTAAGACAAACTAGGAATTTCAGTTTTTTAGTCATGAAGATTCTTAATGCCTTGAAAAGTTTCATGAGTATGTTTTAGCACAGTACTTCCTTGAGGATCTAAATTTCAGTTACCAAAACTTTCCCAATAGGTTATAATGATATAGAACATTTGAACCCCCATAATACCAATTAGAAAGGTTTCCTGGGTGCTAATAAGTCACCTAAGAAGCAGTATTTGCTGAAAAACAATTTTACTCTCCTTCCTTCCTCCCTCCCTCCCTTCCCTCCCTCTTTCTTTCTTTCTTTCTTTCTTTCTCTCTCTCTTTCTTTCTTTCTTTCTCATTTTGGTACGAATTGAACCCAGGGGAATTCTACCTCTGAGTTACACTCCCAGCCTTTTATTTTTTATTTTGAAAGAGTCTCATTAAGTTGTTGAGGCAGACCTCAAACCTGCAATCCTCTTCTTAGTCACCCAAGTACAGGGATTACAGATGTATACCACCATGCCCTGCTTACTGAAAAAAAATTTAAATCATACTCAAAAAATTTAGATCGGGCATGGTGGTGCATGCTTGTAATCCCTGCGCTTGGGAGGCGGAGACAGGAGGATCGCACTGGTTCTGAGCCAGCCTCCCTGGCTTAAGAGACCCTGTTTCCAAATAAACAATAAAAAAAAATACAAAATAGGTCTGGGAGTGTAGCCCGGAGGTAGAAGAGCGTCCAGGAACCCCAGTACCACCAAAAAAACAAAAAAATTTAGAACTTACTCTAAACATCTGAATTTGTAAAAGAACACTGAAAACAGGTATCACTCTAAGGAAGAAAAGTAAATCTTTGGGGAACTAAAACTTAGAAATACCTTCCTTAACCTACCAATAAACACTGTAATAATGGAATCTGGCATGTAAATGCTGTGAATATCTTGGTTTTCTGAATGGTTTGAAAGTTACAAAAATAAATTTAAAAATCACTTTGATTTTTAATTAATTCAAAATGCCTTCTTAGATTGGACATTTATAAACTTAGGTATTCATAATCCTGTCTCTTTTCTATTTTAGGTGATATTGGAAATTATTATTATGGACAGGGACATCCCATGAAACCTCATAGAATCCGCATGACTCATAACTTGCTCTTAAATTATGGTTTATACAGAAAAATGGAAATATATGTGAGTGTAACTTTTGGCTACTGGTACTTTGAAACTTTATATTACCTTTGGTGTGTGTGGGGGGACAGTTAACAGGTAAAAAAGTCTGCAAGAAAGTACCTCTTTTTGTTTTATTGTTCAGAGAAAACCTGCATATGGGAGCTGTAGTCTGTCTTTATAATCATTGCAAAAAGCACTTTCTTCTAAGCCAGGCTGCCATGTTTCCAGATCACAGCTTGTTCTGTCCTGTTACATATTTATGATACAATAATTGTTGAACCACCTATGCTGTTGAAAAGAGCTAACCTAGGACTGTTACAAACTTAATCCTAGAAATATTTACTGGGTATATATGTGAAACACTGTATTAATACTGCTACCTTGATATTTTTTTTGGGGGGGGTCTTACCGGGGGTTCGTGGAAGCCCTTCTACATCTGGGCTACACTCCCAGACCTATTTTATATTTTTTTTTTAATTTGGAAATGGGGTCTCTTAAGCCAGCGCTGCTGGCTTTGAACCTGTGTGGTCGTCCTGTCTCCTCCTCCCAAGCATGGGGATTACAAGGGGATTACAAGCATGCACTGGCTACCTTGAATTTTTCACAAACAAAAGACACAACAACAAAGACTTGAAAAAGCATTGTGAGTGTTACATAAATTACTGTTTTTTAGATAGTGACATTTAGAAAAAGGTGATTTGGATAAGTATCTCAGTCTGTGGAAGAAGTGTCATAAATTGAGGTCTTCTGAAGAAAATAAGGATACGCAAAGGAAAAGTTAGCAGAGACTTAGAGTTGAGAATGAATCTCTGGGAGGTCATTGATAAAATCAATGGATGGGCGTACAGCAAAAAAATTATGATGGAAAATGAGAGAGTAGAGTTTATAAACATGGAATTGGCTTTATATGAGTTCTCCTAGTTCCACTAAAGCACGAGGAATTATTTGTAATATTCATCTTTATGTATTATACTTTATCTACAAAGGAGTTTGAATTAGTTTGGTGTTGATTACTATTTCCTAAAGCATTCAGGTATGAATTTGAAACTTACCTATTTTATTTTGGTGAACCTAGTACTTTTGAAGGGGCTATGAGGGGAAATTGTATGTTTTGTTTGGTAATTCTCATATAAACCACTTCTAACTCCAATGTTTTGATATTTTTCTTTATAGAGACCCCATAAGGCTACTGCTGAAGAAATGACAAAATATCATAGTGATGAGTATATCAAATTTCTACGGTCAATAAGACCAGATAATATGTCCGAGTATAGTAAGCAGATGCAGAGATGTACGTAATATTGATAAATGTAATTGATAATTTTAGAAACTCATGAAGTATCCATATAGTACTTTTCCTGGTGGTCTAATATAATTGCATGTTGACAATGTTGAGTCTACTTTTAAAAACCTGTCTATAGCAACTGAGACCCTGTTTTAAAATAAAAAATAAAAAAATAGGGCTGGGGGTATAATTTGGAAGTAGAATGCCCCTGGGTTCCATCCCCAAACCCCCCCCCCCAACATCCTTTCTGAATGGCAGCTTGGGTGGCCTTTTACTATTTATTTTGCTCCCTTGATAACTTTGTAGTAATGGGTACTTTTGACCCCTCTCTCCCTTGTTTCAGTAAATGATTATATGTTAGCCTTATTTGGTATGTACCTTTTCAATTTGTGTGTGTTTACTAACCTGTACTGTAATATAATTTATTTTCACCTTTGTTGAAATATTAGTGAAGGGTTTGATTCTCTTCTACAGAGTGTTCTGTATGTTAAAAGTATTTTATTGTTAAGGGATTGGTAGAAAATTGGACTGAAGTTAGAATGTAAAATATCCTATAATGGTCGGGCTTGGTGGCGCACCCTTGTAATTCCCATGCTTGGGAGGTGGAAACAGGAGGATCGCGCAGGTTCGAAGCCAGCTGTGCTGGTTTAAGAGACCCTGTTTCCAAATAAAAAGTATAAAATAGGTCTGGGAGTGTAGCCCTGAGGTAGAAGGGCTTCCAGGAACCCCAGTACCACCCCCCAAAAAAAATTCTATAATGTTTGAAACATCTTTTTTTTTAAGCTTCATACAGGAGTCTGTTTTGACCATTGTTTCTATGGGTGAACTCCAGTGGTGATTATATTAGAATAGTTATATTTTAGATATCTTACAGATTCATAGAAATTTATTTATAAACATTTCTACCATAGATTATATCATATTTCAATAAAATTAATGTAACTAGAGTGGGTATTCTTGATATTTTCAGTGGAGAGTCAAGTTGGAGTAATGGGTAGTCCTTTAAATCAAAACTAGTTTAAAACCTAAAGTTGGGCATGGTGGCTCACACTTCTAATCAAAGTACTTGGGAGGCTGAGACAGGAGGATCGCAGGTTTCAAGCCAGCCTCAGCAGCTTAGTGAGACCATGTTTCCAAATAAAAATATAAAATAGGTCTGAAGGTGTAGCATGGAGGTAGAAGGCCCATGGGTTCCATCCCCAGTACTACCAAAAAAAAATACCACCTAATTTAAAACCTACATAATATTGAATTGTATTAAGCTATGACTATGTTTGCATATTAAGAAACAAATTTTTTAATTTATTTTTTTGAGTAACATGAGTAATATGCTGGGCAAGTGCTCTACCATTGAGCTGTATTTTGTGTCCTAAAATTTATTCTTTATGGTACTTGTAATGTATGGATGTGCAAAACCATACATCAAAATAACTCTCTTTTTTGAGTTATTGGGGATTGAACCAAGAAGGTTCCTCCAATAATTTGCACCTCTATTTCATTTTGTAGGAGTTACTGGGGTTTAACTCAAGGATATTCTAGCTCTGAGCTACCTCAAGCTTTTTTTTATATTTTGAAACAGGGTCTTGCTGAATTTTGAGGCTGGATTTCAACCAGTGATCTCTGTCTTGGTTTCCCAAATACTAGGATTACAGGCGTGTGCCATCAGGCCCTGGTACATTGACCTTTATTCTTTTTTTTTTTTTTTTTTTTTTTTTTTTTTTTTTTTTTTTTTTTTAGTACCAGGGATTGAACCTAAGGGCTTTCTACCTGTTCTACCTCAGAGCTATACTCCCAGCCCTGTTTTTATTCTTTATTTTGAAACAAGATTTTACTAAGTTGCAGAGGGCCTCACTAAGTAGCTTAGGCTGGCTATAAACCTGTGATGATCTTGTCTCAGCCTCCCAAATACTGGGATTACAAGAATACACCACCACACCCAGCTACCTTTATTCTTAAAAAGTCTATAATTTGGAAAATAGGGAGAAATGAAAATGAGTTGTAAGCATCTACCATGTCCCCCTTACTCCCTCAGTACTGAGGAAATAAATGTCATGATGCATCATGTATTTATCTGTGTGTGTTATTTCCTTGTCTTGGGTATCCTTCCCTTTAGTATCTTCACTCCAAAGAACCTAGTTAGTTCTTATATTTTTTTAATAGCAAGAGTAACCATAGACAAAACTAACCAGCTGTTAACATCTTTTTAGTGCTTACTATTATACATATCAAGGTTATGGATGCTGTGTGGTAGTTAGATGATAAAGCAATGGGAGTTACTTGGTTTTTAGAGCCTTTTCAAATTTAAGGAGAATGGCCTAGAAAACTAAAGCCTATGTTTTAATTAAACTAAGGACCTTTTTATGCTCTACATAGTTTTTTGGTTAATAGATTAAATAGAGCAGAAAGTTCACAGATAATCCTGGTAAGATTTGGTGGTACTATTTCATAAGTAACACTAATTACCTTGAGAAAGTAATGAATTCTTTTATTTTCATATTAATTTTTTGCTGGGGATGGAACCTAAGGGTATTCTACCTCTGAGCTACATTCCCAGTTCTGTTTTTTAATCTTCATTTTGGAACAAGGTCTAAAGTTGCAGAGAGCTTCACTAAGCTGAGGCTGGCTGCAAACATGTGATCCTCCTGTCTCAGCTTCCCAAGTACTGGGATTATAAGAGTGAGCCACCACACTGGGCTCTGAATTTTGTTTTTAAATTGCAAATTCTAGATTAGTGTTCTGAAGTATATCTGTTTTATAATTTTATCAAACAAGTATTTGTAGGAAATAGTTTTGTTAAGAAAAAGCTTTCATTGGTTCACATAATAGGTTAGAATTAATGGAATTCATCTTCCACAGTTAATGTTGGAGAAGATTGTCCAGTGTTTGATGGGCTCTTCGAGTTTTGTCAGCTCTCCACTGGTGGTTCAGTTGGTAAGTTTCCTAATTCATTTAGATTTAAAAATTAATTTGAATGTGGTTATGTATCCTTTATTTACCTAAAGCATAAGATCATAAAAACAAATTGGTATGGTTAGAGTACAGTATTGTTAGTCAACCTCCCATTACTGAAACACAAATATCATAGATAATCAATTTATAAAGAGGAAAGATTTGTTTGGCCCACAGTTTTGGAGGTTTCAGTCCATGACCTTTTGGCTCCATTGTTTGGGGCCTATGAAAGCACATCATGATGGGAACACATTGGGGGAACTTGTTTACCATATGGCTAGGAGGGAAAAAGGGGTGCCCATGGTACCAATGACCCCTTTAAGGACACTTTTTCAGTGACTTAAAACTTCCCATTAGTCCTCAGCTACTAAAATTCTATCACCTAATTAACCAAATTGGGTTGTATACATACATATACAGATACATAATAATGAACTTTACTGTTATGTACAACTAGAATGCACCAGTAAAACATTTTTTAAAGGGTTCTGTCATCTCCAAAGAGTACCACACTGGGAACTTAGTCTTTAACAAATGTGCCAGGGGGTAGGAGGTGGGCATCCAGGTACAAACTATAGCAAGTATCATTGTCTTAAAATCCCCATGTTTTACAGTCATAATGAACAATCTTTTTTAACTTCTTGTGCTTTTATTTAGACTTTTCTCCTACCTACCATTGTTGCTACCACTTTCCATTCATACCATTACTTAATCAGATCATAACTATAGAAAAATACTTATCTAAGAAGAAACTTCTATTTAGTGTTCTGAACAGTGATCTTACCTTTTATGAATTTAAACTCTTAATTATATATGTCATACGCTTATATGTAGGCTTTTTGTATATTATACTAATTTTTATTTTTTAAATATTTGATAACTTACAAGTGTCTCTTTCTTTAGCTGGGGCTGTGAAATTAAACCGGCAACAAACAGATATGGCTGTTAACTGGGCTGGAGGATTACATCATGCTAAGAAATCAGAAGCATCGGGTTTCTGTTATGTTAATGATATTGTGCTTGCCATCCTTGAATTACTAAAGTAAGTTAGTTTGCATTGGTACTTTTTATGATAAAATGCTTTATTTAAAATAAAATAGCTGGGCGTGGTGGTGCACACTTCCCTCGGGAGGTGGAGAGCAGAGGATCTCAGTTCACAGACAGCTGCAGCTACTTAGTGAGGCCCTTTATAACTCAGTAAAACCCTGTTTCAAAAAATGAAAAGACTTAAAAGAATAAAATAGGGCTGTGGGTGTAGCTCAGAGGTACAGTGCCCCTGGGTTCCATCCTTAGTACCAAAAACTATGTATGTATGTATGTATGTATGTATGTATGTATGCATGTATGTAAAATTTCATGGCATTTTTATAAAGTAAATAGTAGAAGGTTGAACTGGTGAATCTTGTATGAATTACAAGGCATCAGGATAGGAAATTTTCCCAGTTTTTGTCTTCAGAGCAAGCAGTACATGTAAATATCTGATACTACCATTAAGTATCTTTATAAAATATGTTAGAAGTGGTGTCAGATCATATTTGACCTAGAATTTCAGATAATGAAAATATGACCTTAGAAGTTTATATCTTACCATTGTATAAATTTTAATTTGGAGGAAAAAGTTAGAAAGTTATATTAATGGCAGTTTGTTTTCCTATTTATTGTAAATCTAGTAAACTACCCAGCTTCCACATTTAAAAGGAGGCTTGTTCTCTACTAATAGATATAAAATTAACTAAATTGCTGAAGAATATTTTTAAAGTTTTCCTTGACTATGATTTGAGAGAGAATTTTATGAAGGTACTTAGGAATTTCAAGATTTATAAAGTTTAGGTATTTTTACCATCATTAGAGTCTAACACTTTAGAGTCTACTTCAGATAACACTTTAGAGTCTACTTCAGATTACTAAATTAGTGTTCTCTTGGTTTGTCTTTCTTTCCTCTTTCTTTCCTTTCTTTTTTTTCTTTCTGTGTGTGGTTACTGGGGATGGAACCCAGGGGCATTCTACCTATGAGCTACACCCCCAGCTCTATTTTTATTTTTAATTCTTTATTTTGAAACAGGGTCTCACTGAGTTGTGGAGGTCCTCACTAAGTAGCTGAGGCTGGTCATGAACTGCGATCCTCCTGTCACAGCCTCCTGAATGCTGTGTGTACAAGCATGCACCACCAAGCCCAGTGTTCTTGGTTTTAAAAATTGGTATGTTCTTAAAATTATTATGCATATACCTGTAGGAGGCTAATTTCCAGCCACTTAAAACTTGGTTTCCACTCTTTTAGTAAACAATAATGGAGGAGTGAGGAGTGCCTAAGCATGACATTTTGGTGACTCAAGAACCAAGGAAGACCTTTTTTTTGCAGTGCCTTTGAGGATGGAACCTAGGGACATTCTATACCTCTGAGCTACTCCCCAGCCCTTTTTTTTTTTTTTTTTTTAATTCATTATTTTGAAACAGTCTCATTGAGTTGCAAAGGGCCTCACTAAGTAGCTAAGGCTGTCCACAAACCATGATCCTCCTGTCTCAGCCTCCCAAATGATGGGATTACAAGTGTGCACCACCACGCCCAGCTCAGGAAAACCATTTGTAATCATTTACCTTGTTTTTTAATTTTCCTTGTTTGGTTGTAATGGCATCAGCTCTTTGAGCAAAGTTCTTACCCACTAGGCTAATGATTGTAATCAAGTCTGGCTAGTAAAATTAAAACATAATATAATTAATCAACTTGGTAAACAGCTTTCTTTGATTATCTAACACATGAATACTGGAAAACTTAATTTTGATCACAGCTTTATTTTTTATTTTGTGAAGAAATTCTTCTGTGAGATGCACTGTCTCACTTTTCTTGCTTTTCTTTCCTGAGTTGAAAATACCGAATTTGGTGATGTCAGCTTGCATTATATTCTTTAGTACAGCTGTCATCATTGTATGCTAAATACAATGTTTTGCCCTTTAATGCAATACAAATAATCCTCACTTCTGAGCCAGGCATGTTGAAGCATGTTTGTAATCCCAGTATTTGGGAGACTAAGATGGGAGGATTGTGGATCGCAGACAGCCTCAGCTACTTAGTGAGTCCCTCTGCAACCCAGTGAGACCTTGTTTAAAAATAAAGAATAAGGCTGGGCGTGGTGGCGCATGCTTGTAATCCCTGCGCTTGGGAGGCGGAGACAGGAGGATTGCGCAGGTTCAAAGCCAGCCGCCCGCGCTGGCTTAGGAGACCCTGTTTCTAAATAAAAATATAAAATAGGTCTGGGAGTGTAGCCCGGAGGTAGAAGGGCTTCCAGGAACCCCGGTACCACCAAGAAAGAAAGGAAAGAAAGAAAGAAGGAAGGAAGGAAGGAAGGAAGGAAGGAAGGAAGGAAGGAAGGAAGAAAAATTAGGGCTGAGAGTGTAGCTCAGAGGCAGAATGCCCCTGGGACCAAATACATACATACATACATACATACATACATACATACTTACTTACTTACTTACATACAGAAAGTGATAGCACTTCAAGTACACTTTTGACTTTTCTTGTTTTCTGGGTATGCTCTGGTAATAAAATGTTATGATGAACCACTCCTGAAATGGATTTGAGTTCAGACTGCATCACTGCAATTTATAGTGCTCCAAGCACCTGTGTGAAGTGATGAGGATAGTACATGTGTGGTTTCTGTCACAGCTACACAGCTCTGTAGTTACAGGGCAGGAGAATCATAGGCGATGTATAAACAAGTGACCATGGCCATGTTTCAGTAAACCTTTTTTTAAATCGACATTTAAAAATCATGTCACAAAATGCTTATTTTGACTTTATTTTTAACCATTTAAAAATGTAAAAACTATTAGACCAAAGCTGTAAAAAGGCAGTTGGTCAGATTTGACCTAAAGGCTAGTTTGTTTGCCAAGGCCTATTTGGTAATGCTAAAGATGTATTATAAAGGTGTTATAATTACAGTCTTGAGTATAGTATAGTCTTCAGTTAATATAGAAATATATGTCATATGTTCTTGTATAGATATATAAGATGCATATATAGATGTATGTAGAATTGGACACGTTTCACAAATAAATATATTTTTGGACTGACATTGGGCTCAGATGAGAGATTTAAAGGTCTAAAGTTTAAACTAACATTAGATATTTGAATGGTTTCTTAGGCTGGAAGTAACGTTAAGTAGAAACGTAAGCATTCTGGAATGCTGAGCTCAAAGATAGGTATCCTGAGTTTATGGTGGTTCTTCCATCTTAGAACCATTTTAAAAAATTAATTAAATGCTTTTATTTTCAGGTATCATCAGAGAGTTTTATATATTGATATAGATATCCATCATGGTGATGGTGTTGAAGAAGCTTTTTATACAACAGATCGTGTAATGACTGTTTCATTCCATAAATACGGGGAGTACTTTCCTGGCACAGGAGACTTGAGGGTAAGACCAGATTTCTGTTTGAGTAAATATTAGTGTAAACTAGGTTAGTAATCCTGTACTTGAACTGTTAATCTTTCCTGAGTCATTAATTTGATGTTAAATCATTAAGAATGATTTTGTTACAGCTCATTTTTGTTGACTTTGTGGGGGGGGGGGCACTGGGACTGTCCTCAAACCTGCAGTCCTCCTGTCTCAGCCTCCAAGGTAATTGGGATTACAAGTGAAAGCACCTGGCTCATTTTATTGACTTATAAGCAAAAATTTAGTGGGAACTTTAAGGATTTTTTTTCTTTTTGCTAAACTATTTTCTTTGACTGTTATTGAACATGCACAGAGCATAATGCACTTCAGTTTGAATTTTCAAAACTACCTGATAGTAGTCTATATTACTGTTGATTGATGGATTGAATAAGATGAATCTTCATTTTTCTGCTGCCATCCTGTCATATGTCAAATTTTAGAGTTTGTCTCAGCTTAATTTCTTTTAGGTTTATAGTACATGTCACTTGGAATGAGAGATAAATACCTTAGCACTGCTTGTGTTAAATGTGTTTATTATAGTTTTTCCTTTGATCTTACTTTTTTTTTTTTTTTTTTTTTGATGGTACTGGGATTCCTGGAAACCCTTCTACTTCCGGTATACACTTCCAGACCTTTAAATACTTTTTTTTTTTTTTTTGGAAACAGGGTCTCTTAAGTTTGGCTTCAAACGTGCGAGATCCTCCTGTCTCCACCTCCCAAGCGTGGGGATTATTACAAGCGTGTGCCACCACACCTGGCTTGATCTTACATTTTATAAATTTGAAAGTTACTGTCAAATCTTGTTTCTACAAGCCAGGCGTGGTGGTGCACACTTGTAATTCCAACATTTGGGAGGCTGAGACCCGAGGATTGTGGTTCACAAACAGCCTCAGCTACTTAGGCCATTGGCAACTCAGTAAGACCCTGTTTCAAAATCAAGAATAAAAATTAGGGCAGGGGTGGTACCTCGGAGGTTGACCTCGGAGGTTGAATATCCCTGGGTTCCATCCCCAGACCCGCCAAAAAAAAAAAAATCTTGTTTCTACAAACTAACTAGGTTTTTTGTTTTTGCTTTGCATTATAAGTTTTTTAGAACCATACTACATGCATGTTGACATTTACTCAGGTATTTAACAGCTGTTTTTTTAGTCTGTGTTTTTATGTGGAATTTGCATAGCATGGCATTTAACAGTACGTCTAAACTATTAAGGTTTTTTCACCTCAGTCTATGGTAGGTGGTTACAGTTCAGTAGGACTTCAGATAATGGAGGGGAAACCTCAGCAAAGCTAAAAGAGAAGGGCAGGAGAGGAAGAAGGCTGAGGTTGATTAATGGAGGAGCTATATTTGAATATATGTAAAAGTATGAATGTAGAATGGTTAACCTGGACACTAATTGTGAGGGGGAGGATATCAAACACAGTCTGAATGTATGCCATTTTCAGTGTGATCCACATAAAAATAAAGAACATTTTTATTCTTCAAGTGTGTGCCTTATTTGACCACAAGGTAAAACTCCTTCAGTTAACTTTTTCAGTAAGAGTTAAGATGAATGATAAAACCTTTTCTCACTTAAAAATGGATAGGATAAGGCCAGGCATGGTGGTGCACGCTTGTAATCCCTGCACTTGGGAGGCAGAGACTGGAGGATCGCGCAGGTTCATAGCTAGCCTCGCTGGCTTAAGAGACCCTGTTTCCAAATAAAAAATATATAAAAATAGTTTTGGGAGTATAGTCTGGTGGTAGAAGGGTTTCCAGGAACCCCAGTACCACCAAAAAAAAAAAGATAGGATAATATACAAAAGAAAAAAAAAACTATAATAAAATATGGGTAGAAGTTCAAATTTTTAGTTTTGAGTTTGATCGGCTTTTAAAATTGCAGATTTATTATTTGTTTCTTACCATATTAGTTTCTTTAACTTGTCTTTTTCCCCACTTGATCTTTTATAGACCAGTGGTTCTCGAAAAGTGGTTTATAACCATTTTTGTCCCATTGTTTCATAGACATATTTCACCTATAACAAATCTGTAAGATATCATAAGACAACTATAAAATTGCTCAATTAATTTTTGTTGGTGTCTTTGATATAGGAAGAAAAGTATTGGGTTTAAAGGAGCAAGATCGGCTGGGCGTGGTGGCACACGCTTGTAATCCCCGTGCTTGGGAGGCAGAGACAGGAGGATCACACAGGTTCGAAGCCATCTTCGCTGACTTAGGAGACCCTGTTTCCAAATTAAAAAATAATAATAAAAAAAAGTAGGTCTGGGAGTGTAGCCTGAAGTAGAAGGGTTTCCAGCAACCCCAGTACCACCCCCAAAATAAATAATAATAATAATAATAATAATAATAATAATAATAATGGTGGTGATGATGATGATAATGATGATGAAAGGAGCAAGATCTGTAATATCTGGGAACCTGTCAGAGTACACATTTTCAGGCCTCAAACTTGGAGTGATTTTGTTTAGTTTGAGAACTCTAAGCCAATAGAATACATTTATCTGCAACTGTTCCATCCTATAGGATATCAAATAAAAGTCTTACTGACTAAGCTGAATTAAGTTTTTGCAGTATAATTCTCATTAATCTCAGAAATGGAAATTGGTGGTCTGTCTTAACTTCTGACAGCAGATGCATATCACTGTGGTCTACTCCGTTGTTGTTTATAATTATGATGGTTGTTTAAGGTTTGGAGAAAATAATGGAGAGTACATGTTTTAGAAGGATTTGAGAAAGGATTTCAACTTTTGTGTGTGTGTGTGGTACTGGGGATGGAACCCAGGGACATTCTACCTCCAAGCTACACCCCCAGCACTATTTTTTATTCTTTATTTTGAAACAGGGTGTCACTGAGTTGCAAAAGGCCTCAGTAAGTAGTAGCTGAGGCTGCCCACAAACCGCAATTCTCCTGTCTCAGCCTCCAAATGCTGGGATTACAGATGTGCACCACCATGACCAGCTTCAACTTGTATTTTTCTCAACATTTTATAATCACTATGGAAATAACTTTTAAAATAACATTTGGATATTTCTAATGTAACAGCTCAAAATATTTGGATATTTTAAATGTGTCCTAGAAAATTTGTGAGAAAATTTAAACCAATCATTACATTGATATGTTGCTATGTTTGGACCTTCTGTGAAATTCATAGATATCTTTGGGTGTTTAATACAAATTTCCCTTTTCTGCCTGATTCATTCTACAGCCTAAAAAAACAAAGTGACTCTGAGCTTCACTCATTGTTAAAACTCTGCTTACTTAATTATCCTGGTTAAAAGAAAGGAATAAAAGTGTGATTTAACACAACTTTTTTGGAATAAGAAGAGAAGATAAAGTTTCATTCAGTGAAACTTAGCAGCTCTGAGTTGCCATTATTCTCCCAGCTTTCTGTATTCTGAAATCTTAATGTCAAATAATGTTCTGTTTCAATTGTGAAGGAATTTAGGGATAAACAGCTATGTTATCCATAAAATTTTAGATTTAAGAAAAATCGGGAGGAAGATACGTAATTTAACTTTTTCTTTATTAGAAGTTAGGTAGGTCATAGAACTAGTATTGTGAATTATGTTTTCATAAAAATTAATTTGAACTAAGATTGTTCCTTGAAAGATTTGGGAGGAATCTTGTACACATGTTAGAATTCCTAACACCCTGCCCTCTGTGCTGCCCGTGGTACTGGGAGTGGACCAGGGTTTTGCACATGCTAGGCAAGTGCTCTGCCACTACACTGCATCCCTGCCCCAGATTAACACATCTTGAAACAATTTAAAGCACACAGTATTACAGCTAAAACTATTTTATAGAGAAATGTCTCATCTATACCATCTTTTCTCTCTGTATGTGTGTAGCTGGAATTCAGCTCTTATTTTTTGACCCTTTGTATATTTGGAGAGCTGTTAGTGTTTGGAGTAGTACTCAAGTAAAAACAAAATTTATTTCGAATCTAGTTAAAAATGAATCAGATGCTTTAATGTTTAGCTGTTAAAATTTTAACAAATTCTGGGCTTTTTAAGTCATCATACTAGCTTGTTAGCCACAAAATGGATTCTGCCTTTGAGAGCATTTGTTCTCAAAGTATTTAGTTTCCTCGAGGTCTAAATTTGCTCCTTTGTATATTCTGTTTATGATGAATTTCGTAGATTAATGTTAATAGTATAACATTGTCATTGAGTTGTGTTAAATTTCTTTTCTCTCAAAAAATTGTCATTACAGATTAATTGGAAAGTTTTTTGTTTGTTTTAGTTTTATTTTTTGTGGTACTGGGGGTGGAACCCAGTGACATTCTACCTCCGAGCTACACCCCAGCCCTATTTTTTATTCCTAATTTTGAAACAAGATCTCACTGAGTTTCAAAGGGCCTCCCTCACTAAGTAGCTGAGGCTGTCTGCAAATCTTCCTGTCTCCGCCTCCCGAATGCTGGGATTACAAGTGTGCACCACCATGCACAGCTGAAAAGGGTTTATGTGGGTTTACAATCAATCTATAAATATTTGAACATGTATTTTTTTAATTTTTATCACAAATTTTTTTGCAGGAGGGGGAAATTGGGGATTGAACCCAGAGACATTTGAGGTATACCTTCGAACTACACACTTAGCCTGATTTTTTTGTCTTTTTTTTTTTTTTTAACAGTCTCACTAGGTTGATGAGACTCTCACTACTTGCTAAGGTTGTCCTTGAGCCTGTGGTCCTCCTGGGATTACAGGCATGCACCACCATGCCTTCTTCTTAACACTGTTATTTATACTGTCCATATGTCAACTTCTAAGATGAATTCAAAATTAGATTTGATAATTGGTCTTTTAATCTTTTAAAAATATTTTAATAAATATGCCAAGGTTTTATCATTATAACATTCTCTAAGATTTATTTTTGTGTCGTAGGATATTGGTGCTGGAAAAGGCAAATACTATGCTGTCAATTTCCCAATGAGAGATGGTATAGATGATGAGTCGTATGGTCAGATATTTAAGCCTGTAAGTATTATTATTTTCAGAGTTAAAATGGAATTTTAAAATGTTATTAGAGACATTAACATTTGTTTATTTTGTGTTTAGATTATCTCTAAAGTGATGGAGATGTATCAGCCTAGTGCTGTAGTATTACAGTGTGGTGCAGACTCATTGTCTGGTGATAGGCTTGGTTGCTTCAATCTAACAGTAAAAGGTAAGAAATTTAAATAGTAGTATTTGTGGAAAAAAGTTTTTTTTTTCTAAGAACTTTAAAAGTTCTCAATGTAGATTTTGCCTATTATTTTATCACCAAAATGTGTGCTTTTTATTTTCCATGAGTTTTTGTTTGGTATGTGTGTGTGTGTCTGCAGTTAGTCTTGTTACAGATGAAACTTTTTTTTTTGGTGGTACTGGGGTTCCTGGAAGCCCTTCTATCTCTGGGATACACTCCCAGACCTATTTTTATATTTTTATTTGGAAACAGGGTCTCCTAAGCCAGCACGCGGGGCTGGCTTCGAACCTGCGCCATCCTCCTGTCTCTGCCTCCCAAGCGCGGGGATTACAAGCGTGCGCCACCACGCCCGGCCGAGTTGAATCTTTTTTATTTTGTCAAATTTATATATACATTTATGTATGAATAGGTTCATGAGACTTGTTGCCATCCAACTGAGGCAGCTATTTTCAGTGTTTTCATCTTTTAGTGTTTTCCTTTTTCTATATACTTTGTTAGCCCAGATTCTTTGTTGTTGTTGGTGGTGGTGTGTGTGTGTGAGAGAGAGAGAGAGAGAGACCAAGAGAGACTGGGAATGGAACCCAGGGGCATTCTATCTCTGAGCTGCATACCCAGTCCTATTTTTTATTCCTTATTTTGAAACTGGGCCTCACTAAGAAGCTGAGGCTGGCCATGAACTTAAGATTCTCCTTCCTCAGTCCCCCGCCCCCAAATACTGGGATTAATAGGTGTGCATCACCACACCTGCCTCTCAGATTAGTTTTTAATTGTAGCCTTTTATATTTATTTCCCATTATAGAAGAAGAGGATTTACTTCTACTTTTCCCCAGCATACTTGTATCATTCCCAAATAACAGTCTTTACAGACTAGAATTTTGGTTGTATATTCAGCATTGGCAGCAGAAGCAGCATCTTTTATATCTCCCATTTTTTGCTCCTGCATAACTTGTTTCTGCTGAGTTTTTCAGTTCCTTAATTTCTTCTTTACTCATTATTAAATGACCAGTGTTCATGTGCATCGAGTATTCTATCAGTTTTATGTTTTTGAAGAGCAACCTTCTACATCTTTCTGATAGGAGTGAGTATTCTCTCTAGACCAAGCAGGATATAAAGGTGTGTGGGAGATAAGAAATTTTGCACAAAATTTAATTAATTTGGAGGGGCAGAAGAGGAGTTTTGGGGACTGAACCCAATGGTATTCTACTTCTGAGCTATACCCTCAGCCCTTTTTCTTATGTTTTTGTTTTGAAATAGTCTGACTAGATTGCTGAGATACTCACTAAGTTGCTGAGGCTGCATTCTTTTTGTCTCAGCCTCCTAAGTACTAGGATTACAGGCATGCGCCATCATGCCCCACTCAAGTTCTTAAATTTTGATCAAGTATTGAAGTCAACATATGCTTAAAATTTAGTCTAAAACAAAAGCACTATTATGGAATGAATTTTTTAAGGTATAAGTAAATTTGAAGTGACTTACGGGACATATTCTATATGATTTTGTAGTGTTTTGTTTTTGTTTTCGTTAAAGTAGCAAGTTGCTCAAATAGGACTTTTTCCAGAATGATTGTGACCTTAATGGCTTTAAATCATTAAATATATTGTAAGCTATTTTATTTAATGTTATTATTTGTCCCCTTTTTTTTTTTTTTTTGGTTTGGTGGTGGTACTGGGGTTCCTGGAAGCCCTTCTACCTCCGGGCTACACTCCCAGACCTATTTTATATTTTTGAAACAGGGTCTCTTACGCCAGCACGGCTGGCTTCGAACCTGCGCGATCCTCCTGTCTCCGCCTCCCAAGCGTGGGGATTACAAGCGTGCGCCACCACGCCCGGTGTCCCTTTTTTTGATAGGACAGCTGTGATCAGATGGCAGCAGTGGATGTTGAACTTGTGTTAATTACTATCATCTTTACCTAAAAAATGAATATGTATTTCCTGAAGAAGTGATCTATCTAGTGTATTCTTCTCCTTTGTCTCCCAACCCCTCATAGGGGATTAATCCTAAAGCCTTTAACATGGCTCTAGGAAAGCACTCTTATTAATGAGCTGTATCCGTTTCCCCCTCTAATGTACTCTTTTAAAATGTGTTATCAGTTTTCCTGTTTTAACTTTTTGAAAGGCCTTAACATTTTATATTTAAAGCAATAGCTTTTTTAATAAAATATAGCATGTTACTCTTAAAGTAATAAGCTTAACTTCTATTTCAGCGGATAGAATTTCATTTGTAAAGCATAAAAGGATATTTACAATTCCAAGTTTTAAACTTGATTTTGTTTCTTTACTGCTAGGTTCAATTTGGATTCTCAGAACTATTAACGTCAGTTACTTCTTACCCATCTCCCTTCTACCTTCAGTTAATGTTTCTCCTCTTGTGTTTGCTCCCTTTCTTCATTTTCATGAATTTTAGCCTTTTAAGAATCTCTTTTTTAGCATTTTTGTCTGGTTTTGGTTATCTTTACTTGGAAATCTATGTTAGTTTTTTTTGTATGTTTTGATTAAAAAAAAATCCAAATGGTTTTGTCTATTATAAGCCCATGTTTCTGGAGTAGCAGTCATAAAACTTGGGTTTTGAATCATATAATGCAGCTATTAAAAATGCATAATAAAAATGCCCAGTATACACTTGTTTTTGGATGATGGGGTTTGGGGTGGTTTTTTCTTTGTGCCTTTTCTAAATATTTTTCAAAATACATGAATTGCTTTTGTAACTAAGGGATTTTCTTAATGGTTGAGTTTATTCCTGAATGATAATACTCTTTAAGAAATTATTAGACATTTCTTCAGAGGAAATATTTAGTTTCACTTTAAAAATTACCCATAGTATGACATCAAGGAAACCTAAGATTAATATTTGTGACAATAACCTTCTTCAGTGTCTCTAGAAGAAAATGGAAGCAAAAATCAATTTAGATAGTGCCTTATCCCTAAGCTATATTTCTGGCCTTTATTTTATTTTGAGACAAGGTCTTTCCATGGGCTAGCTTCCATCCTCTTGCCTCAGCCTTCTGAGTCTTTGGTATTATGGGTGTGTGTCATTGTACCTAGTATATATTTGACTTTTCTTTCAGGGACAGTTATTAAAATATTCAGTCAAGTTTTACTTTATCACTGTATAAAAAGTGATTAAAAGCTTTTTAGACTAGGAATTTCTTGAGTCTTTACTGTTTTTAAAATATTTTAAAACCCCTTTTATCACTGAGTAAAATTTTGATTGCATTTGTCATCTTTTTTTAACTTAAAATATGCATATTTTGTTACCAAAATCTTCTTTGTCTTAGGTCATGCTAAATGTGTAGAAGTTGTGAAAACTTTTAACTTACCATTACTGATGCTTGGGGGAGGTGGATACACAATCCGTAATGTTGCTCGATGCTGGACCTATGAGACTGCAGTTGCCCTTGATTGCGAAATTCCCAATGGTAAGTCTTCGTGTTACATACAGTATTTGAGCTCAGTAAACATAGATGAATGATCATATTCCAGAACTGTGTAAATAAGAGAATAGTCACTTTGTTCACTTTTAAACATTTTTTTTTTAAAGTATTTCCTTACCTGAATCTGAATTTTTCAGTGGAAAAAAATAATGGATTTTTGAGTGGAAGCTGATGTTTTAATGTAACTTTATTTTGTTTTTAATAGAATTGCCATATAATGATTACTTTGAGTATTTTGGACCGGACTTCAAACTACATATTAGTCCTTCAAACATGACAAACCAGAACACTCCAGAATACATGGAAAAGATAAAGTAAGAAAAGATAAAGTAAAAAACATGATTCAAAAATCATGTTTTGCTAAACATTTTATCTTGACAGAGCTTTAGAAGATCAAATGGAGTAGATTTTTGGAGGGAGTTGCTAGAGATTGAACTCAGGGACATTTTACTTCTGAGCTACACTCCCATCCCTATGGGTTTTTTCTGGGAGGGGGGTGGTTATTGTTGTTTTTAAAACAGGGTCTCTTAAGTAGCTAAGTCTGGCTAAGAACCTGCGATCTTCCTGTGTCCACCTCCCAAATAATGGGATTACAAGCATGTGTCATCATGCCCAGCTTGAGTGGGTTATTTTTAGTTATTGCCATCAGATATTTTCCTTTGTCTTTTTGAAAAAAATCACTGATTTAATTTCATAATTTAACAGAAGGTAGGAACTTCATAAATCAGAAATATTTTCATTAGTTTATAAGTTTTACCTTTTCTTCATATAACTTGAATTGTTTATTTGTGTTATCTGAAACATTTTCGTAAAAAATTTTTCCTCCACAGTGGATTTAGAGAGGGATTACATATAATATACAGGTGATGGCTTGTGTCCTGTCTACAGTAGACTAGCTATATGACTTTGGACAAGTTCACTTGCCTCTTTTGTTTCCTCATCATTTAAATAGCGAATAATAAAGCTGGGTGTGGTGGTGCACGCTTGTAATCCCAGCATTTGGGAGGCTGAGACCAGAGGATAGCACTTTGTGGACAGCCTCAGCTATTTAATGAGGCCCTCCACAACTTAGTGAGACCCTCTTTCAAAATAAAGAATAAAAAAAAATAGGGCAGGGGATGTAACTTAGAGGTCAAATACCCTTGGCTTTCATCCCCAGGCCCGCAAAAAAATTTTAAAAAGTTAAAAATAGCTAATAATAGTACTGACCTTGTAAGTTGTGCAGATTAAATATTAATATAAAGTATTGGTGCTTACTAAATATTGATCTTTAAAGGTAAAGCTAGATAAAATGAAAGTTTTACTAATGTTTCTACTTGTAAAAGGTGCTTCAGATAAAACTGAATTTTATCTAATAACGTTGCATGTATAATTTAGACAGCGTTTATTTGAAAATTTGCGCATGTTACCTCATGCACCTGGTGTCCAAATGCAAGCTATTCCAGAAGATGCTGTTCATGAAGACAGTGGAGATGAAGATGGAGAAGATCCAGACAAGAGAATTTCTAGTAAGTTAACATCTTGATGTATATTGTTATGTATTTCTGATTTATTAAAATAACACTTAAAGGCTTTTGTGACCCCAAAACAGCACTGTGGGGCATGTTCTTGAGCACATACTGTTATTGTCACTTTTCTCCATTTTTAATCTTGTGTAGATTTAGCTTCCTGATATCTCAAAGCCTAATTTGAATATCAGGAGTTTCACTTTATATATCTTTACTTCTATAATTCAAAGTTTCTTGGGATTAGGAATATAGCTCAGTAGCAGCACACTTGCTTATTAGCATGTTCAAGGCTCTCATTTTGATCTCCAGCACAGCACCAACAAAGAAAAGAAAAAAAAAGAAGTGTCTAGAAATTAGCCATATATATATATATTTGGGAATAATGAGAAATATCCCATTTGTTCAAAGAGTAGGATGAGTTAAATAACAGTAAGAATCTTCTATTGAATTTTATAGCTGCACATCACACATAATAATAGTATTGTTAGGTTTATAGCATAATGGTATGCCTAATAGTCTAACATATTTGATATTAATGTTATTTCTTGTTTTGTCTATTTCCCTTCTCAGCTCTGAAATAAAAGGGCTACTTTTTAGGTAAAGACATTTCCACCTCCTTTTGGAAAAGTGCAACTTTTTTTCAACAAAGTTTTGCCTTTTAAAAAAACAAATGACATCCCCAAATGCTTCTCATGTCTCTTTGAAGTGTATCTTCGTAGATCAAAGCTAAGTTTTCATTATGAAGCAAACCATTTATTTGGTTCAAATCTTAAAATTATTAAGCATCTGTTATTCTTCTAAATGTGGTAACTGGTTAGTGCATTGTATGAGTATACTTAATGATTATAAAGCCTGTGACTGTCATGACAAAATTTATTAAAATCTTTTATGTCAGTTCGAGCATCAGACAAGCGGATAGCTTGTGATGAAGAATTCTCCGATTCTGAGGATGAAGGGGAAGGAGGTCGTAGAAATGTGGCTGACCATAAGAAAGGAGCAAAAAAAGCTAGAATTGAAGAAGACAAGAAGGAAACAGAGGACAAAAAAGCAGGTCAGATTTATTTTTTGGTACATGTTATTCAAATTGAGAACATTTTTATGAGATGCTGAAGTCACCTACATAAGAATCAGAGGATTGGGGTGGATGTGATAAGTAGGTGACTTTTCCCCATCTAAGTGGGAATGAGCACAAACTTTAGTTGACCTGTTAAGTTTGATAGTGTAGCTTATATAAAACCTCTTTGGTGATAAAATGTTTCATATCGGGCCTTATAATTGCTAAAATTCCTCAGCTTATAGAAAAATAATTACCATAAAAGTTTTTTAAAAAATCTATAGATTGTGAATGTAGAATATTAAACAAATAGAGGTTGAGAAGGATGGGAGACAGAACGAGGTTGGATATAATCAGTACATGCTGTATTTCATATATGGAAATAACACACTGAACCCGGTTAATTATGTGGATATTAAAAGATTAGCACAAAAAATACATAGATCAAAACTTTAAATAGAGGCAGTTCCTTTTCTCCTCCATCTCTTTATCACTTTGAGTTAAAAGCGACATACATACATACATACTGCTAAAAGCTAAAAAACAATGTCATAAAATCCATGTTGTGCCAGGCAGGTTGGCACACACTTGTAATCCCAGTTCTTGGGAGGCTGAGAAAGGAGTACCACAGGTTCTCAGCCAGCCTTACCTACCTAGTGAGGCCCTCCACAACTTAGACCCTGCTTCAAAATAAAGAATAAAAATAGGGGTGGGGGTATAACTCAGAGGTAGAATGCCCCTAGGTTTAATCCCCAGTACCACAAAAATAGTAAATAATAAAATTTATATGATTAATACATATAGGTCATATTAATTCCCTGAAATGTCTGTGTGGAATACTTTGAGGATATTGATATTTTATCTTTTTTAGGTCATTGCTTCATAACTTGGTTCATTTATTTATATAAAGAAAAATTTCAACACATTTGGGATAATTTTATAATATGGAGTTTATAGTGCTGTTGTATGAAAATTGTAAACATTCATTATTTATTTAGCAAGGATTAAAAACTAAAGGTGTGAGCAATGGGATTTAAGCTGTGTTGTGTCTCTGGACTCAATCGTAACTCTACCCCTTTTCTTCTCCTGCCCCATATCTGTTCATTCTTTAGGACATTTTCCCAATGGCACTTGGTTACAGTAGCCTTTCCTGACTTCTTGTAGTGCTGTACTCATGTCTGTTTTCTAAACTTTCTTATATATCCCAGCCCCTACATCACAAGTTCAAAAAGGGCAGGACCCCACAATGTTATGTTCATGTCCCGAACCTTTATTATTTAGCACAACACCTAACACAAAGCTTCTTTAATTACTTAATTCTTAAAATTTTATAAATAGTAATAGATTGCATATTGACATTTTAATGGTATACTTTAAAATTATTTTTATTTCAGATTTTAATCTTTCTAATCCTTGTTTTTAGATGTTAAAGAAGAAGATAAATCCAAGGACAATAGTGGTGAAAAAACAGATACCAAAGGGTAAATAAAAGATGTTTTTTATTATGGTCGTTTTTACATATTATAAAAACAGTAAACATTTTTTGGAGTTACACACTTGAGAAGTACTGGATTGACCATAAGAGTATCAAATTATGTGAGATGCTCTGAATGTAATGTTGCACATAATTTATCTTAGTCTTTTTTGCTATAAAACTTTACATGTGCACTCAAGATTTGCATGTGGCCAAATTTCTGCACACATTATATTTTAAGAAACATTGAAGCTGGGTATGATGATGCAGACTTCTTATAATCTCAGTACTTGAGGTCTGAGACAGGAGGATCACAGGTTTGTGGCCAGCCTCAGGTGCTTATTATGTCAGCTACTTAGTAGTGAGGCCCTCCACAACCTGTTTCAAAATAAAAAAACAAGGCTGGAAGTATAGCTCAGAGTGAATCAGGTGTAATGCCCCTGGATTCACCCACAATGCTACAATAAAAAAGAGAAAGAAAAATAAACATTTGGCTAAAATAACACATTTTGTAAGTAGGAACCTAATTAATTAAAAGCTTTTTTGGTCAGAAAGGATGTGTTCTTGGTCACATAACTTAGCTTTTGAAGAATAACTTGGAATAGATTGTAACAACTAGGAAGATAGGCATTCATTACTCATAAAAAACTTAAGGCTTTATCAGCTGCTATGTTTCTTGGCATGAGCCTGTAGGACCTGATAACCAATTGAGTGGGTTAGTGTACTTAAACCGAGATTGTGCCATTTTAATATTTTGTGTTGCTTCTTTCAACAGAGCCAAATCTGAACAACTCAGCAATCCTTGAATTTAAGAGTCTCCCCAATTTTATGAAACCATTAAAAAGTGAGAAAATATTGGGACAGAAATTTTTTCTTTTTGAAGACTTTGTTCTTCATTTTATACTACTTTGGCATGGACTGTATTTATTTTCAAAATGGCTTTTTTTTTGTTTTGTTTTTGTTGGCAAGTTTTATTGTGAGTTTTTCTAATTATGAAGCAAAATTTTTTTTTCTCCACCATGCTTTATGTGAAAATATTTAAAATTGATGTGAGTTATTATGTCAAAAACTGATCTATTAAAGAAGTAATTGGCCTTTCTGAGCTGATTTTTCCATCTTTTGTAATTATCTTTATTAAAAAATTGTACTTGGATTGTCTTTTGTCTGTTTATTCTAATAGGAAAGCTTGCTTTAGAGGATAATGACATGATTATTTCTGTAAAACTGTGTTATGCTAGAGGTGAAGATAATGACTACTATTTCTTTAGTAAAGAAGATTAACAGTAATTATTTTTTACTTCAATAGGAATTTGCCACCTTTTATTATCTTGCTCATTATCAATAGCGTGACATCTCATTATAATTTATCTCTGAAATTCATAAGACAAGGCTATGCAATTGAGATAACATTGAGCTGGTCCAAGGTTTCCCAAAAATTGGAAATAGAAACTTCTGAATTAAAAGGAGAAACCCCACAATCAGAAAATGAAACTTAACTATAAACTTCAGTGTTGAAGCTGTATATAGTTTCGCTTTTTTGGTCCCCCCCCCCACACACACTATGTACCAAGTAGATAAGGACTGTATGGTCATGTTTGATCCGGTCATTGTGTCAGTTTAAAGTGGAATTTTCTAGTTAGACCAAACCTGGATTTATTATTGTGCTTACTTGACATCTAGGTTTTACTCTAGGAAACTCAGGTTTCTAAATCAAGGAAATAAATACTTAAATGATTTATCATTTCTACAGCTACCAATACTGAGTGCTACTCATTTTAAGGTTCTGGGAATTGGAACAACTGGATTATTATATGAAAAAAATGCTTTCTAACCTACATCTTATAATTGTATGGTAGGAAGCAGACAAATTTTAATTTTTGCTACCAAGATATGTAGAGGAAAAACTAAAAAGTTTTTAGGTTCTTGCTAAAATTGAGGAACTTTTACTTTTTTGCCAGGCCCAAATTCCTTTTGAGACAATAGTTTTAAAATGCTAGAAGACATTTAAGTAAAAAAATGCTTTTCCAGTCAGCTTCTGTTACTTATTTCAGATATTCACAAAAGCATGTAGACTTGTAATAAACAGCTGTACACCTACCCAGGTTTAACAAGTACTTTACTTTTGCCATGTTTGTAAAACTTGATGCGTATATCCCAGTACTTGGGTGGGAGGCTGAGACAGGAAGACCACATATTTGAAGCCAACCTCAGCAATTTAGTGAGACCTTTTCAAAATAAAACTTTGAAAGTACTTGGTTTTAAGTATATAGAAGTTGAACCCTCTCTATATACTTTGCCACTTTGTTTCTCTTCAGTTAGCCACTCTTCTGAAGTTTGCAGATATTTTATCCATGTGTTTACTCCTTTCCTATTTGTTAGCAATTCATAAACCTTTATAACATTAGTGACTAGGAACTCTTGTTTCTTTGATGGAAACAAATATCTGTAATGCTTGGAAATATAAATTTGAATCACGTACACTTCTGTGACTTGCTTTGTTTCATACAGCATTGTGTCTTGTCTGCTGAAATATTGTGGAACTCCTTCGCTTTAGTTACAATGCATTATGAATGTCCCATTATATGAACACATTAGGAACAGGAGAATCTCAAGATAACTACCCTAATATGTCTGGAAATTAGTACATGATAAAAACATTTTAAATTGGTGAAGAAAGATTATTCCCTAAGTGGTGTTTGGGATGTCAAAAGGAAAGTGGTTTTTATCCCTTCCACTAGAATTAAGATTTAAATTGTTAAAAGATGAAACCATAACTACCAAATACCTTAAGAGACTTGGTGGTAACTAGTGAGGAAAGGGCTAAGAGACACCAGACTAAAATGATACATTTGATGATATGCTGTAGGCCATCAAAACTTTACAAGCCAGGTCAGGATAAATGACAGGAGGATGTGGGAGGCAATAACTTGTCTCCATTTTAAAAGAAGAGTAAAGAAAGCTGGGTGTGGTGGCGCACATTTGTAATCCCAGCATTTGGGAGGCTGAGACAGGAGGATCAGTTTGTGGCCTGCTTCAGCTACTTAGGCCCTTTGCAACTCAGTGAGATCTTGTTTCAAAATAAAGAATTAAAAATAGAGCTGGAGGTGTCACTCGAACGTAGAATGCCCCTGGGTTCAATCTCCAGTACCTCAAAAAAAGTAATTTTTAATGCTGAAAGATACATACTGGGAAAGTTTTCTAATAATGAAAACACCTAAAACCTCACTTAGAAAATACAAATGAGATAGCTGGGCGTGGTGGCACAAGCTTGTAATCCCAGCATTTGGGAGGCTGAGATCGGGATCGCAGTTCGTGGACAGCCTCAGCTACTTACTCTGCAACTTAGTGAGACCCTGTTTCAAAATAAAGAGTAAAAAATAGGGCAGAGGGTGTAGCTCGGAGGTCAAATGCCCCTGGATTCCATCCTCAAACCCGGAAAAAAAAAAAAAAAAAAAAAAAAAACATAATTTTTAAACCCAGCTTTTCAAAGTTTTAGTTCAGTATTTTTTATTTTTTTGAGGTACTGTGGATGGAACCCAGGGGCATTCTGCCTCTGAGCTATACTCCCCTGCCCCGTTTTTTTTTTTTTTTTATTTTGCTTGAAACAAGTTCTCACTAAGTTGCAGGGGGGACTTACAAGTAGCTGAGGCTGGCCATGGACTTGCAATCTTGTCTCAAACTTCCAAGTGTGTGCCACCATGCCCAGCTAGGATTTATTTTTATGGCAAAGGTTTGAGCAAACTAATGTGAAAATATATAGGTTGATAGGATTTTTAGATTAATTTTACATCATAATTATAAATATTCTGACAGTTGTATTTTGAAGAATTTGGTATTTCATATGCATCAAAAGATTTCATTAATTAAGCTTGAAACAACTTGCATGTTTATAAGGGGCGAGTTAATACTGTGCAACTAACAAGTATGACCCATATTGTCAAGTGAGGAAAGGAAGATGTACACATAGTTTGTCATAAAATAGGTTAATATAAGTACTACATAGGAATGGTGATCATGAAATTGAAAAAGCTATTTTTACATCATGGAGAACTAAATGTTAAGAATTAAATGTTAATTAAATGCGTGTTAAATAAACCTTTACAATAATTTTTAATAAGTATAAGCAGGTTAATTTCCTGGTCAAAGGGATAGAAATTTATATACTCATAGTTTTTTTTAGTTTTCTCCAATTATTGAAATAATGTCAGTTTATGCAATTCAGGGTTGCTGGAGAAGGACTTCCCTTGTGGTTGAAAACCCAACCACCAAAAGTAAGGTCAAGGGTCATCCAGAAACAGCATGAGGAACCTGGGGGGTTAACTCAGGGGCATTCTATCTGTAAGCTACATCCCCACCCCCTTTTTATTATATTTTGAAATGGTTTTTTTCTGAGTTACCATGCACTGGCCTTGGACCTGCAATCTTGTCTGGGCTTCCTAAGTACTGGGACTACAGGCATGCACCCCACTCCTGTCTTCCTTTAGTTTTCTGTTTGTTTTTCTATTTTTTTAAAGGATGTTGCTAAATTGCTATAGGTCTTCACTGGCCTCAATCCTCTTATCTTGTCCTCCCAAATGCTAAGATTATAGGCCTGTACCAGAACACCCAGCCTCATCTGATTTTTTAATTTAAAAGTCATTTAGTGAAGATGTTGCTTATTTTTCTTTAATGTTTTTCATTTCTCCAGGGCATGCTATTCTAAATTAGCATTGATACTATAATATAGTTATATAATTTACTTTTTCTTTTTTCTATACTGGAGATTAAATCCAGGGGCATTCTACCTCTGAGTTACACACCCAGCCCTATTTTTTAATTCTCTATTTTAAAACAGGATCTCAAGTTGCAGAGGGGCTCACTAAATTGCTGAGGCTGGCCGTGAACCTGCAATCCTTCTGTCTCAGCCTCCTAAATACTGGGATTACAAGTATGCATATGCCACCATCTCCAACATAGAACTAATCTTTGTCCTTGTACCAAAGCTACTAGCATTCTGTCAGGTGATTCTTTGAAGTTCTTGTGCTGAAGTCATCCACCTGACCTGGGTTCTATGGCTTCCGCACAGAAGCACTGCTGAATTTCTGGTATCTGGTAATCATGGTATTTCTTATTTTGAATACATATAGGTAATGGGATTTTAGCTTAAAATACAGTGATTTGTGTGCTATCACAAGTAGTAACTTTCAGTAGCTTAAAATTCTCTTCATCACCCAGGTGTGGTAGTGCACGCTTGTAATCCCAGCATTTGGGAGACTGAGACGGGAGGATCATGGTTCATGGTCAACCTCAGCTACTTTGGCCCTTTGTAACTCAGTGAGACCGTGTTTCAAAATAAAGGAAAAAAAAAGAATAAAAAAATAGAGCCGGGGGTATAGCTTGGAGGTAGAATGCCTCTGGGTCTATCCCCAGTACCGAAAAAAAAAAAAAAATCCTTTTCATTATCATCATGTGCAAGTTACTAAACTCTGTACCTCAATTGCCTGAGACTTCAGGTGAGGATAGAGTTAATGCATAGGCCAATGCTCAAAAAGTATTTAGCTTTACAAGGTAGTGACCAAAATGGTGCAGGAGGAAAACCTTAATCTTCAGATAATCTTGTAGATACTAAAGGTTGCATTAGATCTGTTTGTTGCATTTTCTTAGCTGCCAGTTGCAAACCACTGTGTTGTGAATACAGAAGCAGTCTTTTTCAGACCTCATTTTATCAAGGAAGCTAATAAGATTTGGCAGAACTGAGGGGATCTTAATGCCCAGTAATATATTTGAGGATAATTTCAGGCAAAATGACTTTAAATTGAGTATGAAAAATGGAACTACTTTTATTATTTATTATTCACATGAACAGCATTTATATATGTGGAAGAATAATGCCCAGAAGAGCCCCAACATTTAAAAGCTACTCAAGATTTGCTGCATTTTCCCACTGTACCACAAGATGGCAGTCTCCATTAATTTTTTTCTATTTGTTATAAGAGCTCCTCTAGTTGGTTGTCCTAGTTAACAAGCAGAGAAACATGTATTAATAGGTACTTTTGAATACAGTATGGAAATAACTATTTTGTGTACTGATTTAGATTTTTTCAGGAGCAAAACAAATATGACAGTAGTTCTAGCTTTACATCCATAAGACAAAATTATTTGGTAGTAACTGGTTGTGACTTTTCTAATAAAAAGTAAAATGGGACTGTATATTAGAACAAGAATAATTCTTATTTTGTCTGGAAGTAGAATCAGTATGAACAAAAGAATGAATTGAGATTTATTTCTTGGAATTATAACTTTAAATAGAGTAAAGTATAATATTGAGGGTTATTGAATTATGGTCTTGCAACTTTTGTTAATGAAGTAAGTACCATTTTTTTTTTTTAATCTTTGAACACTAAGGAGTTGTGATTGGGGCTAAGGATTCTTTTTTGAACTGGGTATGGTGGCACAGGCCTTGAATCTCAGTACTTGGGAGGTTGAAACAGGAGAATCCCAGGCTTGAGTTCAGTCTCAGCAACATTGTGATACTCTCAGAAACCTAACAAGACCCTGTTTCAGAATAAAAGATAAAAAGGTCTAGGAATGTAGTTCAGAGGTAGAATGCCCCTGGGATCAACCCCCAGTTTCACACATACACATACACACACATACATGTGCTTTTTGGTAGAATAAATGATAAAGGGAGCAGGCTTCTTGACTAAGTTCTATTTGCTCTTAGTAACTTGAGAATGTTGTAGAAATGTATAATTATTTCTAACAAAATTAATATCATGTTTTTGTATTGGTATTTTAAAAAAATTTTGGCTAGATCTACTATGCAACCAGTGGTTTGTTTAGGAATAAATCAAGCAAAATTATGATTGAAATTGAAGACTAATCTCTTAGGGTTTTTTTCCCCCCAGTACTGGGGATAGAGCCCAGGGGCATTCAACCTCTCAGTGACAACCCCAGCCCTATTTTTAATTCTTTATTTTGAAACAGGGTCTCCCTGAGTTGCAAAGGGCCTCATTAAATAGCTGAGGCTGTCTATGAACTGTGATCCTCCTTTCTCAGCCTCTCAAATGCTGGGATTACAACTCTTAGGGTGGTGGTGGTGGTGGTGGTGGTGGTGGTGGTGGTGGTGGTGGTGGTTGTTGTTGTTGTTGTTGTTGTTGTTGTTGTTGTTGTTTGGTACTGGGGATGGAACTCGAGCATTCTAACCCTGATCTAAACCCCTGGCTCAATTTTGTTTTTTATTTTGAAATAGGTTCTAAGTTGCTGAGGCTGGCCTCAAAACTGCAATCTTCATGTCTCAGCCTCTCAGGTACAGGCATGTGCCACCATGCACAGCTTTGAATATTTTTTGTTATAATTAAGTGTCCAGATTCATGTGTCATCTGGCAATTGATCATTTTTATTTTTCCAGAAATCAATATTTCAAGGGTTATTTTCAGTCACATAGCGTATACTTATTAGGCTGAGGGACACTTTCAATAAAAAGGCAAGTAGAGTTTCTAAGGTAAAAAAAAGAACACATCAAAACTGCTTCTATCTGACAAACACCAACCAAATTCGTCACATTTCTGGCAACCAATAAACTGAATTATTTGGCAAGAATTTCTCCTTTAGCTTTTATTGTTTTGTTTTAATTGCACTTATGTCTTTGAATAAGAAAGGCTCTTCAAAAATGTTAAGCCTAGCAGGAAAGTGGTAACTTTCATTGCCTTTGACTAGATTCTAGGTGAGACAGTGCTAGAGGGTGCCCTGTGTGCTCCGGGCGTGAGGATGGAAACCTCTCCATCAGAATTCCAAAAGTTAACACTTTTATTTCAACGGCTAGATTTCTACTTTCCATAGAATCTGGATTTGGGCAAGTATGTGCAAAATACCTGTTTTAAGTACCTGAAATAGACACAGAATATTTCCCAGGAAAATAAAGATAAACTTTTCAGTGAATTAAAAATATATGTTGTGTGCATTTATTTCACTATATATTATGATGTGATACTACAATACACCAATAGAATTATGTAAAAAATATAAAAGGTAGTATTAGAATGAAACATTTGCATACTAAAAATATATTATTTTCAAATATTTAGTTGTATAGTGTTCACATATAATAGTCTTGGATATAGTTTCTATGTTATTCTCTTTGATAATGAATACTTTTTTAAATCTTCTAGTTTCCATGCTATTCCCTTTTGATAATAAATATTCTTTTGAAATCTATTTTATTTTAAATCTGTATTTACATATGATACATCTTTAAGTGAATGGTAAAGCATTCCTAATTTAATGACCCTTCTGCCACTCTATTTGTAAAGTTAGGCAGAAAACTCTGGAGTCCGTTTTATTTTAGATTTATCTATCTGTGGCTATGGAGGGCAATAAATCTGATATTCCTGATATATGCTCTTGGACCCTAGTAGTTATGTAAGAAAAACAGCCCTACTTAAAACTTGTTTGTACTTTTTCTGTGACTTCAAAACACCATCACCGGGTATGGTGGCACATGCTTGTAATTCCAGCATATGGGAGGCTGAAACAGGAAGATCATGGTTCGTGAACAACCTGCTTAGTGAGGTCCTCTGCAACTCAGTGAGACCCTGTTTCAAAAATAAAGTATAAAAAATAGGGCTGGGAGTTTAGCTCTGAGGGAGAATGCCCCTGGGTTCCATTTCCAGTACAGAAAGGAAAAGAAAAAAAAGCAAAACACCATCATTATTTAGAGTGATAACATGTAGAGAACAGTACACTGGAAATTGGAAATATGGATCTAACTTCAGCCTGTACTTTCTGTAGCTCTGCTCTGGGCAAGTCATTTAAAATTCTGTTCCTCAGTTTACTAATCTATGAAACTGCTAAAGTGTCTTGGTCTGTTTTGTGTTGCAGTAACAATACCATAGATAATTAGGTAGTTAAGAATACATATTTGGCTCATGGGTTCTGGAGCCTGGAAAGTCCAACGCTGAGGTTCCAGCATCTAGTGAGGGCTTGTGCTGTGTCACCCCTTGGCAGGAGGTAGGGGGGCAGGTGGGCGGGCAAGAGAAGGAGGAGCCCACTTTTACAAGCCCACTGTTGATAACGAATCCACACTGCAGCGCAGTATCGATTCCTTCACCAGAGCAAGGCTTTCTGGACTAATCTCATACTAGTTTCCATTGTTGTGTTAAGGATTAAGTTTCCAAAGCCCGAATTTGACATGTTTCAAACCACAGCTGACTAATAACTATGATTTCCTACTATTGCCTCTATTTGACCTGTGCCAGGTATGAGAAGTTTGTCATTTCTTTCTGACTTTAAGTCACTTATTTTTATTAACTTAGAAGGCTGCTACAATTAATCAGAGTTGGCATTGAAAATGAAATGCTTCTGGCTCTCCTGTGTTGCAAGATCATTCAGGTATGAAATCAAGAGAAAACCCTTGTATTCTGTGTATAGTAAGTACACACTAAATATTTTTTACTATATTTAAGTATGCAATATCTTTCTTGGTTGTTAAGTATAGTTATTAGAAATTCTTTTTAAATGTTAACCTTTTCCTCATATCTAAACATTTACCCCAGTGAATTTTATTTATTTATTTAATTTATTATGTGATACTGTAGATTGAGCCAAGGGGCATTCTACCTTCAAACTACACTCCCAGCCTCATTTTATTTTTATTTTTTTGTAGGGTTTCATTAAGTTGCTGAGGTTAGACTCAAACCTGTGATCCTCTAGTCTCAGCTCCCCATGTACTAGGATTATAGGCAAGCCCCACCATGCCTGGCTTTTTAAATATTTTTAAAGATTTATTTATTTATTTATTTATTTATCCATTTATTTATATATTATTCTGTATAGTATTGAACCCAGGGGCATTCTACCTCTGAGCTACACCCCCAGCCCTACTTTTTATTCTTTATTTTGAAAGCTTAAATTCACATGCTCCTTTATGTAATAAAATGAAATAGTGGACATTAAAAATGTTAATGAGTTTTAAAACTTTACACCCCATGAAAATTAAAATCAATTTACCTGGCATATCACATGCATACTGATTTAAACTGGGATTGCTAACAAAATTAAATTCGTTCTTAGATCAAATACTGTCACTTTTCACTGCAATTCAGGCAGAATACATGTAGGGTTTATAATTTGCCATTAACATTACTTGGAGGAGTGAACCTCCAAGGAAGCTCAGCTACTGAATTGCTAAGAAGAGGCCCTTGGTGAGGTACCTCTTCCAGCGGTCCTAATAGTGCTGGAACCCAGCTCATTTCCTTTAGGCAAGAGTATATTTATTTACTTACTTCTTTATTTTAATTCAAGTGTGTGTGTGTGTGTGTGTGTGTGTGTGTGTGTGTGTGTGTGTTGCTGGGACTGAACCCAGGGGTACTCTACCTTCCAGCTACACCCCCAGCCCTATTTTTTATTCTTTATTTTGAAACAGGGTCTCACTAAGTTGCGGAGGGCCTCACTACGTAGCTGAGGCTGGCCATGAACTCAGATCCTCCTGTCCCAGCCTACCAGGACTAGGATTACAAACGTGTGCCACCATGCCAGGCTTTAAGTTTTATTTTTTATTTATTTATTTATTTTTGCAAGTCTGGGGATAGAACCAAGGGGCTTTGGACCTCCGAACTACACCCTGCCCTATTTTTTATTCTTTATTTTGAAACAGGGTCTCACTAAGTTGTGGAGGGCCTCACTCAAAGTAGTGAGGCTGTCCGCAAACCACAATCCTCTGGTCTCAGCCTCCCAAATATTGGGATTACAAGCATGTGCCACCATGCCCGGCTTGTTTTTAAGTTTTAAATGACTTCATTATATCAATCTATTGAGATCCTGTTTAAAAACAAAAATAAAAAGGGCTGGGGGGTGTAGCTCAGAGGTAGAATGCCCCTGGGATCCCTTCCCAGTACTCCCCCCACACACACACATCAGGACTTCATCATTTACTATGCTTGTGACCTTGGACATGTTTCCTAAGCCTTGTTTTTCTCCTATGTAAAATGGGAACAGTATCAATTTGAGATAGAAATAGATATTAAAAGATAGGAATTTATCTCTGGCCCTTCCCAAATATGTTAAAAAAAATCTTAAAAAATGGAAGAGGAACCCACAGTTGAAAGGGAAATGATCATTTTGGAAAACAAGACAAGTTGTGATAGAAGACACTTGCAAGGTAAAAGCCTGAAAGTAGCCATTTTCCATAGTAGAATCCCAGAAAGCCCAGGAATCTGGCAGGTAGCACTGAATGCTGTAGTGTAGTTAAGAGCTGAAAGAGGAAGGTTGGTTGATGTCTTTAGAGGAGCAGTCACTCTCTGAATTCCCCACCATGCGCTGAGCAGCTTGGCAGGTACACTCAGACCCCAGAAGAAGAGACTTGCTTTCTGCAGAAGTTGAACCAGATTGGCTCTGGGATCAGAGACAGAGAAGGAAGGTGACACACTGAGAAACGAAACTCTTTGTGCTGAACTTTGAGGCCCCATTGAGTCTTCGTGTGAATCTCACCGTGATTATTGTTTAGGGAATTTGTTGAGCTGTCTGGATTTGTCGGCTCATATATTACATCAAATTTGAGAAGTTCTTTGAAAGGATCAAAAAAATAGACAAATTCGTTTGACAAAAAGACCACATAAATGTAAGTGACAATATTATTACCAACATCAAATAAAAATTAGAGACTCTAATGAAGAGTTATACATCAACAAATAAAAAACAGATGAAATGAAAAAAATTATAGAAACATACAAACTATATAAACTGATTCAAGGAGAAAAAGAAGTAGGTGCAGTGGTACATGCTTGTAATCCCAGTCCTTGGGAGGCTGAGACAAGAGAATCACAGGCTCGTGGACAGCCTCAGGAACTGAGTGAGGTCCTCTGTAAGTTAGTGAGACTGTGTTTCAAAACTAAAAAATAGGGCCGGGGTATAGATTAAAGGTAGAATGCCCCTGGGTTCAATCTCCAGTACCACACAGAAAAGAAGGAGAAAGAGAGGAGGAGGTGGAAGAGAAAGAAAAATGTTCAGTGGACCTATAACAAGAGGCCTAATCAGTAAAACCTCTTAACAAAGAAAAGTCCAGGACCAAATGTCCTCATGGATAATTTCTACCATACACTTATAGAATAACTAAAACCAATAGACCTGAAACTCATCCAAAAAAACAGGAGAGGAAGAAATACAACCCATTTTATGAGACCAGTCTTTTTCTAGTACCCAACCAAGCAAGAAACTACAGACCAATATCTCTTATGAATATAAATGCAAAAACCATCAACAAACTACTAACCACCTGAAGCCAACAGCATATTAAAAGAATGTTAACCCTACCATGAGCTGGTAGGATTTATCACTCAAAATAAGAAAAAGCAATCCATGTAATGCCCAACATTAATAAAACGTTTTAATAAATTGACCTTGCAAGATCTTGCACAACTCAGGCCTCCCTAATCATTAGTTCTATTGCAACAGAGCGACTGGGATGGAGGGAAGCGATGCTTTCCACTGAGTGGCAAAGACCCTGAGAAAACGACTTTTCTATAACGTTGTGTATTTATCATCCTTACATCAAAGCCTCCTTATGTCAAAGCTTCAGGTAAGTGTAGAATGGAGTTGGTCCTTGCTTTCCTTCATTCCTTCTGTACATTTCTTTTTGTGCCCTACTCACATTTCTGTTATCCATATTCAAAATGATCATTCATTGAAGATAATAGTGTCCCAGTTATCTATTGCTTTACAAAGAGTCACCCACAAACTTATGGCCTTGCATGACAGCAGTCGCTTTGTTGTTAGATGTCATATAGCTCTGAGTGCTGACTGCTTGGGCCAGCCAGGTGGTTTGCTCCTCGGTCTCCCAAGCTTTTGCAGCCAGAGGGTGGTTGGGTCTGAGTCATCCTGAAGCCTTCCTCATCAGCAGGTGGTCCATGCTGGCTGGTAACTAGGCCCTTCACCAGGCTGCCGGCCAGAACATCTAAACAAGGCTTCTCCATGTGGCCTGGCTTTCTTCACAGCCTGGTGGCTGGATCCCAAAAGAAAGTACCCGAGCAGAGACCCAGGAGGAAGCTGAACAGCCTTTGCCGACCTACCCTCTAAAGGCATGTGTTATCCTATCCCATGGCTTTTTTCCTCCCAGTGGAATCAGTCCCAAAAGTACACTGAATTGTAAGGGAGGGGACACAGATCCCATCCCTTAATAAAAAATGTGTCGACGATTTTCAGGCATATTTTAAAACCACCATAGACAGTAGAAGTGTGAAATCCTGTCAGTAAGGCTTATCCAGCGCCTGGCTTTCTCTTCCTTGCGGCATTTTCTAGTTTTGAAAATGGCCTTCTTCCTGTGCTTGTGGAACATCTGGCTACGTCCAGTGGACTGACTGAGATGGATCTGCAGTGTCTAGACCAGGGCCCCGCATATAAAACCTCAGTTAGTACATGTGGATGGACTGGAACAGAACAGTCCCAGGTCTGGAAGTCTGAATAGTGAGTCCCAGCCTGGATCTGCCACTAAGAATAGCAGTCACTTGGCCCTCTGGGCTGTGGGCTATCCCTGTGTGTCTCGTGCTTCCTCACACTTAGCTTTAGGCCATGCCTGGGACATAGTAAAGGAGTCATACCGCCTCCTTTGCACCTGTCAGGTGATGTTCCTGACTCACGCCGCCGCTCTCTTTAATCAGTTGGTTAGTGCAGGCTCCTTCACTCTCAGGTTATTCCTTTTCCTTACATTTAAGAAATCTTTTGTGGAGAAATACCTTGAGACTGCAGAAATATCCCGTTCTTCATCAAACTTTCTATTTACTCATTTCTTCTTATATCGTCTGGACTCATAGTTTCCTATTTTTTTTTCAGTTATAACCCATTACTATCATTATCTATTTATTTTAGTTTAGTTTATTTTTTGGTGGTACTGGGGTTCCTGGAAGCCTTCTACCTCCGGGCTAATCTCCCAGACCTATTTTTTATATTTTTATCTGGAAACAGGGTCTCTTAAGCCAGCACAGCTGGCTTTGAACCTATGCGATCCTCCTATCTCCGCCTCCCAAGCACGGGGATTACAAGCGTGTGCCACCACGCCGGCTATCATTATCTATTCTAATGCTCAATTTATACAATGATCAGTAGGAACCCCTTTAGACTGGATTCTATTTCCTTTTGATGTGACTCAGTTTTTCTTTTTGTTTTCTTGCCTTATTTATTTGTTTATTTATTTATTTGGGTACTGGGGATTGAAGCCAGGGACCTTCTTCCTCTGAGCTACAGCCTTGGTCCTTTTAATTATTTTGTTTTGAGGCAGTGTTTGGGTAAGTTACTGAGTGCTGAGGCACTCACTAAGTTGCTGCAGTTGGCTGTGAACATGTGATTCTCCTATCTCAGCCTCCCAAGTAGTGGGATTATAGATATGTACTACCACACCTAGAACCCATCATTCTTTAAGTACTTTCTTGCACACTAATATAATTCCAAAAACATCTTGTATTTTTCCTACCACAACCTTAGAATCAGCCATATCTTTGGAGAGTTTGGGTTCCTCTTAGTTGAGAGCAGGATTTAGAAGCCAAGATCTGAATATGTACTCATTGCTAGTAAGATGTGACTCCTAAGTCCCCTTAGGAGCAGAACTTAGGAACACACACACACACACACACACACACACACACACACACATGCACACACACATGCTTAAATCTATATTTTATATCCATGCATACTAAAAATTGTGAGTTCACATTAATATGGTTACATTTATTTTTTATTTATTTATTTTTTATTATTATTATCATTTTTTATTTTTTTGGTGGTACTGGGGTTCCTGGAAGCCCTTCTACCTTCGGGATACACTCCCACGGGCTACACTCCCAGACCTATTTTTTAACTTTTTTATGTGGAAACAGGGTCTCTGAAGCCAGCGAGGCTGGCTCCGAACCAGCGCAATCCTGTCTCTGCCTCCCAAGCGCTGGGATTACAAACATGCGTCACCACGCCCGGCCTACATATTTATTTTTTATATGTGAGTGTGTGTGTTCTAAGCTACAACCCCAGCACTTTTTATTTTGAAACAAAGGTTTCACTAAGTTGTCTAGGGTGGCCTTGAACGTGTGATCCTCTTGTCTCAGCCTTCTAAGTACTAGAATTACAAGTATAAAATGTAATGCCCAGCTGTGTGTGTGTGTGTGTGTGTATATATATATATATATATATATATATTTTATATTTAAAAAAGAACATATATATATATATATATATATTTTTTTTTTTTTTTTTTTTGGTGGTGGTACTGGAAGCCCTTCTACCTCTGGGCTACACTCCCAGACCTATTTTTTACATTTTTATTTGGAAACAGGGTCTCCTAAGCCAGCGCGCTACTGGCTTCAAACCTGCGCGATTTCTATATATATTCTAATGCCCAAATATATATATATATATATATATATATATATATATATATATATATTTTTTTTTTTTTTTTTTTTTTTTTTTTGCAGGTCTGGGGATAGAACCCAGGGGCATTCGACCTCCGAGCTACACACACTGCCCTGTTTTTTATTCTTTATTTTGAAACAGGGTCTCACTAAGTTGCAGAGGGCCTCAGTAAGTAGCTGAGGCTGTCCATGAACCATGATCCTCCGGTCTCAATCTCCCAAATTCTGGGATTAAAAGCATGCACCACCACACCTGGCTTTGTATTTATTATCTTAACTAGTGAGGGTGAAGTAGTCATATGTCAAACATATAATGTGATAACATTTTTGTTCAAATAATACACATATAGAAATCTGGAGGGACAAAAATTTAAAAACTAACAGCAATTGTTTCTACATTATAGTAATTAATATTTTTTCAATTTCTTCAGTTTATTTCTATTTTCATTTATTTATAGTGAAAATATCTATTTGTGTAATAAACTAGTTTCTTAAAATGACTCACTGACCTCCAAATATGATTAAGTTTTAATAAAATATTGCTAACATTTCTAGCTTCCTGGTAATAGAAGAAAGCTGGAAGTTTAAAAAAAGAAGTCTCTCAAAGAATATTCTCTGTTTTTTGTTCAACCAAAATGTTGAAGCAATCCGACATTGTAACTGTAGAGCACTTGCCAGAGTCTGCTGTTGGAGAGGCCCCAAGGAGACCTACCACAGAACAAAGGGAAACATTACTCACCTGTCCCTTGGAGAGATTCCATAGGAGTCTCCAAGGAGTGCACATACTAGCCGGTCAGTCTGAATTTCATTCTTGAGAAGCTGAAAATCTGTAACAAAGCATTAGATTAATATTTTAGTCCATGTTTCCTGAAATGTCTCCTGTAGCGACTTTAGTTCCATGTTTATTAGCAGCCAATAATCTTTTTTTTTTTTGGTGGCACTGGGGTTCCTGGAAGCCCTTTTACCTCCGAGCTACACTCCCAGACCTATTTTACACTTTTTTATTCTTGGAAACACGATCTCAAGCCAGCGTGGCTGGCTTTGAGCCTTCGCCATCTTCCTATCTCCGCCTCCCAAGCGCAGGGATTACAAGTGTGCGCCACCATGCCTGGCAAGCAGCCAATAAAATTTATTTATTTATTTATTATTTTATTATTTTATTTATTATTATTATTATTATTATTATTATTATTATTATTATGTGGTGGTACTGGGGGTGGAACCCAGAGGCTTTCTACCTCTGGGCTATACTCCCAGACCCACTTTATATTTTATTTGGAAACAGGGTCTCACTAAGTTGCTGAGAGCCTCACTAAGTAGCTGAGGCTGGCCAATAAAATTTAAAATAGAGTTCCGTGCTCAAAGAATTTGGGGAAGTGTTAGATTAAATGTGACAATCTTATTTTTAGAAGCACCTTCCCAGAACCTGGAATGTGCAGGAGTCCGTGGTGCTCTCCCAGAGAAGGTACTGTGTTTCCACTCTCGAACTTAATGACCACAAACATCTTGTCTTTTCAAAGCATCTTGTGATCTGGATTTGATGATGCACACCAGTAATATCAGCCACTTAGGAGGCTGAGGCAAGAGGATCTCAAGTTGCCCAGCCTGGGCAATTGAGTGAACCCCTGTCTTAAAATCATAAAAAAGACTGATGGTGTAGCTCAGTGGTAAAGCACACCTGGGCTCCAGCCCCAGTACTGAAAGAAAGGACACTAGCGACCTAGACTAATGCTAAGGAGCCAGGTAGGGCCAATCAGTGACTGCACGAAGACACTCAAAGCTCTGTGGCCAGATGTATAGAAGGGACTCAATGTAGGCTGCAGATGTACAAGAATTCAGTCACAACACTAACTTTAGCAGGATTCATTCTTTAAAAAAACACTTCTTTTGTAGGATTGATACATGATCTCTGAAGAAAATATAATATAGAAGTGTACAAAGAATAAAGTAAAACTTGATGCTCTCATATCTAATCAGTAGTAGTATTCAGAAAACAATTCTAGGCACTTTCTACATCTTTATATATGTATGTGTTCATTTTTAAAGGATCACTATATATATAGTTACTATCACTTTAACTTATATATATAGGCCGGGAGTGGTGGCACACACTTGTAATCCCTGCGCTTGGGAGGCAGAGACAGGAGGATTGCACAAGTTCGAAGTCAGCCGGGCTGACTTAAGAGACCCTGTTTCCAAATAAAAAGTATAAAATGGGTCTGGGAGTGTAGCCCGGAGGTAGAAGGGCTTCCAGGAACCCCAGTACCACCAAAATAAATATATATATGCAGTACTGGGGATTAAAGCTAGGGACATTTTACCTCTGATCCACACCCACAGACCTTTTTATTTTTTATTTTGGAAACAAAGTCTTGTTACTTTGCTGAGTGTCTCACTAGATTGCCGAGTTTGTCTTCAAACCTGCCACCCTCCTGTCTCAGCCTCCCAAGTACTGGGATTACAGGTATGTATCACCATACCCAGCTCATATGATATTCTTTAACCTGTGCTTTTTTTTTAACCTATTGGTTTTGCCAATAACTATGAATCTGTTTTTAAAGGTTTTTCTATAGTTTTCCTGTACAAAGATGTAATAAAATTTGCTGAGCAAACCCCCCCCCTTGATTGGCATGTATGTGTTTCCAATGTATTGACAATATAGTGGACACTATCAATTATCCATTCATTAAGACTTTTTCCATTGGTTTCCATGGAAGAAGGCTATCCTAGATTTTTTCTAACTTTTAAAATCAATCCTCTAAACTATAATGTACCATTAAATGTATAAAAAATAGATCATCTGTTTCATTTTGTTTTTTCTTTTTTCCTAACTATGAATGTTTCTCAAGTTTTTTCTATTGACCTTTATTGAGCTGGTGGAATTTCATGGATTTAAGTATTATTTCTAATTACACAGTTCTTTAATTCATATCTCTAACCACAGAATATAGCTCTTTCTGACCTCTCACCTGTCCTGGTCCTGTATCTCCATCCACATCCTAGACATCTTGTCTTGATTTTCCACCATCACTTTATTTTATTTTATTTTATTTATTTTTTTTGGTGGTACTGGGGTTCCTGGAAGCCCTTCTACCTCCAGGCTACACTCCCAGACCTATTTTATACTTTTTTATTTTTGGAAACAGGGTCTCTTAGCCAATGCAGCTGACTTCGATCCTGCGCGATCCTCCTGTCTCTGCCTCCCAAGCGCGGGGATTACAAGCGTGCGCCACCACGCCCGGCTCCACCATCACTTTAAATTCAAAGTGTTCTGTACCAAACTCATCAGCTTTGAGTCCAAAACGACTTCCTTTCCCAGCTACAGTTTGTATGTCAATGGGATAGACACTTTCTCATTTTTACTATCTTTCCCTTCATTTCCCTTATTCAACCCACTGACATTTATTTCTTCCTTCATGATATCTTTCAGATGTTTCCAGTTTTTTTTGTTTTGTTTTTTTTTTAGTACTGGGGATTGAACTCAGAGGCATTCTACTTCAGAGCTACACCCCCAGTCCTATTTTTTTAAATTCTTTATTTTGAAACAGGGTCTCACTAAGTTGCAGAGAGCCTCACTAAGTGGCTGAGGCTAGCTGCAAACCGAGATCCTCCTGTCTCAGCCTCCCAAGTACTGGGATTATAAACCTGTGTCACCACACCCAGCTCTGAGCTTCTTTTATTTATTTTATTTATTTATTTATTTTTGTGGTACTGGGAGTGGAACAAGGGGCTTTTCTACCTCTGTGCTATACTCCCAGACATTTTTTATACTTTATTTGGAAACAGGGTCTCACTAAGTTGCAGAGAGCCTCATTAAGTAGCTGAGGCTGGCTTCAAACCTGTGCGATCCTCCTGTCTCAGCCTCCCAAGCGCAGGGATTACAAGCGTGAGCCACCACGTCCAGCTCTTAGCTTCTTTTATACACTAGGTATTATAGACTGAATGCTTATTTACCCCCCAAATTTGCATGTTGAAACTGTGACCTGCCATATGATGGAATTAGGATGCATGGGGCCTTTTGGAGACCATCAACTCATCAGGGTGGAGCCCTCATGGGATTATTTCCTTATAAATTGAACACCAGAGAGTTCTATCCCCTTTTCCTACTCTATGTGCAAGGGCTGGACACCAAGACTTTTGCCTTCATCTTGGAATTTGCAGCCTCCAGGAATGGGAAAAATAAATGTCGCTTTAACCACAGACATATTAACACATGCATTTTGTTATAGCAGCCTGAATTGATAAAGATAGTAGGTATTTTTAGAAATATATAATTCACCCAGGTGTCATGGCCTACACTTGTAATCTCAGCTGCTCACGAGGCTGAGGGAGGGGGATCACAAGTTTCTTCTAAGGAAGGAATAATTCTTGAATTCATGAAAATAGATACATTAACTAGAGGTCAGTAGGAAAATCTTGGAGGGGACATCCATAGTTAGAAAATAGCAAAAGAAGGGAGAGGCTTGATTTGAAAAGTTAGGAGGAGCTGGGCACTGTGGCACAGGCTGTAATTCTGGTACTTGGGAGGCTGAGACACAAGGGCTTCACAGGTTCATGGACAGCATGGGCAATGTAGTGATACTCTCAGCCACCTAACCTAATGATACCTTGTTTCAAAACAAAGCAAAACAAAAATTAAAAAGGGTTGGAGGTGTAGCTCAGAGGTAGAATGCCCCTGAATTCAGTCCCCAGTATTACAATAAATAAATAAACAAACACACAAATGAATAAATAAAAAGAGGAAGTCTAAGGTAGTCTGCTTCTATGAAAACAAGAGTCCCAGTGAATGATACTCAGTAGTGGCCATTATCATAAGTTGCCAGCTTGGGCAACCTAGCAAGACCCTGTCTTAAAAATGAAAATAAAAAGGGCTGAGGATGTAGCCCAGTGGTTGAGCATTCCTAGTATGCATCATGCCCTGGGTTTATTCTCCAATACCAGAAGGAAAACAGGGAAGAAATCTTTATAATAATTGTGTGCGCTAGCTTTACACCCACTTTATTAGTAGAGAAGGTGAGGCTCAGAGAAGGTACCTTGCTCAGGGTCACATGGTTCATGACTTTGAAGTCCATGCTTTTTAGAGTAGCACATGGTTTCTTTCCAGTCTACTGGAATGACCTTCCTCATTTTCCCTGTTTCCTTCCCTCCTATCTCTTTCTGTCTCAACCCACTGTCTTGGTTTTTTTTTTTTGTTTTTGTTTTTTTGTTTTTGTTTGTTTTGTTTTTGCTGCCAGTCTAATTTCACTTAAATGCATAGATCTCAAGGATCTCAGCCCCCTAGAGATTTTTTTTTTTGTATCCAGTAGGAGAGGGTGTTGTGAAGTTCTAGTACCTTCACAGAACTTCACCTGTTGCAAATTTTTTTTCTCTTTCTACTAAAATTTTCAGAGAGTGAGAGAGAACATGAAAGTTATGAATTAATGAAAACTCAAAGTTATCATCATGAATGAATGTTATAAATTATCAAAAGATAAGACAGTTAAAAATCTTCAAGAATAGCCAGGCACGGTGGTACATGACTCTAATCTCAGTGCTTGGGAGGCTGAGACAGGAGGATTGTAAGTTCCAGGCCAGCCTTAGAAACTTTGAGAGATTCTCAGCAACTTAGAGAAACCCTCTTTCAAAATATCAAAGAAAAAGAGGGCTGGGATGTAGACTGTTCCTAGGATTAATCCCCAGAACAAAACAAAACAGCAACAACAACAACAAAACACACACACACACACACACTTCAAGAATACTTGAATGATCCTTGAAGTCAGGTGACATCTAAAGAGCAACAGGATGTGGAATAGGGATGAGCCAGCTGTCCAGATATTGCCTGCTCTCCCCCTCCGTTCCCTCCTACACACCAAGGGGAGGTGCCCCCCACCCCGACCCGAAACACAAGAGACCAGGTCTGGGAAACTTACCAACAACTCATGATGGAAACTGGAAAAGGAAACTGATGTTTTGATTAAGCGAATATTTGAAATTATTTCATCCCAAAGAAAAATATCCCAATTAAAGTGCCAAGCGTTCAAAATTCACAAACAGAAAACAGATGCAACATGTGTTCAGTTTGAAACTGACTTGGGAATAACTCGCCTGAAACCGAGTGAGGACATAGTTAAACAATATAATTCATAACAGAGCTTTGGAGCAGTTTCTTAGAGGAGACAAAGGGGTATTATACACACATTTAGTTATCCCTGGAGTATGTGCATGTACCAAATGTAATAAATATATGTCTGCTATTTGGCTCTACAATTTCCACATGCTTTTTAAATGACTGAATTAGTGATTACATAAGACACTAAAATCTTTTTTAGAAATATATATGTTGGTAATGTTTTTAGAACCAAATTATAAAAATAATTATCCAGTGGAAAACCCTTTTTTTTCCACTTCCCCAGTCCAGTGCTTTCCTGAAAGAATTTTCTGCTTCCTGATTTGGAAAATAAATTTGGAGCCAAGATTTACTTTCTCGAAGAAAGAAAACTTCAACAAAGTTTTTTCATCCCTTGTTTCTATTAGGAAAATGAAGGTTATCACTCTCTACAGAACAAGATCTCTGTTAATTTCTTTCATTCCTTTAGCACTAAAGTATTTGGGGATTAGAAATAAGATTGTGTTTTTAAAAACTCGGTATCATAATGGCTAAATTTTAGCCAATCTTTAATTCTAGTGGATCAAAAATTTTTAGTAAGCCCATGGAATGCTCTCACAGTTTCTAGCCAGAATGCTGATGGTGGGTACCAAGTTGTGACATTTAATAGTTAATACTGTGATCGGTCTTTTGTATGTATTTTTTTATTGTTGCTATTGTATCTTGTTTCAACAAATGAGATTTTCCACATCTTGGATGTGTTTTTTACAGTTCTCCCATTCAAAACACATAAAATCTATTCAACAAACACGTATTGAGTGCTTGCTTTGTAGAAAACTTTACACTGTGTGGTTATGAACTTTTATTTGAATTGGACTTTTTATATTGGTTAATGTGTATGTTAATTGTACTCACTGAATTTTAGAAGCAAGTTTTCAATGGGATTGTCTTTATTCCACTTTCTCACTGTCCTTCTATGCAATTGACAATGTACTTCTGTAATCTCAATTAATATAGAGTGGACATATAATGCACATTATGCGTCCAATAAAATTAAAATTTGAATCCTATTTTAAAATGTGCTAAAACAAGCTGGGTGTGGTGGTACACGCTTGTAATCCCTGCGCTTGGGAGGCTGAGACAGGAGGATCGCGCAGGTTCGAAGCCAGCCTCACCTACTTAGTGAGGCTCTCAGCAACTTAGTGAGACCCTGTTTCCAAATAAAAATATAAAATAGTTCTGGGAGTATAGCCCAGAGGTAGGAGGCCTCTGGGTTCCACCCCCAGTATCACCAAAAAAAGAAAAAGAAAAAAAATGTGCTATAACATTAAATGTTGGAAATATATAGATACAGTATGTGGACAGAGACAGAGCTGCAAAGTAAACAAACATGTACGTGAACATCTGGAGTATTATGGGAGAGGACATCACTGGCCCCGATTCCCCTGCCCCACTGTCACATCCCAAAACCACTCCCCTTGACCTTGACACTTATTCTCTGCTTTGGGGCTTGTCATGTTTTTTGCTTTAACCAACAGAATGAGATGAAGTGATAGCTTTCCAACCCCAAGTTAGGCCTCAAGAGGTTTATCATGTTTCTACTTTATCTCTTGCATCCCTACCATCCATGAGAAGATATGCCAAGCATAGTCCACAGATGCCAGAAGATGGAATTTAGACATTGGTGGTAAATTGTTCCAGCAAAAGTGTCTGGACAGCATGCTTGTAATCCTAATACTTGGGAAGCTGAAACAGGATGATTGCAGGTTGGAGGCCAGCTTCAGCAATGTAGAGAGGCCCTTTACAACTTAGACTCTTTTTTTTAAATAAAAAACATAAATAAGACTGAGGGTGTAGCTTGGAGCTAGAATGCCCCTGTATTTAATACCCAGTACCACGAAAGAAAAAAAGAAAGTATCTGGACAAACCTAGCCTAGGGCAGAGCTCTCAACCAACCTATAAATTAAACTTGGCTGATACCAACTATGTTAGTTTGCCAGGGCTGCCATAACAAAGTCCACAGACTAAGTGAACTACTAAGAAGAAATTTGTTTCTCACCACGCTGGAAGCTGGAAGGTGGAAGCCCAAGACCAAGGGGTTGAAAGGTTTAATTTCTTCTGAGGCCTCTGGGCTAGTGAATGGTCATCCTCATGTTCACTTATGCACATCTACAGCCAAGCATCATTTCCTTTCTTTCTTTTTTTAATGGTACTGAGGATAAAACCCAGGAAAATTCTACCTCCAAGATACACCCCCAGATCTTTTTAGTTTTTATTTTGAAACAGGGTCTCACTAAGTTGCTGAGGCTAGCCCTGAACATGCAATCCTTCTGTCTCAATCTCCCAAGTACTAGGATTACGGGCATGTGCCACCAGGCAAGGCTGCATTTTCTTTCTTTCTTTATTCATTTTTTATTTTTATGTGAATCATATTGAAAGTGGCATACGACTGTGCTCGGTGCCCTCCCCCTCCACTACCCCTTTCTCCCCTCCCAACAATGAGTGCCCAGGTTAACCATGCTACATTGATACTTTTACACATACTCAGATGTAGCTCCTCCATTAATCAACCTCAGCCTTCTTTCTCTCCTACCCTTTCATTCTAGCTTTGCTGAGATTTCCCCTCCATTATCTGGAGTCCCTCAGGTATTCCTTATACTCCCTAATTTGAGCATATTAGAGAAAATATATGTCCCTTCTCTTTCTGTGCTTGGCTGATCTCACTTAACATAATGTTCTTCAGATCTTTCCATCTTCTTGTGAATGATGTGATTTTGTTCTTCTTTATAACTGAGTAGAATTCCATTGTGTGTATTTCCCATAATTTTGCAATCCATTCATCTGTTGATGGAGACCTAGGTTGTTTCCATATTTTGGCTATTACAAATTGTGCTGCTATGAACATGGGTATGCGTATGTTACTATAGTTCTCTGATTTTAACCCCTTTGGAAAGATACCCAGGAGAAGTAGAGCTGGATCATATGGTGGATCTATTCCCAGTTTTCTAAGAAATCTCCACATTGATCTCCATAGCAGCTGAACTAGTTTGCAATCCCACCAACAGTGTAAAAGAGTTCCTCTTTCCCCACATCCTCACCAGCATTTGTTGTTGTTTGATTTCTTTATGTTTGCCATTCTGATTGGGGTTAGATGGAATCTCAGTGTAGTTTTGATTTGCATCTCCCTGATAGCTAATGATGTTGAACATCTTTTCATGTATCTATTGGCCCTTTGTATCTCTTCTTTTGTGAAGTGTCTACTCAGTTCAGTTGCCCATTTCTTGATTGGGTTATTTGTTTTGCTAGTGTAGAGTTGAGCTCTTTGTATATTCTGGATATTAGCCCTCTATCAGAGTGGTGGTTGGTAAAGATCTTTTCCCATTCTGTAGGCTTTCTCTGTAGGTTCTTGATGGTTTCTTTTGATGAGAAGAAACTTTTTAGTTTGATACTATCCCACGAGTTAATTCTTCTTTAATTTCCTGCACTTTGGAGGTCTTGTTGAGAAAATTACTGCTTGTGCCTGTATGTTTGGAGTATTTAGCCTATGCTCTCCTCCAATAACTTCAGAGTCTGATCTAATTTCTAAGTCTTTGATCCCTCTCGAGTTGATTCCTGTGCACGGTGAGATGTAAGGATTTAGTCCATCTTTCAACAAATGAATTGCCAGTTCTCCCAGCACCATTTGTTGAAAAGGCTGTCTTTTCTCTAGTGTATGAGTTTGGCCCCTTTATTAAAGATTAATTGACTATAGGTGTGTGGGTTTGTTTCTGTATATCTGTTCCACTGGTCACTATGCCAGTTGTTGTGCCAATGCCATGCTGTTTTTACCACTATTGCTATATATTATAATTAGAAGTCAGGGATTGCCACCATAGATGCATTGGATTAGGGCCCTCCCCCGTGACCTCACTTTGACTCAATTATCTCTTTAAATCCTACATCAAGATATATCGTCACATTCAGAGGTACTAGATACTGAGATTTCAACATATAAAATCTGGGGATTTAAGATGACATCCACCAAGCTCAACCTGGCTCAGTTAACCCTCAGGTGTCCCACGGACTCACAGGCCATAATGATAAGCTAATATTTGAAGGCGCTGAGTTTGAGAAAGCTTTGTTATAAAACATTAGCTAACCAACACAGTACCTGAGACTATGAAGTTAGTAGAGGAAAGCATAGGTTCAACACTACAACATGTTGGCACAGGCAGTAACTTTCTCAACAAAACCTCCAAAGCTCAGGAAATTAAAGCAAGAATAAACAAGTGGGATAACATCAAACTAAAAAGTTTCTTCTCATCAAAGGAAACTATCAATAACCTAAAGAGGAAGCCTACAGAATGGGAAAGGATCTTTACCAGCCACCATTCTGATAGGGGGCTAGTATCCAGAATATACAAAGTGCTCAAAAGACTCTACACTCGCAAAACAAACAACCCAATCAAGAAATGGGCAAATGAACTAAATAGACACTTCACAAAAGAAGAGACACAAAGGGCCAATAGATACATGAAAAGATGTTCTTCATCACTGGCCATCAGGGAGATGCAAATCAAAGCTACACTGAGATTCCATCTAACCTCAGTCAGAATGGCAAACATAAAGAAATCAAACAACAACAAATGCTGGCGAGGATGTGGGGAAAGAGGAACTCTTTTACACAGTTGGTGGGAGTGCAAACTAGTTCAACCACTATGGAGATCTGTGTGGAGATTCCTAAGAAAGGTGGGAATAGATCCACCATATGATCCAGCTCTACTACTCCTGGGTATCTTTCCAAAAGGGTTGAAATCAGAGAAATACAGCAACATATGCATACCTATGTTCATAGCAGCACAATTTGTAATAGCCAAAATATGGAACCAACCCAGATCTCCATCAACAGATGAATGGATAGCAAAACTGTGGGAAATACACACAATGGAATTCTATTCAGCCATAAAGAAGAACAAAATTATATAATTTGCAAGAAGATGGAAAGCCCTAGAGAACATTATGTTAAGCGAGATCAGCCAAGCACAGAAGGAGAAGATACATATGTTTCCTCTAATATGCCCAAACTAGGAAACACAAAGGATACCAGTGGGACTCCAGATAATGGAGGGGAAATACTAGCTAAGTTTGAATGGAAAGATAGGAGAGGAGGAAGGCTGATCTTGAATAATGAGGGTCTTCACCTGAACATGTGTAAAATTATGAATAAGACATGGTTAACTTGGACAACCATTGGTGGGAGGGGGGGAGGGAAAATGGGGGCGGGGGGGGAGAGGGCACCAAATATAGTTTAAATGTATACTATTTATGTTCAATAAAAATTGTTAAAAAATAAATAAATAGTATGAGAAGCTATATATATCATTATTGGGTGATAACATTTTATTAATTTAATAATTTTTTTAACATTATTTGGGAGAAGGCGAAGGCGTCTCAGTAATCAGTGATTCTCCCCTGAGTTCAGACAGCCGTTTGTTAATGTAAGTTCTGGTTTCTTTCCTGCTTCCTCCCATCCCCTATCCTCGGACCTGCCCACAGCGGGAATCAGTGCTGGCCACCCGGGGACAGCTGCTACCTTTGCTGTCCAACTGCACTGTGGCTACGGCACAGCTAGGGCCACGGATTATAGCTTGGCGACCTCACCTTGCTCATGACATTGTGCCAGGGAATCTTTGCCTCTGGAAAATGCAGTGGCGACATTCTTGTGTAATTTCTCCTTCACAATCCAAGGCCACTCATTGCATCAAGTAATGCACTAAACAGAGGTGTTTTTCATTGCAAAACTGGAAATTTGAGGGGGCCACAATATTTTTATCTGAACATGCTGCATCCGAATCAGTGTGATCCAGAAACTGTGTGAACTCTATGCCAGCCTACTTTCTTCACTTCTCTGTAAATTTAGAAAGCACAGATTAGTGCAGCTATATTGAGTTTTTATTTCACTTAGTGCTTATAGGAATTCTATGCGTTTTCAATCTTAGGTTTCCCGGAAACAAATATTCCTGGTATAGGATAATATAAATGACAGGTGTGTTTACCGCGTACACACTTAGTCAAATGTGCAATGTAGAAGAATGAAGCTAGAAGCCAATGGGTAGACATTTTTCAATCAAGATGACACTGGGCCTAGGAGATCAGATTTATATTGAAAAGTTTGTTAACAGACTAAATTTAGGCAGTGGGAGAAAAGAATAGAATCATGATAATGATAGCAATAGCTGTAATAACCACAAGAATAACTAGTGGTTATTGAAAGCTTCCTATACCCAGGCATCACACTGAGTATATTATCTACATTGTCACTTACTTCTTCCCCACAACATTATGAAGCAAATGCTATTAATATCTTATTCATATTATATGCATTTTCAGGTGAGTTGCTTGAGGCACAAAACTATTAAGCGGCCTGCTAATAAATGAGAGAGCTGGGATTTTTTACTAGGCCTGAGTTCTATTTTTTTTTTTTTTTTTTTTTTTGTGGGTCTGGGGATGGAACCCAGGGGCATTCAAGCTCCAAGCTACACCCCCTGCCCTGTTTTTTATTCTTTATTTTGAAACAGGGTCTCACTGAGTTGCAGAGGGCCTCCCTAAGTAGCTGAGGCTGTCTGTGAACCGCGATCCTCCAGTCTCAGCCTCCCGAATGCTGGGATTACAAGTGTGTGCCACCACGCCTGGCTCAGGTCTGAGTTCTTTTTTTTTTTTAATTTATTTTTTATTTTTTATTTTTTTAATTGGTCATATATCACATTGGAGTACAAGACTTGAGAGGATATACAAGCACACATCATCCAATTAGCCCTCATCCAGCCCCCATCCCATTCCCTCCCCCTCCCTTGATCCCATGCTTGTTTGGTGATTAACTTTGATACATGTACCTCCTGCTTTTTAAAGAGGCTCCATCAGCCTGCCTTGAGGCAAGGCCGGTACTGGGGCCTCCGAGGCCAGGATAATAGCCTGCTGAGGGGTTAGGCCGGTGCTGGGGCCAGCGAGGCCAGCATCGGAGCCTGCCGTGAGGCATGGCTGGTGCTGGGGCCTCCGAGGCCAGGATAAGAGCCTGCCGAGGGGTTAGGCCGGTGCTGGGGCCAGCGAGGCCGGCATCGGAGCCTGCCGTGAGGCAAGGCCGGTGCTGGGGCCTCCGAGGCCAGGATTGGAGCCTGCCTTGAGGCAAGGCCGGTACTGGGGCATCCGAGGCTGGGATAAGAGCCTACCGAGGGGTTAGGCCGGTGCTGGGGCCAGCGAGGCCAGCATCGGAGCCTGCCATGAGGCAGGGCCGGTACTGGGGCCTCTGAGGCCAGGATAAGAGCCTGCCGAGGGGTTAGGCCGGTGCTGGGGCCAGCGAGGCCAGCATCGGAGCCTGCCGTGAGGCATGACCAGTGCTGGGGCCTCTGAGGCCGGGATCGGAGCCAGCCGAGGGGTTAGGCCGGTGCTGGGGCCAGTGAGGCCGGCATCGGAGCCTGCCTTGAGGCAAGGCCAGTACTGGGGCCTCTGAGGCCGGGAACGGAACCTGCCGAGGGGTTAGGCCAGTGCTGGGGCCAGCGAGGCCAGCATCGGAGCCTGCCGTGAGGCATGACCAGTGCTGGGGCCTCTGAGGCCGGGATCGGAGCCAGCCGAGGGGTTAGGCCGGTGCTGGGGCCAGTGAGGCCGGCATCGGAGCCTGCCTTGAGGCAAGGCCAGTACTGGGGCCTCTGAGGCCGGGAACGGAACCTGCCGAGGGGTTAGGCCGGTGCTGGGGCCAGCGAGGCCAGCATCGGAGCCTGCCATATGGCAAGGCCGGTGCTGGGGCCTCCTAGGCCGGGATTGGAGCCTGCCTTGAGGCAAGGCCGGTACTGGGGCATCTGAGGCTGGGATAAGAGCCTACCGAGGGGTTAGGCCAGTGCTGGGGCCAGCGAGGCCAGCATCAGAGCCTGCCATAAGGCAAGGCTGGTATTGGGGCCTCCGAGGCCAGGATAAGAGCCTGCTGAGGGGTTAGGCCGGTGCTGGGGCCAGAGAGGCCGGCATCGGAGCCTGCCGTGAGGCGAGGCCAGCATCGGAGCCTGCTGTGAGACATGGCCAGTGCTGGGGCCTCCTAGGCCGGGAACGGAACCTGCCGAGGGGTTAGGCCGGTGTTGGGGCCAACGAGGCCGGCATTGGAGCCTGCCGTGAGGCTAGGCCGGTGCTGGGGCCTCCGAGGCCGGGATTGGAATCTTGCCAAGGGGTTAGGCCAGTGCAGGGGCCAATGGCCAGCATCGGAGCCTGGCGTGAGGCAAGTTCACTCCTGTGGCCTCCAAGGCTGGGACCAAAGCCAGCTTAGGGGTTAGACCAGTGCAGGAAGAGGTTGAGCTATAGAAAGGGCCCTATAGTGAAGCAACTAATGTGACCAATCAGAGGGTATGTAATACTGGAGGAGCCTCTTTAAAATGCAGGAGGTACATAAACAAATGTATCAAAGTAAATCACCAAAGAATCTGGGATGGAGGGAGGGGGAGGGAATGGGATGGGGGCTGGAGGAGGGCTAATTGGATAATGTGTGCTTATATATCCTCTCAAGTCTTGTACTCCAATGTGATTGATATATGACTACAATGCACCAATTTAAAAAATAAATTAATAAAAAATAAATAAATAAATCCTAATCACTAAAATATATAGACTAACAATAAAAAATAAAATAAAATAAAAATAAAGAGGCTCCATCCTCCCCTATTCCATATCCTCTGATTGATCACCTTAGTTGCTTCACTATAGGGCTATTTCTATAGCTCGACCTCTTCCTGTTGCCCCTTTCCTCCTAGTTATTGCTGATTAGGGGAAGCATCTGATTTTTATTTTCTGCAATATTTCTCTGTGCATGCTGCGTTGCAAGTACCAATCCCACTCTTGACGGCCCCAGTAGTGGCCTGGCTACCCAGTGGACTGATCCAGACCTCGCTGGCTCAAGCAGCGGCCTTGCTTCATTGGAGGCCCCGATTCTGGCCTCGCTGGCCCTGACACCAGCCTAACCCCTCAGCTGGCTCCGATCCCGGCCTCGGAGGCCCCAGTAGCAGCCTTGCCTCACGGAGGTCTCCGATGCCGGCCATTGGCCCCGGCACCGGCACTAACCCCTCTGCAGGCTCCGATCCCGGCCTCGCTGGCCCCAGCATTGGCCTAACCCCTCGGCAGGCTCTGATCCCAGCCTCGGAGGCCCCAGTAGCGGCCTTGCCTCCTGTCAGGCTCCGATGCCAGCCGTTGGCCCCCGGCATCAGCCTAACCACTTAGCAGGCTGTGATCCCAGCCTCGGAGGCCTCAGCACCAGCCTTGCCTCACGGTGAGCTCCGATCCCAGCCTTGCTGGCCCCGGCACCGGCCTAACCCCTCAGCTGGCTCCGATCCCGGCCTCAGAGGCCCCAGTAGCAGCCTTGCCTCACGGAGGTCTCCGATGCCGGCCATTGGCCCCGGCACCGGCACTAACCCCTCTGCAGGCTCCGATCCCGGCCTTGCTGGCCCCAGCATTGGCCTAACCCCTCGGCAGGCTCTGATCCCAGCCTCGGAGGCCCCAGTAGCGGCCTTGCCTCCTGTCAGGCTCCGATGCCAGCCGTTGGCCCCCGGCATCAGCCTAACCACTTAGCAGGCTGTGATCCCAGCCTCGGAGGCCTCAGCACCAGCCTTGCCTCACGGTGAGCTCCGATCCCAGCCTTGCTGGCCCCGGCACCGGCCTAACCCCTCGGCAGGCTCCAATCCCGGCCTTGGAGGCCTCAGTAGCGGCCTTGCCTCACGGAAGGCTCCGATGCTGGCTGCTAGTCCCAGCACGGGCCTAACCCCTCGGCAGGCTCCAATCCCAGCCTTGGAGGCCCCAGTAGGGGCCTTGCCTCACGGCAGGCTCTGATGCCCCAGAGTCCAGGTCTGAGTTCTTAATCACTGATCTAGTTAACAGGCATTGATCTTTCACCAATCATTTTTGTATTGTCAAGCTAGTATTACTTTTAAAACAAAATAATTGCCAGGTGTGATGCCACATGCTTGTAATCCCAGCACTCGGCAGGCTGAGACAGGAGGATTCGGTTTCACAGCCAGCCGTGCGGTTCTCTGCAACTTAGTGAGACCCTATTTCAAAATAAAAAATAAAAAATAGGACTAGGAGTGTAGCTTAGAGGTAGAATACCCCTGGGTCCTGGGTTTAATACCCCCCAAATAACTATAAACACTGTTTAAGGGAGTATAAAAGTTGTCCTGCTGTAGGGAGGTAAGATCCAGGCTTGCCAATGGAATTTATTATACACATTATAGCTGTTGCCACGTTTCCATTTTTAGATCTTCCGTAAGTGATGCTGAGACATGATTTTTAAGGAATTGCCTTGAGATTTGTGCACAGAACTTCCTATTGACACGATGCACCCACAGAATGCACCCTCTACAACACAGACCCTGGTGGCCCCGCATGGCGTGCTCTCATCAGGTATGAAGAGATCCAGTTTGGCCATTCACACATTCTGTGTACACACCCTATAGCCCTTCTTCCTAGGCAGGTACCTGAGGCTCCCTTTCCCCATTGTCAGCTGGCTCCATCTGCCTCATGTGGGTTGTCACTAGTGCTGACTGCCTCATCATTTGCCTCTAGAGAAAGGCGTCACCTCGGTTCACAGACAACACATGCAGCAGTGTAGGCAGCCAGGGAGCTGGAGGCAGAAGACACAAGACACATATCTACATACTGACTCAGTCGGTCAGCTCACAGGAGCTGCATTCTTGGGAGCACAGCAAGCTCCCCAACAGACACGAGGAAACATAAGGTTTCTGTAGCAGCTCTAATGGAAACTTCGGAGTGATGACTAGCTTCAACAGTTCTTATCAATGCTGTGTCCTTACTCATCTATATCCACATCAACCCTCCCAAATTGTGAACCTAATAGACCATTTGGTGTCAGCACTGCCTGGCCTGGTAATGAAATTAATCTCGGCCCCCTCATTAAGGTCAGTGAGGTTTGACATACCTGGAGCTTTCTCTGATGGCAGAAGAGTCTTCCCGATGCTTTGCCCTTTGTCCTTCTGTGAAGCTGGGCTGCACTCAACTGTAAGTAGGAACTCTATGTCAGTAGCCATGCTTCCCACAGTAAGGGACTCTTCACTTGCTGACACCCTAGTGCATCCAGGCCTGGCTGCCAGACACTGAATAAAGGTGGATGTTCTAAAGCCACTGTTACTCACCCTGGCCTGGCTCTGTGTGCATAAGGAGAGCAATGTTTTAGTCAGATTTTCCCATTGCTGTGACTGAAAAAACCTGACAAGAATAGCTAGTGTGTGCTTGTAATCAATCCCAGTACTTGGGAGGTGAGACAGGAGAATCTCAGGTTCTCGGCCAGTCTCAGCTACTGTAGTGAGGCTCTCTGCAACTTAGACCCTGTTTCAAAAATAAAAAATATAAAATTGGGCTGGAGATGTAAGAGGTAGAATGCCTCTGAGTTCCATCCGAACTTTCTCAAAAAAAAAAAAAAAAAAGGACAACTGGAAGGAGAAGGAAAGGTCTATTTGGGTTAACAGTTTTGGAGATTCAGTCCATAGTTGTGAGGTTCCAAGGCAGAAACCATGGTATCAAAGCCAGGCAGAGGGTCACCACTCTTACATCATAATGGTCAGAAGCAGAGAGAGCAAGAGGAGGAGATTAAGGGGCATACATAGTTCCCAAGGCCCTACCTACCCCTAATGACCCACCTCTCCCAGCCTTGTCCAACCTCTGAACCTTGCTGCAGTAAGGATATAGTATGTAATTTCCACTCAGGAGCCTTTCAGGGACATTCCAGATTCCTACCATTAATAGTTTCCAACTAAAGACTGACTGGCATATGCATATAAGAAAATGTGGCTGGGGAACAAACTATTTTAAAAAAGAGGGAATAAAACTTGGAGCTCTGACAGGGCTGTAGTTTTTGTTCTTATCAGCCAGGCTAGAAAACTATATCATTCATGCCAGAAGAGATAGAGTTCTCAGAAGACCATTGACTCCATAGTAGGACAAAAATCAAATCTAGATTAATAGCTGCTTTGCTCCCATCTAACAAAATTCAAAGGCAAGAATTGGAAAGGTCAAGTTGTTTAAGTAAATTGATTGCATTTCAGAACAGGGCTTAAATTAACTTATAGAAATAAGAAAATCTATTCTCTACCAAAGTAAAATTCATGATGCCTTAAAAAGCAGGACAATATGTCCCATAGTGAGTAGAAAAACGCAGGCAATGAAGATGGTTTAATAATTTATATACAAATAATGAATTAGATCTGTAAATAGGGACATTAGAAAACTTAGTCTAGCTGGGCGTGATGGCACATACTTGTAATCCCAGCATTTGGGAGGCAGAGACAAGAGGATTGAAGTTTGCAGCCAGCCTCAGATACTTAGTGAGGCCCTTTGAAACTCAGTAAAACCCTGTTTCAAAATAAAAAATAGGGCTAGGGGGTGTATCTTGGAGTTCAAATGACCCTGGGTTCTATCCCCAGTGCCGGGGGGGGGGGGATTTTATTCTAACTACATTCCAAATGTTTAAGAAAACAAGGAAGGTATGACATCAGAGGTATGAAAAAGACCCAAGTAGCAATTTCAGAAATGAAACATACAGTCTCAGATGAAAAGCATAGGGTCAGATTAAGAGATTATAATCTGAAGAAGTAAAGATTAGTGAATTTGAAGACATAACAATTAAAACTATTCCCAATATAACACAAGAGGGGAAAACTTAAATAACAATAGAATATCACTGAACCGTGGCAATCACATGGCTTAATAAAGGTGTGGTTCTAGTACCTAAAAGAGGAGTGAGGACAGGAAAATAATTGAAAAAATAGCAACTGAAAAAATATTTTTTTTTGTTTTGTTTTTTGGTGGTACTGGGGTTCCTGGAAGCCCTTCTACCTCCGGGCTACACTCCCAGACCTATTTTTACATTTTTTTATTTGGAAACAGGGTCTCCTAAACCAGCGCGCGGCTGGCTTCGAACCTGCGTGATCCTCCTGTCTCTGCCTCCCAAGCACGGGGATTACAAGCGTGCGCCACCACGCCCGGCTTGAAAAAAATATTTTTAAGTTGATAAAAACAATGGACTCACAGACCCAAGAAGTTCAGTGGGTTCCTACCACAAGTAATGTGGAAAACAAGTCACAAGAGGCATAATGATCAAATTAATTAAAACCAGCAATTAAGCCGGGCGTGGTGGTGCATGTTTATAATCCCTGCACTTGGGAGACAGAGACAGGAGGTTCGCGCAGGTTTAAAGCTAGCCACACTGGCTTAAGATACCCTGTTTCCAAATAAAAAGGATAAAAAAAATAGGTCTGGGAGTATAGCCCGGAGGTAGAAGGGCTTCTAGGAACCCCAGTACCACCACCACCAATAAATAATAACAATAATAATAATAATAATACCAGCAATTAAGATAAAAATCTTAAACTCAGCTAGGAAGAAAATATATCATGAACAGGCCAGCCTCTGGGTTCAATCCCCAGTACCAAAAAAAAATAAAGAAAGAAAGAAAAAAAGAAAGAGAGAGAGAAAAAAAGAAAGAAAGAGGACAAAGGGAAAAAAGAAAAAAGAAAGAGAGAGAGAGAGAAAGCAACCCTCAAGTATGCAGTCTTTGCAGTTTGGGATTAGAAAATTCATAGTGTCAGGTTGCATTTACAAGACCATGTTTACTATAGATACTTTATGCATAATTTAAGGGCTTTCAAAGAGTAACTTGACTTTATATAATTGTTAGCTTTCATATTCACGTTGGGTCTTATCTGACTAAAAGATGCTATTTCCCTGAGTAACCGTGCCAGTACAGGCAACTGGACCAGATTTTTTTAGGGCGGGCGTACTGGGGATGGAACTCAGGAGCATTCTACCTTTCAGCTACATCCCCAGCCCTATTTTTCATTCTTTATTTTTGAAACAGGGTCTCACTGAGTTGCAAAGGGCCTCACTAAGTAGCTGAGGCTGTCCTTGAACCACAATCCTGTCTCAGCCTCCCAAATGCTGCGATTACAAGCGTTCTCCACACAGCCCGGCTCCAGATTTTAATTAAGATCTAAGGTTGGCTAGTGTTGGGTGAGAAAGCTGCATGCTCCCAAAGCTGGCAATATAATTTTCACTCTAACTGGCCCCCACTACAGAAGGTGGAGGCAGAGAGGCAGCCACTGAGGCCCATTGTGGTCTGCAAGGCAGGTACTTAATGTTTCTGAGTCTGCTAGGTGATCTGGAAAATGGGGATAGCAATCACTCATGCCCCCAAAATCCTGCCACCCTGAACTCTGCACATATTGTCCCTCTGCCAGTCTGATTCTTCCTCATCCTTCCCAGATTCAGCCTAGGATCCTCCTCTGAGAGGCAGGTCCTCCCCTCAGTCTGCTGCCTCTTTCCCATTCCACATTACAGTGAAGGGCTCCTGGAGTCCTTCTCCAGGGGCTGGGGCTTATCTTTTAGTTACTGGCTTATCCCATGTGGTTCTAAAGCATCTTAAAGGCAGATCTGACATCTGCTTCATTTCTGTGCCTTATTATAACTTGTTAGGGGTTATTACTATTTGGGTTACTACAAGAGGAAGGGCATCTCCCTAGGGCCTCAAACCAGACCACACTTGTAAAGTAGAAAGTAGAACACCAGGTACCTAATGGACACTCAGTCTTGGCCTCTTTTTACTCTTGCCGCTCCACCAAGGTCCTCCTCTCAGCAGCTTCCTCTGACCCTCTCCCCCAGCATGAAAGGCAACCCCAGGGGAACCTGCACAGGGTGACCTCTTTCTGTAAGAAATGATGGTATTCCCATGGGATATGTACATTCTTGGAATAGTTTTAAGAGGATTAAATTCATCAATGAGGACTTTTCATAATGACAAACAATGACCTCACTTCCTTGGAACATTTTCAGTGAATGAGCTTATTAATTAGGTGATAATTACATTTCAGGGTAGTCTGAAATTCAATAAACACCATTGAAAACTGATAATTACAAATGATAACAATAATAGATGTTCATATTCATCATGAATACTATACAAGCAGGAGAAAATGCTAAAGTGCAAATTCAGTTCTAGGAGAAGTTAAACTTACCTTATAAGTTAAAGTAAACATATGTATTCGTGTGTGTGTATGTGTGTGTGTGTGTGTGTGTGTGTGTGTGTGTTTGCACGCACGCACTGGCACACACACGCAAAAGCAGGGCAGATTTCATCAACCAGTAAAGACTATTTTGACCACTAGAGGGAGCTCATACTCAAAAAATCCCACTGTTTCCACAATGGCCACCGCAAGTTCTAAGAATCAGTAATAATGTTACTTTGAATTGCTTTTGGAGGCCTTTTATGCTACCATAGCGACAAAGGGATAAGTGAGGAAAATTGTAAATCAATGTGAATATATTGTTGATGGCCATAAATGTTTGAAGGAGTCATGTCGATCATACATATGTACAATTATAGATGTACTTTTCCCTTACAAAGTAGTTTTTTTTTTTTTTTTTTTTAATGATACTTACTTTAAAAGACATTGACTTGAGCAGGGCATGGTGGCGCACGCTTGTAATCCCAGCATGCGGGATGCTGAGACCGGAGGATCGGTTCGCGGACAGCCTCAGCTACTTAGTGAGGCCCTTTACGACTTAGTGAGACCCTGTTTCAAAATAAAGAATAAAAAAACCAGGGTGGGGGTATAGCTCAGAGGTCAAATGCCCCTGAGTTCCATCCTCAAACCTACCAAAAAAAAAAAAAAAAAAAGACATTAACTGGAAAAGTGAAAGCTGTGGGATTCCTCCTCCTCCTCCTCCTCCTCCTCCTCCTCCTCCTCCTCCTCCTCCTCCTCCTCCTCCTCTTCTTCTTCTAATCAGGCATTTACTGGAAAAGTGAAAGCTGTGGTATTATTCTTTATTTTTCACTTACCCTAGGAATGGGAGGCTGGTGTCATAATATAATCATTCTATGGATATGAAATGAATTCCACCACTGCCACCCTGCAGCCCGAGTGAAGGTCCCATTGCTGCCCACTGGATCATCATGTTATTTCCTTCGCTGCTCTCCCACCTCACTGACAGCCCCTGTCTAGCGTCTCTCCAACACAACTGATTTTTTATCACTTTCAGAATAATTTTTTCTTTTTCTGGGGGAGGTACTGGGGATGGAACCCAGAGTCTCAGTACACACTCTAACCCAGAGCTACAGCCAGAGACCTCAGACTGATTTTCATGGAACGTATTTTTGATCACATTACCTTTCTGCTCAAAGACCTTTAGTAGTTCCCCTGTAGAAACAAAACAAATCAACAAGCTGCCACTTGGCATTAAGATATAATTTTACACTCTTTCCTTTTAGGCCAACCAGCTCCAGGCTGCAATCGCTCTTTCCCTGTCTCTCCTGAGGACTCAGGCCTTTAAGAAAGTTGTTTCCGAAGCTCATCACCTCTACAACCAGTGAGAACACCCTTTCTTAGAAGGTAGCTGATCCTGAATGTCAGTCCAAGAGAACTCGATTTGGGAAACATTTCAAGATGACTTTGATGCTGCTGGAAGTTCTAGCTGTATAACACTTACCTCAGAATTTAATGGCTTAAAGTATCAGTTTATTATAATCTCTCAAGATTGTGAGGGATGACCAGACTCAGAGAGGTGAATCTTTCTTGGAGTCTCAAATGCATTTGCAGTAAGAAGATAAGAAAAAGAGAGTCTTGAGCCCAGCCTACATTGACTGTAATCGCATTTGAAACCCCAAGAAAGACCCATCTCCTCGAGTCTGGCCAATCCCCAGTGGATGGTGGCTGAGCTATTAGTTACCTGAAGGCTCAACTTGGCCGACTGTTTCTGATTTTTTCATCATGTGCATACGGGGTCTCCTTCACTGGGGTGGCTGGCATCTCTGGGCACTGGACAGGCACTTTATTCTCTCTATTTGGCCCCTCTATAGGGCTAGCTTGGGCTTCCTCAAAGCATGGTGGTCTCAGGTTAGGCTTCTTACCTAGTGGCTCACTTTACCAAGAATAAGCATTCTTGAAGGCTACATGGAGATGACAAGATTTCTTACACTCTGACCTTAGGAATTACTCAGGATCACTCTCTTCAAGCAGCAGCCTGAATCCAATGTGGCAGGGGATTACAGAAAATATGGTTCCTCAAGAAGCTATTTGTAAAAACTGGCCATCTCACCGGCTACCATTTCCTATGTGGAAAATATCTTTATTTGAGACGTGGATAGGGAAGTCAAAGATAGGCCAGTAAGAAAAACTAGAAAAGATCAGGGTGACAGAAACCTGAATTCAAGACAAAAGGTGTGGTCAGACACTTGTTTAGTATGCATGTTCACAAACTCTTTGACACTCTTCTCATGGAGAGATGGGTCTGTGTTCTCTCCCCTTGAAACTGGGCAGGATTTTCAGTTTTGGTCCATCAAATATAGCAGAATTGATGCTATGTAAATTCCAAGACAAGATAAAAACTGGTAATGAACTCTTCCCTTCTTCAAAGCTTTAGCTTCTATGTTAATGGGACTTCCTTAAACCTGCCATGCCTTGGAGGAAGCCCAAACTAGTCCATGTGGACCACATACAGAGATTTTGTTTTGTTTTGTTTTGTTCTGTTGTGGCACTAGGGATTGAAGCCAGGGGCATTCTACCTCTGAGCTACACTTTCAGCCCTATTTTCTTTTTAAACAGTGTCTCACTAAGTTTCTGAGAGTCTCATTAAGTTGCTAAGGCTGGCCTTGAACCTATGATCTTCCTGTCTCAGCATCCCAAGTACTGAGATCACAGGTGAGTGTCACCAAACCTGGTGAAAGTTTTTGAGACTACATAAAGAGAGGTGATCACCCCATGGAGCCTATTTCAGTACCCTGACCCACATAAACTGGGACATAATAAAATTGTTAAAGCTGTTTGAAGCCACTATATTTTAGGGGAACTTCACATATAGCAATATATCATTCAGGTGAGGACTGAAAAAACTACATATTTAATAACTATATTATCTGCCTGCCTGTTCATCTTTCTGCCCTTGTTCCTACTAGGACAAAAAGACTTCTGATACAGCTGTTGTTACCCACCTGTTCTCTACCAGACATCCTTGCTGAGCTCGCTCTGCAGCCCTTAGTCTGTTGCTTCACCTCTTAGTGCGTGTGGTTACTGCTATGGGTCCCCTTGGCCTCAGGGGACTCCTGCTCAGATTTGGGGTTTAGCCACTACTTCTTGACTCCCCTGACCAATCTTAGAAGTACTGTCTAAGGAGGGAAAACAGTTGTAATTCTTAGAAGCTGATCAGATGGAGACTTCTAAAGCCCATGACCGTTTTCCTCAGCTCATGGTGACCTGCCAGGCCAGGGCAGGCTTGCTCTCCTCATAACCCACTTGCCCTGCTCACATCAGGAGCCTCATGGGGATTCTCAGCCTCAGATTGGTATTGGTTGTCCATTCTTCCCATACTCAAGCAAATTGGAGCTATTTTATATTTCCCTTCTTATTGTTGTTCTCCCCTTCCTCCACCATCTCTCCCTCCCCCTCCCCTCCTCCTCCTCCTCCTCCTCCTCCTCCTCCTCCTCTTTGTCCTCCTTCTTATTCTTATTCTCAGTACTAAATATTGCCCCAGTGGTATTCTATTCCTGAGCTACACCCCCACCCCCATTTTATTCTATTTTACTTTTTTTTTTAAATTTCGAAACAGGCTTTCTCTGAGTTGCTGAGGGCCTCACTAAGTATCTGAGTCTTGTTTCAAACCTGAAATCTTCCTGTCTCAGCCTCCCAAGTTTTGGGATGACAGGCATGCCGCACCTGTTCGGCTCGCGATCCTTGTGAGTTGTGTTTTGTTTTCTGTATCCACATAATTGCCATAGCACTGGTGAGAAGGATCATTCTTCCACTCTGAGCAGGAATGTCCGGCTCACTCCACGGCCTTTTATGAGCCACTGAGACCCCTGCACAAAAGGGTGGGCCAGAAGAGGACCAGCCTGCCAACACAGAAGTAGCTGAGTGACTGAAAGAAATGTGAATGGCAAGCCCAGGGGAGGCGAGGACAAGGGAAGAAAGGGCCATATGAGCCTGCGCAAGGAGACCAGGAGCTCTGGCCACATGCAGCCCACAGATGCAGGGAGATGCGAATGTGGCCATCCCCTGAAAGGGCAAAGGAGACGGGGAGGCAGAAACAGTGGCTCCAGTCTGCCAGTCATTTACTGTCCTCTGGTTCTGATATGGGCTGGGGGGCGGGGAATTCCTGGTCTACTTGCTCAGAAAGATGTTTGGATTTTCTCAGATGGTTTTCAGATTTTTTTCTCAGATGGCAGAGAAAGTTGGTTGCGAGTAGGAGGCACTGGAAAACCAGCTCCTTGTATTCCCAATTCCCCTTATCCGATAAGCTCAAAGGCTGGATTAAAATTTAGGATGAGCAAGTATCAAGTTGTACGCAGGTAGGATAGAGATAATCTGTGCAAGTAACTCCAGCTCTGCTATCTCACTCCTGCCCGGCTTGGGCTGAGCATCATTCTGCATTCCCCATTCCTTCAGCTTTCAATTCTTTCTTCTTTAAAGCTCACTTAAAGGCTAAGATTTGAAATGGGCTGCTAACTGAGAAAAGCCCGGGAGGAAATGGTATTGGCATGAGGGGGGAAAGCCAAGACTGGAGGGACGCCAGTGCCCGGGGCCCACGCCGATTCCTTTTGTCCTTCTGCTCTGCTCAATATGTCTCCGAAGCACAGTAGAACATTCTTAGGGCAAACAACGTCCACTGACCCCATTCCAAGAAAATCAGTACCAACACCCAGTTGTCTCTGAGAGGAAAGAAGATGGCATTGGGAAGGGACATGACATTTAAAGAAGGTGCCAGAGCCACCAGTCACTCTTTCAAGCCCCACAGTGGGGTCTTGGCGCCTTCAATAAACAAAGGGACTGGCAGGAAGGAAAAGGGGAATCAGAGGACCGGGCTGGCGGCTGTACTGGAGCAGGCAGCCCAGGGAGCAAGCCCTGGGCCCAGGGAAACTTGGCTCTCCTCTCCAGCATCCCTTGGGGCCCTGTTTCTGAAGCAAGGGTCCAGAACATGCTGTCTGGCTTGGGTGACTTGGGTATATCTGCAGCCCCCCCCCCACACACACACACACCGGGGTGGGCAGCGATGGCAGGCTTTGCACTTGTAATGGGGAAATCACAGGTGCCAAAAGTGATGGAGATCAAGGGAAGATCTTCTTGCCAAACCCATCTCTAGGAATGGAGAGAGAGAGAGAGAGAGAGAGAGAGAGAGAGAGAGAGAGAGAGAGAGAGAGAGAGAGGCTTTGCTGGGTTTCCTGTAATCAGCAGTGGAGCCCTGGCTTTGGCTCAGAGCGCATTTTGTGAGAATAAATGAATGCACTAGACAGAAGGACAAGGAGGAAGTGCCAGCTAGGAAACCCAGTCCTGCAGGATCTGCTGCTGAGCTCCCGGCCGGGAAGGCTGCTGTGGTGCAGGAAGTTAGGCGCAAACAGGATCCCAGTGTCCTTTGTTCTGGAGGAGAGGGAGGGAGGCGCAGGGAGGGCAGCTGGGACTGTGGGGCTGTGTCAGGGCCTCCCTGGACCCCGGACTTCCTGCCTGAGCACTGTGGAGACCCTCCCTGCTCACCAGCAAGGGCAAGTATTCATGTCGCAAGTTAAAAGCTAAAAAGCACTGTACTGGCCAGGAGGAGCCAGCTTCCTCGGGAGTTGCCCAGGGGCGTGAGGCTCCTGAGGGCACATCTGGGATACTTGTGGAACACTTTTGCTCACTCTATAGTGTGAACTCTTGTTTTTCTTTTTTGTGAAAATGTCATTGCTTGAACTGATGATACTCTGAGGTTCAGAGTAACTTCATCAATATATATTGACTTTGTAAATTTTTCTTTTTTTTTTCTTTTTTTTTTGTACCTGGGATGGACCCTAGGGATATTCTATCTCTGAGCTGCATTCTCAGCCCCTTTTATTTATTTATTTATTTTAAATTTTTTAAAATTTTTAAAATTTGAAAATTTATTTATATATTTTTAACTTTAAATTTAATTTTTTAAATTTTTTTAAATTTTATTTTTTTTTTTAATTTTGAAAGTCTCATTTAAGTCGCTAAGGATCTCAGTAAGTTGTTGAGGCTGACCCTTGATCCTCCTGTCTCAGCCTCCCAAGTACTGGAAATGGTACTAGTATGTGAGACTGCGCTTGATAATCAAATATATATATACATATATACATATTATTATATATGCATATAATAATATATTAATATTATATAATATATTAACATATATTAATATACATATTATTGTATATGCATATAATAATATATTCATATATGTGTATATATATTTGTGTGTGTGGTACTAGAGACTGAACCCAGGAGATTTCTACCTCTGAGCTATACCCCCCAGCCCTATTTTATTTTTATTTTAAAACAGGGTCTCACTAGGTTGAAGGAAGTCTCACTATGAGGCTGTCCTCAAACCTGCTATCCTCTCTCTCAGCCTCCCTAGTATTGAGATTACAGGTGTGTTCCATCACACTCAGGTTCATCCTTCCATTTTGACTAAAAGATGAATAACCAGAACTTTTTTACAGACTGTTTGAATATTTTAGGGTTGAAAAAATATTCACACAGCTTTATTGCATGGTATTTTGCTTAGGTGGCCCTAGAAGAAATGGTAGAAACACCTTTATACAGCAGTGGGCATGGGGTGAGGGGGCAGAGAGAATTGGCAGCTTGCTAAGTTCACCATGGGCACGTTTGCATCCCAGGGAATTCATGGACCACTTCCAGCTCATTGAGATACAGCACAACGCTTCCTCTGCATGCTTCCCACTCGGGCCAGACTCGGGAAGACCTATCTTGACACTTTTCTTTACACTTGTGTTCCTATTTGATAGTCTAACCTGAAATTCTTTGGAGGAAACAAGTCTTCTGGCAAGGATTAGTCCTAGATATCACTGTAGAGTCACCATGCACACCTGGATTATGCATGGGTAGAATTACCTCTTTTAAATGAAGGGTCCTGAAATTATTCATGGGAATTCAATGGACTATGTGTGGAAGGAAGCTTTGTTGCATAGCTGTTGGTCAGGCAGGGATTTGTCCAGGTGATAGAAGCTACAGTGGAAATCTACAATGTAAGATCTACCATATATAAAATATTTATATATTTATGACTATAGTTCTTTCCTTTAAATGCCCATATTTGCCTTCATTGGAGACTCATAATACGGGCACTTAAGCTGACCAAACTCGATCACTAGAGAGAAGAGTTGATCATTTGCCTTCTACTGCACTCAGTGGCAAATGACCCATACTGAGCTTCCAGCAGACCAACTCTTCATCTGGTGCTCAGCCAACAGTGTTAGGTTCTACTGTTGGAGGAAAATACAGCTATGTTTGATTTACCAGAGGCTGTGGTGCTCTCCAATATAGTGCCTTCTGAAGGAGTTTTAAGATTAATTTGATTCTGCATGATATCTATTATGCATTCATAAGATGTGATTCCACAGAAATAGAGCACATATATATGTTTTATAAAGGGGCTTCATTAAAGCCAAAGAGGGACTTAATTTCCAAAGCACAGCTGGGTGTGCTCACCACATGATGTTCAGTGTGCAAGTGTATCTCACATAGCAGATGCGCATGCAGGTGCAATGCTTGCCTTCCAGCTGACCAGGAGTGCCTTGACAACCTCAATGAGTCCCTAGCAGCCTGAGGACTATAATTGTCAGCACCCAAAACTGAAAGGTCACAGCTTCTTCTGTCAAGGAGCCTTGTCACCTTGCCATTCAGACCACTGATAATGAGGCTGAACATGACCAGCCAGCTAGGCCGGCAGCCGTGGGGGCAAGTCTCCACCTTCACTTTTTATTGGACACTGGCTAAGGTCAGGCCTGAAGACCCCGAGCAGACTCACCAATGACTCAAACCTGAGATGCTGACACAGCCAGCTGATCTCCATAAATGGACTGCCCAACCTGCTTTCTAGGTTGTACTAATATATACTTTCTCTTTCTCTTTCATTCTGCCCTAAAATAGCATAAATTGTATCAAATTTGTGTGGGCTATTAACAAATAAAGAATCTATCTTGAGCATGATTACAATAAATGTTCTTGAAATGACTGAAACAGTTTTTTTGGTTGTTTTCCATGATCAAAGTCTTTTTTGAACCCATGGTAAAGTTCCAAAACTATCCTGAGTGCTAGTAATAGAAATTTATGTATTTAATTAATTAATTAATTAATTTATTTATTTATTTATTTATGGTGGTACTGGGGTTCCTGGAAGCCCTTCTACCTCCGGGCTACACTCCCAGACCTATTTATATTTTTATTTGGAAACAGGTCTCTTAAGCCAGCGCAGCTGGCTTCGAGCCTACCCGATCCTCCTGTCTCCGCCTCCCAAGTGCGGGGATTACAAGCGTGCGCCACCACGCCCGGCAGAAATTTATTTTCATCTGGAAAATTTTGGATATTATTTTAGAAAGTCCATTGATATGATGTCTCAACGAACTTTCTGGGAAAGATCATTTTTTACTTATATCAGGTGTCAAAGGTTCATCCCTCCAGTTTTTGAGTTTCAGGAAGAGATGTCCTCACTCTACCATTAGCACATAAGACTACCACCAAGCGAGGCATGGTGGTGCATGCCTATAATCACAGTATTTGGAAGACTGATACAGGAAGGTTGCAGGTTTGAAACCAGCCTCAGCAATTTACTGAGTTCTGGGGCTGTAGGTTGGAGGGAAAATGCCCCCGGGTTCAATCCCCAATAGTAGTATACATAAAAAAGAAAATGATATTTATTGGCTACTTTTGATTCAGTGTACAATTTGATAATATATTACAAAGATGCACTGGCAAATATGAAGAGATGTATGCATAAGACTATACATTGGAGTACTGTCCATCAGTAGAGGACCCTTGATATGATACATCCACACAGTGGAGTACTGTACAGCTCTAAAAAGAAATGAGGAGTCTCAGTACTATATTGAAAAGAAGTGGTGATAATGGCTGTGGGCCTATTTCATATTGCCTCCACTTTGGAAAACAGTATGGAGGATTCTCAGAAGAATGCAAACAACCCTACCATTTGATCCAGCAATACCACTTCTGAGTATCTACCCAAAAGAATGGAAACCAAACTACCAAACGAATGCATGCATATCTATGTTCATAGCTGCACAATTCACAATTTCCAAACTATGGAACCAAACAATTCCTCAACAGATGAATAGATTACAAAACTATGGGATATGTACCAATGAAATTTTATTTTCCATAATGAACAAAATTACATCATTTGCAGGGAAATGGATGTAACTGGAGAACATGATGTGAGTGAGATTATCAGTCACAAAAAAATAAGAAGTCGGATGTCCTCCCTAATATTCAAAAGCTTGGGAGAAAAAGGGTCATAAGAGAAACTCTAGATGAGGAAAGAGAAACCATAGATGAGTAAGTAAGAAGATCTAACTGAGGGAAATGGGAGAAGGGAAGAAGGAGATTTCCTAATGTATATGATGTATATTCCTAAGCATATAAATCACTAAACCAAATGTGAGGAGGGAAGGGAGGGAATGGGATGGCAGTTGGGGAAGGGCTAAATAAGTGATGTGTGTCTGTATGCCTCTACCATCTTGTACCCCATTAAGATAAATGACTACAATACATTAATAAAAATAAAAATATATGAGAAATAACATCTTTATATGCCAATATGAAAGATTTTTAGGACATATTGCTAATAAATTAAAATTTAAGATGTGATTATGAAAATGGAAAACAGTGAAAAAAATGAACCTATTTATATACTGAGTTTATGGCACATCCCCTCAGGGAGAAATATTTCAAGAAACTTTAAAATATCAAGTTAATTAATGATTCCAAGTGAGCTATATACCCTTAGAACACAAAAAACTATGAAAAACAAAACAAAAACAAAAAAAACTTCCATGTGTTCCCAGAAATTATATTGTTCATTCTTAGACTATTGTATATGTTTCATGAGATAAAACCAGTCAGTAATGATGTAGTTCCATTGCTGTGAACTAGAATTTGTAATTTTAAAAGATTTAAATACAAGATAAGTAAACTCAAATAAATGCTTTTTAATCCTGTACTTGAATTTGAATTGAAAGAAGTATGCAGTTAGCTGGGTACAATGGCACATGCTTGTAATACCTGTACTTGGGAGACTAAAACAGAGGGATTTCAGGTTTGAAACACTCATCCTCAGGAAGTCTCAGCAACTTAGTGAGACCCTTAAAAAAAAGGCTGAAGTACAGCTTGAAGGTAGAATGCCTCTGGTTCCATCCTCAGTACTACACACACACACACACACACACACACACACACACGCACACAATCTAAAGGTGATGTTTTATCTGTAGCTCTATTTGTCCATCCATCCATCTCTAGTCTCCTAGCTTTGTTCCCTGAAAGGCCTAGACAGTGCATAACCTATTGGCAATGAGCATCCCTACCACACAGGTAACATTCTCCCAAGAACCAGACCTCCTTAGAGAGATAATTGGCTCCAGATCTATAAAAAAATATGCAAGATATGTTCCTACCCCCAAGCAAGAACACTATTGAAGGCTACTATGGTTGTATAAAAAGGAGTCAGGAGTCCACTTGCAGGGGCTCTCAATTGAATGTCAATAAAACATTAATAGCAGTGAGTTGAAGCATATTGATCATATGAATTTATGAAAAAATGAGTCCTCTGGAAAGTGATGTCAGTGAGGCATTGACAAATCCCAAGGACTGGTTCAGGGTCAACAGTATGACCAGCAACAACAGCCTCAAGGCAGTTGTGCAGGGCTCAGGAACTGATACTGGCATAAAAGCAGCAGTAGGAATCCAGAGGCCTTAAGGAGACTGAGTGCACACTGTTAGGACCTGGCCAGGGAGCAAGAACATAGAGCAGGGTATAGTTGGACTGAGGTCCAGGGATGACAGATGAAGACTGTTAATCTACTCGCAGTTCCCACCCTTCCGTTCACCTCCATGTTCTCACCTTCCTGATGCTATGGCCTGGGGAATTATGAGCTAACACTATGTGAAATTGACATCTATTATCCAAGAATCTATGATTGTAGAAAAATATAAACATGGTTTTATTATAAAAAATCAATCAATTTTATTAGAAGCCAAAATATTTTTCTGCTCTTTTATTTCAAGTAGAAAATGTGTCTGTAAAAAGGTACGAACACATATATTCAAGAAAACAAGCATTTTTTAGGTGCTATATCCAGCAAGGTTATTATTCAAAATTGATGGAGAAACAAAAGTGTTTCAAGATAAGCAGAATCTTAAAAAATTCATGAATACAAAGCCAACACACTAGAGAAAATAATAAAGAAATAAACCATAAAGAAGAAAAAAAGAAGAGAAGCAAATCTCAGAACCAGAGAAGAAATAAAGTTGATCATCAGAGCAACTAAGCAAAGAAGAAATAACATTATATCAAACAGAAAACAAGCTTTTTTAACAAGTGATGTTGGGAAAACTGGATAACCATTTGTAGAAAAATGAAATTAAAGCCCTACCTCTCACCCTGCACAGACGTTAACTCAAGATGAATCAAGACTTGAAAATTAGACCAGAGACTTAGAAATTACAAGAGGAGGGCATAGATTGTCCAACACTCCAGCATATAGGTACAGGTAGACACTTTCTCAATAAGACCAACCCCCAAATCACAAGAAATTAAAAAGAGGATTAAATAAGTGTGATTGCATTAAACTAAAAAGTTTGTGTTTATCAAAAGAAACTATCAAGAGTCTCAACAGAGCCTACAGAATAACATATCTTTGCTATTCCTCTGTTAGAGGACTAATATATAGAAAACACAAAGTTCTTAAAAGACATAACATTAAAATTTAAATAAACTGGGCGTGGTGTTGCACGCTTGTAATCCCAGCATTCAGGAGGATGAGACTGGAGTATCACGGTTCGCGGACAGCCTCAGCTACTTATGAGGCCCTCCGCAACTCAGTGAGACCCTGTTTCAAAATAAAGAATACAAAATTGGGCAGGGGTGTAGCTCAGAGGTCAAATGCCTCTGAGTTCCATCTCCAGACCCACACACACACACAAAAAAAAAACCTTAGATAAATAAGCGGGGTGTGATGGCGCACACTTGTAATCCTAGTACTTGGGAGGCTGAAATAGGAGTGTCGTGGATTTGTGGACAGCCTCAGCTACTTAGTGAGCCTCTCAGCAACTTACAGAGACCTTGTTTCAAAAATAAAGAATAAAAAATAGGGCTGAGGATTAGCTGGGCATGATGGTGCACGTTTGTAATCCCAGCATTGGGGAGGCTGAGATCAGAGGATTGCGGTTCGCAGACAGCCTCAGGGACTTAGTGAGGCCCTCCACAACTTAGTGAGACCCTGTTTCAAAGTAAAGCATAAAAAACAGGGCAGGGGATGTAGCTTGGAGGTCGAATGCCCCTGGGTTCCATCCTCAGTACCGCTAAATAAATAAATAAATAAATAACTCACTCAATTAAGAAATGGGCAAATGCTACAGCATCTCATGCAGATCTTGAGAAAGCTCGATCAGGGGATCTGCAACGGCATAGATCCCCCATGAAGTATGTCTAGCATTCCTTTCTTCAAAAAATTATTTTAGGATTATTTGGATTAATATGTATAATTGAAATTTTATGTATAAACATTATAACTAAAACTGATGGGCAGCGGCTTGTGAGAGACTCAGGCAGCAAAGATTTTTTTCCCAAGGATAAAGTTATTGGGCCAAACGTTAAGTTCAAACTGACCTTAGTTTGGGCCAGTGTATAAGATTTGGTTTGAGTCAGCCTTGTGAAGTGAGACAAAGCATACTATGATTAATTAAATGCCTGACACCCTGCCCTGAAGTCTGTAAATAATAACTTTTCCTGTCCTTGGAGATCCTGCTTGCATGACTATGACCTTGCTTTTCTGCCAAAAAATAAAGTATAAAAATTGTAAAATATCCTGAATAAAATGAAGAAGATTGATCTCGTGTGGCAATTCTTCTCTCATTGACCTCGGCTCTCTCTCACCAACACACAAACCTCGACTCTTGCTAGGGCTGGACCCCGGCAGGCAAACTAAATAAATACTTCACAAAAGAAGAAATACAAATGTCCAATAAATATATTAAAAAGTTCAATATCATTAGCAGAGAGATTTTAATCAAAACTACACTGAGATTCCATCTAACTCCAATTAGATTGGCAATAATTAAGAAGTCAGACAACAACAAATGCTGATGAGGATGTGGGGAAATAAGAACTCTCTGCATTGTTGATAAGACTGCAAATTAGTACAGCTACTGTGGACATCAGTGTGGAGATTTCTCAGAAAACTGAAAATGAAAATGAATTCGCCATATGATCCAGCTATACCACTCCTGGATACCTTTCCAAAGGGGCTGAAATCAGAATATTCCAAACGTATAACTATATTTATAGCAGCATAATTCTTACAGTCAAATTATGGAACCAACCCAGGTATCCAAAACAGATGAATGTATTACAACAGATGAATAAATTAAAACAGATTAATAGATTACAAAATTGCGGGATAAGACACAATGAAATTATACTCAGCAATAAAGAAAAACAAAAGTATGTCATTTGCAGGAAAACGGATGGGCCCGGAGAATATTGTTACACGAGATTATCCAGTCACAGAAAGTGAAAAGTCATATGTTATCTCTATTTTGTGGAAGCTAGGGAATAATTGGAATACACAAGGAACTCTAGATAATGGAGGAGAAACTGTGAATTGAGGGAGGTGATCTAGGGGAGGGTGTATGTGTGCGGGGAGAATCAACAAACACTTCCATTAACATTATATACACATGTGAAAATACCACTGCCAATCTCAATATTATGTATAGGGAAGAAGAGAGTGGAGAGGGAGCTAGGGAAAAGAACTCTCACTCTGACCTACATTATGTGAAATTATAATGCACCAATAAATATATAAAAATAATTCAGCCTGGCGTGGTAGCCCATACTTATAATCCCAGCATTCGGGAGGCTGAGACCAGAGGATCGCGGTTCGCAGACAGCCTCAGCTACTTAGTGAGGCGCTTTGCGACTTAGTGAGACCCTGTTTCAAAATAAAGAATAAAAAACAGGGCTGGGGGTGTATCTTGGAAGTCAAATGCCCCTGAGTTCCATCCCCAGACCCACAAAAAAAAAAAAAAACGAATTTAAAAAACAAAGAAAGAAAATGTGTCTGTATATTAAGGTCCCCTGCAGCCAACTCTTTGGGATTCGTATTTGAGAGGGGTTTTCCTGGGCGTGTAAACTCTCCACAGTCCACTAATGATTCCACTGCTCTCAAGAGCTGAACAAGTGACTCAGTTGACTTTAAGTTACCTGTAGATACCATCAGGTCCTTTTGTAGGGGGTCTGTCTGAGGAGGAACTGGGGCTGAGCTTGGCTTGTGAGGCCTGATATTTTTCCTGACCAAGGCACTATGATTGCATTTATATCTTATAATAGCTGCAGGCTTATTTCCTGTTTTTTTAATTAAAGAATCTATTTGAAATAATAAACTTTCTTTTCTTTTTTATTTAATCTGTGGTAGTAATTAAAAAAAAAGCTCCTCCATGTTATGCAGAAAGGTAACAAGACTCTTCTAACAAACTTTGGATGACAGCAAGGGCCTAAAATGCAATAAAATGAAAACTTTGGGGGCAAATTCTCTGGTAAACCTAATCATAAATCTGGCAGTACCCACAATAATCCTGTAGTTTGGGGAAAGAAGTGATCTGACTGGTAAGCCTGGAGACCTAGGAGCTGGGAGAAGTGGTTTAGTAGAATGTCTTAGCTATCTGCTCTCACATATTTCACATCCCTGAATTCAACCAACTGTGGATTGAAAATGTTTGGGGAAAAAATTGTATTTTCACTGTATTTACAGAATTCTTTTTTCCTGTCATTGTTACCAAAATGAAATAGCATCACAACCATTTATATAACATTTATATTGTTGGGAAGCATAAGTAATCTAGAAATTAAAGTATACGGGAAGCCAGCCGAGCATGGTGGTGCACACCTGTAATCCCACTACTTGAGAGGCTGATACAGGAGCGTCACAGGTTGGAGGTTGACCTCAGCTACTTATAAGGAAGGAGGGAAGGTAGGAAGAAAGGAAGAAGAGAAAAATGAAGAAAATATAGGAGGACTGGAGCTATATAGCTTAGAGGTAGAATGTCCCTGGGTTCAATTCCCGACACCACAAAAAAATTGCAATAAAATCAAGTAAATTGGAGAATGTGTGTACGTTATTTGTAAATAGTATGCTATCTTATATAAAGGACGTCAGCATCCAAGAATTTGGGTATTTGCAAAGGGTCCTAGAACCAATCTCTCACCGACAATGAGAGATTATTGTTCTTATAAATCTGAAACACACCATTTCTTCCTCTCTTTCTTCTCTCCAATTATATTACTCCAATCCAATAAAAGTAATATCTGCAACAGCTAGCTTCACTTCAGACCAAAGAAAAAGGAAGATGAACATTGGCTAAAGAAAAGTTTTTAACCTATATAGTGAGATATAATATGCATAATACAAACATTTCTATTATTTGAGATAAATATTTACTTTGACCTACATCTGGTGGTAGGTTTTATTGTTATACTAGCACCTAAGTCCTAAAACAAGATTCTAAAATATTATTTTGGTTTGCATGTTTGATTCTGTGAAAGGTGTTTGGGAACCAAAATTCAGGCTCATTTCCCCTACTTAACATGCATGGGTATATGTGCTTTTCTGGAATAGAGCAGGGCCAATTTTTAATACCTGCACATGGTTTATATTTATATGAGGGCTCAAGAGATTGCTGAAGTAGCTATGCCCCAGAGAAACTTTGCAAGATAGATGATTTATGAGGAATGTTTGCAAAAGAAAAATGATAGGTGGAAAGGAGAGGCCAGAGGAATGCTTAGAAGGGAGTAGAGGGCATGGGATTATCAGAATAGTGTCAAATGATGAGGTGGTAAATAGAATTTACTGGCTAAAATGGAGACATCCAATCTATGTAGTTAGGCAAAGGGATGTTGGAAGTGGCACTTGGTAACCAGCCTTCCACTCATGATGAGGATTTCTAAACCAGGGGAAAGTTGGCAGCTTCAACCTGTCCAATGACCGAGAGGACGCTATTGCTAAGTTTTTGGGTGGGACTATACATTTCTGTTGGATAAATGGGGTTGTTTAAAAAGGCACAGAAGGGCTCCTTCCTAGCCTCTTAGGTTAAGAAGGGAATCTGGTAGAAAAGAGTCTGGTAGAAAAGAGACTGGACAAGGTCATTAAGGAAAGAAGGGGTCAAAGTACTGGGTGTGGGAAAAGAAGCATTGGGAGGAAGATAACAGCACAGAGCTGTGTGTAAGTCTTTTGTAGAGGTCTAAAAATCATATTTAAAACTCATGTGAATGATCTGAAAAACTTTTTTCATAAGGAAATTTATTTTTCTGTTCCCTCTAGTGATGGCAATTTTGCTCAGAAATGTGCCTTAAAATATATATATATATATATATATATATATATATATATATATATATATACTCTTTTATTGGTGCATTGTAATTTTTCATCATGTTGAGGTTTAGTGTGATAGAATATACATGCCTAAGGTGTAGCTTGAAGGTAGACTGTCTCTGGTACCACACAAAACACGCACGCGCGCGTGCGCGCGCGCGCACACACACACGAGGAATAGTCAAGATCCAAACTATAGTTGGGCATGATGATGCACACCTGTAATCCCAGCTACTTGGGAGGCTGAAGCAGATGAATCGAAAGTTTGAGGCCAGCCTGGCCAATTAAGCAAGACCTTGTCTCAAAATAAAAAGCTAAAAAGGGGCTGGGGGCATAACTCACTGGTGAAGTGGTATTGGTTTGATTCCCTGTACTGCCCCCCTAAAAAATCTAAACTATAATATTTACATAATAAATAAATGCATGAAAATTAAGTTAATGCTGTGAAATTTGGCTACTCAAAATTTCTCTTTTGAGCCAGTGGCACACGCTTGTATTCCCAATACTTGGGAGGCTGAGACAGGAGGATCACACAGGTTTGCAGCCAGCATTAGCTACTTAGTGAGGCTCTCAGCAACTTAGTGAAACTCTGTTTCCAAATAAAATATAAAATAGGTCTGGGAGTGTAGCCCAGAGATAGAAGGACCCTAGCGTCCATCCTCCGTAACACAAACACACACACACATACACACACACACACACACACACACACACACATCCCTTTGACCTCAGGAATGGAATTTTTTGAGTTTGTAAATACTTTTAGAGGAACCCACATCTTTTTTTTTTTTTTTTCGGGTTTGGGGATGGAACCCAGGGGCATTTGACCTCCGAGCTACACCCTCTGCCCTACTTTTTATTCTTTATTTTGAAACCGGGTCTCACTGAGTTGCAGAGGGCCTCACTAAGTAGCTGAGGCTGTCGGTGAACCACGATCCTCCAGGTCTCAGCCTCCCGAATGCTGGGATTACAAGCATGCACCACCACGCCCGGCGGAACCCACATCTTTTAAATATGTTAATTGAAATATTTATAGATGAAATAATTTCTTTTTTTTGTGTGTGTGGTACTGGGAATGGAACCCAGGGACATTCTACCTCTGAACTATAGCCCCACTCCTATTTTATTTATTCATTCATTTATTTATTTATTTATTTATTCATTTTGCGGTACTAGGGATGGAACCCAGGGACATTTTACCTCTGAGCTACACCCCCAGACCTATTTTTTATTCTTTTTATTTTGAAACCGGGTCTTACTAAGTTGCGGGGAGCCTCACTAAGTAGCTGAGGCTGCCCATGAACTGTGATCCTCCAGTCTCAGCCTCCTGAATGCTGGGATTACAAAGGTGTGCCACCATGCCCTGCTCTAATCTTTATTTTTGAAACAAGATCTCACTGAGTAGCTGAGGCTCTCCACGAACCACAGTCCTCCTGACTCAGCCTCTCAAATGCTAAGATTACAAGCATGCATACCACGCCGGGCTTCGATAAAATAATTTGATGTCTGGAATTTTTCTCAAAATAATCTCAGGGAGGGAAAGTGTGTGAAGATGCAGATAAAATGGAATAACCAGGAGTTAGTAATTAGTAAAGCTAGATAATAGGCACATGACATTCTGCCTACTTTAAATATGTTTGAAAGATCCACAATAAACACTTTTTGAATTGCCATATAGTGTATATTTTATTACTTTGGTCAGTGTTTACAATCAGAATATGAACAATAGATATATTCACCTTACAGAATAAGAACACTCCCTGGTGCATTGTTCCTTATAAAGTCTCCTCAGCCCTTTGGATAAATAGACTGATGTGATTTTAAAAACCAAATCAAAAGTTTTTATAACCGAATTTCATGTGTGATAGCATTGAGGATGATATTCTTCAAAATTAATTAACTAAAAAAAAAGAGAGAGAGAGAGAATGAAAGAAACAAAAAGCCCACGACAGCTCAACTGTTTTAACTCATTTGGGAAGAAGATAAACAAAAGTATTTCATAAGCCAAATTGAACATTTGGTGTCCACAAAGAAATGAAAACACTCTGTGGATTGAGATCGTAGATACAGGACAAATAATGCATTTACCAAGTGGAAAATTGGCAATGCCAGTCGTCACACTGCATGCTGTGTAAGTGCTCTCTCTTGGTTCACTCACAAGCCATATGTTTTAAGAAAGGATTTATGTCAAGTGATTCCATAAACATGAAGTTAATGGAGAACTGCGGCTCATGAGACAATGTCTACATAAGAACACGTATCTGATTGGAAAGTTTAAATTACAATCAATTTTGATGACTTTGATCATCCAGACTTCTGGTATCGCATGCATTCCTCAAGTATTTATTGGATGTTTACCCGACTTCAGGCACCAATTGAGGAGCTGGGAAAATATAAACAAAACAGGCAAAATGCCTGCTCTCATGGCGCTTATACTTCAATGAGAAAAGTCAAACAATAAACATGAGTTAGAAACATGTATTTCAGAAGAAAATAAGACAGGGCTAGAAAACAGAGTGCACAAGAGATGAGGTAAGGTTGAGGATTCTTTATTCAAAAGCTTGGGACTAAAAGTGTCTTGGATTTTGGACATTTTTGAATTTTGGAATATTATCACATATCATAATGAGATATCTTGGGGATGAAACCCACATCTAAGCACAAAATTCATTTACGTTCCATGTAGGCCTTATGTACATAACCTGAAGATAATTGTATAGAATATTTAAAATGATTTTGTGCATGAAGTGAAGTCTCATGATATGGAATTTTTATTGTGGCCTCTTGTTAGCACAGAAAATGTTTTGGATTTTGGAGCATTTCAGGTTCAGAATTAGAGATTTAGGGGTTAAAAATGTTTAACCTGTACCTCCAAACTCAACTGAAACCTAAAGCTCTGCTTGGCAGTCTTCAGGAGAGGAGATGAGCTGGCATGCTGGCTCTTCTCTCTGCGCTTGAACACCTCGTCCCACTCAGTGCATAACCTTCTCTCCTAACCCTCTTTCTCTCTCCCAGGGAGCGAGAGTTAGGAGACCGAAGGCTATAGAGATTGCAGGGCCCTGGGACCAGGGGGAGGAAAGTGAGGTTGAGCCTCAGGTGCAAAATTTAAAATTTAAGGCAGCACTCCAAAACTCAATACTCCAGGAAAATAATATTTTCTTAAAACAGTAAGACGTATGAAAAAAAAAAAACTATGATGAACAAAACTTCATACTCTTCTCCTGTAGTCTAGGATGAGGGAGAATTAGCATCTGCCATATTGTTCTACAACTTTGCAGCCGTTGAAGCAACAGGAAGAGTTGCAGGTGACACTGCAAACCCTAACCCAGTGTGCGGCGGCTGCGTGCAGCTCTGCGAATCTGCCTGGGCTGTGTCCGATCTTACACTTAATGGGTGGGTTCGCCTTGGTTTAAGGATCATCTCCCTTGGAGGAATCCAACTCAGAACTGTGACACCTCCCTACACCTTCCCTTTCTTTGCTTGTTTGTTTTTGTAGTACTGGGGATTGAGTCCAGGGCCATGCTACTTCTGAGCTGTATCCCCAGCCTCTTTTCCTTTTTATTTTGAAGCAGGGTCTTGCTATTCTGCTGAGAGTCTCCTTAAGTAACTGAGACTATCCTCAAACTTGCGACCCTCCTGTCTCAGCCTCTCGGTCCCTGGGATTTCAGGCATGTGCCACATGCTCCCTTCTTCTTTTTTTATTTTTTTGGGGAGAGGGTTAACAGGTATTGAGCCCAGAAGAATTTTTACCTCTGAGCTACACCACTAGCCCTATTTTTATTTTTAATATGACCTCATTAAGTTGCTGAGGCTGTTTTCAAACCTGCAATTTTCCTCTCAAGTCTCCCAGTCATTGGGATTTCAGGCACGTGCCACACGCACTAGGCTCCTTTCTTTCTTCTTCTTCTTTTTTTTTAGGGGGTTGGTGGTAGGAACGATTGCCGAGTATTAAGCCCAGGAGCATTTTACCTCTGAGCTATACCACTACCCCCCCCCCTTTTAAATATAACCTAAGTTGCTGAGGTTGTTCTCAAACCTGCAATCCTCCTTTCTTTGCCTCCCAAGTATTGGTATCACAGGCATATGCCATTATGCCTGGTTCCTTTCCTCTTTTACTGCCATCTTTCGCCCAAGGGCTTACTCTGGGGCCTGGGAAATGTAGCAATGAAGGTGGAGACACATGACAGACATAAGATGATGGACACAAGTATGATGAAGGCCCCAGGGGTGGCGGAGGTGTGGGGCGACTCTGACCCTCCCTCAGCTCTGCTTCGCCCAGCTTCCCTGCCCACACTCAGCCTCTTGCCTCATCCACATCGCCCTTTTGCCTGTTCTGACACATGCCCCCATGATTCTGGGGTTAGAAAGTGGTTCAGGTACTCTTGTACCCCATTTTCCTTGGCCTTGTCTCCTATCTCAGGACATATTCCAACATCCAGGCCCGCACCTGCTCGAACTAACCTCAGTGAGAAGCCCTGAAACCCACCAGCAGTGCCACCACCAAGGAGGACCAGGGAAGCTCAGACATGGCGCCGAGGCAGACTAGAAGTTTGGGCGATGGCCTGCCCTGGGAATAATCAATCACAGGCCCATGGAGGATGGGAGCTAATGGGCAAATGCCCCGCTTCCTTCCCTTACATGAGCAATGTGGGCCACACTTCCCAAAGCTTCTCAGAAGGTGACGAAGTGAGCGTCTTTGTACTGGCTTCCCTTCTTCCACCATGTCCCTTGTTCCCCAGCCCTGCTTCCTGCAATTAGGCCCACACACAAACTACTTTATACAGTGTGCTTCAGGCTCCGCTTTGAAAAAAATCCAAGCTAAGATCTGGAAAGATAATTCAGTGGCATGGAATACTCCCATTTGAGATTCTGCTGGAGACATTTTGCTGGGACGTCATAAACTCTCACCATACAGCATTCTAGCTTTTTCTTTCTTTTTCTTGCACATACTCAACTTGTATACAAATTATTTAAATCTAAAATAGCCGTGACAGATACAAACAAGCTGAACATCCCCAGCATCTCTTTCTTTATCTAATTTTATAATGAACATATACTACAAAGCTCAGCTAAAATCACAGAGAGAAGAGAAATGAGAAACTTCCATGAGTCTGTGCCTCAGAGGCAATTCCTGCAGAGCAACCCTTCTGGGACAGAGCTTGTAGAACTATTACTTTTCAGGTTCTAGAAAATAGAAGCACAGGGAAATAATTATAAAGGCAGTATTTAAAAAGCTAAAAGAATTTTTAGGATAGCAAAATGCAGCAAAAAATGAGTTTAGAAATATTTTTGAAATTCAAACTAGAATTATTGGATAATTTTGGAGCAGCTGAAGGCAGGTGGGAATAAATAAACATATATGACAATTATGAATTCTACCCATTCTGTCATTGTTTGGTAACAGATAGTTGTGTGTGTGTGTGTGTGTGTGTGTGTGTGTGTGTGTGTGAACACAGTGTTCAAGAAAAGATATCAGACCAACCATTTATAAACAAATCTTCCTAAGTACCAAGAATCTCTGACAAATTATCTTACATCATTTTGGATTCTAAAAGAACAACTTAGCTGAAGGCTGATCTTTAAGGTTAATCTTCAGTGTTTCAAATACTCATTGTAAAGTAAAATGGTGTCTGAACCCTGTTCTATTTTTTTATTTGTTTGTTTGTTTGTTTGTTTGTTTGTTTTGGTGCTAGGGATTGAACCCAGGGGCATTCTACCTCTGAGCTACACTCCCACCCTCATTTTGTTTTTTAATTTTCTACACGATTTTGCTAGGATGCTGAGAGTCTCAATAAATTGCTAAGGATGGTCTCTAAACTACAATCCTCCTGTCTTGGCCTCCCAAGTACTGGGATTACAGACATGCATTACTACCCCTGGCTTGTTCTGCATTCTTAAGAATATTCTTCCCTGGTAGGCTCTTCCACAAATGCAGCCTTAGCAGAGGGAGCCTTACATTTGAGGGTCCCTTACTGACCTTTCTCCAGACTCAGAGAGAAAGAGATCAGATGGACTGCTGGGTTTCACCCAGGAAAAAAAAAATTCTCACTGAAGCAACACCTGCTGTCCTGCCCCCTCACATGAACGAATATGCCCTGTGGACTCACTTTTCTGTCTAACTCAGCCCTTCACCATGATCCACAGTGACCCACAGGGGAGAGGCCCTGAGCTCCCAGATGTGGGAGGTACTTTGAGGCACCCAGTTCTTCAGCTCAAGATGAGGCTGGGTACCTGTTTGCAGGTGAGCACACAGCACTGTGGCTTGCTACCTGGTTCCTGGGACTATGACCCTTTCCTTAGGTAGAAGCAAGATATATGATGTTGGCCTTTTTCCTTTTGCCCCTTTCCGTTTTCTTCTCCCCTGACTTTTGTTTTTCTGTGACCTCTAACCTCAGCCCCCTTCAGTTTCAGAGACTGATCTGGATACTAAATTTGAAATCCCAGGCAGCGTAAGACCAAATCTGGCTCTGCCACTAAACCAGCATATCATGGTAGGCACATTATATTGTTGCTGGAAGAGTTTGCTCCTTTTTACCCTCACACTTTAAATACAAGATAGGTCATCTTTCTGCAAATATGACCTAATACTCACACATACACACAAACACAGTCAAAATTACAAATAAGACATTCATACAGAGGTTATTCACTGGAAGGGGCACAGAAACCAGGTTATCGTGAGACACAGATGGAAAGATACTTTCTGTTGCATATCTTTTTAAACTTTTAGTTTTTTAACCATATGAACATATTCATAAAACAAAAATCTAAGTTAAATGTGGTGGCACACACCTGTAATCCCAGGACTTGGGAAGCTGAGAGAAGCTGTTTGAGGACAGACTCAGCAATAAAGTGAGACTATCAACAGCCTAGCAAGACACTGTTTCAAAACAAAAAATAAAAAAGCCCGGGGGTGTAGTTCAGAGGTGGAATGCTTCTGTGTTTAATCCCCAGTAGCAATAAATAAATAAATAAACAAACAAACAAAAACAAATTTATGCAAATCAAATATGAGTTTCTCATAAAGAAAATGCTACAATAGGGCCAGGCGTGGTGGCTCACGCTTGTAATCCCCGCATTTGGGAGGCGGAGACAGAAGGATCGCGCAGGTTCAAAGTCAGCCATGCTGGCTTAAGAGACCCTGTTTCCAAATTTAAAAAGTATAAAATAGGTCTGGGAGTGTAGCCCGGAGGTAGAAAGGCTTCCAGGAACCCCAGTACCACCAAAAAAAAACCAAAACAAAACAAAACAAAACAAAAAACAAACAAAAATAAATAAATAAATAAAATGCTACAATAGGCTAAGTTTAATATAAATGCTTTGACAAATACATTTTTGCTGAAATGGTCATAAGTATGAACTATAATGAACTGTACTGTATCTATATTATAGTAAAAGGCAAAAAACAAAAAAAGTGTCATTTCAGTTCTCCCTTTTTATTCTCTCCAAAATGTAAGTCAAATCTCTTGAGTTAAATGTTAACACTTGTAGAGCACTTTATAGTTTACAGAATCCTTCACATGCTCCATTTAATTAAGATCTTCCCCCCGCAGCAGCAGCAGGGCAGGCAGGATTCTTTCAGGTCCCAGCTGAGGAAATGAGTTGTGACTTGTCCAAGGTTACAGAGTAAGTCAGTGGCAGAATTGGAATTTGAATCCAGTTCTCCTGGCTCTGAAGGATGCCATGATGTTTCCTCTAATTTCAGTGTAGTATTTGTGCATGAACTATTAAATGTAACTTGCAAGACAGGAAAACTAAAAGTAAGTCTTAAGTGAGCATTGTATTGACACCACCACCATAATTCCAACATATTTACTGAACATTTAACTGGCTCCATTTTTCTATTCTTGAATCTCCTCGGTGTTGCAGGAACACTTGACGCCATCTCAGACCACAAGGTGGGTGGATGTATCCTGCCTTCCTGGTTCAAGTGGAGTTAAGAGCAGAGAGTTGGAATTGATTGTTGTGAATGAAAGTCAAATACTCTCTTATTCTGAGGAGCATCATGGGCTAATCTTAGGACTAGAAGACAGAAAAACATGATACTCAAAAGAGACTGTGGCAGTATGTTTAGGAAAATTAGCGAGTTGATTTATTTTTTTGTGTGTGTGGTACTGAGAATGGAACCTAGGGGTGTTCTACCTCCAAGCTACACCCCCAGTCCTATTTTTTATTCTTTTTTTTTTTTTTTTTTTTTTTTTTGGTGTGGTACTGGGATGAAACCCAGGGGCTTTCTACTTCTGGGCTATACTCCCAGACCTATTTTATATTTTATTTGGAAACAGGGTCTCACTAAGTTGCTGAGAGCCTCACTAAGTAGCTGAGACTGGCTTCGAACCTGCACAATATTTCTGCCTCAGCTTCTCAAATTCTGGGATTACAAGCATGTGCCACCACACCTGGCTTTATTCTTCATTTTGAAACAAGGTCTAAGTTGCAGAGGGCCTCACTAAGTAGCTGAGGCTGGCCGAGAACCAGGATCCTCCTGTCTCAGCCTCCCAAATGCTGGGATTACAAGCATGTGCCACCACGTCCAGCAGCAAATTAAATTTTTATGTGTATGATATATTTTGGAAAAAAATACTTCTGGGTATGGTGAAATACACTTGTAATCCTAGTATTTGCAGAGTTGATACAGGAGGATGGCAGATTTGAAGTCAGCCTTAGCAACTTAGCAAGACCGTTTCCAATTAAAAAATAATAATAATAAAGTAGGGCTAAAGATATAGCTCATAGGTAGAACCCATGGGTTCAATCTTCAGCACCTTCTCCTCCACACCCACAGAAAAAATGTGATGAAAGAATTTCACTATTACATTTTTTCCACTCCCACAAGCAATTGTTGTTTTCACAGAAAGGAGGGAAAGCTAAACATTTATTTATAATTTTTAGCTATTCCATTTTACACTGTTATCGTCTTTGGTTGTCTATAACTGAGTTCTTTTGAGGAGAAAGTCCTGTTTAGGACAATCTAACTGCATGGATGAAAATGCATGAAAGTGTGTACACACATGCAGGAGCTAGTACTTTACAGCTTAGTTGTTTAAGGGTTTTGTATTCGGAAGGCCTGGCACATGGTACTCGGTACCCGTGAGACTTTGGTAAGTAAGTCAACCTCTTTAAAGACTCACTGCCTGCCTTCCAATGATGCAGCACATGAAGTACATGTGCACTCTGGGAACACGGCCTCCATCTGTAATCATTTAGCACATGCATTTCAGCACCTATTTCATGCAAGCCCCGAAAGAGGCACTGGAGATAGAGCAGTGAACAAAACAAATAATCTGGCCCCAGGTACATTCTTGCAAGGGAGAGACAATACAAATAAAGGAAAATGTTACAGTGATCCCAAGTGCTATTGAAAAAAATTAATAATGGGGATAAAAGAAAAATGCAGTTTAAAGCGAATGATTAGAGAAGGCTGTGCTAGGAAAGAATGGGTTCAGTGAAAGTTAGTTGCTATGGTTATTAGAATTGTAACATATTCTACATCCACATCTTGCATTAACAAGTCTTCGTGAAGAGACTAATGAATTGGACGTGGTTAACAGCAAACGCAGAAGACCATTCTACGTACACCTACACTGTGGCCACGCTCAGCCTGTTTCTTTGCAGAAAATTTCAGATCCCAGAATTGTCCTATGACCTCCTATTATTAAACACTTAGCTTACATAAAATTTTATAGCACATCTGGTATAAAAGTTATAATAATGTTATTGTCTAAAAAAACTAGCCTGAACTTATCAAAATGAATGAATAAAATATATCTACCTCTTTAAAAATGTTTTCTGGAGTGTGGAGTGTCTGTTTTGCATTTCCTTGACTTGGCAAAATCACTTGCTCTCTGTCTAAAGCTCCCTTGAAAGTAGGTGTCACATCTGGAGAAAATAGACCCCTGTGTCTGAGGACAGAACATGTGAAAGACTTTTTATTACTCTACAGAAAATGAAATCTTTATCCAAGCTCCTTTTATTACATTGATCAGCTTAACTCTTCCCTCTATTTCTTACTTTCTAATTTTTCCCTTCTCCTCGCCCCTTCTTTCTCTTCTCTCACATTCCCTCTTTTCTCCATCTCTTCCTTTTCTTTTCACTGTAGCCTAAAGAATGGAAAGCATTTTCCTCACAAGGAGGATTGTCCCAGTCTATGTGGAATGAGAATCTTCCCAGTGGGCGGGCCCCTTTTCCTCTGAGCAGCTTGAAGCTTCAGAGAGTTTTGCCCAAAGCTCTAGTGCAGAGAAGTGGTGCCATACACCAGCTGTGTGTCTCCAAAACTCAACCTCTCTGACTGAGACTGTTCCTTCAACAGAACATAATATATGATAAGTGCTTTGGCCCTAGCATTGCAAAGCAGCAACTCCTGAGTTCAATAAATGAAGTTTGGAAGGATGGAAGTCAATACATTATATATTCTAATAAAAATGGGTTAATAACTATTTTACATGCTTGGCATATTCTAAACACCAAAAATGAGCTATTATTACTTTCCTGGGAGCCATTCTCAGCAGTTTCTCTTTGAGCTCAGTCATTTCTGCCTCTCTGGTATGTCTGTTCCTCATTTTCTTTAGTCTAATGTGAGCCTCTTATGAGTTGCTTTGGGTTACTGAAGCAGCAGGTCCTTTCTTTTGAGACTTTACTTATATCTGGCACATTCCAGGTGATCACTGGCATTCACAGCTAGGCATTGGCAATGCCAGGGCAGGAACCATGGCTTCTTAACCAATGGGCCTGAGGCCCTTTCTTCATGGCACCATGTGGCTTCTGAGAGCAGCACTTTATTTTCACTTAATTAAAAATTTTATAGGAGATAACTGACAATAGCATTAGCAGTAACCAATCCTTTTAATTGCCAGGATAATCTTTGTCTGTTTTCATGAAGATGTTGTCTTGCTCCTAGGGTAACTGTGAGGGTGTGGGCATCTCCTCAGTGATGTGGACACAGCCTAAGTGGAAATCAGCAAAGAAACCTAACAAAATTACCAACAGATTACTGCTCTGGCTGCCAGCACATTGGCTGCCAGACTGCTTGCTTTTGTTTTTGTTTTTGCTTTTGCATTGGAATAGGTTGCAGTGTTAAACAAGACTTTGTATAGTGTAAATGAAAATAAAGGTTCACACTCAGCTGACAAGCTATGACAAATCTGAAGGGTCAGGCAAAGCATATTTGAAATAATGGATACCAGCCTAGAAAACCAGTGATCTCTTTCTCCCTTTCCTTCATTTAAAAAAACAAGACAGGAAAACAAAAAGAGGGGACTTCCAAGAAGATGGAGACCGAGAAAAGCGGGGCTTAAGAGCCCCGCTAACAACCAATCTCCATTACCACAAAATCAGCGCCTTTCATAGCCAGAAAACACCATCACCAGAGAAACAAAAAAATTACCAGGCTCCAGAGAGAAAGTGGACTGAGAACAAAGCTCAGAGCCACAGAGGAGATAACCGGCCTCACGCCCGAGGACGCGGCAGCAGTGCTTTACTGCCAGCAGCAGCGGCAAGTTCACCTGACGGCTACAGCAAGCTGAGGTGAGCAGCTGCGGAACAGCCAGGCGGGATTTCTCCGCGCAGGGAGCATCTAAAGCTCCCAGTGGCTGAGCTCAGCACATGCTGCAGGGATTCAGAGTGGAAATCAAAACCAAGAAGAAATACGCCAGCCTCACGGCCAAGGGCGTAGCAGCGGCACCATATTGCCACCGGCGGCAGCAGCAGCGAATTCACCAAGTCCAGTACAGCTATATCTGCGTACTCAAGAACAGTGAGTCAAATTGCGGGCCACAGAGGAGAAATCCCAGTACTCTGGAACTTGACCCAGTGGGGGAGTGGCGGTGGCAGAGATATCACACCATGGGAGAACGTGCAACCTGGCACCCCCCACAGTCTAAAGCAGCCTCTATCGACTCTCTGGGTCAGAGACTCTGTGATACAACCCAGTAAAGGAGTAGTGGGGTCTGAGATACTACTGACTCGAGATCCAGAACACCTTAAGTGAAGTCATTGTGACCCAAGGGAAGAACCCAGAGAAGGCACAAACTTCCAAAATCATGGGAAAGAGGAATAATACTGGAGCAATGAATGCCCACAACCCCACAACATCAGAACCCAATAAAACAGAAAATCAGAGATTTCTAGAAGATCAAATCAGGAAAATAACTGTAGAAATAATAGAGGTGCTTCGAAAAGAACTCAGAGAGAGCCAAAAAGAGATAAAGGATGCAATTAATGAAGTAAAGGCCTCAATTCAAAGCACAAACAACCGATTAGACCACATGGAGAACAGAATCTCGCTCTTAGAAGATGATCATTCCAAAAATGAACGCATAGTTTCTAATCTAGAAAAAAATATCCGACAGCAGGAATCTGACATTGAAGAAATATGGGCCCATTTTAAGAGAGCTAACCTAAGAATAATTGGAATAGAGGAGGAAAAAGAAAGTGAATCCAAAGGGATCAACAATCTCTTCAAGGAAGTAATAGCAGAAAATTTTCCAAACATAGAGCAAGAGGTTGATACACAGGTCCAGGAAACTTATAGAACTCCCTTTAAACAGGATCGGAGAAGAGGATCCCCACGCCACATAATTGTCAAAATGACCAATGTGGAAGCCAAGCAGAGAATCTTAAAGGCAACAAAAACAAAAGGCCAAGTGACATTCAGAGGCAAACCAATTAGAATCACTCCAGACTTCCCAAACCAAGTCACGAGAGCCAGAAGGGCTTGGAGTAACATATTCCAAACTCTGAAAGAAAACAACTTCCAGCCAAAAATTTCCTACCCAGCAAAACTTTCTATCAAATTAGATGGAGAAATAAGAAGCTTCCATGACAAACAAGAAACTGAAGGAATTTATGTCTTCAAAACCAGCGCTAGAGAAAATACTCAAAGAGATTTACTACAAAGAAGAAATAGGTAACACACACCAGAACCAGAGAAACAAGTTTTTCCATCCAACAGACAACTAAGATTGGTTATCTGTGGAGATTCATTATTTATGTTAGGCTTTTACCTATCTCTAAATTGTATTGTTTGCCTTTATTGTTAAGTTTTAGGATTTCTAGTTGGAATATTAATATACCTTCAGATATAGCATTTGGAAATATTTTATCCCATTTTATTAGTAACTGTTAACTCTGTTTACATTGTCTTTGGATATACAATAATTTTTTTTATTTTTTAGGGAGTTTTTATACCCTTCTGTTGCCTGTGCCATTGAAATCATATCCAAGAAATCACTGCCAATTCCAATGTTGTGAGGTTTTATGACCCAGATTTTCTTCTAAAAGTTTATAGTCTTAAGATTTATATTTAGGTCTTTTATCTATTTCGAGTTAATATTTGTATATGGGATTAGGTAAGGGTCCAATCTTATTCTTTTCCATGTAATTATTATTTTTCAACAATATTTAGTTAAAAGATTATTATTTCCACCACCAAATGTTCGTGGAAACCTTGTCAAAAATAACTTGACAATATAGGGAAGAATTTAGCTCCAGGCTTTTATTTAACTCCAATGGTTTATATATCTGCCTTTAGAATAGTATTACACTGTTTCAATTATTATAGCTTTATATGGTTTGAAATCAGAAAATATATATCTTCTAGCTTTGTTCTTTTTCAAGATCGTTTTGGGTATCTAGAGTCCATATTCCATATTAGGATAGATTTTTTTTTCTGAAAAATAAATATATAAATATATGATAGTTTCACCTAAAAAATAGAAAAAAAATATTCTCTGGTAAGAAAGAAAGTAAAAAGAAATATTGAAATGTTATCTTTAAGTTATCAAAAGCTTGGTATCAGACAAATGAAACTGTTATGTGAGATTATCATTTTTAATTTTGGATAAATTGCTATAATACTAGATGTCAACCACTAAGGCAAGCATGGGAGGGAGGGATGGGGAGAGAATAGGGTGAGGATCAGGTGGGGGCTGACTGGGTGATGTGTGCATATATGTCTACAAAAGCTTGTATCCCACTATTATGTATGAATACAGTGCACCAATAAAAAAATAATTTAAAAAAATAAAAAATAAATAAAAAATAAAAAAAACAAGACAAATCTAATTAAACCCTGTATTACTCTGTCATCATACTGAACATTGTGAGGAGCACCAAAGAAGTAAGTGATTTTCTGCCCTTTAAGGGAAAATGTGAGCAGATGGATCATAAAGGCCACGGTATGAAATTGACCAGGATAAAACCAAAGAAAGTTGAAAGCTCTATTCATACATGCTACTATCTATTTTGAATCTTAAAAGATTAGAGTGGCATAACATCTAAGTTAGATACACTCCCCAGATGTACAAGTAAACATCTTGGTCCTACCTCATTTTGCTGCTGCTACACATGGTCTCAGTTTTTCCCAATGCATCTTTCAGCTGCTCCACAATGGCCTCTCTTACCTATATTCTATAGATTCTTTAAATAATCCCCGATTCTGTGAGACACCTACATCATAGTCTCATAAAATTAAAACAATGCGATGGGAAGTCTCTGAGAGCACTGTTGGGTACCACATCAGGGGTCAAATCTCTGGCATTTAGGCTGTGAAAGACTACTAGGCCCAAGTTTCTCCAGTGTGATCCTGCCTACCCTTCATCCTGTGGGAACTGTAATATTACTTTATAGGGTTAATACCTTGTTGTATAAATACCTATGCACTACTTACTTTGTTTTATGTATTTACCTTGGATGCATTTTAAAATTCTCTTTAAAAAAATCAGTCCCCTGGTATGTATCCTGTTACCATAACCAAATACTGATAACAAAAACTGATAAAGCAAAGAAGTTTATTTGGTACACAGTTCTGGAGGCTGAAACATCTTAAAGCATGATGTTAACATATAAAATGTGACAAACATATTCAAACCATGACTCTTTAAAGATTTAGATCAGTTTTGTTTTCTCTACTGCTTTTAACTGAACAACATGTCCGGCTTTAGTAGATCAACTTTTATTTCAACAGCACAGAGTTTGGAAATAGGTTTAGCAGCCAATAAGAAGCCATCTCTCCAGAGGCCTGGGGTGAGTTCTTTTTACCTCTGTTTTCTTATCTGTCACCAGGGTGTCATGCCCAGCCATGATGGCTCTACATCATATTTCTTCTGCAGGCCCCATTCACATCATGGTTAAGCAATAAGCAGCCTGTCTATAACAGGATAACAGGTGGGAAAATTAGATGACATTTAAACCAAAATTTAATCATTCTGACCATAAGATTCTCCGGTATTACTCTATGTTTTCTTCACCTTTGCTTTTTAATATGTCCTTTTTACATCTTTGTGTGTGTGTGTGTGTGTGTGTGTGTGTGTGTGTGTGTGTGGTACTGGGGATGGAACCCAGGTGTATTTTACCTCTGAGCTACATCCCCAGCCCTATTTTTATTTTTTATTTTTGAAACTGAGTTGTAAAGAGCCTCACTAAGTAGCTGAGGCTGTCGGTAAACTGCGATCCTCCTGTCTCAGCCTCCCAAATGCTGGGATTAAAAGCATGCACACCACACCTGGCTACATATCTTATTTTTGAATGTATGTTCTGGATTAAATTTTCTTTAAAAATAGTTCCTGGGAAGATGGCGACCAAGAAAAGCGGCGTTTCCGAGTCCCGCTAACACTCGATCTCTACTGCCACAAAATCAGTGCTTTTCATAGCCAGAAATAACTATCAGCAGAGAAATAGAAACTGTAAATACAAGGGACAGAAAAAAAGAAGACTAGAAGAACAACCAGAGACCAGAGAAGAAATCAGCCTGGATTTCAGTGGCAGAGCCACGCTGGCACCATCCTGCCTCACAGAACCAGGCTTCAGAGAGGAAAGGTAAACTAGGAGCTGAGGTGAGCAGCTGCGGATCATTCAGGTGTAGTTCAGTGGTGCTTTCAGCACAAAAAGTGTCTAAAGTTCCCAGTGGCCAAGCTCATCATGCCATCCAGAGACTCAGAGCAGAGCTCAAAGCCAGAGAAGAAATACACCAGCCTCACAGCCGAGGGCATAACAGTGGCACCATATTACCAGCAGTGGCAGAGAGTTCACCAAGCCCACGACAGCACCATATAAGTGCAGACAACAACTGTAAGTGAAATTGCGGCCCCTACAAGAGAAATCCTAGCACTGTACCCACAGGGACTTGCTCAGCTTTTATAATCTCCCTGGGTCTGAGATTTTGCAGTCCAACACAGTGAAGGAGTAGTGGTGGCAAAGATACCACACCCTAGTCGCAGCCTCCCATGGAAAATGCCCAGCCTGGCATCCCTATGGTCTTGCGCAGCCTCGATTAACTCCCTGGATCTGAGACTTTGCTATACAACCCAGTAAAGGAGTAGTGGCGGCTGAAATTACAATAAACTTGAGATCCAGAACACCCTAAGTGAAGTCATGGTGACATGGGGAAGAACCCAGAGAAGGCACAAACTTCTGAAATCATGGGAAAGAGGAACAATAATGAAGCAATGAATGCCCACAACCCCATATTATCAGAACCTGATAACACAGAAATTCAGAGATCTCCAGAAGATCAAATCAAGAATATAACCGTAGAAGCTGGGCGTGGTGGCACACGCTTGTAATCCCAGCATTTGGGAGGCTGAGACCAGAGGATCGTGGTTTGCAGACAGCCTCAGCTACTTAGTGAGGCCCTCTGAAACTCAGTGAGACCTGGTTTCAAAATAAAGAATAAAAAATTGGGCAGGGGGTGTAGCTCAGAGGTCAAATGCCTCTGGGTTCCATCCCCAGACCCTCAAAAAAAAAAAAAAAGAATATAACTGTAGAAATAATACAGGACCATCAAAAAGAATTTAGAGAGAGAGTCTAAAAGAAATAAAGGATGTAATCATTGAAGTAAAGGCATCAATTCAAATTATAAACAATTGATTATACCACATGGCGAATAGAATCTCACTCCTAGAAGATGATAACTCCAGAAACGAATGCATAATTTATAACTTAGAAAAAAAATCTGACAGCAGGAATTTGACATTGAAGAAATATGGGCCCATTTTAAGATAGCTAACCTAAGAATAACTGGAATAGAGGAGGGAAAAGAAGGTGAAACCAAAGGGATCAATAATCTCTTCAAAGAAGTAATAGCAGAAAAATTTCTAAACAGAGTAAGAGGTCAATACACAGGTCTAGGAAACTTATAGAACTCCCTTTAGACAGGATCAGAGAAGAGATTCCCCACACCACATAATTGTCAAAATGACAATGTAGAAGCCAAGCAACAAAAGGCAACAAAAACAAAAGGCCAAGTGACATTCAGAGGCAAACTAATTAGAATCACTCGAGACTTCCCAAACCAAGTCATGAAAGCCAGAAGGGCTTGGAGTAACATATTTCAAACTCTGAAAGAAAACAACTTCCAGCCAAATATTTTCTACCCAGCAAAACTATCTATCAAATTAGATGGGGAAGTAAGAAGCTTCCATGACAAATAGAAACTAAAAGAATTGATGTCTTCAAAACCAGCACTAGAGAAAATACTCCAAGAGATTAACTACAAAGAAGAAATAGGTAATACACACCAGAACCAGAGAAACAAGATTTTCCATCCAGCAGACAACTAAGCAAAGAAGAATAAACAGTATTTCAAACATAAACAAAATCTTAACAAGTTAGGAATTAAAAATTATCTCTCAATAATGACACTGAATATAAATGGCCTCAATTCTCCAATAAAAAGACATAAAGTGGCAAAATGGATTAAAAACCTGAATCCATCTATCTGCTTATTACAAGAAACACACCTTACAAGTAAAGATAGTAACAAACTCAAGGTAAAAGGCTGGAGTAAGGTAATTCATGCTAATGGAACTCGAAGGCAAGCAGGAGTAGCAAATATGATATCAGACAAGTTAGACTTCAAACCCAAACTTATTAAAGAGACAAAGAAGGTCATATTTTACTTGTAAAAGGAATAATACAGCAAGAGGAAATAACAATAATCAACAACTGTGCTCCAAACATAGGTGCAGCTACTTTCATAATCAAACTCTTTATGACATAAAGTCACACATAAATCCCAATACAATAATACTGGGAGGCTTCAGCACACGTCTCACAACATTAGACCAATCTTCCAGACATCAGTAAAGATGCCTCAGAACTACAGAACACCATTAATCAAATGGACCTGTTGGACACATATAGAATATTTCACCCAACTACAGGAGTTTACATTTTTCTCAGCTGCTCACGAAACCTTCTCCAAAATAGATCACATCCTGGGAAACAAAATGAGCACTAGCAAATTCAAAAAATGTTACATACTTCCCTGTGTCATTTCAGAACATAATGGAATGAAACTAGAAATCAACTATAAGAAGACCTGGAGAAACAACATAAACATGGGGAGACTAAACACCACACTCCTGAATGAAGAATGGGTCATAGAAGATGTAAGAGGTAAAATCAAGAAATTTCTAGAAACAAATGAAAATAAAGATACAACATATCAAAACCTCTGGGACACTTTGAAGGCAGTATTAAGAGGAAAATTTATAGCAATGAGTGTTCACATAAGAAAAACAGAAAATCTTCAAATAAATAACCTAACAATATACCTGAAAGCCCTTGAAAAACAGGAACAATAGAACCCCAAAGCCAGTAGAAGACAGGAAATTATTAAAATCAGAGCAGAAATTAATGATGTACAGAATAAAAAATCAATACAGAAAATCAACAAAACCAAAAGCTGATTTCTTGAAAAAATTAACAAGATAGATAAATTACTAGCCAACCTAACTAAAAAAAAAAGAGAGAATCGATCCAAATTATGAAGATAAGAGATGAAAAAGGAGACATTACTACTGACAGTGTAGAAATCCAGAGGATTATCAGAAACTACTTTGAAAAACTATACAATAAAATGGAAATTCTGGAGGAAATTGACAACTTTCTAGATATATACAACCTTCCTAAACTGAGTCAAGAAACTATAGAATACTTAAGTCAACCAATAGCAATCAAAGAGATTGAAACAGCAATGAAGAGCTTACCATCAAAGAAAAGGCCAGGACCAGATGGTTTTCCAAGTGAATTCGATAAAACCTTTATAGAAGAGCTAACCCCAATACTCCTCAAACTATTTCAAGAAATAGAAAAAAGTGGGACTCTCCCAAATACATTCTATGAAGCCAACATCACACTAATACCCAAACTGAATAAAGACAGTTCAAGGAAGGAAAACTACAGGCCTATATCTCTGATGAACTTAGATGCAAAGCTATAAAACAAATTACTAGCAACACGCATTGAAAACCACATCAAAAAAATTATACACCATGACCAGGTAGGGTTCATCCCAGGGATGCAAGGCTGGTTCAACATACAAAAATCAATGCATATAATTCATCATATAAACAGAATCAAAGACAAAAATCACATGATCATTTCAATAGATGCTGAAAAATCATGTGATAAAATCCAACATCCATTTATGATAAAAACACTGCAGATAACTGGAATAGAAGGAACATATCTCAATGTCATAAAGGCAATCTACAATAAGCCCACTGCTAACATCATATTAAATGGGGAAAAACTTCAAGAATTCCCCCTAAAAACAGGAACAAGACAAGTATGTCCATTATCACCACTTCTCTTCAATATAGTACTAGAGACTCTAGCCAGAGCAGTAAGGCAAGAAAAGGAAATCAAAGGAGTACAAATAGGAAAAGAACTCAAACTTTCACTATTTGCAGATGACATGATGCTATAATTAGAAAACCCAACAAACTCAACCAAAAGACTTACAGAACTGATCAACAAATTCAGCAAAGTGTCTGGATACAAAATCAATCTTAAAAAATCAGAAGATTTTCTGTACACCAACCATAAATCCACTGAAAAAGAAATTCAGAAAACACTTCCACTCAGGTTCTCCAACAAAAAAATAAAATACTTAGGAATAAGCTTAACCAAGGATGTAAAAGATCTCTACAAAGAAAATTACAAAACATTGAAAAAAGAAAATGAAGAAGATCTTAGAAGATGGAAAGATCTTCCATGTTCATGGATAGGCAGAATAAATATCATTAAAATGGCCAACCTTCCAAAAGTGATCTACATATTCAACGCAATGCCCATTAACTACCAAGATCATTCCTCACAGACACAGAAAAATCAGTCCTTAAATTTATTTGGAATAACAAAAAGCCCATAATAGCCAAAGTATTTCTCAGCAACAAAAACCATGCAGGAAGAATCACAATACCTGACTTTAAACTATACTACAAAGCCATTGTAATAAAAACAGCATGGTACTGGCAAAAAAAGATACATAGACCAATGGAGCAGAATAGAAGACCCAGAAACAAGTTCACACACTTTCAGCCAATTTATTTTTGACAAAGGGGCCAAAAACATACACTGGAAAAAGAGAGCCTGTTCAACAAATGGTGTTGGCAAAACTGGTTAACAATATGCAGAAAATTGGAAATTAATCCCACTTTCTCACCCTGCACAAGAGTTAATTCAAGATGGATCAAAGACATGGAAATTAAACCAGAGACCTTGAAGCTTCTTGAAGAGGGCATAGGTCCAACCCTGCAACACATAGGCGCAGAGAAACACTTTCTCAACAAGACCCCAAAGGCACTACAAATTAAAAGGCAAATCAATATGTGGGATTGCATGAAACTGAAGAGCTTTTGTTCAGCAAAGAAACTGTCAAGAACCTCAACCGAGAGCCAACAGAATGGGAAATTTTTGCCATCTACACCTCTGATAGAGGAGTAGTATCTAGAATATACAGAGAACTCAAGAAACTCAACACTAAAAAAAAAAACAAATCATCCAATCAAAAAATGGGCAAGCGAGCTAAATAGACACTTCACAAAAGAAGAAATTCAAATGGCCAATAAATGCATGAAAAAATGTTCAACATCATTGGTAATCGGAGAGATGCCAATCAAAACTACCTTGAGATTTCACCTAACTCCAACTAGAATGCTAATCATTCAAAACACAAACAACAACAAATGCTGGCAAGGATGTGAAGAAGTGGGAACTCTAAAGCATTGTTGGTGGGATTGCAAAATAATGCAACCACTTTGGAAAACAGTATGGAGAATCCTCAGAAGAATGGGAACAAATCTACCATTTGATCCAGCAATACCACTTCTGGGTATCTACCCAAAAGATAGGAAACCAAACTACCAAACTAATGCATGTGTATCTATGTTCATAGCTGTACAATTCACCGTAGCCAAACTATGGAACCAGCCAAGATGTCCATCAAAAGATGAATTGATTACAAAACTGTGGGATATGTACACAATGGAATTTTATTCAGTCATTAAAAAAAACTCAATTATGTCATTTTCAGGGAAATGGATGGAACTGGAGGACATTATTCTAAGCGAACTTAGTCAGTAAAAAAAAAAAAAAAAAAGAAATCGATGCTTTCCCTAATATGTGAAAGCTAAGGAGAAATGAGTCTTAGGAGGAACTCTAGATTTAAAAGGAAATCCTATAGAGAAGCAAACAAGACAACCTAAATGAGGGGATGGGAGGGAGGAAGAAGAAAATTCTCTAAAACACAAAAGTACTTAAACATATCGAAGTCAACCACTAAGCCAAGCATGGGAAGGAGGAATGGGGAGGGAATGGGGTGGTAATTGGGTAGGGGCTAAATGGGTGATGTGTACATATATGTCCACACAAGTTTTTTAACACAATATGATGTATGAATATAATGCACCAATAAAAAATTTAAAAAAATATTTGGAAATTAAGAAATAAAATGAATCAATTTCTATGCTGACTCCAGAGGGATTTAAGGAGAGTTATGTGTTCCACCCTCTAGATGCAGCCTATCTTTGGCCTCCCTCATGTCATTGCCTAGTACATATATTGCTCACTGTTCATACTCTTTATTGCTCATATGAGCTTTATTTTTCCTATTCCTCATCTTCACAGATACACCTCTGCCTCTGATGAACTCCTGTTTATTCTTCAAATACCAGATCCAGAATATTCCCTCTGAAAAGCTATCCCTGATTGCTGCAAAAAAGTTCCTCTTTATTTGAATGCCATAAAATTCTATACAAGCCTAGAATGTCTACTAGTCTGTGCACTGAGTTTTAATTATTTATATGTACCTATTTTTCTTAATAAAAAAGACTATGGCTTATTTGCAGGGAAGAGGGGAGAAACTTTACAGAACCTCATTATACACAACTTTTGTTGTTGTCGTCTCACTTTTAACTTACAAATGATTTTCTTAAAATTTAAACAAATCAAAAAAATATCAAACTATATATGGCAAGAGTTCCAACCTCATCAGTCCCATTCTTTTAGAGGTATTGGCACTTGTGTCAATTTGTTATACACATTTTGAGATATTTTTCTGTAGATAAGATTAACCAAAAGTCTTTGGATTTTCATTTAATCTATAGATATGTATTTGGACATAGACATGAAGATGTGGAAATAGCTATGATATTTTCAGAAGTTCTTACAATATATGTATACCAAATTATAAATTATTTTTCTACTTCATAGATACTCACCCATGTCATTATATTTAGAAAGCTATGCATGTTTTTATTACATCTATATAGGAATCAGATTTCAAATATTCCATAATTTCACTTAATGCAGTTTAATTTTGCATTGCTTCTATATGCTTCCAGTTTCCTTTTGCATTAAATATACTGGATACCTAATAAATGAAGAATTCAATTTGGTTAAGCATTTTTATAAAATTTTCCTCTCCAAATGTTCTAAGCTTTTCTTGAGATAAATCAGGGAGCCACATCTCATTCCAGTTTATCATATTTATTTTTCAGATAAATAAATAGCATGCAAGAAGGATGTTAATAATCAGGAACACACATTTCAAAAGTCCTGCAGTTCTAAGCCTAGAGCAGAATGGGTAAATGAAACAAGGAAATATGGGGTATTCTGGAATCCCAGACAGCTGAGGTAGAAGAGGGACTTGGAAGACTTTGTTGCTGCACTGAGCTTATAACTCAGAAAAGCTCAACACTCCTAAAGCCACTATACCAGAGGATAGGGATGAAAAAAAAAAATAGTTCCAAGTAGCCGGGCGTGGTGGCGCACGCTTGTAATCCCAGCATTTGGGAGGCTGAGACTGGAGGATCTGGATTCACAGAAAGCCTCAGCTACTTAGTGAGGCCCTTTGCAACTCAGTGAGAACCTGTTTCAAGATAAAGACTAAAAAATAGGGCAGGGGGTGTAGCTCAGAGGTAGAATGCTTCTAAGTTCCAAATAGTTCCAAGTTTAAATTCACATGGTACTTTATGTAATAAAATGAGATAGTGAAAATTAAAAATGTCAATGAGTTTTTAAACTTTATCCCCCATGGAAATCAAAATCTTATCATTTACATGGCATGCCCCAAACACAATGATTTAAACTGAGATTGCGCCAGGCATGGTGGTGCAAGCATGTAATCCCAGCATTTGAGAGACAAGAGGATCTTGGTTTGCAAACAGCTTCAGCTATTTGGTGAGTCCCTTTGCAACTCACTGAGATCCTGTTTCAAAATAAAGAATAAAACGTAAGCCTGGGGGTATAGCTTGGAGGTAGAATGCCCCTGGGTTCCACCCCTTATACACAAAATAAATGAATGAATGAATGAATGAATGAATGAATGAATAAATAAATGAGATTGCTAACAAAGTCAAACCCGTTATAAGATCAAATACTGTCACTTTCCACTGCAATTCAAGCAGAATACGTGTAGGCTTTAAATTCACTGTCAACATTACATTGGCCTGGACTGAACATCCAAGGAAGCTCAGCTACTGAATTGCTAACAAGAAACCCTTGGTGAGGTAAGTCTTCCAGTGGTCCTAATAGTGCTGGAACCCAGCTCATTTCCTTTAGGCAAGAGTATATTTAATGTCAAACCACTATGCTTCATATTCAGTCAAAATGATGCAGGGAAGTGTCATAGCTTGCTATTGCCATCTTTTTTTTTTAATACTCGTTTGGCACATTGTAATCTCACATCATTAAGTAGTTCAGATTGATTGATAGGGATGTACATGCACCCAGTACTTGGTTAGTACTCCCCTGGTTCCCTCCTGCTCCTCTCCCTTCCTCAAATGTGACTTTGAGATTGACATTAGTAATTTCACATACGTACATAACTTTAGTGGCAATGTTTTCCTTATTGCTTCTCCCTTTGCCCCAATACCACCCTACTGTAGACCTTCTCCATCGCTCCAGTGGGGTTTTTCCTCCATTAACCAAAGTCTCTCTGTATCCTGATTAATCACTCCTTAGCTTTCACATATGAGAGACAACGTATGACCCTACACTGTGACTGGTTAATCTCACTTAACATGATGTTCTCCAAGCCCATCCACTTTCCTGCAAATAAAATAATTTTATTTTTCTTTATTGCTGAGTCCAAGTCCATTGTGCGTATATCCCATAATTTTGTAATCCATTCATCTGTTGATAGACATCTAGACTGGTCCCATGATTTGGCTCTTGTGAATTATGTTGCTGTAAACATGGAGATGCATGTATCGCTATAATATTCTGATTTCAATTCATTTGGAAAGATAACCAGAAGTGGGACAGCTGGATCATATGATGCTGCTGCATCTTTACTGACATAAAATAGTTTCTCCTTTCTTCACAACTTCCAGCTCAACTGTAGTTCACTATACATTGTTGTCAGGTTAAGTCCCCAAACTCAAAGCTAAACCTTTCCTGCTATAAAATAAGCCAGTTTCCTCATGACCTAAACAAAGTGCTCAATTATCACCCTCTTCTTTCACAGTACTGTTATAGAACCAGAGACTTTGATTTTCCTATTCCTTTCTACTTTTAAAAAAAGACGTTGTTTTGAAATTTCTATCACTTTTATGGTCCATCTCAAGACTACAACCAAACTTGAAAACTGGGCCAAGTATTCCCTGGAATGGCTGCGTGTTCTATGTGCCAAACAATGATTACAATACTATGCTTTACTTACATTATTCTCTCATTGGGTTCTCACAGTACCCCTCGAGGTAGTTCTCTTATTCTTTTTTAACAGATAAGGAACTTGAGACTAAGAGAGACTGGGTAAGTTGCCAAAGGTCATGTTCCAATCCAACAAAGAAGAACTTGTGCTCAGGGTCATTGCCCTCTGCTCCAGGGCCTAGGTAGAGCTTGCTTGTTTGTGAGCCAGATTCTCACCACTGAGGATCCACATATATATATATACATACACCACACACACACACACACACACACACACACACACACACACACACAGTCACCTTGGTAGCTGTATTGAAGCTCTAAAAACAGGCTTGCCCATGGGACACACTCAAGTAATCTGAGAAAGGAATGATGTTGTAAATACACCTAGCCTAGCACAATCTCCTCCCAGAACACTCCCACACTGTTTTGTGTGCCTTTTATTTTACCTGTAGCTTTAATATTCACCTCCCTTTTCATGTTGAATATATTGAATTTCACTTTATCTACCAGACTTGCCATTACCCGTGTTTTAAAATGAACTATGTTAAGGTTATATAGAAAACTAGAAAATACTAGACTTCAATTAGAAGTTGAAAAGATAATAGTGGATAATATAACAAATATAAAACTAGAATCTTCCATAGGGTAGCTTAAAAGATTTTCTTAGGAACAGTTTTGTCACGTCATACCTCAACCACTGTATGGTAGGTACAAATGCATATTTTCTTTCTTTTTTTTTTTTTTTTTTTGGTGGTACTGGGGGAGAACCCAGAGGCTTTCTACCTCCGGGCTATACTCCCAGACCCATTTTTATATTTTATTTGGAAATAGGGTCTCACTAAGTTGCTGAGAGCCTCACTAAGTAGCTGAGGCTGGCTTCGAACCTGCGCGATCCTCCTGTCTCAGCCTCCCAAGCGCGGGGATTACAAGTGTGTGCCACCACGCCCGGCCAATTTTTTTTTTTTTTTTTTTTTTTTTTAGTACTGGGATTGAACCCAGGGGCATTCTACCTCTGAGCTACACCCCCAGCCACATTTTATTTTGAGACACAGTCTCACTAAAGTGCTGAAGCTGGCTTTGAATCTACAATCCTCCTAACTCAGTCTTTTGGGCGTGGCAGTGTACTCTTGTAATCCCAGTATTTGGGAGGCTGAGACAGGAGCATCACAGGTTTGTGACTAGTCTTAGCAACCTAATGAGGCTCTCTGCAAATTAGTGAGACTCTGTTTCAAAATAAAAAATAAGATAGGGCTGGGGGTGTAGCTCAGAGGTAGTATGCCCCTGGGTTTAATCTCCAGTACCAAAATAAAATAAAAAAATATTTTCATAAAATTGGGACAATGCTAATAATGTCAAGGTAATATAAATCAAAACAGTCCAAAGCCACACTTTGGAAGTTAACACTATGATTTTGGATACTGTAAATTCGGTGCTCAATCTATGGAGGAAGGTTCTAGGTAGTGGAACTGGGACAGTACATGCCAGTGACCTCTTTGTGTCACTGGCGAGCTTTCCTTGGCTCTCTTGCCCCCTCTTCAACAGGTTTCCACTTCAGTGCTATTGATGTTCTAGCAAAGGCCCCTAAATAGAATGCTTTTTATCAAAGCTAATCTTTTCCCAAGACAAATAGTATTCAGTGTGAAAAGAAAGCTCCTGGTTAATTTATGTTGCTTCAAAAACCAAAACAGATAAAAGAATCTCCTTCAAAAATCACCACCAGGCTGTAATATAATCAGGAACTGGGTAAACTCAACAATAGAAGGAAGTCAAACAGGCTGACCTTTCCCAAGTTGTTTTAAAACTGACATGTGAGTGGAAGTTACTGGTGTGGTTTCGTTGTAGCTTCTGTTTTCCTAAGGAATTTGGAATCTGAACAGGGAAATAGCCTGTTCTCTAAACTTGAAGGAGAACAAGAATACACCCATCCTTCAGGAGGGGGCATTATTCTAGCTAAGATGCATCTCCCCAAAGTATATACATAATAATATATAATTGGATATATATATATATATATATATATAGCCAATAAATTAAACAAGTGGTATTACTTGTTACTTTTTACCTGCACCAACTTAAATATTGGCAGAACTTAAGGGGAACGTGGAGAACAAGGATACACAAGCAGTATTAGAAAACACTGAGTTAAGAAAGAGTCTCTTCCCTCAAGTTTACAGCCCAAGACTTGTATTTCTTCTCTTTTGGGGTGGTGATGGTGATTCTGGAGATTGAACAAAGGGTCTCACACATGCTAGGCAGGCACTCTATCACTGAGCTGTATTCTTATCCCACAATTTTTTTTAATTCAAACACTATTAAAAGTATTTAATTCTTTCAGTATCATTCTTTGTCACTATGATAGCTATAATGTCCACATAAACTGTGATTCCATGCTACTAATATACTGTGTGCTGTATTTGTCTTTTTCCCTAAATATATTAATAAATTACAAAAAGGAGGGGGGCATCATTAAACTATGTGATTTTATTTTGGTTTATAAAATAAGGTCATTAGAATCATGCCCCAGTGTTATAAGAAGACTTACCCAATTTGCATTTTTCAGTCAGAAAGTAATATCCCCAAATAAAATAGCATCACTATATTTCTACCATCCAGCATTAACAGTAGAACCCCACAGTCAGCCACTCCTTGGATTGGATCTTCCTCCAGAATCGTCCCAGGCTTGAAACCTTCCATTTCAGACCCATAATCACATTATTTTCTATTCATCTAACTCACTCCTCACGCCCACTACCGCCCTCTGAGTCCTGGTGGGCGTCGCTTATCTTCCACTGTCTCCTGCCTGCGTGGCACAGAGCTTTAACCCTCATCTCAGTGTCCTTCACCTTCTTTTGCTTTCTACACTCAACCCTGGATCCATCTATTATCTTTTTCCTCTGTACCCGAGAAAGCAAAAGAAAACTTATCCCTGTGCAGAAGCGTTGTGAACTAATACATTATCAACCTAGCTAGTCACCTCTTCTCACTTCTCTTATCCCTTTCCTAACCTTTTCCATTCTCTTCAAGCTCTCCTCATTCTTAAACACTCATACTTAAGGGCTGGTTTTGCCTTCTTGCTCACATTGAGAATAGAAGCCACAGGATGTGGTAGTGCAGGCCTGTAATCCTAGCGCTTGGGAGGCTGAGACGGGAGGATTGCAGGTACAAGGCCAGCCTGAGCAACCTATTGAGACCCTCAGTAACTTAGCAAGACCCTGTATCAAAACTAAAAAATAGAATAATCTGGGTGTGGTGGCACGTGCCTGTTATTCCGGTTCTCGGGAGGCTGAGACAGGAGGGTCCAGATTCACGGCCAGCCTCAGCTACTTAGTGAGGCCCTCTGCAACTTAGGAGACCCTGTTTCAAAATAAAGAATAAAAAATCCAGCTGAAGGTGTAGCTCAGAGGTAGAATGCCTCTGGGTTCCATTCCCAGTACCAAAAAAAAAAAAAAAAAAAGAATAGGACTGCAAGTGTGGCTTGGAGCTGAAGTTGGACCCCTGAGTCCAATTTCTAGTCACACACACACACACACACACACACACACACACACACATCGGGCTTGACTCCTCCCAATTTCTTCTTACTTAACTTACCAATATGCGCGGGTCACCTTTTCATTTGTCAAGACCTAGCTCAAAATCCACCTCTTTGTAGTGCCCACCATGGACCAGTCTCTCCCAGTGCACGTAGTCAGTCTGACTCTCTGAGCTTTAATCACATTATGAATGTAAACACAACCAAAATGATTTTTTAGGGATAGATTTTTCTTTTCTTGCTTGCTACCAAACGTATCTTAATTTTTTGTTTAAGAAATGTAGCCTGTACACCAATTTTTTAAAAAATGTAACCTGTAATACTTGTTGAAAGTAAGAGTTTAGCTGGGTGTGGTGGCACATACCTGTAATCCCAGTATTTGGGAGGCTGAGATAGGAGGAGTGTAGGTTCGAGGACAGCCTCAGAAATGTAGCAAGACTCTCAGCAAGTGAAACCCCATTTCAAAACAAAAACGAACCGGGCGTGGTGGCGCACGTTTATAATCGCCGCGCTTAGGAGGCTGAGACAGGAGGATCACACAGGTTCGAAGCCAGCCTCAACTACTTAGTGAGGCTCTCAGCAAATTAGTGAGACCCTGTTTCCAAATAAAATATTAAAAAATAGGTCTGGGAGTATAGCCCGGAGGTAGAAAGCCTCTGGGTTCCACCCCCAGTACCACAAAAAAAAAAAGAAAAAAGAAAGAGTTCAATATTTTGAAATAGGTGATGTTATCATATTGTTCAAATGTCAACAGGTACAAAAGAAAACTATGAGCATTCTTCCACACCTGGGCCTAAATACTTAGATTTTGTGTATTATCTAAAGATATTTTTGGCACATGGAAATAATCTATTCTATTTCACCTAAATTTTTGTAGATATAAAACTATCATATTATACACATGCTATACTCCCATCACTTAATAATAGATACTGGGAATTTTTCCAAATTTGTACACAAAATATTACTTCTTTTGGTTTCATAGATGCATAGTTTGGTAGATGGATGGCTGTCAGGTTCTTTGCCATTTCTCAATTAAGACATGGCCTCCACTTTCAACCTCTTGTATTTGGGCTGCCTCTCTAGTCGTAGAAGTGATGCTATATAGCTTCTGAGACTGGCTTTTGAGAAATCAGCAGCATTATGCCCTGGGAACACTCTCCCTGGGAAGTTAGCCACCATGCTGGAAGAAGCCCAAGCATGGAGAGGCCACACAGAGAACAACAAATACTAATTTACTCTGGTCAACAATCTCAGCTGATTTCCTTTCCAACAGCCAGTCCCAACTGCCAACCACGTGGGTGAGCCATCTTGAACAACCCAGGCCAGCTGAGTCTCCAGTGGCATTACATGGAACAGAACTTCCCAACGAAGCCCAGTCATCCCTAGAATTGTGAGAGAAAGTAAATAACTCATTGTTCTAAGTCACTATGATTTAAGGTGGTTTGTTGCTACCAATAGATAAACAAAACATCCAATAACCCATCATGTGGATGGGCCCCACCTATTTAACCCAGCCTCTACTGGTGCTCATTTGGGTTTCTACTCTCTCCATTACAAACAATCTTACTGTTAAGAATAAGGCCTATGTGTCATTTGGAGTGTGTGAGTCTATCTGTGGGAAAAGTTCCTCAAAGTAGACTTCCTGGATATAAGAGAATATGCATTTATAATTTTCACACATACTACAAAACTGTTATCACAGGAGATTCCACTGACTTGTACTTTTACTACTATTAAAGTCATTGTTCTACAACACCCCTACTAACAAACTTTATCATTTTTGATGTGTTATCAAACTTTTTCATTTTTGCTAATGCAACAAATGTAAAGTGGTATAATTTTAACTTGTAGTTCTATTTTTTAATGAATCTGAGCACATTTTAAAATACTTGAGAGCCATTTGTATTTCTTTTTAACTAAACAGCCATATCCTTTGCCCAAATTCTGTTGGGATGCTGGAGTTTTATTAATTTATAAAAATTCTTTGAGAATTTGAGCTTTTATTTATGTTGCATTTTTCCATCTTATTTTTTTTTACTTAGAGTAATTTTTACCCTGTATAACATTTTATTTTTATGTAGATAAATGTATCAGTGGAGTCTTTCTCATTGGAATGGTTATTCTGCCTACGATTCTTCTAGCATTTTTTTCATATTTTGGTCTTTTATAACATTTAAATTTTCTCTGAAACATTGATCCACTTTTTTTCAGGTGGTTTTCTATTATATTTCATAATTTATTTGCAAGACTTGCCTGTTGTCTATGTGCTCCTCAGACAGGAAACTTGTCTTTTTCACGCAATATCCTGGAAAAACCTAGGGCAACAGCTCATACATAAGAGACTGTCAATAAGTATCAAAAACCATAAAATAAACTTCATTCCTATGCTGAATTCCACCAAGAAATCCACTTTTTTTCTGATATTATCTGGAAAGAATTTGTTGAGAAAGAACAAGAAAGCTACGTTTTGAACAAGCATTTGAAATTCTAGAACTTAAGGCTCAGCAACATAGAAATCATTTTGAGTTCCCATCCATCTATATTTACTATCATGTGGGACTTCTCTTTCTTCTGCTGCCAATTAATTAACTTAATACCCAAAGTGGCAAATCTTTATTTACAACCCTACACACACACACACACACACACACACACACACACACACACACACCTATTAGAGGTCTGGAATGTTGATGGGTGAGTAGGCACTTTAACTTGGCTTAACCTCTAGCACAATAATTAATTTTAATTACTTTCCACCCTTGTTACACGATCCCCTAACTCCATGGAAATAGTATAACTTTGTAAAAAAAAAAAAACTGCTTTAAAAACAAATAACCTGACATGACTCTCTTAAAAGGCAGAAGTGAAAAATGACTTAAACGTTCAGCTGCCAAATATTGAAGATGTGAAAAATAAAGGAAATGTGTTGCTCTCATCACTTGCTTTTCGTGCTGCTTCTACTCCCAAAGAAGTCAGTGCCTTAAACTCTATCCTTCACGTACACTTCCCTCTCCTAAAAATCACCTGCAGGTTTACCTGATGGTCAAAACTCTTTACCACTCGGCCACTCCTCCAACTGTAGTCTCCCAAGTGACTGAGGTTTGAGTGTTTCTTTGTAATCTCCCTGACAGAGAATTACGAGTGTGCAAGCACCTGCGTGCTCAAAGTCTTCCCTTTCCCCCCTCCGTTGTGAGTCACAAAGTGGATGACAGTACACTAACATAGTTGAGGAACAAGGGTGCTACTTGAGATGACCTCCTGTGGGTAAGGAGAATCCAAAAGAGCAACAAGCAGTGAGGAGTAGCCACTTCCACCAAAAGAAATATTTTAAGAAAATAATAATTAATAATTTAATTTCCTTAAGTGAGCCAGGTACCCTTCTTGGGTAAATTGTCTTAATATGTTGCCTTCCCCTTGTGTTTCTCCAAAAGACCACAGTAAAGATATTCTTCAAAAAGATTTACTGAGTATATTTTACTAACATAATTTTTTCCCCCTGCACTTTATGCTGCGTTCACACATTTCACATGGTGGCTGAACATATAAGGAAAGATATATTTTCACCATAGTGTGATGACATTTCTTCAATATGCTATCCAACATATTCAGGTTATATTTATTCAGAAAATACGAAGCCATCTATTTGAAACCATCTCTAGTAAGTGAAGTTTGTTAAAATAACAGATCCATTTATACAGTTGCAGTCCCTAAACTTTTAAAAGATGGAACTCTTATATAGTAAGGAACAGTAGATTTCCAATAGGATAAGCTCGTATGCTATAACATGACTAGAATCTAACGTGTCAATCTCAGATGGCTTTACTGAATTGATTTTTTTTTGTGCGGGGAGTACTGGACTGATTTTTTTTTTTTCAATCAGTGAGACCCTGTTTCAAAATAAAGAATCAAAAATAGGGCTGGGGGTGTAGCTGGAAGGTAGAATGGCCCTGGATTCAATCCCCAGTACCGCAAACAAAACAAAATAAAACAAACAAACAACAACAACAACAACAATAATCTTGTACCTTCTCATCCCGGCACATATCTCTGGAGAATGACGACCCCAGCACTTGGCCTTCATCCAGCCATCCCAGCGGTCCCAGCTGGGCTGGACAAGCTCTCTCCCACTGAGCTCCAGCCACAGCCCTAGCCCCAGCTATTCTAACGACTCCCCTGTGGCCACAAATGTGGTATCTGAGAAAAGCTGTCCCTGCCAGGCTTGCCCTGATTGCAGGCCCGCAGAATCATGATCTTTGTGGATATGATCATTATGTAGATTTTGGTGGTAGATCATAGATATGTACGTTTGTGTGTTTATCAAATAGTATACTTTAATATATGCAGTTTATTGTATGTCCATTACACATCAATAAGCTGGTTAAATTTTTTAAATAAAAATGATTGCTATATTAGACCACTGAGTTTTCAGATGATTTGTGACAATGGATAATCTGAACATGCCTCTCTGTATTTACTTTTTCTTGATATCTATTGTTTAAATGTTATTAAAATATAAATTTGGTATATGAAACTTTAAAAAGTATATTAAGTACTATTTTTATATTTAATTTTCATCATATGTCTATGTAATCATACTCTAAGAGAAGTAAATGAATGGCCTTTAAAATTGTACTATGAATTATTACTTGTAATATTTCAATGAGTGATTTTTTTCACCAAGATAAATTCTTAGCATGCATATATTCACTCTTACATTATTAAAGGTCTATTCCCTAGAACATATTAGATATTTCATAAATTATTCTTAAATAAAATATGGAATAGAATAGTAACTAGAATTTATTTGTTTATTAATTAATTTATTTATTTATTTATTTATTTATTTATTTATTTTGGTGGTACTGGGGATGGAACTCTTCTACCTCCGGGCTACACCCCCAGACCTATTTTTTTTTTAATATTTTATTTGGAAACAGGGTCTCTTAAGCCAGCGAAGCTGGTTATGAACCTGCAATCCTCCTGTCTCCGCCTCCCAAGCGCGGGGATTACAAGCGTGCACCACCACGCCCAGCTAGAAATCTATTTTAACCAACCTTTCTTTCTTCTCTTCCTTGTCTGTCTGCCTGCCTTTTTCCTTCCTTCCTTCCTTCCTTCCTTCCTTCCTTCCTTCCTTCCTTCCTTCCTTCCTTCCTTCCTTCCTTCCTTCCTCCTGTCCTGAGGATTGAACCCAGGAGCACTCTACCACTGAGCTATGATCCCCAGCTTTTTCTTTTCTTTTTTTTTTTTTTTTTTTTTTTGAGACAAGACCTCACTAAGTTATTGTATGTTGGCCTCAAACCTGCGATCGTCCTATCTCAGCCTCCCAAATATTGGGATTATAGGTCGGATGTCCATGATGGCAATTATTACAACTACATGCTATAAAAGATTAATCAGTGATTAACAATAAAAATAAAGGCATCCACATGAAGAATTAATTAATTTATTTATTTATTTAGTTATTTTGCGGGTCTGGGGATGGAACCCAGGGGCATTTGACCTCCGAGCTACACCCCCTGCCCTATTTTTTAATTCTTTTTTTTTTTTTTAGGGTCTGAGATCGAACTCAGGGGCAGTCAACCTCCGAGTTATACCCCCTACCCTATTTTTGTATTCTTTATTTTAAAACAGTGTCTCACTGAGTTGCAGAAGGCCTCACTAAGTAACTGAGACTGTCCGGATCCCTTCTCAGCCTCCCCAATGCTGGAATTACAAGCATGCGCCATCATAACAGGCCACATGAAGAATTTTAGAGAATCAAATTCTGGTTAAAAAAAAAAATGCTCCTTTAATCAAATCTAAAGTCTCATTCAACCACTGTTCTTTATAATTTAGAAAGTATCCAAAGGATATGGTAATGATTTTCAAAGACTTCAAATAGCAAATGGGGAAAGTGACCAAAAACTCACTCATTAAGATATTAGAAAAGGCCGGGTGTGGTGGCATTTACTTGTAATCCCAGTACTTGGGAGGCTGAGACAGGAGGATTACACAGGTTTGAAGCCAGCCTCAGCAATTTAGTGAGGCTCTCAGCAACTGAGATTCTGTTTCCAAATAAAATATAAAAATAGGTCTGGGAGTATAATAGGGCTGAAAGTGTAGCTTGGAGATAGAATGCCCCTGGGTTTAATCCCCAGTTATATATATTTATTCTTCAGGGGCTGAGATATAGCTCAGTAGCACAGCATAAGTTCAAGGTTTTCAGTTCCATCTCCAACATCACAGAAAAAAAAAAAAAACTTCATAGGATATTACTGCAGCCATATATTTTTGTTGATTATTAAGTTCTTCTTTGTCGAAAAAGCACTACTAAACATGAAAAAAATTGGCCTATGTGTAAGAACCTGATAAAAGTTATTTTTAAGAGATATGAATAACAAATTTTTCTATAGCCTGTAAACTATTAGTATAATTTATGTTTGTTTTAAATAATTAATCATTGGAGTTCTGATAAATTTGATTTCTAGAACTCATAAAAATTATTATTATTATTATTTTTTTTTTTTTTTTTTTTTTGGTGGTACTGGTGATGGAATCCAGGGGCCTTTTATCTCTGGGATACACTCCCAGACCTATTTTATATTTTATTTGGAAACAGGGTCTCTTAAGCCAGCTGAGGCTGGCTTCAAACCTGCACGATTCTTGTCTCAGCCTCCCAAGCACGCGATTACAAGTGTGCACCACCACGCCCGGCAAAAATTAATTTAAATTTAGAAGTTACACAACAACAGCTTTTTAATTTTAATATTAAAATTCTCATTTAAAAAATCACAAAATACCTGGCTGGTAGTAATTTATGCTTTTAAAATATCAGGAGGCAGCCTGGCATGGTGACACACACTTGTAATCCCAGTACTTGGGAGGCTGAGACAGGAGGGTCAGGGTTCTCCGGCCAGCCTCAGCTACTGAGTGAGGCTCTCTGCAACTTAGTGAGACACTGTTTCAAAATAGAGAATAAATATAGGGCTGGAAGTGTAGCTCAGAGGTCAAGGTCGAATGCCCCTGAGTTCAATCCCCAGTATCACTCACACACAAAAAAATCAGTAGGCATGTGGAAAAAGAAAAGTAAGATATTTTTTGTCTATTGAAATGTGATAATGCCTCGGAGACTAGAGAAAATAACACTTTGTTAAGATAATTGATATTTTCAACTAATAATTTATAAGCTCACCTGATGACCTGTTCAAGCCCATTAGCTCCTCCTTCTTTATAATCTCATCAGATTATCCAGTGCTTTCCAATTTTTAAAAACACTAAAATAAGTTGATCTAGTGGTAGTTTACTTAAATTTTTATCCTATGGTTACTTAAATTTAATCTCAAAACTTCTTCATATAAAGCTGTTAGTTAATTCTGCCATATGAGACTCTGGGCTCAGTAATGAGTATAATTTTTCTTTAAACGTTGCCAATTTCTCATGCTTGATGATAAAAGTTTCACATTTTTTTAGGTTAATTAGTACTGTCTGTTTGTTGACCAACATGTTCTATAAGTCTACTACTTTACCACATGCGAACACGTCTGTCTCCAATGACTATGCTTATTTCCCTTGCTTGTAAATTTCAGACATTTTTTTGGTACATGGAGTAAGGCCTTACAGTGATAGATTTTGAGAACATTTAGATACAATTATACTACAGTGATTAGAGGGTAAGAAAAAATTGCCATGCACCTTATTTTTTAAAATTGTATAAAATTGAAGGCATCTCGGCATGACACTCCAAAAAAATTTAGGGGTGTACCAATCCAATGCTTCAATGATCAAATCCCTCTTATATCCTAGAATAGCATTTGCATATAATCTAAACACATCCCCCTAAATGCTTTAAGTCTTCTTTAAATACTCAAAATATTTAATACAGTGAGACTGCTATGTAAGTATTGTTATATTGTATTGTTTAGGGGAGGATAACAAGAAAAAAATCTATATGTGTTCCATACAGGGACAACTGTCCTCAAATACTTAAACTCTGCAGTTGATTGAATATGCAGGTGCTAATCACCTGGAATATAAGAGGACCAATTGTTCTTAGATGGAAGGACAATGATTTAAAACCAGCAGAATTAAAAATGTTAAACTTTTCAGTTTGGCTCATCATCTACATCCTTCTTTGCTATTTTCTTATATTACCAAAATAATGTTTGAGAATTGCTAAGAAACCAAACAATGAAAAATACCAGGTCTTTACCTTTCCCCCCTTCCCCCACCCCCAGCATTATATACATTATAAACCACCCCCTCCATGAAGCCAGGTTCCCCAGCGTGGTACTGAACATCTGTGATAGCAGTACTTGGGAGGATGAGACAGGAAGATTACAGGTTCAAAGCCAGCCTCAGCAACTTAGTGAGACTGTTTCCAAATTAAAAATAAAATAAAATAGACCTGGGAGTGTAGTTCAGAGGTAGAATGCCTCTGGCTTCAATCCCCAGCAACACACACACACACACACACACACACACACACACACACACACAGGAAATAGGACCTTGTTAAGTTACTGTGTGTGGCTGCCCTTGAATCTATGATCCTCTTGTCTCAGTCTCTTAAGTACTGGAGTTACAGGCATGTGCCACCTCACTCGGTAGAAAAACACTTTTAAAAACAATTTTAAGAGCTGGGTGTGGTGACACACACTTGTGATACACTTGGGAGGCTGTTGGAAGACAGCCTTAGCAACTTAGTGAGGCTCTCAGTAACTTATACTGTTTAAAAAAAAAAATGAAGCCAAAATAGAGCTGGTGGTGCATGCTTGTAGTCCTAGTACTAGGGAGGCTGAGACAGAAGGATTACAGATTGGAGGACAGCTTCAGCAAGTAGTGAGATTCTCATCAACCAAGTCAGATTCTATTTCCAAGTAAGAAATAAAATCAGTCTGGGGGTGTAACTTAAGAGGTAGAATGTCTCTGGGTTCAATTCTCAGTACAGAAAGAAAGACAGAAAGAGAAAGAAAGAAAGAGAAAGAAAGAAAGAAAGAAAGAAAGAAAGAAAGAAAGAAAGAAAGAAAGAAAGAAAGAAGAAAAGAAAAGGAAGGGAGGGAGGGGACTGGGGCTGCCCCCGGGTTCAATTCCCAGACACGCAAACACACACACACACACACACACACACACACACACACACACACACAATGTAAGGCATTGGTTAAAAAAAGTGTTTTGGAGAAGTGAGCTGGAGGAAGGACACATGAGGAAGAAAAGGGAATGAAATACTTATTATAGTCAAGGTTTCACCACCTATTTTAGTGTTAGTCACTGATCATCCCTTGTGACAAAGAAAGGAAAATACTGTAGAATATCGGATTGTGGAGGCTGTCGCCCCTCACTTGAATGTATTTCAGAACTGCACATTATTATGAGGCACAGCAGGGACTCCATGAAACACTGGTATAGCAGCCTCAGCATCATAATCTTTCAACTGAATCCTTCATATGTAAATTGTTACTCTAAAACCCTCCTTGTACAACTTAGCTATATTTTTTCATTTAAACCTCTACCAAGGACAGAAACAAGATGAGTACATATGAACTGCTCATATTGTGATGGGAGATGCTTGTTATCCTTTGCAATGTGAAGGTGGAACATGTAATTAGCCCCTGATTCTGCAAATGCTAAAGATTTTATTTGTGGACATTCAAATTCAAGTCCCAATAAATGAGAATTAAAAGGTGTTTCATTTCTAATACAAGTGTATAAATGTGTACTTTCCCCCCTATAGTGAAACACAATCTGTCCACCAAATATGAGGTTTCCAACAGTACTCTTGAAAAGTTTGTTCATGCTCTTTTCAACTCTTGAAAAGTTGATGATTCTAAGCATTTTAGAACTTCTTCACAAGAAATGCCAACTATGTAGATGAGATTTTTTTTTTAACTGATGCCAAATCTTCATCTTTGGAGGAAATATATGGCTTCTAGAACACCATCATCTCTCATTTTATACGGCAGGATACCAAACTAGAGATTATTTTTTGGATATATATGAGCCATAGCTACAAACAAAAAATGTATTTAACATGAATGCATTTGAAAGAAGAATTTCAAAATATCTTTTGAGTTGAATAAATTGAAGACAAAAAATTATCTCAATTTCATCTTGACCTATCTACAATTTATAAAATAAATTATATAAATACATACATAGTACAAAGATTGTTTAAAATAATCTCACCAGTTTTACTCAGCTACATGGTATTTAGTACTTTTTAAACATTGAAAACACAAAGAAAATCTTAAAAGCAAATTTGTTGAAATTTACACTTAACCTTTTAAAGTATTTATTTCCACTTTCAGAATGGCATTCTTGCATTTAATTTAACAGAGTGTTCCAAGTTGAATCCCCAATAGGGACTGGAAGATTTAGATTAAAAGCATCTTAAAATTCCATTTGCTACACCCTGCTTTAAGTACTTTCATATAACTGGGAAATTGGAAAGGAAAAAAATATACTCAATTTGCACAGTAGATGATTAAAGGGAAGGAAAAGACTATAACAGCCTGGTTACTAACAGATTTTCACATTTTCAAAACTTGACTTGGGCTGTATTAAACTATGCTCTCTTCCCAACTGCTATTCAAGGATCTACCTAAATGGAGTTCAAAACTCACCTTACCCCACATCCTTAACCTTAACTGCAGGGTTCTGTTTAAACTCATAGCAGAAAAAAATGTAAATGAATTCTATCATTTCTCAATTGTCAAGTTCTATCACTAAAAGTTTTAATTGACCTCTGAAAAAGAAATTTACCTTCAATAGATATAATTTTATATCCAAATAGAATACTAAAGCATATCCTCTATATCATTTAAAGAAATAATCAATACCTTCAACACTTAAAATTTTTCTCTAAAAAATCAAAATTGGTAAAAAAAAAAATCCTATTTAGCAGGCTTGATTATATCAACTGGTAAAACTTTATTTTACAAGCAAAAGGAATTGGACCAAATGATTATTATAATCCAGAGGAAGTAATTTATAACCATAGCAAATGCCATTATACATACTACGAATACAGATTTAATAGACAATACTGAACTGTACAAGAGTTATTTATTTTTCCTTAATCTCAAAGCTATTTTTAGTAGTACAAAAAAGCCATATTAACATTTTTCCATTAGAAAACAACATGATGTACAAAACTTTGGATGAAAAGATATGTCAAATTTCATTTAATCACTTGGAGGAAAATCCACCACTCGCTTCATCAATAACCACCCAAAGTGTTTTAGGCAGTAATTAAATCAAAATAATGCATCTTAATAAACTCCACCTGTTAAAAGAACAAATCCTAGCAATATATATAGTTTTCTACACAGTATTTTTGACAACTCACTTGGAGTTACTTTTTAAGATCCTTTTTTTTTTTTTTTTTTTTTTTTTGTTTACTGAGTCCTACTATATACCAGGCACTATACTTGGCCAACTAGGTATTTGCAGGAAAGTTGGTTAAGGTGGGAATGACCCATAAATCAGTCCTTTGGTTACCAGATTTGATTCTTAACTTTCTAACATCCTCCAAGATCAAGAAATCCTAACTAAAAATACACACCCTTCCAAAACCTTATTTGCTTTTATTAGTAGGGAGGGTGTTTAGTAAAGAGTGGTCATGAACCATCATTCCAATTAAAAGGGCAAGTAAAAATGCTAATCTGTTACTTTCCTAAAGAGTTTAAGATTTGGCATTCAGGTGTTACAAATGTGGTTCACTGATTTATCATGAACCCTACACTGCACATTGCTCAAAATCAGTAAAACAAGTATGCGCAAACAACTCTGTATTTAATAAAGCAATGGTATTTGATACACATATTAAATTCAATCCAGTTTAGGGTCCAGTGGGGGAGGGATGAATCCAGTTATAGATGGTAAAAAACAGTAGGTAAACTATGAAGAAGTATCAATATATAAGAAGTATTATTTTCCATTTTATCATTTCCTTTAAGTAAAAAGATGCTAATGAGTTTTCATTTAAAAAAGAAAAAGGTTGCAGCTATGCTAAAGGCCCATAAACTGACAATACTGTCCGTTCAACACCATTACTTCATAAAAAAAAAAAAAATTACCTGTTCTCTTTAGGTATAGCACATAATCCAAGAAATAACTTGGAAGTTAGCCAAGTGCTATGAATGACAATGGTAGGTAAATACACCATCGATTTCGGAAATGCATTTGGCTACTTTCATCTGCAGTCTGGATTCAAAAGGTTCTCACTCTTAAATAAAATTTAAGTTTCTGGACCTGCATGACAAAAAAAATGGTTTATGAAATATTCTATTAAGACATTTCAATAGTCTTAGGGTCACACTTTAGTTCTGAACGACTTAACCTGACATGCTATATAGCTACAATAAAAATAGGTATATTCAATTTTTAAATGAAAATTAAATGCAGATAAATGGTAACATTTGACATGGAACGTTATAAGGTCTTCCATATATGTAATTTGACACTGCTGACTATGGATTTCCGATCTTGAAAACTTCAGATTAAAAAACACAACCAAATTTACTCTTGATGGCATGCAAGATCTTCCTAAAAATTATCCTGAGACCTAGGAGTCTCAGTATTACCAGAACATAAAGAAACACAACAAATTTGTACATTTTATTCACATTTATTTTTCGCTTTTAGTGTGCTCACAGAAAATTAGAACACCTTAAGCAGGAGTTTAATAGCAATTTTTGTAAGCAAAGTTACATTCCATCTCTAAGTCAAATTGGTCAAAGCTTCTCCAGTATTTACAAAACATGATAGACAAGATGCTACACAAAAACCATTGCATCTGAAGATTTTTTTTCCTTTATTCTCAAAGACAACTGGAAAAGAAAGCAATGTCTGCTGTAATCAAAAACATACCACAGTATAAACAGTAACCATTCCACTTATCACAGCTTGGTTGAGTTTAAAATTTGTGTTTAAAAGGTCCAAGATGACTGCAGTTTTACAAAAATGGGCAGGGTGGAAAGTTGCAAACTTCATGTGCTTCTGGATATCAAGATTTGTTTTTATACAATAGTCACAGTTAAAAACACCCTGCTGGTAATACATAATTACACTTTATTAAGGTCATAAACCAGCAATAAACAATAAAGCCTATACAACTTGTAGCTCTACTTAATCACTGACTGGTACAGCTAACATGAGATAAGTGAAAAGTTCCTATGGTTTAAATGAACTCCTAAGACTATGATTTTTTTTTTTAAATCTGGGTATTGGTGTTTTTTTTTTTCTTTCCTTCTTAATCAAGACTTGTAGTGTTGTAAACCTGCCTCACAAAATACATCGTAATAACTTTCTTTAGAAAAAAAAAAAAAAAAGACTAAGCCTTTACACCATCCTTTCACGTGGCACATTTTCTTGGCAAGGTCCTGCACCACTCAGCTTCCCCATTGTGGCCCTATCACTCACTTCATTTGCTATCCCTTTTTGACCCACCCATCTCCTTCATATATGGGCATGTCCATAGATTGACAAAAGAAAAGTTTACATTTTTGAATAAAGATGCAAAGTATGCAAAAAACATTAATACTGATGCAAAAAAAAAAAAGAAAAACAGGAAAAAAAAAAAAAACAAGGCAGAGGAAGGTGTCTCAGCTCTCCTCGACCTGTTGGAATGGTGATTAACAGAATGATCTGAGATGGGATCTGTGGGGAGGGGAGGAAAAAAACCCACAAATTTGCTGCTTTAAAAAAAAAAAGTTAAAAAAAAAGAGACATCTTTAAAATCAATCCCTGGTTGTAGACAAGTTCTCCAAAACCAGTACCTGGCACCACTCCAACAAACAAATGGGGGAGAAAAGTTCCTGGGCGGCCGGGGGGCCTTACTCGGCCTGGGCCGGGGGCTGGGCGGGGGGCGCCTCGGGGCCCTCGGGCGGCGCCTCGGGGGCGGGCGCGCAGGCGGCGGGCTCGGCGGCCGCGGGCTGCGGCTCGGGCTGCGGCTCCGGCGCGGGCGCGGGCGCGGCGGGCGCCTCGGCGGCGGGCGCGGCCTCCTCGGCCGGGTCGTCGGCGGGCGCGGGCTCGGCGGCCGGGGGCTTCTCGGGCGCGGCCGCCGCCTCCTCCGCGGGCTGCGCGTCCTGCGCGTCCCCGGCGGCCGCGCCGTCGTCGCCCGCCGCCGCCTCGCCGCCCGCCGCCTCGCCGGGGCCCGCGGCCGCCTCCGCCTCGTCCTTGCCGCCGTCCGCCCCGGCCGCGCCCTCGGCCTCAGCGCCCTCGCCCGCCTCCTTCTTGCTCTTCTTGAAGGAGAAGCCGCTCAGCTTGAAGGACTTCTTGAAGGAGAAGCGCTTCTTTTTTTTTTTCGGGGTCTCGCTGCTGGGCGAGGGCGCCGCGCCGTCCTCCGCCTTGGGCGACGACGTGGAGGACGCGGCGGACGCGGCCTCGGCCTCGGCGGCGGGCGAGCCGGGCTCGGGCGCGGGCTCGGCGGGCTCCCCGGCGGCGGCGGGCTCGGCGGCGGCCGGCGGGTCCTGGTCGGCCGCGGGGGCGGCGGCCGCGGGCTCGTCCTTGTCGGCGGCGGGCGCGCTGCCGTTGGCCTGCAGCTCCTCCTTGGCGCCCGGCTCGGCGGCCGCGGGCGACGCGTCCCCGTTTACCTTCACGTGGCCGTTCTCCTGCGGGCGAGAAAGCGGGAGGTCACTGCGGCGGCCCCCGACGTGCGCGGCGCTGGCCTCGCGAGCCGGCGGCCGGGGCGGGCGCCCGTAAGAAGGCTCGGGCCAGGCCCGGGGCACGTCAGGGGCGGGCGCCGCGGGCCTCGGCCGACCCGGGACCCCGAGGGCGCCGAGCTCTCCGGCCGAGCCCCGGGCGGCCGGCAGGGGGCGCTGCGGCTCCACGGCGCGCGGCGGCTCCGGCAGGGAGGGCGGGGCCGCGCACTCCGCCCAGCCCGGCCGGCCCTGCCCGCGGGCCGCGGCGCCCCCGAGCCCCGATCGCGCAGCCCCGGCGTCCGCAAACAAAGCTCAGGTGGCCTCCCGGCCCGGCCGGAGCCACCGAGGCTGGGGAGACCCACGATTTCTGAGGTCTGGCCTCTGCTTCCACGCCCACCTTCGCTCGGGATTCTGCAAAGCCCCGGGCGCCCCTGGGCAGCTCATTTTTGCATTTTTTTAAATAAACGGGTTTAAAGCCAACTGGCAGACCTCGTCTTTCCCCCAGTAGGTTAGAGCAGGCAAGCGACGCGGCCTCCGCTCTAGGAAAAGAGGCGTGGTGGGCTCCCGGTGTTTGTGAAGCAGCCACCCGTGGCCGGCCTCTCGTGCCCGCAGACCGTGGCTGTCCACCTGGTCTAGGCAGCACAGGGGCGAGCCCGGCCCAAACGCAGGGATCTGCCTTCTCTTGACCATCTGGAGAGGTTCTTAAGACACACCGACCGTCCCTACCGCGGAGGTACCGTTTAAAAGTCAGATGGGCGTGTGATTCCACCGACAGCTAAGAAAAAAAGATGCTGGACAGTGGGAAAGCCCCATCGCAAGGCACCGAAAGCTTTCTGTCCTGGTCCAGCCAGCCACCTTTCCAAGAACCCGGGGCAAGACGCCTCTGCATACAATAAGGCATCCCCAGCCTCCTCCTTTCTCCAAAGCCATCCCTACTTGCGCCCCCCTTACACACACACACCACCACCACCGCCATCACCATCACCACCACCACCTCAGAGATCTCGAAGGCGACCCAGCTCGACAACAAACACGAAAGCCACCCAAACACCATTGTGCCCCCCAAACACAAATGCAACCTGGCTGGGGGGGGGGGTAGATCTAGCTAGTCACGTTCTGCCATTCTCCCAAACCACGCCATTTTAGAGGATTTATCACTCTTTTCCTTCCATCTGCTCAAGAATTAGCCAGGATTCTCAGGAACCACTCCTTGGGGTGGGGGTGGGGATACCCCCCCCTATGAAAAATTGACAATTTCTCCCATCCTTTTCCATTCAACTTTCAGACTCAGAATCCGGCCACGCTCCTTTCCACCGAATGCGCCTCGGGCGCGACCAGAAGGAAGGGGCAGCGTCGAGCCTGGAGAAAGGCACCCCAAAGAAAGGACCAGAACCACAGGTAGAATTTACCTGTCCGTTCGCTTTGGAAGGCGACGAGGCCACAGCCGCATCCCCGGGCCTCTCCGCGGCGGCTTCTCCCTTCGCTGCGGTCTTGGAGAACTGGGCACCCATGCTGGCTTCTTCAACAAAGAAACTCAACAGATCCAAGAGGGGAGACAAAGAGCCTCGGGTCGGCGGAACGACGGGGCGAGCGGCGGCGGCGGCGGCAGCGGCACACACACCCGAGGGCGGGGTGGGGGTGGCGAGGACCGGACAGAACCGATTAAATACACTCCGGATACAAAAATTTTAGTCGAAGAGATCAAAAAAGCAGCAACGCAGGAGGGAGGGGAAAAGGTGGAAAAGTCGAGCACAAAAAAAGGAGCCCAAGTGCAGTTTTTTTCTTTAAAAAAAAAAAGAAGTAATAAAAAAAATCCCAGATTTGTAGCCGCACTGTAGACAAGAGGAAAATGGAGAAATCTCCCTGGTTGCTAATAAGATGCGGGGTCCAACGCCCAAGTGCACAGATGAATGGGCTCGCGGCGCTGACGCGGCCCCCGCGCGGCCGGCCAATCAGCGCGCCGCGCTCGGGCGGGGGGCGGGGCCTGCGCGCGCGCCGAACAATGGGGCCGCGCGCTGCGAGCGGTTTGAAAATCGGCCTCGGACCGAGAATTAATGTCCTCCAGATAAATAAATCAATTAAAAATACATGCCTCTCGCCTCCCTCCGCTCGAAAATAATAATGCACCCCTTGATTGGCTTGCTTTGTTTGGAATTAATTAACGCGGGAGGGGGGTTACTCGTGGACGGGGGCGGGGAAAGCGTTAACTTGACTCGCGTAGACTCCCGGCGGTCTAGACCCGCGTCCGTCTCCCTCCTCTCGCTCCCCTCCCCCACCTGGCCCGTGTATTTATGGTGTATGTGTGCGTGTGCGAGTGTTAAAGACAATGGGTCGGATTTGTGCGTTTGCAGCTTGTTTTCCTTCTCCGCGTTCCATATGGGTTGCCCAGATAGAGCGCCGGGTTGGTTGGGTTTTTTTTATTTTTTACTGCAACTGTTAAGTCGTCCCACACTGAAAGGTATTTAAACCACGAAGATCGAATTTCATCAAACGAGATCGCGAGCTGGAATTAGGTCTGTAGGCCAGATGTGGAAAATGCAAAAGCAGCGAACAGCCGAAGCCACACTCCCTCCCCTTTCCCACACTGGCATGAAATAAAATATTTTGAGATGGGTCCTCGGAGCTCGTCAAATTCCGCCTCTCGGGCTATTCCTAATTAGCGATGACTTCTCACAATACAAAATCAGGGCCATTTACAGGAGATGAAACTGTTGGCCTTTTATCACGGATTCAGATGACATAATTTTCCTCGGTGGTGAAACGAGGCGCAGCTTCGGGACTACGAACCCGTATTTACAGTTGGGATGTTGCGATTCGCGACAACATGAATCTCTTTCAGCCTACTGCCAACACAGACACTTTCTGTGCGGCCGTGAGTGTGTGTGTGCACGCACCACGCAGCGAGTGTGCTCCGGAGGGAAGGGGGCAGGCAGCGCGAAGAAACTCTAAGCGACCGGACTGCAATCCGAAGAAGAAACCGCTTGCCTGTTGAGAGACAGCAGCCAGGTCTTGGCGTCAGCTTCAGGTCTAACTCGGGTCAAAGGCAGAGCTTCTATAGGGGTTGGTCTGACAGGATCCCTCCCTAGGCCACTGCAGCCCTAGCCACCCAAATCTCAGAAGCTATTAGTGTGTGAAAGACAAGACACTGATTTAACGTTTGGGGGGGGGGGGTGTCACGGATACAGCCTGAGAACCGTTCCTCTGCCACCCACGTTTTCGCTTATGAAAGAAAACCAAACCATCTTTTCTCCATTACACTTAGTGATCCTGCAAGGTGAAGGATCTCTCCCTTATGGAGGTGAGAAGCAGTCGAGGGAATGGTTCATTTCTCTTGGTGCTGGCTCTGAATTCTCAAACAGCTTTATTTTCTGCGCATTGTAGGGAAATAGGTCACACTCTGGGTGAAAAAGACAGTTGGTCCAAGCCAATAACTCTTTGTTCAAGTGTTGCTTTAAGAATCACCGAGCCGCTCTAAGAATCGCGGGACGCCGCTCCGTGAGGCTTCGCCTTCGCACCGTCGGGCTCCCGCAGACGCCGTGCTCGGCCGAGAAGTCGTATTCCACAGAACAGATGTCAGGACGTTTCCGTAGAAATCATCTTGCCAACAAACGTGTCGCCATCGCCCTTGGGGGAGCCTGCTGGCCTGGCCCAGGTCCCCAGCCGCCGGGATGGACGCGAATCCAGTGCGGGAGCAGAGTTCCAACTTGAAAAGCCAACTGGTCTGATCCAACACCACCATCCGGGAGATCCCCAGTGCTCATTTAAGGCTGTGGATCCCCCGACACCCCACCCAACGCGGATCCTGCCCCTTCCTCTGTATCCCCCTCCTGCTTTAAATTGGGGTGATTGCTAGCTGGCTTTCGGATTTTCTCCCAGACGCATCCTTAGTTCCCATTCGGGGGCTGCTTTTATTGCTCCTTTGTTACCAGGCTGCGTGTAGCTTTCCCCCCTTTTCTTTCTCGAATGCCTATTTGCCTGGTATCGGCTCGTCGCCCTGGCAACGGCCGGGCCGTCGGAGCCCGGGGCGGGGGCGGGGTGGGAGAGGGGGAGGGGCGGGGGAGGGGCGCGCAGCAGATGGCCGCGCGGGGCGGGCTGGGGCGCGGGAGCCAATCAATCCCCGCCGCCGCCCGGGGGCTCCGGAGCGAGTGTAAACACAGGGGCTCGCCCGCCGCCCCCCGCTCGCGGCGGAGGAGCGCGTTTGCTTTCGGTCTGAAAAATGCACTTGAAAGCTGCGGGTCCTCGGTCGCCGCGAGGGGAGGGGACGGGGGCGGCTGCCGGGTCCCCTCCCCACCGCCCCGCGCCCGCTCCGCCCGGGTCTCCCCGACGGGGAAGGGGAGGAGCGCGGGGCTGGGGACCCCGGCGAGGTCGCTCCTCGTTGGAAACTACATAATGGCCGGGTAGGACGCCACCGAGACTGGAGCCGGCCGGGAGTTGTACTACAATACGGGAGCTTCTGAGCTTGGCGTCCTCAATCTTGGAGTTAAGGGTTTCAAATAAAGCGCCAGAGGCGTTCATATAAATACGATTAAAGAACCCAGGAGATTATAGCGAAAATGTAAAACTGGCGTCTGTAACCACCTCTCCATGAGGAAACAGGCACTTACACTTTAGTTGTAGTCCCGTTTTACCCAGCCTTGGGATATTTCTAAATTGATAACCTGTATGCGCGTTTCTCTAGACAAAAAGAAAAAAGAAAAATTCATTTAAAACTGAATTTTTTTTTTATCTTGAAAGTGTTAGCGCATGAAAAGAATTTTCCAGAACAAACCACAAAATCTTGACAACCTACTGGGTGCCAGAAACTCAGATCTAGGGATTGTTTTGATACCAGTGAACAAGATGGGCTGTCCCTGGTCTATTCATCTTACTTTTAGTAAATGAGCAGATGGGCTAGTTAAGATTGTATCATCTGGCTTCATTCTCTCATTTACTGATGAAGTCATAGGCCCAGGGAAGCTGCCAGATCTCTCTTGTGGTGGATCCAGGGAGAGAGCTCAACCTCTTGCCCTTTGCAAGTCCCAGCTGCTTCCAGATTTCGCTGCCTACTTTCCCTTGATGGCACAGATTCATAGGTCATTCATTCCTAAGGTATTTATTAGGTTCCTCCTAAAACTCAGAAAGAAGGGTGATATGAACTGATATCAGGGCTAAGAGGGTTGATATCAGGGACTGATACGAACAAGGTCTTTCCTCTTCAGCTTGAGTCTGTATTATTATTTCTTAAAAACTTTTTCAAATGTGAAAAAAGTGAAAGAGACAAGATGAGCTGTGCTAAGAAAAACACAGACATTAGAGGCACTTTCCAGATCCTAAATTAATTATGCTTCCCCCCCCCCCATGGGAAAACATCTATGCATTCACAACAGGTGGGGTCCACTTGGATTTAGTCTTTCATCTTACTGCAGATTTTTATTTTTATTTCCTGGCCTTTAATTCCACAGAAATTGTTTAGCTTAAAGTAGTGGGAAGCAAAACAGATAACACCTCATCATTCATTCATTAAATATTTATTAAAGTCCTCCTATCATGTGCTGAGTAACTGAGATGTATCAATAAACAAAAGAGACAAAAAATTTTAGGTAGCATAAATTCTAGGGTAGAGAGAAAGAAACAAGTTAATAAATACAAGTAAGAAAAATTACGTGAGATGTTAGAAGTCTACTGCATTGTGTGAGAGAGGAAGAAACTAAAGCAAAATAAGGGAGAAATTCTGTATTGGTCATGAAAGGCCTCATTGAGAAGATGCCTTCTGAGCAGATTGGAAGAAGGAAGGGAATTAATAGGAAAGGTAGCCCACTCACAAGACAAGAAGGCAGAATTAACAGGAATGTCAGAAATGTAATTTTCTACAGTCATATGTACACTAAAGGAAAGCATCTTGTGCTATGAGGTAGTATAATTAAGAGGCTTTAAAGAAAGCCTTTTCAAAAGAGTGACATTTAAGTGGAAACCTAGGTATGCACAGGCAGAGACCATGTAGAGGTGAAGAGTTGGTTTTAGGTGGCACAAATAGCAAAGCACCTATGGAGGGAAGATTGACTTGGGCTTGGGAGAACAAGAAATCAGTTTGGACATATTTGTATGTGTCCATAAAACATTCTGATAGAAAAGTCAAGGGCACAGATATATGAGTCTGGAGTTCAAAGTGGTGTAAAAGGTTAGTACAGGTTTGTGATCATTCCACATATAAATATTTTCAGAAGCTAGGTCATGGGAACAAGCAAAAGACAGTAGGGGGGCAGGTGTGGTGGTGGTGCACTTGGGAGGCTGAGACAGGAGGATCACAGTTTGCAGCCAGCCTCAGCTACTTAGGCCCTTCGCAACTTATTGAGACCCTGTTTCAAAATAAAGAATAAAAAATAGTGTTGGGGATGTGATTCAGAGGTAGAATGCCCCTGGGTTCAATCCTCAGTACTGGGAGGAGGGGGGGAAAGACAGTAGGAGCCAGATGTGGTGGCCCACACCTGTAATCCCAGTAGTTGAGGGGCTGAGATAGGAGGATTATAGGTTCACGATCAGCCTCAGCAACTTAGCAAGAGCCTCCGAAGCTTAGTGAGACCCTGTTTCAAAATAATAAAATAAGGCTGAGTGTGTAGCTTAGAGGTAGAATGCCCCTGAGTTTAATCCCCCCTTACACACACACACACACACACACACACACACACACACACACACACACACAGAGTAGGGTCCAGAATCACTCTTAGTAACTTCTGTGTTGAAAAGATGGGCAAAAGAGTAGCAGAGACAGTAAAGATGCCCATAAAGGAACTGCTACGAAGTAGACAGAAACCAGGAGAGTGCGGTGTCAGGAAAATCAGGGAAGACACTGTTTCAAGGAGTGGTTAGTTTTGTCAAATGCTACTGGATGGTCAATTTGAGTGGAAACTAGAAAATTCCCATGGCATTTGCAGCACAGAAATTAGTACTTACAGGCTCAAGAACAGTTTTTTATAGTATGTTCACAGTGGAAGTATCTTTAGGATTGAGTGAGCTGAGGAGTAAATGGAGGATAGTCTCTTCTTTCTCCCTCCCTCCCTCCCTCCCTTCCTTCTTTCCTTTCTTCTTCCCTTTCTTTCCTTTTTTGGTACTGGGGATTGAATCCAGGGGCATTCTGCCTCTGAGGTACACCCCTGTACCTGCAACCCCCTTTTTATTTTTATTTTTTATTTTGAAGCACTGTATCACTAAGTTACTGACAGTCTCGTTAAATTGCTGATGCCAGCCTCGAACCCCCTGTGATCCTACTTTCAGTAAGTGATTTAAAAAAGTAGAGAACAGAATAAAGAAAAAAGTAGAGAGTAGAATAAAGTCCTTGAAAAGGCAGAGGGAGATGGAGACAGGGCATACGCTATGAAAAATTGGCTTTTGAAAGAAAGCTGGCTCCTTTTTTTGAGAAGATTGAAGAAGAGGATAGATATAGATTTCCTGGTGGAAGATGAGAGAAATCCTCTCTCGTGGCTTCTCTTTACCCTTGAAGCCACCCATTTAGAGTAAGGAAGATAAGGGAGAGTTGGGGTTTAATTTTGTTATAAAAGATATGGAATAATGTTTGAAAGGCATAAGATTGTGACTTCGGGACGTGGTAAGACTTAAAAGCAACAATGAGTGCCCATTTGAGTTTGATAATTCCCAATGATGCTTAATCAATCTATCAAAAGTTTCTCTTACAAACATTTTATTGAATAATAGCATCCATTATAATTATTTTTAAGATTACCTTCACTCTTCACTCTACCAACCTATACCAAATTTGTTATACCCATGCAGTAATAACTACACAAAAATAAAATATAGATTAAAATAACATGGTTGTGATAGAGGTTTATCATAGTTAGTTGTATATGATTTCATAGAATGTGTATAAAAAGTCAAAGGAAGGAGGGAGGATGAACTGTGTACCAGGTACCGCATTGTGTGAGTTCATGTTAAGCTTGCATTTCAGTCTTAAAATACCGGCCTAGGCTTATATAATTATCCTTCTCTTCAGATTCAGAAACTGATGTTCAAACAGGTTAGGAAAGTAAAATTCAACAGTGTGTTAGTCATCATTTATTGAGGGTGCTCTGGTTTCTATTCTCTTATTAGGGCACTTTTTTTGTGTGTGTGTGGTACTTGGGGTGAAACCCAGGAGCTTTCTCTCTCTGGGGTATACTCCCAGACCTATTTTATGTTTTATTTGGAAACAGGATCTCACTAAGTTGCTGAGAAGCTCACTAAGTAGCTGAGGCTGGCTTCGAACCTGTACGATCCTCCTGTCTCAGCCTCCCAAGCATGGAGATTACAAGCATGCACCACCACGCCCGGCATCAAGGCTCTTAATAAGAGTTCAAATGATTGGAAAAAACACAGAACCTTTCATATAGTAAGAGTTTTATTAATTTTGAAAATTACTATCAAGACTTCACCTCTCTTTAATGTAGATTTCATTTTAGTGTACTTTATTAAAACCACTCGGGGCATGCAAACAAAGATTCCTTTGTAATTAGTAATTATCGCAGCAACTGCTTATCTGATCTGAAGAATCAAGGGCTAACACATCTCTAATAAGAGTGAAGTTTCTGGAATGATGGAGCCTCTCCATATACATAGGTAATCATTACAAAACCACTATCAACTCAGGTGTAGTTTTAGTCTCTACTCTACAGGCATACCAAATGAATCCTATATTTGAAATGATAAAGAGTAGGATACACTCTAAATTGGAGAAAGGTAAACAAAAAGCAGGTAAAATAGTTAAGCCAAAAGTCTTCTTCAGAAATTTCCAATCAAAGCTCATCCACCAAAGTGTTTCTGAGAATTCATAATATTTACCCTCCAGGGACAGGCTGAACATTTCCCATATTAGCTGTTGGGAAACTGAATTCTGAATTGAGGACAGGGACAGGAATAATTCTCAGCTTTGTTCTCAGGGGCAACAGGTGAGTGAAGAAAGAAAAGCAATCATACTTTCCATTAGAAGGATCAGGTTTCTGGTGTTATAAAGGCGCCTCCTCTTTTTTCCCATTGTTCTAATATGGTGCTCTTAACCGGCCAGGGAAATAAGAGTAGAAAAATCACATAGAAAAATATTGAGTCCAGCATAATGGAATAGGAACCAGACAGTGATTTTTAATTGTTATTTTAAAGTTATAAATACTTTATGACATAGAAAATAAATCAAGCCAGGCATGGTGGCGCACCATTGTAATCCCAGCACTGGGGAGGCTGAGATCAGAGGATATTGCGGTTCGCGGCCAACCTCAGCTACTTACTGAGGCACTCCATAACTTAGTGAGACCCTATTTCAAAATAAAGAATAAAAAAAATAGGGCAGGGGGTGTAGCTTGGAGGTTGAATGCCCATGGGGTCCATCCCCAGACCCGCAAAAAAAAAAAAAAAAAAAAAAAGAAAGAAAAAAAAAGGAAAAAGAAGAAAAAAGAAATTAAATGCCTGACTAAAATGAGGTATCTGAACTATTCTATGGCTCTAGAAATTAAAGTGTAAAATTATATTAAATATTTCCTTTACTCCAAATGATAATATAGTGTTTTAGACATTATGTGCTACAATAAAAAAAAAAAAATGAAAGCTTTTAATAAGCCACTGCTAAACAACATCCCTGTCAGCCTCCCCACCCCACTCCCAGTGTGGTGGCCTTGTCAGTTCCTTCGGCCTTGGAGTGTGGGGTCTGGGAAGGACACTGACTTTCATTTGCTCAACAGATATTTATTAAGCACCTCTACTGGGCTGTAATGCTTTGCCTATGTTACTTTATTGAATCCCCACAGTAATCTTACAAGAAGAATCCAGTTCTCAGAGAAGTTACAAAACTACCCAAGACACTGAAAATTAGACAAAAGGTGTTAAACTCTATGCATTGTGAGAAAAGAATTTAGGGTCTCATTTTGAAAGTGGGAATTAGCATTTAAAGAAGGGAACATACTCTCTCTCTCTCTCTCTCTCTCTCTCTCTCTCTCTCTCTCTCTCTGAAAGATCAGATTCTCGAATCTGGAAATACCGTCAATAACTTTATGCATAATATAAATCAAATTGTTTATAATATAAAGCAAGAATAGTTGTTACTCTAAGAATCTGTCTCTAGGAACTGGGCCTGGTGTAGCATGCCTGAATTCCCAGCACTTGGTAGGCTGAAACAGGAGAATCACAGGTTTTAGGCCAGTCTTAGCAATTTAGGGAGACTCCCAGCAACTTAGCAAGACTCTTTCAAAATAAAAAATAAAAGCCAGGCATGGTGGTGCAAGCTTGTAATCCCAGCATTCAGGAGGCTGAGACAGGAAGATTGGGGTAAGTGGACAGCCTCAACTACTAAGTGAGGCTCTTTGCAACTCAGTGAGACTGTTTCAAAATAAAGAATAAAAAATAAAGCTGGGGGTGTAGCTCGGAGGTAGAATGCCCCTGGGTCCCATCTCCAGTACTGCAATAAATAAATAGATAAAATATAAAAATAAAAAGGGCTGGGGGCATAGCTCAGAGGCAGAGTGCCCTCCAGGCTTCATCCCAGTACCAAAATACCACCACCAAAAACAAACAAACACACCACACCAAAAAAAAAATCTTACCTTTAGGGTTAAGGGTATAGCTCAACCAATGGTCTAGTACACTGCACCTAAGAAAAAGAAACTTATTTCTTCCTTTCATGGGGCAAATGTGTTGCTTATGGTAGAGTGAAGTTATTTGGAATGTAGATGAAATGAGATGTATAGCATCGGAGATGCTGTTAAAATTAGGAGGGAAATCTAGGTGTGAGAGGTGGCTGGGAGATAAAAACAAAACAATAAACAGAAAAACATAAACACAAACAGAAATAATAAAAACATAAACACAAACAGAAATAATAAAAACATAAACACAAACAGAAATAATAAGGTACAGTAGCACTGTGAGAAAACAGGAAAATTCCTGGGAGAGAGGAGACTCCCTGAAAAGGGGGGGGGGTTAATGAAAATCGGGTGTTTTCCCACTATGCCTTCAGTGGGAATTCGATCTACATTTTCGTTGTAGGTGTAAATACTTGTGTGGTTTTTTTTTTTTAAATTTAAAGCACTTTCACATATTTTCTCAATGTATTTAAGACCCACAGTAACTTCAAACACCAGTTAACCTAATTTCCAATTCCATGGGAGTTCAGTAATTTGCTTCACATCCTAACCCTAGCTGCCAGAAATAGCCAGTATGGAGGGGCTGCTGGGACCTTCAGCTGCCCCTTCCCGCGTCTCGGCTTCCTGTGTAATTTGCCTTCTTCTTCCACTCCTCTTCAGCAGTAAGATACTTAAGGCAAGTTCCTAATCGATTTTGCGTTTTATTCTTACTGCTTGAAATATTTCTTCTAGGCCAAGGGCACTCAAACCAGAATGTCTTGTCCTGACTATTAACTTGTATTCCACATTTGTTTATTCAGCTGCCTTTTTACTGATCTGGGCATCCATTGATGCTTAAATATTTCTCATCACGACCTCAAACTCAGGTTGTCATTTTCCCACCCAAACCAGCATCACCTTCTGAGGTGATTTCTTCAGCTTTCTTGGCGACATTCTTGACTCGTTCTCAATTTTCATGTTAAGAATAGAACCAGGTATAAAAATTCTTCCTTTGTGTTCAGTGTGGCTAAACACTTTATTACTCATTAGAATTTAAAACTAAAGCCAGCCAGATGGCTGTAGTGGCTCATGCCTGTAATCCCAATACTTGGGAGGCTGAGACGGGGATCCCAGGTTGGAGGTCAGTCTCAACAACCTAGCGAGACCCAGAGACCCTGTTTCAAATTTAAAAAATAAAAATAGGAATGGGGATGTCTCTCAGAGGTAGAATGGCCCGGGGTTCAATTCCCAGTTCCAAAACAAAACAAATTAAACTAAAATGGAAAACAAACTAAGTGAAACAAACCCCAAAGCTTTTACCCATCTGGTCAATCCATAACCTCTATCCACTTAAGCCCATCACCTTCCCTTCACTCTTGGAGCCCACGTTTCTGAATGTTGCATTTTTTCCCCCTCTAAAATTCCCGTTGAGCCGGGCGTGGTGGCACACGCTTGTAATCCCTGCACTTGGGAGGCAGAGACAGGAGGATCACGCAGGTTCGAAGCCAGCCATGCGTGCTGGATTAGGAGACCCTGTTTCCAAATAAAAATGTAAAAATAGGTCTGGGAGTGTAGCCCGGAGGTAGAAGGGCTTCCAGGAACCCCAGTACCACCAAAATAAATAAATAAATAAATAAATAAATAAATAAATAAATAAATAAAATTCCCGTTGATTAAACTTAGCCAAATATCAAAATAACCAAGCAGCAAAAAGAGGACTGTGATTTGTTACGACTCAGAAAATCTCACAGCACCTTCAGCAGGTTGTGTTTTTCTCCCTTTAACCATTTCTGGCATTTTCTCTTTCCAGGGCTAATACCAAAGCAACATTTCTGATAATTTCTGCCAAAATCACATCCGGGGTCATCTCTCCTCTCTCCAGAACACGTAAGCCATAAGTCTCTCCCCTCTCCTTCCCTTGTCAAAAATGGGTTTTCAGCTCCCCAGTCAGTATCTTACCTCATGAATGCCTAACTTCCAAGGCTCCTTATAATCCGTCCCTATAATCTCTTGGCAGGGAAATAGTGTGGGTCACAGAGTGATCATTTGTTAATCTATTTTTTTCCTAAAATTTTAAAAAATTGTTTAATCCTGAAATTCTCCTTGTCAAGAATGAATAATTACAAGTTTTTAGAATCTCCCCATTAAATATATTTTATAGGGAGAATATTGAGGAACTTCTTCAAAATATTTCATAACTTAATACCATTTAGGAAGCCGGGCATAGTGGCGTATGCCTGTAATCCCAGCATTTGGGAGGCTGAGACAGGAGGATCTGGGTTCAGAGACAGCCATAGCTAAGTAGTGAGGCCCTTTGCAACTAACTCAGTTTCAAAATAAAGAATAAGAAATAGCACTGGGGGTATAGCTCAGGGGTAGAATACCTCTGGGTTCCATCCCAGTACTGGGGAAAAAAATTAGAAAGCCAGTTCTCCTCCAGCTTTTCCCCTCCCCTTTCTTCTCTGAAAAAAGTAGTGTTTTTCAAGGGAGGTATGGACCAATCTCCATTTCTTGCTGAGGGGAGAGCCCTGACTTTGGACTTCTGGCTGTCCCTTTATAGGGATATTTGTCTGACTCAAGCACAGCGTTGATTGCATCAGCAACATTTGCATCAGTGTGTTTCCCCTAAAAGGGAGAGAACAGAAAATGCAATGTATAAGTAGAGATTTCCTTCTTATTATGTAAACAAGATTAGTTTTCCTCCTTGATCAGAATTCACATTGGTAGCATTGCATTTTCTCACAGGAACACTTAATTTATTTTGCTGGCCTCCTGTGTTTTGGGTTTGTATTCTGTTAAATGTCTTGAGTTGAACTCTGTATCGGCAATTAATGGAATAAAACAGGTAGTAGTTTTCCTCCATCCAATTTTATAGTCTTTTCATCAGATGGCAAAGACGAAAACAAAAACAAAAATATGCTTCAGCTTTTCATTTACAAAATCCATATTTTTGCAACGATGGCGTTTTTAGAACATGCAATGATAAAGAACAAAAATTAGTATACTTGAGATATTACTACTTTTTGAAAATAAAGTCACTTTGCTTTATCTTCTTTTTACTTATATAATCAAAAGGTTATTCATTTGGCAACAGGGAAGGAGGAGTCAGTAAAACTTGACACCATATAGGCAAATATCTAATTACTTTGTTTGGGCCATATCTTTTAATGTAACTATTTATTAGTGACATATCACTAATAAATCATTAATGAATTCCTCAGGGCTAATTCATAAAATATTAAAATTCAACTTTTCTTATTTTATGAATATATATGCATAATAATTATCATAGTGAACATCGGTGGATAAAAAGAGCACGAATGTGGAGTTGAGAGAGTTGGTTTTCATTGTTATTGCATCAGAGCTCATGAGGGGATCAAGCAACTATTCTTTAAAATTATCACTTTATGAGGATCTTCACCAGACCAATGTTAATCTTCAAATCAATTTGGGAAATATTCTTCTTTGGGACTGGCCTTATAAGCCACATATGAAACTTTATCTCAGAACCTGATGTTTTGTGGGAGTCCCATGCTTATATATGTAGTTAAACATAATTTTTCTCTTCTTAAAAAATAAACTGTCTCAATACTTTATAATTGCATTTTATTATAATGATTTTTTACTACTGTATTACCTATTTGACTCTTAATACTAGCAGCTCCCAGTCCTATTAAACATTTCAGTGCTCAAGTTGCTTTCAAAGTATAATTTTATCCAGGTGTGGTGCCACATACTTGCAATCCTAGCTGCCCAGGAGGCTGAAGCAGAAGGATTGCAAGTTTGAGATCAGCCTGGGTAATTTAGGGAGACCTAACTTCAAAATAAAACACTTATAATTAGGCTGGAGATATAGCTCAGGGGTAGAAAACCTGCCTTGCATGTGTCTAGGCCCTGGGTTCAATTCTAGCACGGGGAGGAAGAAACGGTATAGGTATAATACACATAATATAACTTTACTTACTGTTTTTTTGGCTTTTTCTCAATTTAACACTTTTTTTTAAAAGAGAATTTACTATTTTGGAAGTGAAATAGCTACAGAAAAGCAGGATCACACTCTTTGAAGTCATCCCTTCAATTTAAGACTCAAACACCTAATCACTATGTTGTAACCTCATACAGCTGACTTAGTTTTTCTGATAAAGATTTTTAAAATTGTTAAGACTTGATAGTACAGAGATTTCCAAAGGTAAGCTGCTGCCGTTGTTAACTATTTATAAGGAAATTCGGGTTGAGATTTGAATGGCAATAGGCAGGAGATATGATGAACATTTTGAAATGACTCATGCGATGGCCTGGGGACCAGCATTGGAGGCCCCAGGCATGCTGAGCTCCCCTCCCATCTTGCCAACTCGGTGTGTGTGGGTAATGAAAACCTCTGAACAGATTTGGAAGGGAAAGGGAAATAAAAATAAGCAACAGCAGAGCTGTTATAAAGTATTCATTTGTAAAGTGAAATTTGCAGTGAATTTTTTGACTTCTCCCTTGGGCAGAATTCCCAGAGAAGTTCTGAGAAAAGCTGACTAGGAATCACTGAAGGTTCTAGAAGGCCTGCAGTCGAAGTAATTTCATGTGAGCATTTTTCCCTTTTTCTTCTGGCAAACCATCCTCTCTCTTGAGAAAGGTGGGATTATGTTTCTTAATTAATGTCGATTTTAATTAACATTTAGACTTTTACATGATTAAGTGAAAATGCTATATAGCCTTACTTTTTACTTTTCTTATAACTATCTTTTCTTAATCTATGCTTTTCCTCAAACATTTTACCAACCAGAACTGTTTAATCTCCTCCATTGGATCTCGGTGGAGGCTTAGCTGGGAGAGGCAGCGCAAAGAATTAAGGGTCAACAATAATTTGAACATTTTGCATTGGATTTTTTAAAATCCATCCTCCTTATAGAAAATCTAGATGAGGTAATGAGCTTTCTCCAGGTTCTTCTTTTTTTCTCTCCTTAATACTAATTAAAAATCTTGTCAGCAGCAATCTATTAATAATTTGTTTGCACCCTCAATTTTGGGGGGCAATATTTTGCTATATATATATGAAAATTGTATTTTTCAGGTTTGCTTTTCCTTTGATTTTGAATCAAATTGTTTAAAAAGATAATTCATAACAATGTTAATCCTCATCATTCTCATCATCATTAAAAGACTGGAAATATATGAAATCACCAGGAGGCAGGGTTCTGAATGGCATAACCAACAGTTAAGAGTATTGGGATGAAGCCAGGCACTGTGCAACATCCCTGCAGTCTAAGCCACCTGGGAGTCTGAGATAGGAGAACTATGAGTGTGAAGGCAGCCTGGGCAACATAGCAAGATCCTGTCTCAAAATAAAATAAGAAAAGGGGCTGGGGTGCAGTTCAGTGGTAGAGCATTTGCCTGGCAGGTGCAAGTCCCTGTGTTCAATCTCCCATACTGGGGGGAAAAAAGAAAGAGCTTTGAAATCCAATAAATTTAGCTTTGAGTCCAGGCTCTACTATTTTCTTGCCTATAATTTGGGAGAAGGTATCTAATCTTTTTCCTTATCTGAGAAATGAGGTTAATAGAATAATGTCTTTCAATACTATTTTGAGGTTTATCCTAAGAACTGGTATATAGGAAGTTCTCATTAAATAACAGCAAATCTGACTACAGACTAAGAGGGAAAGGAGGTGGGCAGGAATAGCAAAGTCTGTTGGGATTTGTGGAAGACCAAATGTCCACATACTGGTAAAAACTACTTCTTCCAGGAACTTCATGGGTCCCAAAGGAGTTCTGAATTCACTGTTTTACTTAAATGTTATAACTTGGGAGGAAAGGGTATCATTTCAATGACAGGCCAGGTACCCAGAGCTGGAAAGGTGAAGTGATTTTTCCTAGATTGAACTGTGAATAAGAAGAAGAAAGTAGTCTCCAATGACTGATACCTGAGTGTTGTTCTTGTTTTTCTTTTTTAAATCCTTTTTAAGGAGCAAGAACCTTAGCACTCCATAGAAGATCAGACATCAAATTAAAATCGATTCTCATTATGCAGAATATACAGTGTCACATGATCCAGCCCAGAGGAGGGCTGCACCTTATATTAGACAGTGGTAGGCCCTCTGTAGCCACTGCATTCTCTGGGAAAAATTATGGACTTTTAGATCATACCTATCCTGAAGAACAGATTTAAAAGTTGGCTTTGTATACATTTAAATAAAACTCATTAAGATACTCGTAAGATACTCAGTGATCGTCTATTAGCTGAACTTTTATAAAAAAAATACCTATAGTTATAGCTGGGCATAGTGGTGCATATCTATAATCTTAGCTATTGGGAGGCTGAGGCAGGAGGATGGCAAGTTCGAGGCTAGCCTGGGGAACTTAGCAAAATTCTGTGTTAAAATAAAAAATAACAAAAAGGGGTTAGGGACATAGCACAGTGGTAAAATGCCTTTGGGTTTAATTACCAGTACTGCAAAAAGCCAAAAGAAAACAAAAGAAACCCCTATGGTTATTTACATAAATACAAAAAAAGAAAAAAAAATGAATGTGTAATAAAAGAAAGCTCTGGATTTTGCAACTTTTTCTTTTTGTCTTACCAAGTCACTGTAGAAGGTGGGAACTACATTTATACTACACTTTGGTAACTTCTATTTCTTCCATTAAATTTTTGTTGTTGTTGTATTGGAGGTTTAACCCAGGGCCTCACACATGCTAGGCAAGTACTCAACTAGGGTATAACCCCAACCCTTTTTTATTTTATTTTGAGACAAGCATTTCACTACATGGCAGATGCTGGCCTCAAATTTGAGATCCTCTTGCCTCAGTCTCTCTGGTAACTGGGATTATAGGCCTGTGCCACTATACCCAGCCTTGCTGGTTTTAAATGGATTACTTGCAAATGTGCCACAAGCAAGAGGAGGTGGAGAGGGATTTATTTACTACGTGAAGCTAGTTAATAACAGAACTTAGCTTCGAATCCAAGTTTTCTATCTGGCCTGACGCTCACAATAAGACAGATTCTTCTACAAATGTTTCCTCCTCTATCTCTCTCTCATTATTTTAATGTAGGTTCATGTTAAATGGTTATTATGAGCCAAGAGAATATAGCTTAATTCCCTAAGTCTTAGAATTGTAACAGATTTGGGCAATAAACTTAGAAGGTTAAAATTTCTCATATTTGATTCCTGTTTAAAATGAGTAATATTTATTTTGGTAGAAATTTGTGATTTTATTTTTAACTTAATATTTCTATAAAAGCTTCACAAAAGTAAAGTCTTAGCAAAACTGTTAAAGTATCATTTCAAACTTTATATACAAAATAAAGCTATAAAAGCCATTATTTTTATAAGCGTAATATTTCATTAAAGATCAAGAAGCGTAACTACATTATAATTTAGCCTAATATTTCTCCAATTCAATATGGTTGCAAAACAGAGTTGTTTAACCATTGTCAGCGCTTGAAAAAAATGATGGTTGTTCGAACAATTATCAGTACACTGCAATTTAGTCATAGATTTATTTTTTTGCCAGGAAAAATCTGAGAATTTCAATAAATATATTTTGAAATAAATAAAACAAGAGATATTTTAATAAAATTCAAACTGAGAGGAATAAGTAAATAGATTCAGGCTTCTATTGCAGCCCAACCTATTGCACAGGGGTCTGGTCAGGAGGAAGTCTGCTGAGTTCTGTTCCTTGAAAGCCAACTTCCTCCAGCCTCTTTCTTTAAAGTTAATAGGTGTGTATAATGATTCCATTTAACAAGGAGAAACCTGAAAGATTTAACAGCCTCTGCATCTTTTTTTATCCTACTCTTAAGCACAGCATCTTAAACAAGGTGCTAGTTAATGCAATTTGGTCGGGTAAAATGCAACAGTAAAAGATTAAAATTCACAGAATTGTCATCCATTTACATGTTCATCCAACATAGTTTGGTAAATAATCAATACATGGCTTGTTCTGAATATGAAAACATATGAATAGGAACAGCACTGACTTAGAGGGCTAAAGAGGATGGATTCAGGTTGTGTGGAATAGAGGCCGATTGAATCAAGAATACAGAATGTAGCTGGGCATGATAGTGCACGCCTGTAATCCCAGTACTTGAGAGGCTGAGAAAGGAGGATCACAGATTCAAGGACAGCCCTAGCAAGCTGTGAGACTCGCATCAACCTAGTGAGACCCTGTTCCCAAATAAGAAACTGGGCTAGGGGGTGTAGCTTGAAGGCAGAATGTCTCTGGGTTCAATCCTCAGTGCTATACACACACACACACACACACACACACACACACACACACACACTACAAAATGAAGACACAGTTTTTCTTAACTCAGGAGATATCTGAACTTCAGGACTTGTGGAAGTAGTTAACAAACTTTTAAGAATGCCTGTGTACCTTATTTGAAACAGTATTTGAACTGAGGATTCTAGCACCCTATAAAATTTTACCTTAATAATGACCCTGGTGGTCATATGGGTTACATATTACTCTTTTACATCCGCAGGCATGCAGAAGCCAAGGGGAGTTTCCCACAAGCTACTGGGGAACTCTATATGTCAGTGATATATTTATGTCAACATTCACAAGGAGCTTGCATAGTATCTTTGTCTCTAACTTTCGGTATCTGTAAATCTTTTTTGGTGAGATGGATGTTGGGAAGACATGGTATATAAGGTGATTTGTGTTAATTATCATTTCTGTTTTGTATTTCGGCACTCTCCCTCCTTTCCTTTAAAAAACAAAAACATTGACAACCATGATGTGTAAGTTTCAGTAACTCTCTTCTTTGTTCCTTAGCCCTGGGCTACTCACAAAAGTGCCTGAGCTTCATCAGGCAAGTCTCCCCTCTTCTCTTCTTGCACCTGGCAGCCACATCTGGAATGGGAACCACGGAAATCTGGTGCCCAGCCATAGGGGCTGGAAGTAGCTGCCTAGGATGCTGGTGCCCCAGCTTTTCACTGAAAAATTGATGCTTCTTTGGCTGACCCATATCTGCGCTACTAAAGAACATTTGGAAGGGAGCTTTGCACAGTGTAAATTGCCTGCTTGGCAGTCTTCTTTCTTTCTTAGCCAAGAAGAAGCAAGGGGCTCATCAAACCAAATTTGAACCTTCGACTCCACTTGAAAAGTCATAGTGGTTGATGTAGAAATCAGCAAAGTCTTTGAAGTTCCCCAGCATGCAAGGCAAATTATAATTTGGTTCTTAACTGAAATGTGGATTCCTTTTTCAGTTGTTTGGTGTCTTGGAAACAGAGTTCCCAGATTCCACAACCAGCATCATGGATATTTTTGTATCACAATTATATATGATATTTCATCTTTCCCTTACTAGATATGTTTTATCCTTTTTACTTGATTAGGCCAAGAGATTATAAATCTTGTCCTGAGTCCAGTAAACTCAAATTATTTTTAAAAGTGGTTATCAAAAAGAGGCATTTAATTAATCTCAGATTATATTTTTATATATAGTATCATACTATCAGTGGAGATCCTTTAATCAAATATGACAGACATTCATAAAAATCTTTTTTATTGGTACATATTATTGTACAGAATAGTGTAGCATTGTGGCATATTTGTACATGTATAAAAACATCATTTGACTAATTTTACTCCCTGTTATGGTTTGGATTTAAAATGTCCCCAGAAAAATTTACACCTTAGACAGGACAGCCAGGTTTGGAGGCAGGATGTGGAGGGAGTGGCTCCCTGGGGTGCGGCCAGGGACTGTGTTTGTCCCTGAGTGGCCATTTCTCTGCCATGTCTTGCCACTGTGGTTTCTGCATCAGAGTCTGCTGATGACGGATGGACTAAACCTTTAAAACTGTGAATCAGATAAACCTGCCTTGCCTAAGTTATGCTCATCAAGTATCTAGGTCACAGCAACAAAAAAGTTGACTTAAGACCCTCCCCAATACCTTTTTTTTTTTTTTTTTTTTTGGCGGTACTGGGGATGGAACCCAGGGGCATTCTATCTCTGATCTTCACCCCTAGCCCTATTTTTTATTCTTTATTTTGAAACCAAGTCTCACTGAGTTACAAAGGGCCTCACTAAGTAGCTGAGGCTGTCCACGAACTGCGGTCCTCTGGTCTCAGCCTCCCAAATGCTGGGCTTACAAGGGTGTGCCACCACACCCAGCCCCAATACCTTCTTCACCCTGCCCTCCCCCATTCCCTTTATCTACCCTAATGGTCTCTCTTCTACTTTCACCATGGCCTTTTAAAAATTTCCTTTTGGCCCCCACATATGACAGAATATATACAGTAATTTTCTGAATCTTGACTTATTTTGCTGAACATTATGATTTCCTCTTTCCTGCAAATGACATAATTTTGTCCTTCTTGATGGCTGAGTAAAACTCCAGTGTGTGTCTATACTACATTTTCTTTATGCATTCACCTGTTGATGGACACCTAGACTGATTCTATAACCTGGCTACTGTGAGTTGTGCTGTGTTAAACACAGTATGCATGCACCCCTAGAGTGCACTGGCTTTAATTTAAAAGCCTCAATGTTCTTTAAATCTGACCCATTATAAAATGAATATTCAACCAATCCATCAGCATGTGTTTTTCAGTGCCTCTGAGTGTAAAGATGATGATGGCTGTAGTGTTTCCTAGAACCTGGAAGGGGTTGGCATTCTTACTGCACTGGACACGGCTTAGTTGTAGCGCATCATTTCTTATGAAGAGTCGGCTAACTATCTCCCATTCCTCCCTTTATTTTTAGCCTCATGTTCCAGGATGCTGACTTCCTGTAACTCTTTCACAAAATAAAACTAGGCTGTTCCTGAGCTTTTGGGGTAGAGTTCTATTATTTTAATTTGTGTAATACAACCTATTAATAAGTGATCAACAATGCATACAGATAATTAGTATTCTTTTTTTCTTTTTTGCAGTACTTGAAATTAAACCCAGGGCTTTACACATGCTAGGAAAGTGCTCTAGCACTGAGCTATGTCCCTGGCCCTTTTTATTTTATTTTGAGACAGGGTCTCTCTATATTGCTAGGCTTGCCCCAAATTTGGATCCTTCTGCCTCAGCCTCTCTAGTGGCTGGCATTAAAGGCATGTGTCGCAGCACCCAGCTAGATAATTAGTATTCTTTACTTCCATAAGAAAGCTGTAAATTAAATGCATGTATTGTAAGAAATGCCCTCCTTGATAATTCTTTTGTAATCACTTGATGTTTTTTATGCCCTTCCTAAGGCCGAGCATTTGCCTGCAATGAGTTGATCTGGGGTAACTCATACCATGTACATGTCCTTCTTAGGCACAATCCTCTATACTAAGAATCTGTGACATTTTTGTGTAAAGTGCCAGATAGTTTAGATTCTGTGGGTATATTTGTTTTATAGGCTGTTGTAAACTAATATCACAAATGAGGTGCCTTAAGACCACAGATATCCATTCTCTTATTGTTTTGGAGGCCTTGAGAAAGAAACAGTTTATGTCTCTTTCTAGCTTCTGGTGGTTGCTGGAAATCTTTGGCATTCCTTATTAGTAGATGCCTCCTTTCAATCTCAGTTGTTATCTCCCTCTATTCTCTCTCTGTATCTCTGGAATCTAATCATTAGATTTAGGTTCTACTCTACTCTAGCTCAGGATAATCTCTCTTTTTTTTTTTTTTTTTTTTTTTTTTTTTTTTTGCGGTACTGGGTCGGGACCCAGGGCCATTCTACCTCAGAGCTACCCCTATTCTTCCCTCTCTTTCTTTCCTTCCTTCTTTCTTTCCTTCCTTCTTTCTTTCTTTCTTTCTTTCTTTCTTTCTTTCTTTCTTTCTTTCCTTCTCTCTCCTTCCTTCCTTCCTTCCTTCCTTCCTTCCTTCCTTCCTTCCTTCCTTCCTTCCTTCTTTCTTTTTTGAAATAGAGTCTGACTGAGTTGCAAAGGGCCTCACAGGCCAAGGACAGCCAAGACTGTCCATGAACCATGATCATCCTGTCTCAGCCTTCCAAATGCTGGGATTATAAGTGTGTGCCACCATGCTCAGCTTAATCTCATTTTAACATAAATACATTTGCAAAACCCCTATTTCTAAATAAGGTTCATTGTGAGGTTCTGGTGGAAATAAGTTTTGGGAAGAAACTATTGAACTCACTAAAGCAGGCCATACCATGTCTGTATAACTACTCAACCCTTTAATTAAGGCATGCACAAACAATACATACATGAGTAGGCTACGTTCCAGCAAAATTTTATTTAGGAACACCACAATTTAAAATTCATATAATTTTCACGAGCTGGGCTTGGTGGCGCATGCTTGTAATCCCAGTACTTGGGAGGCTGAGACAGGAGGATCACAGGTTCCAAACCAGTCTTGGCAATGTAGCAAGGCTCTCAGAAACCTAGTGAGACCCTGTTTCCAAATAAAGAAATAAAAAATCAGGCTGGGAGTGTGGCTTGGAGGTAAAATGCTTCTAGGTTCAGTCCCCAGTGCCCCCCCCCATTCAAATAATTTTCACATATCCCTGAATCTTATTTTTCTTTTAGCTTTTATTTAGAAGTTTTAAAGATCAGTCTTAGATTATGGACCATAAAAAATAAAATAAAATAAAAACAGGCAAGGGGACAGAGTCAGGTTTGACCCACAGGTCATAGTTTGTCAATACCTGATATGTAATGTTAGTGAACAGGCAGAGGTAACTCTAGGTTATTTCTTTCCCCTTCTGCTCATAAACAAAGGAGCCAAATTCTGAGCAAGACTGTTTGTGATTTACTTTAAGAAACTTTCATTTGATAGCTGCATGTTTCAGCAGAGAGGAAGCCAGGCAGATCAGTAACGATGCCTGTTTGGCAGTGTTGCTCCTGGTGTGTTTGCCAAAATTTTGGTGAGGCTTTTGCTGTCAAGATTAAGAGGTGATGTAGGCTTAAATGAAGCACATGATCTAAAGTCTTTGTGTTGAAGGATTAGAACATTTCCCTTATGGGCTTATAGCATTCTCTGTGCCAAAGATTTGCGTATCATTTGGAGGTGATTGTAAAATAAAGGCATTTTGTGACTCAGTACTACACAGCATTCTGGTAAGATGTTGTCAATCCCTAGATACTCATTCAAGGCCAGAGATTAGATAATACTCTAAACATCTGATCTTCTAATGCTAAGACTTGCTAAAACACTCAGGGCCAAGAAACTTGAAACTGATTTATCATGCAGATTGCTTCAGGTAAAATTTATCTTATTTAACACTAGTAAAATTTATCTTATTTAACACTTGAAGATTTTGTTAAATATCATGATTAGACAGTTGATTTTTCTAATTATAAAACCAGTCCACTGTCACCGTTGAAGATTAAAGTAATATAAAAATGAGTAATATAAAAAGTGAAAGTTTCTCATAATCCCAATTCCCAGAGACAATTTCTGAAAAGATTTTTGGTATTTATTTTTCCAAATATCCTCCCCACCATGTAATTATAAAAATAAGTGAAAAAATACAAATTGATTCCATGTTTTTAAAAGATCTTAGGTCAACATTTATGATTTGTTATTATATAAAATTACACATTGAACACAGTATGTTGATAATATAATATGAATTAGTCATAGTTCCCAGTGCTATGGAATGTCAGTTTTGTTTGTTTCTAATAAGCAGAGAATGACCTAGTATAAACAATAATTTTGTGTGTTTATAGTAATGTCTCATTAGTCAAAATTCACTATGCCTTGTGTTCAGCAATGGATCTTTTCCTTCTACCACAGAGAAACAGGTATTTGCCTTCTTTGGTGACATCATTTTTTTTTTTTTTTTTTTTTTTTTTTGCAGTACTGGGGATGGAACCCAGGGGCATTCTACCCCCAAGCTACATCCCCAACCCTATTTTTTATTATTTATTTAGAAACAGGGTCTCACTGAGTTGCAAAGGGCCTCACTAAGTAGCTGAGGCTGTTCTTGAACCATGATCCTCCCCTGTCCTAGCCTCCCAAATGAGGCTGTTCTTGAACCATGATCCTCCCCTGTCCTAGCCTCCCAAATGCTCGCATTACAAGTGTGTGCCACCATGCCCAGCCCTAGTGACATCATTATTTTAATAGTGTGTAGCATTCACAGTACGTGTTATTAATAGAGGTTTTATCTGGATGAAAACAAAGAATACTGTGAGCCGGCCTCAGTTGGATTCAGGGAGGATCACTGCCAGAATCTCAAGTGGATTTTATAATGACTGGTGTGCGTGATACACTTAGCAGTCTAGAACAAAATGGCTGAATTAGAACCCTCCTCAGACAACATGGAAATTTTGTATATGAAAGTGGATAGATGATCCTCTCCTTTTATACAGAAGTGGTTAGACCATCTTGACACATTAGGATAAACTAAAATGTGTCAACATGTTTTATGACTGGGATGTTAGGAAGTGATGAGTGTTTTGGAACAACAAAGACCAGGCTATGAATCCTAACTCTATTTTCATTGATGGCTTATTTTTTTAGTCTGTAGTGAATATTTATTTTTAGGCTTATACACTGGAAGGGGTTCTGAAAGGTCATCTAACTCTATGATTTTGATACTTTGATTTTTAACCGAGAATCTTTTTTTGCACTCTGCTGAGCAGCTTCTGCTCCTGGGGCAGAGCCAGAGTCTGCATATGTGGACCCCCTTCCCCGTCCTTTGATGGCTCCTGACACAGCCAGGAATTCTGAGGAAAAGGGTTTGGATTTGCTGCTCCCTGTATGCCAGGGTAAGACCTCTGGCCAGTGTTTTCCAGAGTAAGGGTTGTAGCTCTTTATGTAAAATCAGCTTCATGGCCAGAACTAGTGTTTTAAGAAAATGAAAAGAACTAGCAAAGAATAGAACACATAATTGAAGTGAGTATTGTTTTGTAAAACTTAGTTTCATATGCATATATATGTAGGTATATATTTATGTATATACTGATACAAAGTATATATTTTTATTAGAAGTGAAAGCTACTGCCTTAGAGTGTCCCAGAAGCCCTTATCTGTCCCTGTCTTTAAATTCTCCAGAAGAGATTTAGTAGCCTGTTAAGTGAATACTTTCAGTCCTACTCATATTTTGGGGAGATGTTATAAAATACTCACCACTTTTGATATTTCTTTATGAAATTGTTTTCTTACAGTAACTTCAGTGTGTCTGTTGTTTTTAAAGGGAGCTGCTAAATCAGTGACTGATATTACTGTGTGACATTTATCCAACTTTCTCATTGTTCTCCATTGCCAAAGTGTGACTTGTAAGTCACCTGGGCAATATGTTTGGATTATAAGAATATTATCTTCTCATAATTGCATATCAGAAATAAAGTGATGAGTACTTAGTCAAGTTTCTTAAACTGAGTTTTGCTTTCTTCACCTTAAAAATGAAAATAAGTAGCACTCATTATGCAGGGATGTTGTAAAGTGTAGTGCGATGTGCATGCATTGAGCCAACGTGTCACATTTAGAGGAAATTTAGAGGAAGCTGAAATTGACCCAGGACCTCACCCATGCTAGACAAGTATTCTACCACTAAGCAACATTCCCAGACCCTTAACAAGTGTTTTTAAAAAGTGTTATTGTGTTGAGCATGGTGGCTGAGACAGAAGAGTGGCAGGTGAGGACAGCCTTAGCAAGTAGTGAGACTTTCATCAACCTAGTGAGATCTCGTTTTGCAATAACAAATAAAATTGGGCTGGGGGTATAGCTCAAAGGTAGAATGCTTCTGGGTTCAATCTTCAGTACCTCATTCACACAAAAAAGTGTTATTGTTGAATATACTATGATGATCCAAACCAACCTTCTTACTTAGCAGAACAAGGAATTGGGTTCAGAAAATTTGCTGCTCTTAGGTTATTCAGGTAGTGACAGCACAAAAAATAATTTTTACACTCTGACCCTTACTCCAATTTTTTTTCTACCATTCATTCAGTCAACTCATCAAAAAATTATGTAACCATAAAGTTCCATGCATATATTTTGCTGACCTTTGAGGATATGAAGATGAATAATATAAAGACTGTCTTGAGGAGCTCATAGTCTAATGAAAAAGTGCATAAATATATTAATTGTAATTCAGTTTCTTAGGTGTCATGATGGAATTCTTTTTTTTTTTTTTTTGGTGGTACTGGGGTTCCTGGAAGCCCTTCTACCTCTGGGCTACACTCCCAGACCTATTTTTACATTTTTTAAATTTAGAAACAGGGTCTCCTAAGCCAGCATGCGTGGCTGGCTTCAAACCTGTGTGATCCTCCTGTCTCTGCCTCCCAAGCGCGGGGATTACAAGCGTGTGCCACCACACCCGGCGATGGAATTATTTTCTATTTGCTTATGAGTTATAGCTCAGATAGGATCCAACTCAGTTTTAAGGAACCAGGAAGGCTTCATAGGAGCATTGTGATATTTGAGTTAAGCCTTGACACTTGCATGTATTGTTGATTGGCAGGCAGGTGTGTGTGTGTGTGTGTGTGTGTGTGTGTGTGTGTGTGTGTGTTTGAGTGAGGACCAGGGTTGGTGCGTGGTATTTTAGATAGAAGAAATGGCATATGAGGAAGTTATGGAGGTGTTAAAGAGCAAGGCATATTCATGGCAGTTTGGACAGTTCGAGGTGGTTAGGGTAGTAAGAACCGAGGAGGCTACAGGATGCCTTGCAATTGGGTCTGGAATAAAGCTCGTCCTTTGCCACTGAAACACTGCCAGGCATTGTGTGGTGGCTGGAATTCTAATAAGCATAAATGTACATGAAGAAACAATGAGTGTTTTAAAAAATTCATTAGGGAAACCACCTACCATTTATAGTACTGTTTGGAGGTAAAATGTGGTCCTACTTAAAAATAACAGGATCAAAATAAACATTTGCAATCAGTTTTCATGCATGTGGGCTGCCATAAGATAATATCTAGATTGGGTGATTTATGAACATCATAAACTTCTTGTTCACAGTTTTTGTGGCTGAGCATTTAAAACCAAGATGCTTGCAGGTTTGATTTCTTGCAAGAGCTTGTGGATTATAAATGGTAACCTCTTGATGTTCCTTCTCATGGCTGAAAGTATGAACAAGCTCCTTGGGTATGTTTTTTTTTTGTGTGTGTGTGGTACTGGGGTTCCTGGAAACCCTTCTACCTTTGGGCTACACTCCCAGATCTATTTTTATATTTTTATTTGGAAACAGGGTCTCTTAAGCCAGCGAGGCTGGCCTGGAACCTGCACAATCCTCCTCTCTCTGCCTCCCAAGCGTGGGGATTACAAGTACACGCCACCACGCCCGGCTACCTTGGGTATGTTTTATAAGGGCATTAATCCCAATCATAAGGGAAAGGTTGTCCTGAGCTATTCACCTCCCAAAGAGCTCATCTTTTAATGACATTGCCTCGAGGGTTAGGATTCAATGTATGAATTTGGGTTTGGGGTGTACAAATATTCACATCATAGCAGAACTCAAATTATAAAAGAAACTTTGTTTAATGATTGACTTTCATATAGTAGGGACTAAATATATACCAGTTAAATATTTTTATAAAATGGTCCATTTATTCTTGAATAACTTTTTATGTAAAACTTTAGGGCAACAATGCAATTTCTGTAATTCTATAAAATGTCATGAAATTTTATTGATCTATATAATAATATGTTTCTGGTTATTAATTTACTATTACAGTTTGATTAATATTATTTGTCTCCTTTTCTTGGGACTTCATCCAGGTTAGTTTGGTTTTGGTGATTATAAATTTGGCAAAGGCAATGGTCTGCAATGTCATAACTATGTGTTCTTATTTAATTACACCATATTTCTATTTCTAATCTAAAGTATGTCTCTGCAGAAGGACTGTAGGTTTAAAACCAGCCTCAGCAACTAAGGGTAGCCCTTAGCCACTGAATGAGACCCTGATTTTATAAAAAAGGATGTGGGTTTAGCTCAAGAGTATAACACTACTGGATTCAATTCCCAGTACCTGCCCCCTGAAAGAACAGAAAGTATGTCTCTTACTACCTTTATGTCTTTATGTGACAAATATTCTTTATTTCTGATTTTGTTGAGGAGGTTTAAAAAAATGTGTGTATGCAATGTACTTAAACATATCAAAGTCAACTACTAAGCCAAGCAAGGGAAGGAGGGATGGGGAGGGAATGGGGTGGGAATTGGATAGGGGTTAAATCATTGATGTGAGCCGGGTGTGGTGGCGCACACTTGTAATCCCCACGCTTGGGAGGTGGAGACGGGAGGATCGTGCTGGTTCAGAGCCAGCCTCACTGGCTTATGAGACCCTGTTTCCAAATAAAAAAAAGCTAAAATAGGTCTGGGAGTGTAGCCCGGAGGTAGAAGAGCTTCCAGGAACCCCAGTACCACCAAAAAAAAAAAAAAAAAAAAAGTGATGTGTACATGTATGTACACACAAATTTTCCCCCAATATGTTGTATGAATATAATGCACCAATAAAAAAATTAAAAAATAATAAAATAAAAATGTGTGTATGAAAGAGAGATTTAAAAAACCTACTATGTGTTTCTTTGAAGGGAATGGCTCCAGGCTCAATTATAGTGGAGAAGCATCAACTTCAAAGTTTAGGTGAATAGAAATGATGGCTAAAGGGGCCTCTGTAGTTGTGTGTGTGTGTGTGTGTGTGTGTGTGTGTGTGTGTGTGTGTGTGTGTAATACTAAGGATTGAGCTAGGGGCCTTCTACCACTGAGTTACACTTCCAGCCCTATTTTACTTTTGATTTTGAAACAGGGTCTCACTAAGTTGCGGAGAGCATTGCTAAGTTGCTAAAGCTGGCCTCAAACCTGTGATCTTCCTGTCTCAGCCTCCACGTACTGGGATTACAGGTATGAGCCACCCCTCCCCCCAGCTGCAGTTACCTCTCAATAACTTAATAAACCTACCTTTTACTTTTTGGTTTTTTTTTTTTTGTGGTAATGGGGATGGAACCCACGGGTATTATACCTCCGAGTTACATCCCCAGACCAATATTTTATTTTTAGTCTTTTTATTTTTAAACAGGGTCTCAGTGAGTTGTGAAGGGCCTTGCTAAGTAGCTGAGGCTGTCTGCAAACTGTGATCCTCCGGTCTCTGCCTCCTGAATGCTGGGATTATAAGTGTGCACCACCATCCCCGGCTCCTTATAATTTTTCCTACACAACACAGTGTAATTATTTATAGAGCCTTGATATTGTACTAGATATTGTAAATAATCTAGAGATGAGTTAATGTATATAGGAGGATGTGTGTAGGATATATGCAAGTACTGTACCATTTCACATAAGAGACTTAAGCATCTGTGAACTTTGGCGTCCTCAGCATCCTGGAACCAATTCTCCAGAGGTACACTGGGATGACAGTATAATATTTTAATGTCTTAAAGGTAAACAAGACATCAAAGAGGTCCTTCTAGAAATTTCTATGTATATGCCCACCACTTCAGGTCAATGTATCTGTTAGCTTTTGTGGCAAAACAAGCCAAACCTTGGGGGCTTATGAAAATAACATGTATTACTTACGTTTCTGTGGACTGGCTTGGTTGGGGTTGGATGGTAAGGGACAGCCTCATGCACTCACACGCCTAGAGCCTCCTCTGGGAGGCTAGGATGGTTGAGATGGACTTGCCCTCTTTCCATGTGGTTTCATGCAGTGGGCTAGCCTGGGCTTGTTTATAATGGTTTGCAGCGGTGAAAGAGTACAAGTCCGGTTGTGAAAGCCTTTCTTCAAGTTTCTGCATGTAAAATGCCTTCTAGTATCCCATTGGTCAGAGAAGATCATACAGCAAAGCCCAGATTCAAGGATAAAAATAGAGATGCTACCTCTTACTGGCAGGACAGCAATTGGGAAAATTTGTGGTTATTTTGAAATTAATTCCAGCCAGTCACTTGTTCAATAAGACATTATAGCAATGAGCACAGCTGTCTATGGTTTCAGAAAATTCCACACTTGCCATAGTAGCTAGTAGTTATAGACAATATTTGCTATACACTATGCCTATAAAACTTAAAAAGTTTTAAATGTGGAATTTAAGTGTGATTTGAATGTGGAATTTAAGAAATTTAAGAAGATATAAGAAAAATGCAGTAAACATTTCTAGCCTACCTTGCATTTTACAAAATATTTTCATATATATGATATATATAAGTGATATATATATATATATATATATCACTTTTAAAAAATCTCTTAAGACTCTTCATAAGATAGGTACTATTATTTTTATCCTTATTTTATAGATGCATGAATGGATGTAGATACATGTTAAGACTTTGACCTAGTAAAAGAAGAGAAATTTGAATTCAATTCTCTTTTTTTTTTTTTTTTTTAACAGTACTGGGAATGGAACCCAGGGCCATTCTACTTATAAGCTACACTTCCAGGTCTATTTTTTATTCTTTATTTTGAGGCAAGGTCTCACTAAGTTGCAAAGGGCTTCACTAAATAGCTGAGACTGACCTAGAACCTGCAATCCTCCTGTCTCATGGTCCCAAGTACTGGGATTACAAGTGTGCGCCACCACGCCTGGCTGACTTAAATTCTTTTTATGGTAAAGTTTGTGCCCATGCCAACCTACTATACCTAAGAGTCTCTGGGATACCTCACTGGTCATTTAATGCAGTAAAGGACAAATATAGGTAGTTATTAGAAATATCTATAATTCCTTTGGACATACCAGTTATTATACACCATGTTCTCTTTCAATGAAAGGTTTGTAGGTCTATAAATTTTTTTTTTTTTTTTTTTTTTTTTTGGTGGTACTGGGGGTGGAACCCAGGGGCTTTTTTCTACCTCCGGGCTATATTCCTATTTTATATTTTATTTGGAAACAGGGTCTCACTAAGTTGCTGAGAGCCTCACTTAAGTAGCTGAGGCTGGCTTCGAACCTGTGTGATCCTCCTGTCTCAGCCTCCCAAGTGCTGGGATTACAAGCGCCCAGCTCTGTCTATAAAATTCTTAAGAAAAATTGTCTATGTCAATGATACCCTCATTAAGGACTTAGTAAATTCGCTTTCTCTGTCTGTCTCTTCCATTTCTGGTGTTCATAATACCTATATTTAGTTGTTTCTATACTACAGGTATATGTTTACTGAACTTTAAAATTGGAGCTGAACTTCACAAATATGACTGGAATCTAAATATTAACTTCCTAATACCACTGTTACTGAGAGAAATATTTATCTTGTATATTTCATAAATGTAATATGTATGCATGTATGTGTATACAGGTGTGCATACATACATACACACATATACCTAACACTCTGTACCTTCTCTTTTGCACTCACAGGCTTGCTTCTCCAACAGAACATGGAGATTTTCCATGTACCCTCGGTATTAATCTGATAAATAGCACCAGAGAGTAGTAGGCTCCCAAAGACTTCTTTAATGGGAGATCAGTACTCCTTGAGTCTTTTCTCATCTAGAGTTTACTGAGGTCATCTCATACATGGACTAGTGAGGTGTGCAGTCCCGGGCACAGGTACATCATGCAGCCAGCATCTAATGTATTCCTTGGCCTACTATCTCACCCTGGGAGAAAGATCTGAAGATGCTCTGGCTGCTGAGTTCCCCTGAGCAGCCTGGAGTGTTAGCTGACTTGGGGCTGGCTTTCTTGACTTGCCTCAGCTTTAGTTAACTTACTTTAGGCACTTGGTGGGAGAGTCACCTGAGATCATCTAAGTAAGGGCCACTTATAAACCATGAAAAGCTACAGAACATGAGATGGCAATACAGACATGCCCAATATGTGCCAATAGATGGGTCAATGTAATGATTTCAAATTTTTAATTACTGGGTTCATAAATTGGCGAAGGTTTAGGAAGCATCCTCTGTACCTTTCTTGTGTCTTTAGGGTTGACAATGCTTGAGAAAAAGCCCAAATCTGGGAATGATTACAACTGCTCTTGATTGCACAAAGCCAGGAATTCAGTCTAGCAGTGAAATTTTTATAGCTAACCTTCTGTCCCAATTAGGAACCCCCACCCCAAAAGAGAATGAAGAGAGGCTCTTGCAGAATCAGCTGGGGGCTCTTTTCAAGAGGAATTAACATCCCTGCTTGTCTGATCTCTGGTTGCTCCCCTCACTGTGCAGTACCCAGCCCTCTTCTCATTCTGGGTCTGGATTCTTTCAGAGTCCTAATTATATTCATAGTCTTGGCTTTCAAGCTGAGGTCACCTTTATGGCCAATTTATGGGCTATTTTTGAAGAAATTTCCTAGCTTTTTACAGAGACCTTATTTACTTTCAAAAGACCTCAACAATATAGTCACTAGAAAGAACTATATGGGGTTGCTTTTTTACTCTTTCCTTCTGTGCCACCTCTACAGGAAATTACATTGCAGGCAGAGGCATCACACAGAGAAAAGATGTCGCCTTATTCAGTGGAAGCAATTTCTGTCTTGTGTGTTACTTCGACTGTCATAACATTCTCAGGCTTGAACTTCACTCTCTTGATTAATATTTATAATCTCCTCTTTCAGCACTTGTAATGTCAGTGTCAGTGGGGGTGAGGAGCTCAGTACCTGGCAGGCAGGAGAGGGGAAAGAGCCTGTTCATACCTCAAGAGGCCAGGGTCACCTGAAGGTCCAATTATGAGAGGAAGCCCTGGGACAGGAGAGGTGCTGGTCTTCAGGTGCAAGCTAGCCCTGATTAGAGGCAGCATGCCTCACAGGGCTTGGGCAGAAAGCCCAGCTCAGGGTCTCCTTGCTGCTGGTTTGTCCTGTGAGGTTGGGCAACTCCCTGATGTTTGATACTGTTATTTTGCTGGGTGAATGTCTACATGGGCTTGTTATAAACAAGTCGTACATCTATGCAGCTGCCTTTGAAACTTGGTAAAAAAAATTACATGAGAGTGGTTAAAACTAGGGTATTTTTTTCAGCCAGGAAAGAAGGGATTTCCAGGAGCAGCTTGGAACTACAGGCACTGAAAAGCCAGGATTGTTCCTGTCACTTTGTTGGCTCTCAGATGCTGCCCACCTCTGGAACAACATGATGCTACTGCATACCTCTGATCGATCATGATGTGAGACCTGGGCAGGCTTGAAGACTAAAGAAAAAAAGAAAGAGCTCCAGTGTCACAAGTTAGTGGATAGTTTTTGATAAATCACCTTGTACTTTGTGTCCATTTTCACCATTCACTGTATATTCATTTATTGTGATGGAGAGTCTAGTTTGTTTAAGACATCAAAGAATACTATCAAAATTCTCAGACCCACTGGGATAGGGATAGGTAGCTTAGAGGCAAAATACTCACCCAGCATGCTCAAGGCCCTGGGTGCAATCTGCAGCTCTACAAAAAAACAAAATTTAGTATGCAACTCCAAAGCTGCCTTTTCCAAGATATTTTTTTCCTCTGGTACTCTCAGTTGCAGCAATCTTTTTTTTCTTTGGCTTTCTTACTTTCTAATTTTCTTATACTACTTATGTGCTAATACCTATTATCATCATTTGTGTATATGTTTTATTTCACATATGATGTCTTATTTAATGTTGAATCACTAATTGCTTGTACTTTACTGATGCTCAATGTCTGTGTAATAGACAATATGTTAAAAATGACAATAAGACAATGCATAACACCATTGGGGTATGTGAATGGTACACATTAAAAAGTGCTCTGGGGATGAAGATAAGACAATCTGAGGAGCAGGGAGAAGCACTTGGAAGTACTATCAGGGTCCTCCTGGGTGGAGATGGGATGAAGGCATTCCAAGGGAGAAAAGCAGTAGCAGTGTGCATACACAGGAAGGGAGAATGCACCTTTGGGGAGCCAAGGGTGATGATGTGCAATAAATAGCACTGGAGTATGGCTGTTGCTAATGCAAAGCTGTGATGTTAGGCTTTTTTGCAAGAAAGATCAACCACTGCAAAGCTCTGAGCAACTGAATATCCAAGTCAAAGAGCTACTTTAGAAAGATTTCTCAGGTAAGAGTATACAAGGTGAAGCCAAGCGTGGTGGTACACACTTGTAATCCCAATATTTTGGGAGGCTGAGACAGGAGGATCACGGTTCAAGGCCAACCTCAGCTACTTAGGGAGGCCTTTTGCAAATCAGTGAGACCCTGTTTCACAATAAAGAACAAAAAATAAAGCTGGGGGTGGAGCTTGGAAGTAGAATGCCCCTGGGTTCCATCCCCACTACAGAAAAAAAGAGTATACAAGGTAGTGAGACAGTCTGGAGGCAGGGGAGTTAGAGGACTAAGTTTCTGGAGCAAGTGTATATGCATATTAGCTCACAGGTACAAGGTATGAGGCTAAGAAACTCTTGACCAGAAGAAGGAAATCCTTAGATTACAGAGGAAGGAGCAGCAGGACAATGTGACTGAGTCTGTGGACAAGAAAAAAGAAAAGGGAATAAATCTAAACTCAAGTCTTCTGTCTGTATGATGCTAGAAATAGTGATGCCATTTATGAAAACAGGAAAATCAATTTTAGAGGGAAAAGAGTACAGACCGTGTTAGACATGTTTAAGTTGAGAATGCAGTAAATGCATGGGTACAGAAAGGCAGAAGCTGTCTAGTTTGTTTAAAGTTCACTTAGGAGAAAGATCAGAGGTTACCAGGTAATGATGGATAAAGTAGCACTGCCCAATAGCATTGCTGAGTTACTTCCTAAGCTCCTTGTTGGCAAGACTGAGTGCTGCTTGTTACTGTTCTCTGTCATTACCTGTAAATAGATATTTTACGAATCATTTTTCCTGAAAACTACCTGGACCCATGGCTGCCCTACGCTACCTGTGCTAATGAGGTATAAAGGGAGTGCTTTGGTGTGAAATTCAAAAATAGGTAACAGCTTTATGTAACAGTCTCAATCTGTTCTCTCCTAAGTAATATTTTATTAGTACAAGTTACCAAATTAAAATTCATATTTTCTTTTCATTTCCTGATGAAAGGTTTTTAAGCCTGTTTCAGATAGAATGGCTCAGTTCATTGGATTCTGTACTTGCTGATTTCTCAGTCCCCTTAAAATTTTAAGATGTCTGTCGGGCGTGGTGGCGCACGCTTGTAATCCCAGCACTTGGGAGGCTGAGACAGGAGGATCGCACGGGTTTGAAGCCAGCCTCAGCTACTTAGTGAGGCTCTCAGCAACTTAGTGAGACCCTGTTTCCAAATAAAATATAAAAAAGGTCTGGGAGTATAGCCCGGAGGTAGAAAACCTCTGGGTTCCATCCCCGGTACCACCAAAAAAAAAAAAAAAAAAAAAATTTTTTTTTTAAAGACGTCTACATACTTCTCTAAATCAGGCAAAAGGGAACCCGATAAAGCTACTAACCCTTGGCATACTGAGAGTATATACTTCGCCAAACACCTCTCTTTTTCTCCACATTTCTCTGCACATTAACCCAGCATGAAGAAGGATAGCTAAGCCTTTCTTGTTGAGTCCTTTCTGGTTGAGTTTCTGTATCTTCTTAATCTGCTTCTCCCCTCCCTGCCTGGGAGAGCGCAAGCGGTGTGTCTTTCCAAGCACCAAGGGAAAAGTCAGCTCCCCCAGCCCCACCGCCCTCAGAGGAGCTGGACCTACGCCTGGTTGCTCCTGGGAACCACACAGTCGCCAGTGCAGCTGTGCTGCTCTTACACGGTGGCCAAGAAAAGTCCCTTTCTATGTGCTGGTCTTTTAGCCCCTAGACACTGAGGCACCAGGAAGGTTGTGAGGGATTTGGAGGCGCTCTGCCCTATAAATATGACCTCCCAGAGCTTCCCCTCTCCTTGTTCTAGCCTAGCCCACGCTATACATGGAAGAGGGCAGACTTTTCAACAGAAAGCCTCTGGCTCCTGCGAGGTGGTGAGAAAGAGAGGAGGGAGAAATAATAGAAAATAGACTTCTTTTGTTTCCCCTTAGTATCTGTACAGGGGCAGGAGGAGAGAGTGGAGGTGTCTCTTCCTAGCTGTGTGATGCTTTTCAAGTGTCACTACCACTCTGGGCCTCCGTTTCCTCTTTGCAGAATGAGGGGTTTTAACCAGATGATCTCTCAGGTCTCTTTCCTTACCCAACACTATATTTTTAAATTTTAGTTTATAGGATGAAAGGGAATATATATTCCAAATTATTGTCAGAATCCTGTTGGAGTGCTGGGCACCATTTAGCTCATAAATAAACACTTCTACGCCAGGCATGGTAGCACACACTTGTAATCCCCGCGCTTGGGAGGCTGAGACAGGAGGATCACACAGGTTCCAAGCCAGCCTCAGCTACTTAGTGAGGCTCTCAGAAACTTAGTGAGACCCTGTTTCCAAATAAAATATAAGATAGGTCTGGGAGTATAGCCCGGAGGTAGAAAGCCTCTGGGTTCTACTCCCAGTACCACAAAAAACAAAAACAAAAAAAATTTCTACATGCATTTTAAACATTTTAAAGTTTTGTGGTGAAAATTTAAAAAAAAGTAAACTTTGGAGGATAAAACTGATGCTGACATTTCTATGAAATTCAGGAAATGGTAACCTTGGGCTGGGGTTCAGGGGTTGGCCCAAATGAGTTTTGAGGAAGTAACACGTGGGCTGAGCTTGTGTTTGAAGAGACAGGACCCAGCCTGCAGGGCAGAGGTGCAGCCTGTGGCTTTTGCACCCACAGGCCATCTCTCTGCTCCTGGCTGGTCCCCTACTGTGAGGCAGAGTGGAGTCCATGGAGAAGCTCTGCTAGGGTTGGCATCTATGGGGTCATGTGTGTCATTTGTGCTGAAATTCCATAATATCTCCAGGCAGTTTAATTCTGTGGTGGAACCAATGTGAATAATTAAACAAAGCAAAGATTTGACAACACTGTACTTGTGGTACAACACAGCTGTGATTCCATGAGCTCAGCTAGGAGAAGGAATTGGGGGCATCTGTCACAGCAAAAGCATTCTTTGCAACAAATAACAATTTAGTAGACATCCAAGATGCGACAGAACAGAAGCTCTGAGGAGGACGGTCTGCCAGGAGAGAATGGGCCATGGTGTCTGTCTGGTGGGGGGTGTTGGAGGGTTGGGTACCTACATCTGCTCTATTGCTGGCATCCTATGAAATGAAACTCTGTGCCAGGCTGGTCACCCCTGTGATGTTCCTTGCTAGAAACACTTCTACTAACTGGCTTCCAGATGAGCAGTATGTAAACTCTTTAAGAAAGAAAGATCATTCTCTGGAACAACTAAAAATGTTATACCTTTTTTTTTTTTTAACATCTGTGATAACCTCAAAGATTATAAAAGTCTAATGAGTCTATTAGATGTAACAGAGTTTGTATGTTTGGAAGGATTTCATTCCCCTTGCCTTTTATTTTCTTGTCTTTTCCTTTCTTTTTTCCTTCCTTCCTTTCTTCTATCCTCTTTCTTCCTCCCTCCCTCCCTTCCCTCCCTTCCCTTCTCCTTCCTTCCTTCCTTCCTTCCTTCCTTCCTTCCTTCCTTCCTTCCTTCCTTCCTTCCTTCCTTCCTTCCTTCCTTCCTTCCTTCCTAGCTTTGCTTTTGTGGTACTGGGAATTACATCCAGGAGTGTTCTATCTCTGAGCTATACCACTAGGTGTATTTTATTTTTTATTTTTATCTTGCTAAGTTGCTAAGGCTATCTTCGAACCTGTGATCCTCCTATCTCAGCCTTCTAAGTATTGGGATGACAGGCATGAGCCATTACTTCCAGCTTCCTGCCGCTTTTTCTATTGGGTAAGGATGAAAGAAATGGAAAGATTCTTAAAAAGTATCTAATTTTCTGATGCTGAGGCAGGGATCTCTGTTGCCGAAGGATTCCCTCTGTTTTATCTTGGATATAATGGCCTCTGCATTCCCAGCAGTGCAGGGCTGCTTTTCAATAGTGGCTCCTCCCAGTCACTAGAGGAGTCATTTGCATAGAGAGCAGGATCTATCGGTTCAGTGAAAACCGAGCTTGTGAGGCATGGAATAGTCCTATGAAGAGCCAAAGAGATCACAGACCGTAATATTGAAGATGGGTGAACTGACTCAGCTACTTACACAGATCAGCATCTGATTCCAAAGAGTGGTACCACTACCCTGTGATTTGCATGCTTTGACTTCAGAAATCTCCAAGAAATAAAACAACACCTTATTAGCATGCTTTTGTTTGTGATTAACACAACTGCATTTGTAGTTATTTATTTAAAAAAATCAATTTCGGGCCTGGGGATGTAGTTCAGTGATAAGATTGCTTGCTTAGAATGTACAGGTCCTTTGATTTGATCCTTAGCACTGTTAAAAAAAATAATGAATCAAATTTACCTTGTAATTCTATTCCCATTCAATTCTAGTCTCCCTCTCCTCCCTCCCTCCCCCCTCTCTCTCCTTCCCTCCCTCCTTCCCTCCCTCCCTCTCTCTCTCTCTCTGGCAATTGAACCCAAAGGCATTCTACCTCTGAGCTACACTTTCAGTCCTGTTTTGTTTTGTTTTGAAACAGGGTCTCACTAAGTTGTTTAGAGTCTTGCTATGTTGCTGAGGCTGTCCTCCAACCTGAGATCCTCCTGTCTCAGCTTCCTAAGTACTGGGATTTCAGGCATATGCCACTATGCCTGGGTTATAAAAGCAATTAGAATGAGTCCAAACAGTGAGCGCCACGCATGAGTTAGCTCTTCTCATTCCCTCACAGTTTGTGGGTCACATTCAGCTTTATAACCCACCCCCCTTCCATGTTCGGTTGATGCTTGAACACAAACATCTGCTCATAAAAGTTGCTCAGTGGATGTTTTCTGAAGTAGTCTAGACAGTGTTGGGAGAGAACGGAACTCCTTCCATTTGGAACTTGACTTTCAGTTGTCTTAGAGTAGACCAAGGCACGGACACATGTCTTACAGCTTAGTCTATCTCCCTGGATCCTAGAAGAGGGCCCCACTTAGTATTCAAACATATTTGCCAAAAGAAGGCAAAACAACAACAAAAATTATTCACCAAATGAATGAGTGAATCAATTGTCAAACTTCTCAAAATTTATAGCCCTGTTGCTTTCCAAGGAAATAAAAAACATAATTCATTTTTAAAGTTAAAAATAACTTTTTTCTTATTAGTCAAACAGTATACAGTCATATGTATCTTAATGGCAGGGACATGTTCTGAGAAATTCATCAGGTAATCTTGTCATCATATGAAAGTTATAAACTAAGATGGACGCAACATCAGTAAGTGCTCTCATCTTCTGGGACCACTACAGCGTATGTGGTCGCTCACTGCCTGGAATATTATTGTGCAGCACTTGACTTGATATGCATCTCTAGAGCTGGGGATGTAGCTCATTGGAAGAGCACTTGCCTAGCTTCAGTGAAGCCCTAGGTTTCGTCTCCAGTACTGGAAACAGACAAGCAAAAGAACTGGATACATAACTTTACATACAGAATATATGCACATAAAACATCTACAACTATATATGATTCATGTGTGTGTGTAGATGTACTTTGAAAAGTTAAAAATGAGCAGGGCTGAGTGGTGCATGCTAATAATCTCAGCATTTGGGAGGCTGAGACAGGAGGATCACAGTTACAGGACAGCCTCAGCTACTTAGTGACGCCCTTTGCAACTCAGTGAGATCCTGTTTCAAAATAAAGAACAAAAAATAGGTCTGGGGTGTAGCTTGGAAGTAGAATGCTCCTGGGTTCCATCCCCAGTACTGAAAGAAAAAGAAAAGTTAAAAATGAAATATATGTAATCCTATCACTAGAAATACTCATTTTGTCTATATTTTTTCTCCTGCATTTGTTTACAGATTTAAAAAAATAAAAATTGGGTTACATCATACTTAACATCATTTTAAGGTTGAAACAAGGGCCCACTTTATGATGAACACCAAAAGTGTGCTAAAAAGGCCATTTAGTTTTTATTATAATTTCTTCCTCTTACATACCTACTCGATTGGTGCCACTTTTTGCCCCTATGGTATCTGGTTTGAAATATTACAATTTAAAATACAATTTCCAAGAGAAGGCAGTTTAAATTATACTAAAATTAGCATTTCAGAAAAGTATGCTTAATAACTTTGTTTTACTCAATTATTTTGATTTTCCTTTTAGATTGACTTTTAAAACATTTTATATTGCATGACCTAACTGAAATTTCCCATTGAATTTCAGAACAAATACCAAATTAAGGATTTAATAATGGAGTATAAATGTGATGTATTCTGAGGTAGATATTTTCAAAGAGATCAAAATTGTTACTTTGGGAGCCGGGCTTGGTGGCGCACACATGTAATCCCAGCATTCGGGAGGCTGAGACCAGAGGATCGAGACAGAGGATGAGACAGCCTCAGCTACTTAGTGATGCCCTCTGCAACTCAGTGAGACCTGGTTTCAAAATAAAAGAATAAAAATTAGGGCAGGGGGTGTAGCTCAGAGGTTGAATCCCCTGGGTTCCATCCCTAGATCCGGAAAAAAGAAATTTGTTACTTTGGGTTTAGGGACTATCCAGGTCATCTGTATTAGAGGATCTCACCACTTACCATGCCCTCCCTCTCTTACTCTCTTTTAAAAAGTCTCAAGAGTGAGGTAAGACACAACTGCTTCTTCCAAATCCAGTTTTTGTTTACAAAGGACTCTCGATTTTAAAGGTCAAAGTAGTTGCAAAATCGCTGAACCAATAGCACAAGAAGTGACAGAAAAATGACAAGGATTTAACCAACAAGGTACCCATTTACATAGTAAATGGGATGAAAAAAATGTGCTGGAAAAAATAATCTTGATTAAATCTTTCAGCAGTAACTCCTTCGCTAAGGGTATGCCTTTCTCTAGCATAGTGCTGTCCAAGAAGGAGTCCCCAATCTCTGCTGTGAACTAGGACGTCTCAGATAAACAATGGATAAATAATCACCCTATTTTTTCTATGCCGCAGAAATTAAAAACACAAGGGGGAAAGAGAAAAATGAATTTTAGGTTGATGGTTATAGGGTATTAAATGAGAAATTATAATTAACAACCTTTTAAAAGAGAACAGGATTCAGTCTTTCTTGATTTTCTGAATCAGCATAGTAAACAAATGTCTAAGAAAAATTGATATGTGTTGGTCAGATTTCTGACACTGTGACACCATACCTGAGACAACCAGCTTATAAGGATGAAAGGTTTATTTTGGCTGACAGTTTCAGTTTTCAGTCAATGGTCACTTGGCCTAGTTGCTTTTGTGCTTGTCGTAAGATGTAAATTATGGTGGGAGAGTATGGAGGAAGAAGCCTGTTCACTTCATGGCAGCCACAAAACAACAACAACAAAACAAGAAATAGGAAATAGAAAATAGGAAGGGGTTACCCTTAATAAGACTACTTTTTTCCATTAGGCCCCACCTCCTAAATATTCCACTGCCTCCTAGTAGTGCCATAGCCTGGAGACCAAGCCTTTAATACACAGGCCTTTGGGAGAGGCCCATTAAAGAACTAAACTATAACAAAGTATAAGCAAAGAATTTTAGATAGAACCCACATATGATATTTATTTAAATATTCTATTTATTTTACAAGTTCGACTGGTCTTTGGGTCAGGAGATAAGAAGATAGAAGAAGCCGAGCGTTGGTGGCGCATGTTTGTAATCCCAGTACTTGGGAGGCTGAGACCCGAGTGATAAACTGGGTCCCTCCCCCACGTGATCTCGCAGCAGAACCCTGGAAGCCAGAAGCAGAGACATCGCGAGACTCCAGGTGCCTCGAGACTCCAAACATCGCAAGACTCAGGATGTCCTGAGAGAATCGGCATGCCTATAACACATCGGTGCCTCCGGTCTGCCACGCGACTCAGCTGGCAGATTAGCACTATGTGCAACTCTCCAGATGCGCGTGGCCCGTCGGTCCCTTCCCCCATGGCCGGCTGACTCTCCGGAGGGTGCCGGGTCCGAATAAAGCAACGGTCTCTGATAGCCTGGTTGGTGTTTTTGCCTCCCTCCTAAACCCTCTAACTCTATTTTCAACCTAACAAGGAAGACCACACAGGTTTGAAGCCAGCCTCAGCAACTTAGTGAGGCTCTCAGCAACTGAGACCCTGTTTCCAAATAAAGTATAAAAATAGGTCTGGGAGTATAGCCTGGAGGTAGAAAGCCCCTGGGTTCTATCCCTAGTACCACAAAAAAAAAAAAAAAAAAAAAGAAAAGGAAGAAATAATAGCCCTGATATATCTTATTAAGGTTTATTGGAGTCATTTAGTTATGACTACAGAGATAAATAATAATATTTAATGAAATGACAAAGTCAATCAACGTGTGGAAGTTAACAGCTTCTAGAAGGTCTCTATACTAAACATCTATTTATTTATTTGTTTATTTTGGGGGTCCGGGGATGGAACCCAGAGTATTTCACCTCTGAGCTCTACCCCCACCCCCCCCACCCCCCCCCCCCCCCCCCCCCCGACCTATTTTTTACTCTTTATTTTGAAACAGTGTCTCACTGAGTTGCAACAGGCCTCACTAAGTAGCTGAGACTGTCTGGAAACCGAAATCTTCTGGTCTCAGCCTCCTAAATGTTGAGATTACAAGCGTGCGCCACCATGCCCAACCAAACATCTCTTTAAACCAAAAATTACAACATGAATACCACCGGCCATGTAAGAGTTATTAATAATTGTTCCTGGCATGTTTTCTGAGTCCCATGGTTAATAGCATGTTCTGCAAAAAGGCTTTTCAGCAAAGTGAATGTGTCACTATTACTGTTCTAGTAATGTCGCTATAGCTACTGGTAGAAGAGGACACTTTTGTGACACTGTATTTTATTTGCTTAGAGTTTGTCTCCTAAATGTGTAATGTCTAGAGAGAATCACAATTTGAAAGGACAGTGAAGCTTTAGCTGGTCAGTTTCATTTCTCTCTCCTTTCTAATCTGCTTTTGGTTTATGCAATGCCAACAGAAGGGAGTGATTTCTGGAGAGTTTTCTTTGTAGAGATACTAATTTTCCAAAAGACTTTTCATATATCAGAAGGACCTTGGAGATCAAGCCTTATCTTTCTCTTTCTCCCTGCCTTTCAGCCAACTGTTGGGTAAACCTTGTGAAGCACATTGTTTCATGGACCTTGAACATTTTGTTTGGACACTTTATTTAAAGAAAGGCAGGGACACAAAAAGATGTTTTTCTGAGGTACTGTGTTACTAAAGAAAAAGGATTCCTTGTTAATCAGTGTTCCAGATAGTAATACTTCTCAGGAATGCACGGATAAATAGAATATTAAAACTAGATGGAAAGACGTTTAAGGGTAACATCAAAACACCTTGAATATAACCAGAAGGGTTTTAAGCTATCACTTCCTTCTTTTCCAAACTCAATCAAAATAGTATCAGTTTTTAAAATATAAGTATGATATAGATGTCCCATGCAAAAAAAATAAGTAAAATATAGCAAATATTCTCCATTGCAACCTCTCGCCTCTCCTAAGAAGTAACAACTACCTTAACTTTTGTAATGATCATATTCTTAATATTCTTTTTTTTAAAAAAAAAATTTGCTTTGTCATCTTAAGTAATATAGTTTAGCTTTGCCTATTATTGACTTATGTGAATCAGGTCATACAGTGTACATTCTTCTGTCATTTTTGCTACTCAGCAAGCAGTTTCTGTGATTGATTCATGCTGTAATGCTATCTTTAAAAAAAAAAAATATATATATATATAAATTTTCTTGCTAGGCATGGTGGCACACACCTATAATTCCAGTACTTGGGAGGCTGAGACTGCAGGATCGTAGGCTTGAGGGCAGCCACAGTAATTTGATGAGACCCTCAGCAACTTAATGAGGTCCTATTAAAAAAAAAAAAAATCTGAGCGCTGTGGCACCTGCTTGTAATCACAGTACTTGGGAGGCTGAGACAAGAGGATCACGGGTTTGCAGCCAGCTTTAGATGTTTAATGAGGTTCTCTGAAACTTTGTGTGACTCTGTTTCAAAATAAAGAATAAAAAAATAGGGCTGGAGGTGTAGCTTGGAGGTAGAATGTCCCTGGGTTCAATCCCCAGTACCAAAAAATAAAAAAATAGCCGGGCGTGGTGGCGCACGCTTGTAATCCCCGCGCTTGGGAGGCTGAGACGGGAGGATCGCACGGGTTCGAAGCCAGCCTCAGCTACTCAGTGAGGCTTCCAGCAACTTAGTGAGACCCTGCTTCCAAATAAAATATAAAAAAAGGTCTGGGAGGATAGCCAGGAGGTAGAAAGCCTCTGGGTTCCACCCCCAGTACCATCAAAAAATAAAAAATAAAAAAATAAAAAATGAAATAGGGCTTGGGTTTAACTTGGAGATATTTGATATGATATGAGCCTTTTTAAATATAAGACTTTAAAAATATGAGCTTTTTTACATGAGCCTTTAAAAAAATCACACAAACGCTGAAAAGAATTCATCACCAGCAGATCTGTACTAAAGAAATGTTAATGAAGGCCCTTCAGGCAGAAAGAAAATGATACCAGATGTAAATCTGGGTCCACACCAAGGAATGCCAAGGATCAGAAAGAGTAAATAGGTGCATAAATACAAAAGACATTCACACAAACTTCCTTCAGCAATCATTAAAATGTTTAAAGATAAAATAATAATATGTCGTCACACGTGAAGATTACAACAGTAGGTGAAGTGCCTAGCGCAGGGCTGGGGCGCGGCTGTGAGAGATCCCTATAGTACATACTAGGTAACACAATACTGAGGCTTCCTTTCCAAGATTGCGAATACGATTATGTTTTTACATGCTTTCTTTTATGTCCTTTATGAACAGCTTTATTTATTTATTTTGGTACTGAAGTTAGAATGAGAGGCATTCTACCTTTGAGCTACATCCCCAGCGCTATTCTATTTTTTATTTTGAAACAGGGTCTCACTAAGTTCCTGAGGCTGGCCTCAAACCTGTGATCCTTCTGTCTCAACTTCCCAAGTACTGGGATTACAGGCGTGTGCCACCATGCCGGGCTAACAGCTTTATTTTTTATGTAGCCTTTGTTCATTGTATATTAGATTTATCTTTTTAAATTTCAAGCTTTTAGCCTGGCATGGTGGCTCATGCTTATAATCCCAGTACTTGGGAGGTTGAGACAGGAGCATCTGGGTTCGTGGCCAGCCTCAGCTACTTAGTGAGACACTCGGCAACTTAGTGAGACCCTGTTTCAAAATAAAGAATAAACAATAGGTCTGTGGATGTAGCTTGGAGATAGAATGCCCCTGGGTTCAATCCCCAATAAATCGATGTGCACAATATTACAAATACAGTATTCTTCTAGTTTTTCCCATTTCTATTCTAAGGTGAATGTTTTTAACCTTTAAATTTTTTTTGTTAATATTTATTTTCATATTTTAACATTATTTTTATTTTGATTTTTTCCATTTATTCTTTTCTACTTATTTCATGGCTTTCAAAAGTGAGGCTCTACCTCTTTCATGCTACTCCCAAACATACTTCCCCATTCCCAAACATACCTGTCTGTTACATCATGCATTTTTTTTTAATTCAGTATTCAACAATAACATTGCATGACTAAAAATTCTGTTCTTGGCTGAGCTACAAAGTACATTATGATTGCATTTCTTTTCTTGTACAATGTATTTTTTTTTTTTTTTTTTTTTTTGCCGATCTGGGGATGGAACCCAGGGGGATTTGACCTCCAAGCTACACCCCCTGCTCTGTTTTTTTTATTCTTTATTTTGAAACAGGGTCTCACTAAGTTGCAGAGAGCCTTACTAAGTAGCTGAGGCTGTCTACGAACCGCAACCGCGATCCTCCGCTCTCAGCCTCCCAAATGCTGGGATTACAAGCGTGTGCCACCATGCCCGGCTATGTTTCGTGTGTGTGTGTGTGTGTGTGTGTGTGTGTGTGTGTGTGTGCGCGCGCACGCATGCATGTGTGTGGTACTGGGGATTAATGACAGGGGTGTTCTACCTCTGAGCCACACCCTTAGTCCTATTTTATTTTATTTTATTTTTGAAATATGGTCTTACTAAATTGCTGAGGGCCTTTTCTGCTGAGGCTGCCCTTAAACCTGCAATCTTCCTGTCTCATACTCCTAAGTACTAGGATTACAGGTATGCAACACCGTGCCTGACTTGTTTTCTTTTTTTGTTGCATTGTGTGTGTATGAGTGTGTGTTGTGTGTATCATTAATTAAGCTTCAGGATTTCTCCCCAAAATGACAAAATTTACTTCAATATGGTCTATTATAGCAATATCTATTTATTTCTATTTATTCATTTTGGTACCTATTTCTTATTCCTGCTATCAGGCTGGTGGTCATTTGTCAGTAATATGGGAGAGGGAGACTGCCCTTTAGGCACAACTTCTGAGTGATTACAAAAAGCAGAGAATGCCTGTTAGCAAAATCAATGGACAGTGGACATGTAGACTGAGAAACTAACTTCTGAAGCTTTAAGTGACTGAGGTGTTTGGGAGATTATTTATGAGGCAGAACTTGGCCTGCTTGAACAAATCTTATCTTCCTTCCAGGCAGAAGTGGCTGCTCCCCAGCCAGGTGGACATCAGTTATCTCGGGTCTTCTCTTTACAATTGCTATAGTATGTCCTTTGACCTCTTTTCTTTTCTCATATCACCTGTTTTTAGAATTCCAAGTCTTATCTATGGCTGTACCCCCCCCCCATGCACCCGATTTCATCTGATTTCATAAGCTAAGTAGGGCGGAGCCTGATTAGTGTTCAGATAGGAGAATCCCAAGTCTTCCTCTTTCATGCTACCCCCTTGTTTTGACAGCATCCATTTTTAAGTAGCCTTTCTAGAAGGATAAATGTAAATTAATGCTTTTAAGACTTAAATTTCTGAAATTTCTCACATTAGACGTGATTTATAGTTTGGTTCAATTCAAGAATTTATGGCAGACATTTTCCTCTCAAAAATTTGAAGCTATTTATTTTGTAATTATTTCAAAATGTGTCACTGTTTGAAATCCAATACCATTCTTATGTAACCTGTTTTTCTTTCTGGAAACTTAGAGATCATCTCTTTGCCCTGAATGCCCTGAAGTTTCATAGTGTGATATACCTTGGTGTACCTTGGTGCTATGCGATTGAACTCATGGTCATTAGTTCTGGAATTTTTTTTTTTTTTAATGGTATGTCTTCAATAATGTTCTCCTTGCCATTTCTCTTTAGAATTCCTATTTTTCAGATATTGGTTCTTGTGGATTGATCCTCTCATTATTTTTCTCCATTACTTTCAGTTTCTTTAAACTTTGTTTTTTTTCCCTCTGGGAGATTTTCTTACTTTTTTTCTTTCTAATCTTCCTCTTGTTTTTCCTTTGTTTTGTTTACCCCCAAATTTTTAAATTTCCAGAGCTATTTATGTTCTCTGAATGTTGTCTTTTCTTTCCATTCTCTAAATTTTTTCTTCCTTCCTTCCTTCCTGTAGTGTTTGTTTGTTTGTTTTTGGTGGTATTGGGGTTCCTGGAAGCCCTTCTACCTCCCAGACCTATTTTATACTTTTTTATTTGGAAACAGGATCTCTTAAGCCAGCGTGGCTGGCTCCGAACCTGCGCGATCCTCCTGTCTCCACCTCCCAAGCATGGGGATTACAACACTACGCCCAGCCCTTCCTGTAGTTTTTATAAAATATTATTTATAAAATATTATTATTTGTTCTTCACTTCCTTGCATCTCTCTTTTATGTTTATTTTGTTCTTGTTAGAGGTTTAACCCAAAATATACGGATCCATGACTATTTATCCATATTATGAACAAAGTACTATGCAGTTGATTGAAATTCCTGGGAACATGGGTTTTATGATTATGATTTTTTTTGCTTTAAGATTTTAGTAGGAACTGCTGGTTATGGTGGCACACACCAATAGTCCCAGTAGTTGGAAGGCTGAGATAGTAGGGTTGCAGGTTCAAGACCAGCTTTAGCAACTTAGTGAGAAACTTTCAAAATAAAAACTCACATAGAGCTGGGGGATTAGTTCAAAGGTAGAGTGCCCCTAGGTTCAATCTCTAGTTATCCCCTCCCCACCCACACACATAAAGATTCTAGTAGGTCCTCAGCACTAAATTTATTTATGAACATTTCATTAGCTTGCTAAGAGGAGATTGAAAACCACAATAAGGCAAAAATACAAGAATAGAGTTTATATTTCAACAAACGCTTTCTTGGCATTTATCGAAACCATCATATACTTTGAATCTTAAACTTGTTCGTGGTAGGATTTTCCTAACAGGAGTGTATCAGAATAGGGTGGGGAGGGTGCCCATGCTGTTCCTGCTGCCTGTGCTTAGGTCAAAATGACATTTTTTGTTCTGGGCTGTGGAGAGGTTGAGATTTTCTTTTGCAAAACAAAGATTTGGCTTATGACACATTTTTAAGGGTTCAACTAAGTTTATTGTTACTCTTAAATTTTTGGTGTTGAATATAATTTTTGCTCTGTAAACAGTCCATATGAAATTCAATCTCCTCATTAACATGACATCAGCCGCAATGCATTTGACACATTCTAAGGGTAAGATGTGGAATTTACAAAATGTTTTTCAATGAGCGCTTCAGCTGTGGCTCAGCTCCTTCCTTACCACAGCATGGTTTTCCTCCCACTCCTCACAGTCACATGGCCAGCAAAAGACCAACACATTCCCTCCCCCCCCCCTCCATGCAGTATCTTGCTTTTCTCAAGAAAAGAGTTAGAGAACTGCTCTAATCATTAGCATTAGTTGTGGAAACAGTGTCTGCCTTGGACAGAGTGTCTGTCCTGGCTGGTGGCCTAAGGATGCTTAGCCAAGTTCTTCCTTAACCATGAACCTAAGACTTTCTATACAGAAATGATTGAGAGAGAGAGAGAGAGAGAGAGAGAGAGAGAGAGAGAGAGAGAGAAAGAGAGAGAGAGAGAAGAGAGAGAGAGAGAGAAGAGAGAGAGAGAGAGAGAGAGAGAGAGAGAGAGAGAGAGAGAGAGAGAGAGAGAGAGAGAGAGAGAAGCTTAAATGCATGTGGGAAGAGATCTAGACCTAGAATTAAGCCAGGAAGTCCCAGACTCCCCTTGTCACTCATTACATTCTTGGGCCTCAATTTCTTCATATAAAACCAGGAGCCTTAACTTCACTAGATAGTCTCTATGGTCATTGGGTGCTTTAACATTCTTTTGTTCTTAAAGCAATACCATCACTAGATAATCTTCAACAGTATCTGAACTTTCTTGTTTAATTGTGAACTTCATTGTCTAAATTAAAGAGCATCTTAAAATGTTTCAGAATTAAACCTTTTTTATACAAACACTTTTAAGTATATGAAATAGAAGTCTTCCTGGAGAACCCTAAAATGCCCACGCACGTGGTAGGCAGAAAAATGGTCCCCCGAAGTTACCCAGGTCTTAACCCTAAAATCAGTTGTCTTATCTTCATGGTGTGGTCCAGTTAAGGATACTAAAATGGAGAGGGTATCTGGGATGACACAAGTGAGCCTACCTGAATCATGAGGATTCTTGAGAAGGGAAGGAGAGTGTGGAATCATTGGGGTGATCTGATGTGAGGACTCAATCTACAGCTGCTGGTTTTGAAAATGGAGGAAGGGCACCAATAGCAAGGCATGTGAGCAGCGTGTGAAAGCTGGAAAGGCGAGGAAAGGGGTTCTTTCCAAGCCCCCAGAAGGAATGCAGTCCTGTGGACATTTGATCTTAGCCCTGGGAGACATATCTTAGATTTCTGACCTCTATAACGATAAGATAATAAATTTGCTTTGTTTTAGGTCATTAAATTTATGATTATCACAGTAGCTGAAAATTAAATAATCCCTGGCTTTTAGCCTTTATTATATTGAGTAGATGTACTTTAATTATAATTTTGTGTTTATATATTCTGTTCATAATGTAGTAAATACCTCTTTATTTTATTTTATTTTTTTTGGTGGTACTGGGGGTGGAACCCAGAGGCTTTCTACCTCCGGGCTATACTCCCAGACTCGTTTTATATTTTATTTGGAAACAGGGTCTCACTAAGTTGCTGAGAGCCTCACTCAGTAGCTGAGGCTGGCTTCGAACCTGTGTGATCCTCCTGTCTCAGCCTCCCAAGCGCGGGGATTATAAGCCTGCACCACCACGCCCGGCTTGTAATAAATACCTCTATCCTGCATTAATAACCAGGAATTATGCCATATCAAGTTATTTATGTTATAGGCAAAGGAATGACTAGAAAACTGGCTAACTGTGCTTCTATGTACCATTATATTCCTAAATATCATTACTTCCTGGGTCTGTGTTTTATTCTTATCAACCATAGAATGTTAGATCTGGAAAGAGCCATAAATATGATGTAATGAAGCCTGGAACTCTCTTTTTACAAAAGAAGAAGTTGTGACCTGTTGAGATTAAACCCGTGAGTTTTTCATAATCATCCAGCTAGTTGCCTATGACATTGGGATTAAAATAAATGATTTCTGGCTCCCAAGCTAGTGTTTGTCCTATCACAACACACTATGGACATGAAAATATTTAAGGAGCTTGGCCTCTCAGTGTGAAGTATGAAGGACTATGAAATTCAAACAGGCCTGTGTAGTTCAACTCATTCTCACGGGAGAAGCAGTGTAGCATAGCAGTTGTGATCTAGGACCTCAAAGCTAGATCGCCTATATGGAAATCCTATCTCTGTTACTTCCCAGCAAGGTGACCCTGGACAAGTTACTTAATCTCTCCATGCTTCCTTGCTGGTAAAATGGTTGTGATGACATTACTGGATTTATATGTTTGTGAGGAGATTTAAAATAAACTAGTAGCTGTAAAGCTCATAGAAAAGGGCCTGGACCATATTTAATAATAAGTAATTATGAGCAATTATTATTATTAATGGTAGGCTGTATAATAAAGACAAACTATTTCAGTTAAACAAAAGACACTTTTATTAATGTTAGTATTTTTAATATTTGCCGCTACTCTGGTTATTAGCCACCTCGTCTAGTGAAGGAATGAATATTTAACCTAATATTGGTTCCAAATGCTTTGGTCAATTGCTGGTGGACTGAAACTCTTATAACCTCTTCTATGTTAGCAGCCATTCTGTGGGTAATTAGCATATGACAGTCATGAGTACGCTTGATGATTAAAGTCACATTAATGCCTAAGAACTCTACAATGACTGGTTTTATACTGTCGTGTTGCAAGCTGTATTGTTCCAAGAGCAAAGCAGCTGATGTACTGTTTCGTTTCTTTCATAATGCTGAGCATGGCCATCTGATAGACTTGCTTAGGCTGGCAAAGTTTGAGCAGAAGTGCCAGATTTGTGTGCATCTCCAAGAATGGAGCAGTTCAAAGCTAAAGTGAGCTAGGAGAAAAACAGGAAGCGAAAAAGTAGAACAGAAAGACATAGGTAGATAGAGGAAGAAAAAAGAGGAAGGAGGACAAAGGGAGCCATGAAAGGACATGAAAGATAAATGAAGACACAAAAGGAGAAGAGAGTTTCGGAGGCAGCGCTGGGGAAGAGGAGATAAAGCGAGCAGAAGTGTTTACATGATGTGTCTCTGGTGCCTAAACCAATGTGCCTCAAACTTGAAAAATGCTTTACGTGTGCCTGGGAGACTTGGTGATGTTTCCTGCCTCCCATTCCCAGAGATTTTGCTTCAATTGTTCAGAGACTAGGCCAATAAAATTCATTTCTAATGAGCTCCTCAGCAACATCAACGCTGCTCATTTGAGAACATTTTGATAATTTTTGCGCTAGACTACATTCATAGTAAACAAATAGTTCTTAGCTTCTTTTTATTGGGCTTTCCTTTCCATATAATCAGTCAAACACATATTAATGTTCTTGTTTTTCTAACATTAGCAGTTCCCTGCCATGTCATATAAAGATCTATCTATGCCCATATGCTACCTCTGGCAAGAATACCAAGGGAGTGTTCCAGTTAAAGTTCTAATAGCTTGATATTATATTCTAGCAGAATAATATAACTAACTTCAGTAAGTTTTCTAGCTGTTCTGAAGAAAAGCATGTATTCTGCAATCTGGAACTGAATGCCACAGAACTAGAAAGCATCTACATGGCTTTGCTTGTTCCTGGTCTCACTTAAGAGCCCATGTGCTATCTTTCAGCATCCCACTTGAGAGGAGGAAATTTTGGTTTGTTATCTTGAATCCTCTCCCATTCCTTGAATTAGCAATTCGTTTGACTTCTAGAAGAGGGATCTTAGATGTTGGGCAAAGGACCTATTGATATTTCACCCTTTAACAGTACTTCTTAAACGTTAATGTGCATCTGTCTCACTGGGGTTCATGTTAAAAATGATTCTTGTTAAAATGTGCATTAGGATTCAGTGGATCAGCTGTGGGTTCCACAATTCTGTGTCTGTAACAAGTTCCTGGGTGATATTCAGGCTGATAGTCCTTGGAAAACATTTTCAGTAGTAGGACTCTGTGCAATGTGTGCGGTAGCTCTCAAAACACCAGCAAGCACTGGAATCCATGGAGGGCCATTGGGACACAGAGTGTGGGCCTCCGCTCCACAGTGGTGGTGGGTACCGAGAACTGCATTTCTAACTTCTCCGATGGTCCTGGGAACGAACGTGCAAAGAAGGCACTGATAACTCTTGGTCTGGGCACCAAGCCCCCTGCTTTACTGATGTGAACTGGCTTATCAACAGTTTACAATGCAAGTGGAATGGATCCACTTTCAAACTTCTCTGACAAAGTTATCGTGCCTCATCACTAACCAATCCAATGGGCTCCCCTCGGTCTTCACACCACTTGGCTTCTCAGAGGCTCTGAGTGCTAGCACTCCCTTTTGATAGCCTCATCTCTCTGGGTTGCTATAGCAGAATCCCTCTATTTGCTTCTTACTTCTCTCAGACTCTGTTCTAGCCTCACAATTGTGCCTGAGCTCAGCCTGCCACTCCTGTCTGCTGGTCCTCACAGTACTAGTCCAATAATCTCTCAGCCTCAGTACTGACTCTCCCAGGCACCCTGCCGGCCGCTTGCAGAGATCCCTCTAAAGCACAGATGTGACTGTGTCATCACCCTGCCTGAGACCCTGATGAAGTCCGGTTTACTATAGGCTGCATTCCATACTGTTTAGCTTCTCTAATGTGGCTTTTTACAGTCTGGCCCTTATCTCTCCTTCAGTGTCTCTCCTCATCATGCCTACTCTGGAATTTTAAGAAACATCCTTAAGAGTATTCAATTCCCATAGAGACGACAAGAATTCTTCCCTCCATACCCCTGTGCATACTACTTTCTCTTCAAGAATTCTCTCTGTCCCTTTTTCAACCCACTTGGCCAGCAAACACCTTCTGGGTCTTCCTGTTTTCCTCCTCTTTGGACTCTTTTGTGACCATCTCAGGAAGCAGTGATCACATTCTTCCAGTGCCCACACACAACACTGTGATAACTGATTGTACTTCTTAGTTTACTTGTGTGATTCCTCTACAGTTTATAAAGCTCTTGAAGACAGACTTTTTTCCAACTTTGTGTCCTTCCTGCATTGCTCAGTGTCTGACACAATGCCTGTTTGCTTTTGGAGTAAATGAATGAATAGCAGGAATTGTGGAAGCAGAAACTGATAAATACCTTAGTTAACTATATTAGTTTCTTGAGGCTGCTGGGTGAAAAAATCACCACAAAATTGGTTTATTAAAAATAACAAATTTATTTTCTCACTGTCTTTGAGGAAGGTGATCTGAAATACTGGTGTTAGCAGAACCTCCTCCTATCTGATGCTCTGGAAGAGCGTTTTTTCTTTTTTCTTCCAGCTTTTGCTGGTCCCAGCTGTTCCAAGCTTGTGGCTGCCTTGCTCCAATATCTGTCTCCACCTTCCCATTTTCTCTTCTTAGAAGAAAATTTGTCAGTGCCTGTAGCACATACCTGGATAAACTAGGAGGATTTTTACCCATTCCATCCCATCCAATCCCAAATCATCTCAGTGTTTGTTAGCTCAGTTATACCTGCAAAGACCCTTTTTTTGATAAGGTCACATTCCCAGTCTCTGGTGGTCAGAACATGGGTCTATCTTGTTGACAGCCTCCATTTAACCCAGTAAAGTGCCTACAAATGATAAAGGCAGTGTCTGTTAGTAGTAGAAATAAGAGGCAGGAACTTCCCTTCCTTCCTCTAGATCCCAAGTACTAAGAGACTTATAGTCTCTTCAAATCAGTTATTCCTCTATCACAAGAAAACTTTTTTCTCTTTTACAAAACAAAAATCAGTACTTGATATGTGTGTGCATGTGTTTGTATGTTGAAAGGCCAAAAGTTAAGCACGAAGAATATTCCCCCCCCCCCTAATTCATGCTAAATCTTTCTCTTTGAGTTTAAAAAGAGAATCTCATCTACTGTAGTCTATTTAAGATAATAGTTTCTGAATCGATTTTGGTTGTATTGTTACTTCTTGCTGGTCTTAGAGGAGAAGAAACTGTGTGTTCTGCTTCTTGACATGGTATCCTGTCTTCTCCATCAATTAGGCACTTCGCAAATACTTTCGAAGAGAGTATTAGTGTGTGTTAGATGAGAACAAGCGGAGGAGTAGGGTCAGGATTAGCAGCTATGGAAACTGCAGGGAAGGCAGCCCGGGCGCAGGGCTGGGGAGCTGCTCCAGAGCCTGCACATGATGCTGCACGGAAGCCAGGCTTTCCAGAGCACACAGCTTTCATATCCATTAGTGACTGACTTAAAGTCCTCTCAAGACCAAACCTTCCCTCCGACTTTACAGATGTATTTCAAAGGCTTTCTCATCTAGTCTACAACTCCGAGTGAGCGTAGGAGAATTTTGGGAAGACATAGAAATACAAAGTGAAGAATCTACAGCCTTACATTTTCCTTTCTTTCCACAAGATGAGAGAATAATACAGGATACTGTAATTTGTCAAAACTCCAACCCAAACAAAACAGGTCTGTTGTTAATACAGACAAATGGGCACAGCTGCAGAGAAGTTTCCACATGAACCCTTTTAGTCCTAAGTTGTCATTTTTGCAGCTTTGTGATCACTTTTCCAGGACTCTATTCCTCCGCCCCCACTCCCAGTCCCCAGTATTTATTCCTGTTAACTCTTTGCTCCACATGGCCAGGTCTCTTCTTTGAGGTCCATGTTTTCAGGTGCTGCTGCTACTTATGCAGTATCTTGGTTATTTTATAGTACTTGGTTTCACCCATACATTTGTGTCATTTCAGTTGACATAATAGCTTCAGTAGCAGAAGTAAATATTTTGATTATGTCATGCATTAGAACTGCCATTGATGTCTCCCCCCGATTCCTAAGTTTCATGTGATGCACCCCAGCTTCCCAAGCGTGCTGCTGCTGCACCAGAATTCAATGCATCGAAGCTTGAAACCCAGGCCAGGCGTGTTGAGAGTTTCCCAAGGCTGGAGTCATTTTGATTAAATCAAATTGTCTAAACTGCCTCACACTGCTATGGGACTGAGAAAACCAGGCCCAGACACATACGCTGAATGCTGAAACTTAAACCTCAAGCGAAACTTGGAGAATCCAAAGCCATTCAAAGCAGAAAGAAGAAAGTTTTCTGTGACATTTCTGTGATTGAAACTGATGAGTTATACATTTTTACTGTCAATTCTTAGCTTATCTTCCTCTTTTGTTGGTATATATTTATCTCTTCAGGCATAATACCATGTTACAGCAAACCCACTTTCATTTTGACTCCATTTGTGAAAGACTCTTAGAGGTAGATGTTTACTTTGGGATGTATAAGAAAGGGTTTCTGAAAAGTAGAGTGAAAGATTGTGAGATCAGTGTTTAACTCATCCAAGGAAAAAGGGTGTTTCTGGGCCTTTGAAAGACACTTTACCAGCACAAAGATAATCTGACTATAAATTATTACGCAAATGAAAGGTGAAGTATCTATATCTAAGACAATGTCCAAAGTTTTCTAACTGGCAAATTTTATGGACTTTCAGAATTGCTCAATGAAAATAAAAGTAGTAAAAATGGAGCTTAAGTATATTTTTTCCAAAATAAATGTTCACTTATTTAAATGACTTTCATTTTAATTAGTAAGATATTTATGTATAGTCATGGGCATAAATTATTAAACCTAAACTTACGTGCATTATAAGCTGTAATTTTACAAATTTTATATTATGGTTAACAGAAAAGAGGAAACATAAACATGAGAAATTCAAAGCCTTTTATGTTTTTAGATTATAAAGCTCATTGTCAAAACTTTTTAAAATGTGGGCTGGGAATGTAGCTTAGTGTTAGAGTGATTGCCTGTCATACCTGAGGCTTTGAGTTCAATCCCCAGTACTGGAGGGGAAAAAATCAACTCATGCACCAACCCAATTTCCAAAGGATTTGGCAAAGATGTGAGAACAACTGAATATCCACTTGGGTGAAAGCAAATGAACTTTGACCCATTTCATTCCATACACAGAAAACAATCTGAGATGGATCATAGGCCTTAACTCAAAGCCAGAAACATAAAGTTTCAAAATTAAAAAGAGAGTATCTTTATAATCTTGGAGTTGGCAAAGACTTCATGAAAAGAACACAAAAAGCAACCATAAAAGAAAAAAAAAACGTTAAATTAGATTTCACACAAAAAATTTCTGTACATTAGAAGAAATCATTTAAAAATGACTAGATGTAATTGTGTCTTGGCCTTTAAGCTAAAATCAAGTGTGATATCTGTTTTTAATCAGAAATGACTAGATAAGTCACAAACTGTGAAAAGATTCTCAGCAGATGTATGCAAAATGTTTGTATCCGGAATCAATGAAAAGCTCCTGAGAATGTCCTATTCTTATTGGATGGTAGTTATATCATACAATTGCTAAGACTCATAAAACTGAACACATAAATCTATGAATTTCAGTGTATATTAATGTTATAATAAAATAAGATGAAAAGCATATAGTTTTACTTAGTGCTGCTTTGACTTTACCCTTATGAGTGTTTTCTTATACCATTTACTACTTTTTGAGAAAGTGTTTTTGGTGGTTGTGTATTACTGTATGATGAGTATTTGAAAGTTAATATCAAATTTTATAAAAGCACTCATTTTTTTCTATTATTGTCTTGTGTAAATTTCTGATTATAAAAACATTATATTTATATCAAGGATATCTAATGTTCCTGACTAGGCAGTGAAGATTGAAGTACTCTCATCTTAGATGTTTTCTGCTATGTGTCTGCCTTCTCCTTTCCCTCCTTCCCTCCATTCTTTCCTTTTTTCTCCCTTCCTTCTCCACTTTTTATGTCTCCTGTTTTTTGTACTTTACTCAAAATTTTATTTTGTAAAAAACTAATTCGTACAGAAAAGTAAGCTGAAAAAGAATATAATAAATACCAGTATATTCTTCACTTAGATTTTCCAGATCTTAACATTTTATATATTTGCATTCTTTGTGTTTATGCTTTTTCCTAAGTTGTAGATACCATTTCAGTAATTGAAAATAAGCATATTTGCATAACCATAACAATATCATTGTGTTCTTGAAACTTAAAATTGAAGCAATAACATTAAATATAATGTATATATTCAAGTGTTCCAAACTTTCCCTAAAATATTCTCTATCATATTTTCTTTTGTGATATGGAACCAAACAAGTATAATAAATATGTTGCACTTGGTTATCAGATTTTCTTAATCTTCTTTAATGTATTATAGAAAAATTCCTCTACTCTTTTTGTCTGAGAAACACTAATATCTTGAGGAGTCGGAGACAATATAGTTGTCTTGTAGGAAGTTCTATAACCTGGATTTACCTGGTCATTTTCTTTTTCTTTTTCTTTTCTTTTCTTTCTTTTCTTTTCTTTTCTTTTTTCTTTCTTTTTTTTTGTGGTACTGGGGATGGAATCCAGGGGCATTCTACCTCTGAGCAACACCCCCAACCCTATTTTCTATTTTTTATTTTTTTGGTGGTACTGGGGTTCCTGGAAACCCTTCTACCTATGGGCTACACTCCCAGACCTATTTTATACTCTTTTTTTTTATTTGGAAACAGGATCTCTTAAGCCAGTGAGGCTGGCTTTGAACCTACACGATCCTCCTGTCTCTGCCTCCCAAGTTCAGGGATTACAAGGGTGCGCCACCACGCCCGGCTTTATTCTTTATTTTTAAACAGGGTCTCACTGAGTTGCAAAGGGCCTCACTAAGTAACTGAGGCTGGCTGCAAACCGCAGTCCTCCTGTCTCAGCCTCCCAAATGCTGGGATTACAAGCATGAGCCACCATGCCCAGCTAGATCATTTTCTCATGATTAGATAAATGTTAAACATTCTTTGTGAGGATACGTCAATGGTGATGCATATAAGATGACCCATTATAGAATGTCAGTGTGTTCCTTTATTAGTGATAGTAAGTTTGCTATCTTGGTGAAGATATTTTCACTACATCACTCTTTCTCTGGAAGTATGGAGTAACTAGGGGGTTGATGATATAAATATTCTATGCCCAGTAGCCCTTTACCCTTTGTTTTTTTTTTTTTTTTAACATTTACTAGTGATTCTTACCTGACTCACTTATTATAGTGAACAAATGGTGATTTTTCTAATTTCATTCTGATTTTGACATTTTTAAAGCTGACATTATCCTGTACAACAATACATTTTTCCTTCTTTATTTTAGTACTGTGGATTTCCAAAAATTTAATGCATTGTAATCTTTAAAACACTGGACAGTTTTCTTCCCCACCTAGGTACTAGGGATTGATTGAACCCTGGGCATTCTCCCATTGAGCTACACCCCCAGCCCTATTTTTAGTTTTATTTTTATTTTGAAACAGGATTTTGCCAAGTCTGCCTCTAACCAGTGATCCTCCTGTCACTCCTCTCAAGTACTGGGATTATAGACGTGTGCCACCATGCCTGGCCAAGGATTGGCTTTTGTGAGCAGGTACAAATCAACTTTAATATCCAGTCTCAACATCTTTTGCCAGGTAAGGCTGAAGCTAAACTCTCAGCTTCACTAATAATTAAATATGATAAGATTATACTTAGAAGCAAGCTGGAATGTCTTAGCAGATTTTTTTCCCTCCACTTTGTCAAAGAAATCAATTTCCCTCCTTCTTTTCCACCTACAACCAATGCTCTTAGTTTAGTAATGTCAAAAAGCATAACTGACTTCCACTTATTGAACTGGAAAGTTGGGAATAAATTCAGACAATGTGTGAAGAAACAATAAGAAAAAACTCAAGGACAAGAAAGTACTTACACATCACCATAGTGGATTCTTGGACTACCTTTCCTCCATTTTAGGATCTGCTCTCTCTTTTCTTTTTCTTTACTGTAGTGAGTCCATAATTTTCAAACTTTTGTCTATTTTCATACTTTTCAGACAGAGACAAATTTGGCTTGCCATCAGTTCTCAAATATTGTTTAAAATATTGCTGAGGGGCGTGGTGTGGTATCATATGCTTACAATCCCAGTTATTACTCAGAAGCCTGAGACAAAACTCACAAGTTTGAGACCAGCCTAAGAAACTTAGTGAGACACTATATCAAAATTTAAAAAGGGGTTGGGTGTGTAGCTTACTGGTAGAATGCTTGCCTAGCAAGTGTGAGGTCTTTCCTGGGCTCAATCCACAGCAGTGAAAAAAAAAAGAAATCAAAACAAAGCAAAACCAAAAATATGTTATAAGGATATACAAGCATCCCTAGAGAGTCTCATAAGGAAAGAAACTGGTGCCTCTCTCCATCAGCAAATGGGTCAGCCATTTGGAAAGTCGGTCTTCTAGACCTGTCCAGACCTTTAGAGGACTGCAGGCCCTGTTAGCATCTGATTGAAACCTCATGTGAGAAGCCAAGCAAGAACTTCCCAGGTAAAACTGACCTGTAAAAAAGAGAGAGAGACAATACATGATTATTGTTTGTTTTATCCACTATGGTCCATTATAGTCATCCTGGTGGCCCCCGTGGCAAGCCTCAAATCCACAGGGCAGGTGGTCAGGAAGGAAAGATGGTGAGGTGAGCAGGCTGGGGACCCAGGGGCAGGAGCTGGAGCTTGTCCACAGAAGCAGCCCTTCAGGGAGGAAGATGCAGACGGGGAGAGCAGTTGAACACCCAGCTGTTGTTTGGAGTTTTGGGGCTAAGTGAAATCTTAAGCCTTCCTTTGAAGACTCCTTAAGCCATGTTCACCAAAGATAATCTTTCTTGGATTAATTTAAGGTCAAATGACTTAGGACTTTAGTTACATTAAAAAAAAATCTCTTCATTGCAGCCCTTAGATTAGTGTTTGATTGAATAACTGGGAGAACATGTGTGCATGGGACAGGATAGTTGGGACCTCTCTTTCATCCTTCAGATCCTATGAGAAAATATCCCCTGTAGTCTACTCTCTCTAGAAACAGAAGAGAAAGGGAACTCTAGAGACTGTGATTTAGCCTGGCTTGGTTGCACATCACTAAGTAGCATACTGGAAATGGTCCAAATTCTTAGGATGCACTGGTAAACAGAACAGACAGAACAATTGCCATAATGAAGCTTGTATCTTAGTAGGAAAGGACAAAAAACAAACCCCACAAATATTAAATAACCTCTTCAAACACAATCCAACAAATAATTATTTAAAAAATCACAACATAATAAGTGCTAACAAGAAAATAAAACTAGATAGTAGGATGTAGGGTGACTGGGTAAGAGGATAATGTGATTAGAAAAGGGTTCTTGGAAGAAATGACATTAGAGAAAAGTGAGAAGTTACTGTCTAGTCCTACAGTATCAAAGGAAGATCAAGTACAGGGATCCTGAAGTGGCTTTTTTCAAGCCAGCAAGCAGTGTGGATGGAGATGCTGGGAAGCGAGCTGAGGATGAGCTCGGAGACCTAACACCAGTCATGTCAGGGCTTTTATTTTAAATAAATGAGAATTTAGAAAGTGTTTAGAACAGAAGGGTGACGTTAGCTGACCTACATTGTAAAAGGGAGCAAGAACGAATCAGGAGACCAGTCGGGAGGCCATTGCTAGAATCGTTAGGTTAAAATGAAAGCTATGAGCGAGAATGAATTCAAATTTAGATACTCATGAAAGAAGGAGCCAAGAAGATTTGCTGGGGATGGTTTGTATTTGGGGTGTTTGAGAGAGAGAAAAATCAAGGATGACCTTACTTATGAAGCACAGAATTTTTATTATTTTATATTTATTTATTTATTTATTTATTTATTTATTTGGTGATACTGGGGTTCGTGGAAGCCCATCTACCTCCAGGCTACACTCCCAGACCTATTTTTTATATTTTATTTGGAAACAGGGTCTCTTAAACCAGTGCGGCTGGCTTCAAACCTGCACAATCCTCCTGTCTCCGCCTCCCAAGCGTAGGGATTACAAGCATTATTTTATTTTATTTAATCTTATTTTTGTGGTACTGGAGTTGGAAGCCAGGGCCTTTTTCTATGTCCAGGCTATACTCCCAGACCTACTTTATACTTTATTTGGAAACAGGGTCTCACTAAGTTGCTGAGAGCCTCACTAAGTAGCTGAGGCTGGCTTTGAATCTGTAGCAAAGAATTTTAAAATCTCTGTTCTGTAGTCCAACAGATTTGAAACATCCAGGATGTTATAAAGCTAGAACCAACCTTCCTTCCTTCCTTCCTTCCTTCCTTCCTTCCTTCCTTCCTTCCTTCCTTTATCTAATGCAGGCTTCTCCATATTATTGCCTTCCTATAACTAGTTAACAAGATACTTCATGTTTGTTTATCCAAGTTCACTTAAGATGGACTATATAAGCAATATTATGTATCAATTCTGTCTTTCTTTCATGGTTTTTATGATTTTTAGGAAGATTTTTAGAAATACTCATGTCATTTTCTTTTTGTTTGGTGGGGAGAATACTGAGGATTGAATCCAGGAGTATTCTACCTCTGAGCTAGACCCTCAGCCCTATTTTTTAAAAATTATTATTATTATTCTTTTTTTATGAAACAGGGTCTCATTAAGTTGCTGAGAGTATTGCTAAGAGGCTGAAACTGGGCTCAAACCTCTGATCCTCACAGTTTATTCTCCTGAGTACTGGAATTACAGGCATGTGCTGCCTTACTTGGCTGCCTATGCCATTTTCTATACTGAGTAATACTTCTAATATATCATTATAGTTTTATATAATTATTGATTTATGAAATTACCTGTAAAAATTAAACATTATTCAAAGAAACCAATTTTATCATTCTTTAAAGATTAATAACTTGCCTTTTATTCAGATTGGGGTTTTATTCCTTTTTTGTCAAAATACATCTATTTATTTATTTATTTACAGAACTGAGGATTAAGCCCAGGGGCACTCTATCTCTGAGCTGTACCCCAACCCTATTTTTTTTTTTTTTGGTGGTACTGGGGTTCCTGGAAGCCCTTCTACCTCTGGGCTACACTCCCAGACCTATTTTTACATTTTTATTTTGGAAACAGGGTCTCCTAAGCCAGCGCGGGTGGCTGGCTTCGAACATGCGCGATCTTCCTGTCTCTGCCTCCCAAGCGGGGGATTACAAGCGTGCGCCACCACGCCCGGCTACCCTAACCCTATTTTTAAATATTTTATTTTGAAAGAGGATTTCACTAAGTTGCGGAGGGCCTCACTAAGTAGCTGTGGCTGACTACAAACCTTTGATCCTCCTGTCACAGCCTCCCAAGTACTGGGATTACAAGCATGAGCCACCACACCCGGCCAAAATACTTTTCTACCTTCTACCTCATATGATTTCTACAACATTCCCACAGATGAGCAGGGCTAGGTGCTGGCTGATAAGAAGGCCCAAGCCCAATGAGGCCTGTGGTTCACTGTGAATCTGTTGAGAGGAAGATTACAGCAGAAGGTAGAAAGATGAACAGGGCAGCTTCAATCTTGAGGAGCTGTTAGCCTAGTACGGGAGAGAATTTGTGAACAAAGAGCTATATGTCACTTCATGATGGGGTTATGTTCTGAGAAAGGCAGTTAGATGATTTCCTCACGATGTGAGCACCACCAGCTACTTACACAAATTAAGATGGCTACACCTTTGGTGGGCCCTTCATCTCCTGGGACCACTGTCATACATGGGGGCCATCGTTAGGTGGTATGGGACTATAGCTATGAGACAAAATTCAGTGTGATGAGTAAAGCTAGGAATAGCATAGATGAGCTTTGAAAACATGGAGGCAGAGGAATGACATCGGGCCAAGTCTCAAAGAAAGACACAGAATATATCTAAAATACCTCACCAGATATCATATTATGGTGTTCTTGGCACATATTTGCAATAAAAAGTTGGGCCAGTGGAAAGTCATGAATGTAAGTAACAAAAGTAATGTTTGAATCTGCCTCAAATAATATTTTTTTGTAACTAAGCACAGAAGATATTATTATACTCCATGGGGAAAAAAAGCTTTTTGGAAAATGTAAACCCTTTCCAAGGCATCGATAAAACTATGAATTTTCTGTGGCTGACATTTTTCATCAGCTTGGTAAATGATGTCGAATAATATTTTATTTTGGAGGGGACTGAAGTCTTTACTATTTGGAACGTAGTTTTTATTGACACTGAAAACCCAAGAGGCTGAAGGCAAATGGAGCAGAATGAGAGATTAAGCAATGGTGACAGCAGTTCTGAGACCTTTCCACTCCCCGCAGAGACCTGAGGACACTTTGCCGACTCTGCAGAGGCAGGCACTGCAAGGTGTGCAAGGTGCCAGCCCTTCTGGAGCAGCCTGGGTGGCACCGGCCCTCCTGTACAGTGCACACTTCTTTAGGCAGGGGCCCTGCAGAGGCTCCTTGCTGTCAGAGTATCCTACCATCAGTGGAAAAAGGGCTCCTGCCTCTTCTGTGTCAAGGAGAATGAAACCAGGCATACACATACACACATACACACACACATGCACACACGCGCACACACACACACACACACACACACACACACACACACAGAGTCTTGCTAAGTTGATGTTACTGGCCTCAAACCTGCAATCCTCCTGCCTCAGCCTCCCAAGTACTGGGATTTTATTTTTTTAATAAATAAATAAATAGAAATTTGCTTCCAATCATAGCTAAATAATATTATCCATACTTCAAGACATTCTTGCACAATAACCTTTCTTAGCAAGGAATTTTCTTTGGTGTTTCCAGATGATTAGGCAGTCAATTCATTATTGTCTTGAGTAATATTGTTTAAAGTTTCCTCAAAAAAAAATCTCAGCAAATATATGTATATATTATGTTAGTGTATATATATGTATTTGTATAGAGAGAATGTATAAATATACACACATATATACATGCATTGTAATAGAAGTCACTGGATTATAGATTTTTATATAATTAAACTATTGATAACAACCTATTTATTTCTAAAACTTTTAGTTTCAGTGTTAGGGATTGAACCTAAGGCCTCATGCACGCTGTAGGTAAGCATTCTAACAATGAGCAACAATCCTGTCTCCTATTTAAAAAACTTTCCTTTAATCTTTTTTTGACCTTCTCCTGTACACTTGGACTTCTTTAGATGTCAAAAACAAAATAGATTAACACCCCCCCCCCTGCCATTCTGGCATGGGGCTGTAACTATCTTCTGTATTTCCTTTTTTTTTTTTTTAAATAAACTTCTTTAAATCTTAAAAAACAAAATAGATTTTTTCTCATATGGAGAAAAGTACAATTATTCCTTTAATAACAGAGAAAAAAGAAACAAACACAAGCTCAGAGCCTCAAGAGAGTGTTCTATCCTGATTTTTATATAAATGACCCAAATAATGTATATAATATGGATGAATCAAGAAAGAAACTTGGTTTCATGTGTATATTATCTTGATTTTGGATTTAGAAAACTCTAATTAACTGAAAGTCAGCAAAGTAAAATTATGAGTAACAATCATTTGCTGCTTTCTTAGGAGTTTTTCTTATAAGAAGATAAAAATCACAACCCAGGAATTAGCAGCCTTCATGATGGTCCCATAGAGAAAGGAATGTGACTGTCTAGACTTCCGCCACTCACTTCAGAGACTGTGAAGAACCAAGGAAATGACTATATATTATATAGGATCTTTTTTAGGGTCAACACGTCAATGTTTCATACCTTCACAGTGGAATCTGCATTACCATTTAATTATAATTGCCATCATATAATGACTCTAAGGCACTAACTTTTCTTTTCTTTTCTTTTCTTTTTTTTGGGGGGGGGGTCTGGGGATGGAACCCAGAGGCATTTGGCCTCTGAGCTACACCCCTTGCACAATTTTTTATTCTTTAATTTGAAACAGGGTCTCATTGAGTTACGAAGGGCCTCGCTAAGTAGCTGAGGCTGTCTGCGAACTACGATCCTCCAGTCTCAGCCTCCCAAATGCTGGGATTACAAGCGTGCGCCACCACGCCTGGCTAGGCACTAACTTTTCAATCGTGAAAAATTAAAGTTATATTTGCATACTCTGCTTACTAATACAGAGAATCTACTAGAAGTTTTTAGGATATTCTTGAGCATTGAATTTGAAACAAAAAGGGATTTTATTTGAGTACTCCTCAAATTCTTATTATTTAGGAGACCCTGTTTCTCTAACTTCAGGCAGTAATTAGCATAATTTTCTATTTTGCTTTGGGCTAGATATTACTACTTCTAATATGAATTCAGATAGCTAAAAGCATAAATTAGGAATTGCTAGAATCATTTCATGAAATTCTAAAAAATACTAAAATTTCATGATAAGCATGTTATAGAATTTAAACTAACCACCTCCTCATTCCCAAATGAATTAATTATATATATAGTCATGATCCTATTATCATATACTTTTTTTTTTTTTTTTTTTTGGTGGTACTGGGGTTCCTGGAAGCCCTTCTACCTCCGGGCTACACTCCCAGACCTATTTTTACATTTTCATTTTTGGAAACAGGGTCTCCTAAGCCAGCGCGCGCGGCTGGCTTTGAACCTGCGCGATCCTCCTGTCTCCGCCTCCCAAGCGCAGGGATTACAAGCGTGCGCCACCACGCCCAGCTATCATATACTTTTAACAGTTTCCTTCCTTCCGTCCCTCCTTCCCTTCTTTTTCTTTCTTCTGTTATCAGTATTAATTCACTTAATAAGAAACTCCCAAATTATCTGGAAAAAATATTTCTCAATCCGGTTTCGTACTATCCATAACAAGTAAATTTAACCAAGCAACCCATTTCAGACAGTGTAGATGACAGTTTTAATAGGAGGGAGAATATGATTTATAGATTGGAGAACAGAATATTAAAGTAAGTAGATTTAAGAAAACATTTAAAATAAGACTTCTATTTTTATAAAGAAAGCTGTTAAAAATCTTGTATTAAAATAGAAGCTATTCTTTAAATTGAGTTATGTGGTCCTATATTAATATTTAATATTTCGATACTTTATGTGCTATATTTCTTTTGGTAACTTTTTTTCTGTGCTACTGGAGCTAAAATCCAAGGGCTCTTTACCACTGAGCTACACCCTTAGCCCTTTTTCATTATTTTGAAACAAGGTCCCACCAAGTTGCTGATTCTGTCCTTGAACCTGTGATCCTCCTGTCTCAACCTCTCAAGTTCTAGGATTAAAGGCATGTGCCACCACACTCAGCTCCTTTGGTAATTTGTTTTCATAATCATAGATGAACTCAGTACATAAAGGTGCACGCATTGTCAGTAACTTCCATCTTCTTCTTATATAAGGCCTTATTTAAAACTGGATTATACGCTGGGCGTGGTGGCGCACGCTTGTAATCCCCGCGCTGGGGAGGCAGAGACAGGAGGATCACGCAGGTTTGAAGCCAGCCACCCTGTTTTCAAATAAAAGTATAAAATAGGTCTGGGAGTGTAGCCCAGAGGTAGAAGGGTTTCCAGGAACCCCAGTACCACCAAAAAATAAATAAATAAAAATAAATAAAACTGGATTATAAGCATATATGTTGTATGTTTTTTTGATTGCTTATTTGTGTTTAAAATTTTAAGTGCAAAGCACTCAGCTCAAATTCTAATATTAAATATTTATGTAAATTAAATACTTTTCTAAAGATGTTGTTAGAGTTCCTTTTAATAACCTAATTTTTTTTACATATATATAATTGCTTTTTTTTTTGTACTGGGACTCAAACTCAGAGCAATCAAACTCACATATGCTAAGCTTGCGTTTGACCTCTGACACATCCCCAGCCAAGGTCATCATTTGAAATGCTATGCAGCACAAGGGTTTTCCATCTGACCAGTTGCTTCTAGGATTTAACTTAGGACCAAGAAAGACTTAGTAGTCCTATAGGTTTAGGTTATTTGCAAAATAAAGATTTGTACTGGCTAATTGTTGAAAGTCCTCTTCTTAGTTTATGATTCTTATAAAAACAAATATCTTTTTTTTTTTTTTTTGGTGATACTGGGGTTCCTGGAAGCCCTTCTACCTCTGGGCTACACTCTCATACCTATTTTATATTTTTGAAACAGGGTCTCTTATGCCAGCGCAGCCTGCGCGATCCTCCTGTCTCCGCCTCCCAAGAGCGGGGATTACAAGCGTGCGCCACCATGCCCGGTAAAAACAAGTAACTTTGATGTTCCATTTAAAATAAAACACATGGAAAGTCTTTTCTTTTTTTAAAGAAAACTTTTAGTATAAGAATTTGAGAAAATAAGGATCTGGAAGCTATAAATGGATGTTACTAAAGATACATATTTTTCATTAGACAAATTCTCATTCAGAACTAGGTAAAATGAGAATCCCATCAGCAGTATGTGCATGTGTTGACGATTACTTTATTCTAATATGTTTAATACATTGTTGAGCCAGCCCTAAAAAAAAATGGATTTTCAAGTGCTATTGCTTTCTCTAAGGGCAAAGATTCTATGTGCACTTTTGTCAGTGTCGGAAGTGTGTGGGAAGGACTCTCAACTTTCAGGAAAGCGTCTGTCTTTACAGAAAGAGACTTTCCAGATACTCTTTCAATTACTTCCATGAAAATAATGAAATGCAATGAAAATGAAGTTGTCACAAGTACTGCTTGTTGGCAGGCTGACCTGTGCCTGCTTCTACCTCTGTGGGAGTTGATAGTGGAAACAGAGAGGGAGAGAGACAGTGTACAGGGTGTGACTGAAGAGCTCAGAGCTGTTTCAGAAAAATGATGAGATTAACCAGATCTCCATGAGGGCTGTAGATTGCCAATATGTGATGGTCTTCTGAATGCCTGTGTCTCCCCACCACCCAACTTCTTATTATGAAATTCTAAACTTAATTCTAATTTCTAACACATGGTGCATTAGTCTGTTTTCTGTTGCTATAACGAAATACCCTAGACTAGATAATTAATAAAGATTAGAAACTTATTTCAAAGCCAAACATGGTGGCGCACACTTGTAATCCTAGATTTTGGGAGGCTGAAACCGGAGGGTTTGAGGACAGCCTCAGCAAGTTAGTGAGGCTCTCAGCAACCTAGTGAGACCCTGTTTCCAAATAAAAAATAAAATTGGAAATTGTTCTGGGATTGTAACTCAGAGGTAGAATGCCTCTGGGTTCTATTCCCAGTATTACAAAAAAAAAAAAAAAGAGAGAGAGAAAGAAATAAAGAAAGAAAGAAAGGAAGGAAGGAAGGAAGGAAGGAAGGAAGGAAGGGAGACAACTTAATTGGCTCATGCTTCTGAAGGCTGGGTATGACACTGGCACCTGGTTGGCATCTGGTGGGTGGCTTCTTGCTACATCAAACATGGCAGGGAGCAACACATGGTAAGACCAACAATCATGAATCTTCTCAAATCTCTCTTCAAAAGGATTAGATGGTGCCGGGCGTGGTGGCGCACGCTTGTAATCCCAGCGCTTGGGAGGCTGAGACAGGAGGATCACACAGGTTCGAAGCCAGCCTCAGCTACTTAGTGAGGCTCTCAGCAACTTAGTGAGACCTTGTTTCCAAATAAAATAGAAAATAGGTCTGGGAGTGTAGCCCAGAGGTAGAAAGCCCCTGGGTTCCACCCCTAGTACCACCAAAAAAAAAAAATAAAAAAAAAAGAATTAGATGGTGACTTTATCTAATCCTAATTACCTCTTAGAGGGCCTACTTTCAAGTACTATGAACATATGAATTTGAGAATTAAGGTTTCAGCACACAAAATTTGGGTGACATATTCAGATAATAGCATATGGCAATTCATATGTTGAAATCTCATATGTGATAGTATTAGGAGATGGGACCTTTGGAAAGCAATCAGATCATGGAGCCGGAGTCCTCACGTGTGGGCTCAGCGCCCCTATAAAAGCTGCCTGAGAGAGACCTTTGCCATTTGCATCATGTGAGGACACAGAACGAAGGAGCCATCTGTGACACAGAAAGCGGGTCTGTACGAGGCACAAAATCTACTAGTGCCTTGATCTTGGCCTTCCCAGTCACCAGAACTGTACAAAATAAAGCTCTTTTATTTATAAGCTATCTAGCTTACGACATTTTGTTATGGCAACCCAAATGGATTGATATATGTGTTATGCGTTGAACTGAGTTTTTCCAAAATTCATCTGTGAAACCCTAACCCCTCTACCTCAAGATGTTACCTTTTGGACAGATATAGTCTTTGGAGAAGTAATCAAAGTAAAATGAGTTTCTATGGGTGGGCCTTAATCCAGTGTGGCAAGTGTTCTTATAAAAAGGGGGATTTTGAGCTGGGTGCAGTAGTGCACACCTGTAATCCTAGTACTTGGGAGGCTGAGATAGGAGGATCGGAGGTTTGAGGTCAGCCTCAGTAACTTAGTGAGACCCTGTTTAAAATTAAAAACAGAAAAGGTTGTAGTTTAGAGGTAGAATGCCCAGTACCAAAAAAAAAAAAAAAAAAAAAAAAAATTGAAGAAAGACATACAGGAAGAATGCCATACATGAACATAAAGACAGCCATTTTCAAGCCAAGAAGGCAGACCTGGAATAGACATTTCCCTTGCAACCCTCAACAGGAACCTGTCCTGCCAGCACTTTGATTTTGAATTTCTAGTCTTCAGATCTGTGAGATCATGAATCTTAAAGCACCCAATTGGTGGTAGTTTGTTATTACAGCCTTAGAAAACGAATATACCCCTCAACTTAAATAAACTTAAGGAATAAGTAACCAGAAAAATTCTAATTATATCTGAGCTATCCCACAGAGCAGAGTGAAATTTTTGTTTATCCATTTGAAATGGATTTTTTGTCGGTTTTCTTGTAATCAAAAGAATTTTTAACTAAAAATAACACAAATGTACACATATATATCATTGAAATAGTTAATTTTTTCAGAGATATAGAAGGTAGAATGAAAGTCATTCTTCATTTCCATTCTCCCAATTTTAATTGCCTCTCTAGAAGTTAGCTCCCTGGACCCTATCATTGAATTTTTGCAGCACCAGATTCTTCATTATATGCTATATAGACTTGAATAAGACTCAGGCCTGATACTAGAGTTTCATTAAAACATCACATTAAGAGTCCACACTGAGGAATATGTTTATGTGAGACATTACACTTGGATAGACTTCAAAATATCTTTACTTTAAATATCATCTTTAAATAGGCCACACATTAGCTGGGCATGGTGGCATATGTCTGTAATCCCACTACTTGAGGGGCTGAAACAGGAGGATCACAGGTTTGAAAATAGCCTCAATTTAATGAGGCTCTCGGCAATTTAGTGAGATCCTGTTTCAAAATCAAAATATTAAATAGAAGCCGGGCGTGGTAGTAATCCCCGCGCTTGGGAGGCGGAGACAAGGAGGATCTTGCTGGTTCGAAGCCAGCCTTGCTGGCTTAAGAGATCTTGTTTCCAAATTCAAAAAAAGTATAAAATAGGTCTGGGAGTATAGCCTGGAGGTAGAAGGGTTTCCAGGAACCCCAGTACCACAAATAAATAAATAAATAAATAAATAAATAAATAAATAAATAAAGTAGAGCTATGGGCTGGGGGTGTAGCTTAGAGGTAGAATGCCTCTGGCTTCAATCCTCAGTACTACCAAAACAAGAAAAAAAATACGCCCCATATTTAGAATTTAGTATATTACCAAGCGGGAAAGAATTTAAAAAAATCAATGGTCAATTGTGCTTTTCCCTGCTTTTTGTTTTTATTTGTTTATTAATAGATATTTTATAGCTCAGAACCACTTGGATGGGAGAACAGGGAGCTATTGGTTTAAGGGTACAGTGGTTCAATTAGACAGAATGAATACGTTCCAGAGGTTCCTTGTACAGAATTGTTATTGTAGTTATTAATAATGTGTTGTAAACGTGAACACTGCCAAGAGATTCTATCTTAAGTGTTCTCAACACACACACACACACACACACACACACACACACACACACTATGTGAGGTGGTAGATATGTTAATACCCTGATTTAATCCAGTGCATCTAAACATATCACATTGTATACCGTAAGTATGTACAGCTTTTATTACAATTATACCTCAGTAAAACTGGTTGAAAAGAACAACTTGCTGTGTTTTATGGAAGAAAGCTTTTTTCTCTGAACCAATTATAAATTAAATGCTTTCTATTAAGTCTGAACTAATTATATCACAGTAATATCTTTTTCACAGACAGCCCAATGGACCAATAGCTCTCCTACTTGAAATAACAGATTAGGACCTTCTCTATCAAGCTTTTGAACAGACTAAACGAACGCCACAAAACCCATTCAGGAAAGCTCACAGGCCCGAGCGGCTTGTCCCTCTAGGTCCTGCTTGGTGCGTACTTGCACACGGTTCATATGTCGCTTCGCAGTTTTTCCTGATGTCATTCCTAGTTCCAAAGGAGAGCATAAGTCACAAAAGAAACCAGTATTTTACTCATAATATGCACCATGGTAAGACTAGAAAGGGAAATTTAAACTCTCAGTAGATAGGAACCCAAACCTACAGAATGTTGCAGTAAGCTGAAAAGAGTGGCCTGGGGTTGCTTAGTGACAGAAAACTCTTCCTCCCGAATCTTTTCCTTGAGATCATTTCTATATGATTATTTTTAGTAAATGATGCTTAAAAATTGTCCTGAGTCATTTTCAAGAAATACATTGTGATCAATATGTCCTATTTAAGATTATAGAAAATTGTGATATATTTAAGATTTTCTATGTATGTATGTATGTATGTATGTATGTATGTATGTATGTATTCATTCATTCATTCATTTTTGGTGGTACTGGGGTTGGAACCCAGGGCCTTTTCTACCTCCAGGCTATACTCCCAGACCTACTTTATACTTTATTTGGAAACAGGGTCTCGCTAAGTTGCTGAGAGCCTCACTAAGTAGCTGAGGCTGGCTTTGAACCTGTGCGAAACTTTGAACCTCCTGTCTCATCTTCCCAAGCTCTGGGATTACAAACATGTGCCACCACGGCCAGAGATTTTCTCTTTAAATTTTCCAAATATTAGAAAGTTTTAGCCCTTACAAAGGGAAAGATTTGTTAAATGAAAACTTTTGTGCTCTAGGTAGTCGTGGTTTTATTAGTATCCCAATTAAGATATTTTACTTATTAAAATGTCTATATTTAATGATTGGACCTTAGTTTATTGGATCTTAGAGCATTTATTTCATTGATTGATGACAGATTATGAGACAATACTTAAATGTGCATAGTACTCTTATTTATCTAGACAAAATGAAGCTATATTCCAACAGGATAAATTAAGCCCTACAATATTAGGACAAGCATACAGGACAAGATTCCTATGATCAATGAATTTCAAATGAAGACGTTCAAATAAAATATATGTCCCTCACTTATTTGTAGAAAACCTACAAATAAAGAAGACTCAACAGACCATAAACAACATGTCTGTTTCTTGCAATGTTTAGATATCTTACTTTTCCTTAGCATCATAGCAATTGATACATTGTTATTTAAATTATTTTGAAATAGCCCCCAAATAATTTGAATAACAAATATTTCAAAAAATTAAAAGCTGAGAATATATCAGGCCGGGCGTGGTGGCACACGCTTGTAATCCTCGCTCTTGGGAGGCAGAGACAGGAGGATCGCGCAGGTTCGAAGCCAGCAGCGCTGGCGTAAGAGACCCTGTTTCAAAAATATAAAATAGGTCTGGGAGTGTAGCCCGGAGGTAGAAGGGCTTCCAGGAACCCCAGTACCACTAAAAAAAAAAAAAAAAAAAAAGAATATATCAGATAAAATTTTCTGCATTATAACTAAATGAAGAGCTGGGCATGGTGGCCCATGCTTGTAATCCCAGCATTTGGGAGGCTGAGACAGGAGGATTGTGGTTCGTGAACAGCCTCAGGTTACTTAGTGAGGCCCTCTGCAACTCAGTGAGACCCTGTTTCAAAATATAGAATAAAAAATAGGGCAGGGGTGTAGCTCAGAGGTAGAATGCCCCTGGATTCCATCCCCAGCACCAAATAAATAAATAAATAAGTAAATAAATAAATAAAACTAAATGAAGGCATTATTTATTACAGTGAAAAAGGACACTGTCTAATGAAGTTTACACTAAGTTGGGAACAATGGGCTTGTGCCTGCCTGCCCTTTGGCGATTCCTCAATAACATATCTAAGTGTGAATGAAGTTAGGTGCACGCAGGAGGAAAGCTTATTTATGTCAGCACTAGAGGGAGAGGTCTTTCAAAGTGCAAAGATACCATCTTTCTTTCGAGGAGCAAGTGCTTTGCACATATGCTCTACAAATACCAAGCACAAAGAACCTGGCTTTTAATTACAAAGTAAAATATCATTCCAAAATTGCATAATTGGTAGTTGCCTTTTGCGATGCAATGAACATAAGGGAACCTGACATTAAATGTTTGATGTGTTGCCATGACATTTTCTGAAATTTTATTTGATTCTGCTTTTAAGCTGTAAACTATGTTACATTTGAAATTCCTTGGGGGGAGGGTAACAGAGTGATACAGAGTTAAAGAACCCAGTCCGCTGTTGGAATGCTTATGTTCAAAAATTGCACGGTTCAGATTTTAGGGGAAAAGAAAAGCAAATACAGAAAGAGGCATAATAGGGTCCTTATTCTGTCTGTACAGTAGTTACATGTTTCTCTGGATATAGAAGCCATTTAGTCAGGGAGGGATGTCACCAGCTTTCCCTTTGAGTAAAGGAAAAGATAATAGAATGGGGAAAATTATAAAACAGTGGCAGCCAGTGCCCACCCCATTGGAATGCTCAAGCCATGGGAATGCAGAGAAAAAGGGCACAGACACATGGTGTATGTTACAGGGTTGCAGGAAGGAGCAGTGGGAGCACTCAGGTCGCTCTAGTTAACTCTGCTCCCCCAAAATGCTTCAAAGTAGATACTGGCTGTTCAGTGGGATTAGACTTCAGGAGGTCATCTATTCTATCACTAGAAGAGAAAGGGCGAACTGGGCATGGTGGCGCATGTCTGTAATTCCAGTATTCAGGAGGCTGAGACAGGAGGCTCACAGGTTCAAGGACAGTCTCATCAACTTAGCCAGATTCTGAGCAACCTAGTGGGACCTTGTTTCAAAACAAACAAAAAATAATAAAAAATAAAAAAAAGATTGAGAATGTAGCTCAGAAGTGGAATGCTACTGGGTTCAATCCCCAGTAAGAGAGAGAGAGAGAGAGAGAGAGAGAGAGAGAGAGAGAGAGAGAGAGAAAAGAAGAAGAAGAAGAAGAAGAAGAAGAAGAAGAAGAAGAAGGAGGAGGAGGAGGAGGAGGAGGAGGAGGAGGAGGAGGAGGAGGAGGAGGAGGAGGAAGAGGAGTTGGAGGAAGAGGAAAAGAGGAGGAAGGATAGGAGGAGGAGGAGGAATGAGAGGGGGAAGGAGAGGGAGAAGAGGAAGACCAATTAGATGTTGAGTATTCTTCCTTCTGGTAATGGAATGGAGAAAAACAAATTCTTAATTGAGGGTATGAAAGGGCTTGGATTGTTAGGTCACTTATTCTATTATTAAGCACATATCCTCTTATTAATTCTATTATTATTATTATTTCAAGTCCTATAGAAAGAAGCCTTCTTAGGTGGATATAACATGGTTTGGAGGCTGCTAGTTCTGAGTGCTTAATGTTCATATTAAGATAAGTATTGATGGGGATGCTGAGAGGGGGCCTCAGCCCTGACCCAGGTGCTGCTCACATTCTACTAATGTTAACCTTTTCATTTGTCACATTGTTGGGTCCATGCCTTTGCCCCAAATGGATAGTTTTGGTTTCACAGGCATTTATTCTAGTGACTCCAATAACAGAAGTAAGGCTATCGCAAACAACCTGGTTTTCCTGGCAGTTTCCTGGATTTTAAAAATATTCTTGTATGTCACTGTAAGCAAAGAAAGTCCGAGACTCACAAGTCGACAGAAAGAATTGCAGGCTGACGCCAAAATCTCCCTTTTCCTTTAATCTCTATTTTGATTATTTAATTATTAATTTAAAATAATATTAGATTATTTTTGATGCTGACATTAGTGATATTACTTGCATTCAAGTAACATATATGTAAGTAATATATATGTAAGTATATATATGAAGTAATATATATGTAAGATATTTGTGCAGAAGTACTTCTGTGAACATGTGTGTGTGTGTGTGTGTGTGTGTGTGTGTGTGTGGTACTGTGGATTAGCACCAGGGGCATTCTACCTCTGAGCTACATCCCCAACCCCACTGCATATTTTATTTTGAAGCATGGTCTCACTGAATTGCAGAGGGCCTTGCTAAGTTGGTGAGGCTGGCTTTGAACCTGCAATCCTCCTGTCTCAGCCTCCTAAATTAAATACTGGGATCACAAGGGTACGCCACCGTGCCTTACCTGGGTGTGAGTTATTTTATAAGGGCTTGAAAGGCCTTTCCCAAATCCTTCCACTCTAGGACTCAGATTCAAAGAGCTCCCTTCTGGTTTAGTTTAGTTTAGTTTAGTTTTGCTCTGTTGCTCTGGGTTCCATGAAGAAATTTAATTTAATCTATCTCCTAACAGACACTCTCATTTTACATACTCTCTTTATTTTTAAATTTTATTGGTTTATTCATTTTTTGACACTAGCAATTGAACCCAGGGAGCATTCTACCTTCAAGTTGTACCCTCAATCCTTTTTAATTTTAATTTTTTTTTTTTTTTTTTTTTTTGGTGGTACTGGAAGCCCTTCTTCCTCCGGGCTACACTCCCAGACCTATTTTATATTTTTGAAACAGGGTCTCTTACGCCAGCGCGGCTGGCTTCGAACCTGCGCGATCCTCCTGTCTCCGCCTCCCAAGCGCGGGGATTACAAGCGTGCGCCACCACGCCCGGCTTTAGTTTTAATTTTTAAAACAGGGTCTTACTGAGTTGCTGAGGGTCTTACCAAGTTACTAGGCATTGGCTTCGGACCTGCAGTTCTGTCCCAGCCTCCCAAATATACATAGCCGCTTTAAATGTCATGCTTCAGATATAAAAGCGTACTCACATTAGGCCCATGATAGCCTGCATATAGGACGGGTTAATTTAATATGTAGCTTTCTAATTTATCCAAGAAGATTCTACCTTTTAAAATTATAGTGCCATTTTTATGGGGTTGACCATTAGAATAATTGATTTGCTATGTGTAGAAGTAGTTTGAGGGAATGTTGCATATAGTTTAAGATAATATAAAATTCCTTGGCTTCTGTACAGTAAAACTGATTGCTAATTCAGTGACACACGAATACAATAATCAACAAAGACAATCAGTACACCTAATTAAGGAGGGCTGAAGATTCTGAGGTTGAAATAAGAGTTTTAGAAGATGTAATAATCCTAGTTATATTTTTTCTGATATCAAAATAGGAAAACAGGATCTGTTTTACCAACAGTAAAAAATATAATCTTTTATATACAGTAAATACAAATCTTTGCAATCAGGATTAAAAGCATTCTTTTCAATAATTGGCAGCTTTAATTTGTACTGGAAAGCTAAATTTAGCTCTTAGATAAATATAGCGAGCTGTTTTACTCAATAAACACTGATGTAGTCTTCTCAATAGTGACAATTTGTAGAGACTTGATTCAGAACACTGGGACTTGTAAGCCAGAAAATCTCATTTTGTAAAGGGGAAGACAACAAAGGAGAAAATACGATGGATTTTGGTGTTCTCAGCATTTTGTTATGGAAATTAAAAGCTGATTTTATTTCCTGTTGTTTACAGTGGATTAAAAATATAAGCAGCCCTATAATTTTAGGCAATTTAGAATTCTTGGCTGAGAGAGGTGGCACAAACATATATATAATACCAGTGTCTTGGGAGGCTGGGGCAGAAGGATCTCAAGTTCAAGGCCAGCTTGGGTGGTGTAGGGGAATTCTGTCTCAAAAAAAACAACAACAACAAAAAAAAGTAAAGTAAAGAAAACCAAAAACTGGAGATGTAGCACGGTGGTAGTGGTAGAGTACCTGTGCATTAGATCCCAAGTATTACAATTGAATTAATTAACAAGTTTTCTTATTGGCACATATTCAAAAACACATTGAATTTTTATATAAGAAATGAATGACACTAGATTGAAGAATAACTCAAATTAATTCTATTGTTGTGATTTAGGAGTACATATGACTTTCTCTATACCAGTCATATTATGATGAAATTTATCAATAGAAAGCTATCATGATTTTATGTGATATACATATATAAAATACATAATAGGCTGGGTGTGTTAGTGCATGCTTTCTGTGTGTGTGTGTGTGTGTGTGTGTGTGTGTGTGTGTGTGTGTGTGTGGTACTGGGGTTCCTGGAAGCCCTTCTGTCTCCGGGCTACACTCCCAAACGTATTTTATACCTTTTTATTTTTGGAGACAGGGTCTCTTAAGCCAGCGGGACTGGCTTCGAACCTGCGCAATCCTCCTGTCTCCACCTCCCAAGCGCGAGGATTACAAACAAGCACCACCACTCCCGGCATGTAGCGCATGCTTTTAATCCCAGCATTTGGGAGGCTGAGACAGAAGGATCGCAGTTTGCGAACAGCCTCAGCTACTATTTAGTGAGGCCCTTTGCAATGCAGTGAGACCCTGTTTCAAAATAAAGAATAAAAAAATAGGGCTAGGGGTATAGCTTGGAGGTAGAATGCCCCTGGGTTCCATCCCTAGTACTACCAAAAAAAAAAAAAAAAAAAAAAAATATATATATATATATATATATATATATATATATATATATATATAGTTGTGAAAACTCAAGGTGTCCCACTTGAAATGGTTTTAGGTCACAGCACAGCCCAAATGTTTTTGACCTCCCCAAACAACCAACTCAGCTGAGCACGGTTCCATGAATTTGGTGAGTGAATTGTAGCTGCTTTGTAGAGTTTCCTGAGCGTAGTACACAGATTAAAAAAAAAAAAAAATCTACTGTCTTGTTTTCAAGTTTCATACTAATAGCCCGTGTATGCCCTTTAACTCCAGCAGCCAAATGTTTGAGAATAAGTCCTTATTTCTTTCTTTCAGGTCTATCTAGAATGTTTTTGCCTTTTCCCTTGTCTACGCAAACCCTCAGAAATGATCCAAAATGTCAGCATCCATGGGCCTGTCTCCAACCCCAGTATTAGAATCCTTACTGAACCCCAATCGTCTTTTCCATACCTTTATTATACCATTTTCTGTAGTCTGCCGTACTACTTCTGAAGTTTGCTAGGTTGCTATTGTTATAAACTATTTGTTCGGCTTTTAGTTATAATATCCCACTGTGTCTAGCAAGGTGATTCACACATACCAGTTACTTAAATGTTTATTGACCAGGGTCAACATCTGTCTTCCTGCCACCTCAAAATTAAATGTAGGATTTTCTTACTGTCAGGAGCTAAGCCATCTGTTTGTTGACCTCTTTCTACGATATAAATTCATTCTACAATAGAGATACTGAGCTCACCTCAGTGCTCTGCTAAGAACTTTAAAAAATTATATATAATAGCTAACACTTATTCAAATTTTAGTTTAGTATGTATCAGGCACAGCAAGGTCACCGTGCTAAGACTTTTATAATTATGATCTCATTTATATATCAGAATAATTTGTTAATAATAATGTTGCATAAACTGTTGAGACCTAGATTCAGTAAGTAACTTGGCTTAATGCTGCTCAGCTCCTTAATGATAGAGTAAGGACTTGAACTCAGGCACCCATGGATTCTAGTACCCCAGTCAAGTGCCCTACACTTGTCAGGAAGCAGGAGGAATTCGCCTGGAGTTAATTTTGTGTGTGCATACAGTACTGGGGAGTGAACACGTGCCTTGCACATGCTACCCAAGTGCTCTACCACTGAGCTATATCCACAGGCCGGCCTGCCTGCCTGCCTGCCTTCCTTTCTTCCTTCCTTCTTTCCCTTATTTGAGTCTAGGACTTGCTATGTTGCCCATGCTAGAAGCAAATTCCCAGGCTCAAGTGATCTCCTACCACAGCCTCCAGTGGGGCTCCAGCGTGCCACGTTATCTGAGCTGTTTTCTGATGCCATACCAGAAGGCTGTAGGAAGCAGTGGCAGCTCTGCATCAGGGAAGCACAGACAACATATCTTACAATCTTGCTGCTCCCCCTTCCCCATTACATACACACATGCACACGCTGCAGGTTTTGAAGTTCTTGGTGCTCTTGGAAACTTATGTGAAGATCTATGTACAGTGACCTATGCGGAACCATTAATTAGAAGATGGCTATTGTTCATTTCCAGGTGAATCGAGTGGATGGGTCCAGGATTCACATGTAACATTTATTGACTTCAACCTGGGATAGATCCCGGTTTCACTGTGTGGAAAGATCTGGACTTGTCTTGCCTCTGCTTAAGGCTCCGTTTTGTTTGTGTTTTCCAAGTGGGTGACATCCTCGTGAAATCCCAGGCCATTCTTCTTAAGGGCATTTCTTTTCTCGGCTTTATCCCCCTCTTAGCTTGTGGAGAGAAAGTTGTTGGCTTTCCTCTTGGTCTGCCTAGAAAAGCAAAGACTGTCGATTTGCAAGTGAAAAGAAATGACTCAACAAACAATGCCTGGTGCTTACTATCTGCTCACTTCACAAACAGATGAGTGCTTTCTGCATTGGACAAAAGAGTCTTATCAAGGAAAGTAGACCCAGCTCTGAGTCACTCCACTCAAACCACCACCCACCACTTCTTATCACAGGCCTATTTTCCTGGTTTACTCTTCCCTTAAAACAACAAAGAAAACTCTGAACAACCATTTTCATTTGGTTATTGTAAAAGTGGGTAAATATTTATACTTCAAATAATTCAATGGAGATAATGTTTTTTGTCTAGTGCATAAATATATTCCCAACTGTCTTTGAAGCAACCTCTATTGTGGGCAAGTATTATCCCAGGAACTTGAAACATTTTAATTCTCAGATGGGTGTGGTGGTACATGCCTGTAATCCCAGTATTTAAAAGGCTGAGATTGGAGGATCTCAGGTCCAAGACCAGCCTCAGCAATGTAGCACCACTCTCAGCAACCTAATAAGACCATGTTTCCAAGCAAAAAACAAAATTGCTAGGGGTGTAACTGGGTGGTAGAATGTTCCAGGGGGAACCCTTAGGATCAATCAATCAATCAACAGATACATATTTTATTTAATTCTCACAATATTCTAGGCAGAGATACTTTCCCCATTTTATACACAAGAAAATTAAGGTTCAGAAAGATTATAAAACTCACTCAAGGTCAATAATAGTTACTTTGAGATATAAATATATTGTCTTGGGTTCTACCAAAATTAAAGATTTAAGCTAGGCACATGCCTATAATCCAATACTTGGGAGGCAGAGACAGGAGGATAGCAGGTTCAAGGCCAGCCTCAGCAATTAAACATGACCCTGTTATTTCAAAATAAAAAAAAATAGATTTAGGGGTATAGTTTAGAAGTAGAATGCCTCTGGGTTCAACCTTTTGTACAAAAAAATTAAAAAGCACAATGTTTGGACTTAATAGGTTTTGTGGCTTTAATATGTCAGTCACTAATAGCTTTTTTTGTGTGTGATATGGAGATTGAACCCAGAGGTATTCTACCTTCGAGCTATACCCTTAACCCTCTTTAGTTTTTATTTCGAAACAGGGTCTCACTAAGTTATCAAGGCTGTCTTTGAACCTGTGATCTTTCTATCTCGGTTTCCCAAGTACTAGGATTATAGGCATGTGCCACCTTACCCAGTTAATTATTAATACATAAGACATGTTTATATTTTAGTTTATCATAACCTTATGAAGAATTCACTGCTATTTTCATTTTTATAGATGGTGGCTAAATAATAAATCTAATATGATTAAAAAGTAGCAGAATTAGAATTCAGAGCCAAGACTATCTGACTTCAGAGATGCCTTAGGATAAGGTATAGTGCAACTGGAGACCTTTTCTAAAGCACTGTTTTGCAGTTTTAAGTTGCTTTCATACTTATCCTCCCCCATACAAAGTGTATATATAGGTTTATGACTTGAAAATTTTTATTTGAAATTGTTAAATACTGTTACAGTTTGTGAGAATATGGTATGGGGAAACTGTTCCTGGGAACCTCTTTTAGGGTCCCGGACACACTTTCCCTCAAACCACAACAAAACCCAAAACAAAAACAAAACAAAAAAAAACACGGGTTCTTGTCCTGAGCTAAGGATAAATATACATAGCTTGGACAGTTGCTGAAGATTTAAAGAAGTTTATTAGAAAGATAGAAATACAGAAAATAGAAATACAGCCCCATGCCAGAGTGGCATGGAGGGGTTACTCGAATTAATACACCAAAGGACCACACGTGGACTCGACCATTTTTATACCCATGACCTCCATCTTGTTTACATAATTCTGACGTAGTGAATGTCCCTGTAAGGTACCTCCCCCAGCAAGGTGTGGCAAGGTGTCTCCTTTCATGAAGGTCGACCCCTCCTACCATCTTAGCTAGCTTATCCAATCATGCAGATCTGTCTTTAGATAGAGAAAGGCCTAGTTCTCCTCTCCTATTGACTTGCTAATTACATTTAGCTAAGTCAATCTGAGTTTCAATAGCTGTTTGCTTCCTGACCAAAGCCAAGCCTTTCTCTCTTCAGGTCTGCCGCCATTTTGACACAATTATTTTTGATAGATACTAATAATCAGAGCTTTCTCAAATCTTCCTAAGCCATTCCCTATACTGGTACAAATACTTTCACCATGATGGTGGAAATTCATTTAGACTATTAAGAAAAAAAAAACACTTAGGTGTCTAAGGAAGTGATCATAGAAATCAACTAGTTAAATTGGGTGAGGAAAACGATACACAGAAAAGCAAGCTTTGTCATCATCATACAGAGAAAACATTTCCTGGGTGGGCGTGCAGCTCAGTGGTAGAACATGCATGGCATGGGTGAGGCTCTGGATTCAGTCCCCAGAACCAAAAATAAACATGCAAGCCAGCAAGCAAGCAAGCTAGCAAACAAACAAAAACACATACAAAAAAATCGCAATTGCTTATTTCATCACATCTGAGAGCTTCGGTTTCTACGTGTGTGTGTTTGTGTGTGTGTGTGTGTAAAACTGAGGATTAAACCCAGGGACATTCAAGTTCCCTGCTACAGCCCCAGCCCAATTTTTTTTTTTTTTTTTTGTACTGGGGATGGAGCCCCGGGGCATTCTACCTCTGAGCTATACTCTCAGGCCTATTCTTTAAGTCTTTATTTTGAAACACAGTCTCACTGAGTTGCAAAGGGCCTCACTAAGTAGCTGAGGTGGTCAGGGAACCTCCTGTCTCAGCCTCCCAAATGCTGAGATTACAAGTGTGAGCCACCACACCCTGCTACAATTTTTTATTCTTTATTTTGAAACAGAGTCTCACTAAGCTACTGAGAGCCTCATAAGTTGCTGAGGCTGGCTGCAAACCCCAAGCACTGGGGTTACAAACAAGCATACACCACTGTGCTCAGCTTACAATTATTTTTTGGTGGAGAAATCTATATTAATTATAGTAATAATAATATTATGACTTTCATAGTAATATCAATATTATAATAATTTTCATTATAATGATGAACACTTATAAAGCACTTTACATTATGTTTACATGTATCAGCTTATTTAAGGCTTACAATACTATTTTTGTTGTTGTTGTTTGTTTGTTTTTGTGGTACTGAAGATTGAACCCAGGGCCTCACACATGCTAGGCAAGATCTCTAGCAATGAACTACAACTCCAGCCCTTTTTAAGTTTTATTTTGAGACAGTTGCCCAGAATAGCTTCTACTTTACAATCCTTCTGCCTTGGCCTCCTTAGTAGCTGGGATTACAGGTGTGCACCACCATGCCCAGCATTATTCACATTTTACAGGAAAGGGATTGCACTTGGAGAGGTAAAGATTCAAGGTCATGGGGTGGGTAAACAGAAGTCAGATCTCAGGTTCCCAGCCTACTTGCTGTAATTTCTCTGCAGGCTGTGCTTAGCTCAGGCTTGCCAGCACTCCCCCAGAAGCAAGGCCCCTCCCCCTGTGCTGTGTTGACTCCCCTCTCAGCCACTAGGACCACTTCTGAGGGAAATCTCCTCTGTGGCTAGCATGGTTTTCATGGCTTCTGCTGTTTCTGAGATCCCTCCCCTTCATCTTCACATCTTGCCCATTTCTCTATCACGTGTGTGTGGGGGGGGGGTGGGGGGCGTGTGCCTGGAGACTGAACCCAGGGGCATTCTATGTCTGAGCTACAATCCCAGCCCTATTTTGTTTCGTATTTTGAAGCAGGGTCTCACTAAGTTGTGGAGGGCCTCACTACGTTTCTGAGGCTGGCTGGAAACCTGTGATCCTCCTGTCTCAGCCTCCCAAGTACTGGGATTACAGGCGTGTGCCACTATGCCAAGATCCTGTATCACTTCAGGACTCCTCCTAGTAGCCAGTGATACCTGCTGCTGCCATGTAAGGACAGGAGCATCCTAAGCTCCTGCTTGCCTCTTTATAGAACCTGAGTACTGACGGTGACTTCTGTTACAGCCACTTTCTTCAGTCACTATGGAACGAAGACCCTATTTTCCTAATATTGATGTCTGTCTGCCGCTGTCTAAAATCTGGAATATTAAAAGCTGGGCAGTGGAACACTCCTGTAACCCCAGTACTTGGGAGGATGAGACAGGAGGATTGCTAAGGATGTTCAAGGATAGCCTCAGAAAGTAGTGAGGTTCTCATCAACCCAGTGAGATTCTGTTTCAAAAAATAATGATAAAATAGCACTGGAGGTATAGCTTGGAGGTAGAATGCCTCTGGCTTCAATCCCCAGTAACACACACACACAAACACACACACACACACACACACACACACACACACACACACACACACTCACACACCCCAGAAATGGCTGGTTCTATGTTCAACATATATGTTTTAAATTTTAAATATTTTAATAGTAATTGTTTTGATTTAATAACTTTTTAGGAAAATAGCCCCATATTGATTGAGTCACGATATGTCATGTTACCAAATCAAGAGAAAAACTTCTTTTCCAGAACCGATCTGTTAACTAGAGCTGCCTTGTTCGTCTCTACTGCCAAATCTGATTCATGAGAACTTGTTTGTAAAGCATCTTGGCTTTTCTATAGTGTAGTAGTGATTTTATAAAACTAGCAGAGATGAGTATAATTTTATAAAATTATGTTTCTAAGTGAAAACTTACTTCTTAATGGAAATTTCAGAAAACAAATGTGTGCTATCTCAGGAAATCCAATCCCAGCTTATCTACTAAAAGCATTTTTGAAATAATTGTTATTTTAAAGTTGCATATTCAACAAAGAAAGATCAGCATTTGTCACGTTCAAGTTCTTCAAACTATCAGTTAAATAGAGAGTAACCAACAGCTCTGCCTGCTGTGAGTTTTGTTTAGATAACTGAGGAATCTAGATTCAGAAATTCAGAGTGATCTCCAGCTGCTCGGGGCAAAGGTGAAGAAGGGAAGAGATAAATAATAAAATCTAGTGTCTAGTTTCTGCAAGACTTTTCGTCAATAAATCTAGAGTCATACGTCTCAGTTCTGACCTGGGAAAAACATCCAGCGGACAGGCCCAGTGCTGTGATTGTGAGAAGTATCTTTGGGTCACACATAGTTCAGAAGGAAGTCGGCGGAAAACTGCTGGCTTCACTTTAGCGAGGATTTCAGAGACGTTTAATGAGAATGAATCTGTTCTGTCTTGATAAGTTGTGAAGAGGAAAAGCCATCCATCCTGCTAGTATTACACATCGAAGCTCTGGAAAGGGCACCTGCTGATGAGGGCACAAATGTTTTTTTGGGGTATAAAGCAGTTGCACTTACCTATATAATTAGACAGAAAAGGACATTTTTGGTTGAGTAACTTATGTTGTTGGTGTACTGAAATTAAACTACAGAAAGGTAGCCCAAATGTGGGAACCAGGTCAAGAGCAGTTCAATATTCATGGTTGACTATAGTAGAAATCAACACAAAATTGGCAGGGTGGCACATGCCTGGAGTCCCAGCTACTCAGGAGACTGAGGCAGGGGGGTTTCAGGTTCAAGGACAGCATGGGCAATTTAGCAAGACCCTGTCTCAAAATAAAATAAAAGTGGCTGGGGATGTAGCTCAGTGGTAGAGTGATGTAGCTCAGTTGTAGAGTGCTTGCCTTGCATGCGTGGGGCTCTGGGGTTGAGCCCCCAAACCAGGAGAGAGAGAGAGAGAGAGAGAGAGAGAGAGAGAGAGAGAGAGAGAGAGAGAGAGAGAGAGAAAGCGCACGAGCCTGCTTTACTGATAAGTACTGGGTGTTCCCAACTTTTCCTTTGGAGAGTGGGTGTGTTAGCAGAAAATTCACCACTGGAATGTGATGATGTAGAGGGACTGAGATAACTCAATTGTATTATAATTTGACGGGCTGAGGTAAGGATGAGTTAAGGGCCAGAGTTGCTTGGAGTCCAGGCTTCCCTCCCAGTCCTTTCTCCGAGGAGAAACTGCTGGATCTAAATGAAGTGCTGATTCCCTAGGGCTGAATTCATCTTGGAGATAGTTCTATATGACCGGTTCAGTGGAATTTTCCTTGGGAAATATTCCAACTTATTTTGCCTTAGTTTGTTCCTCACAATGCTTGCTCTAAACCTTAACAGGAAGGAAATTTTAGGATACGCTGCAAGTTCTATTCTTTTAAAGCAGTTCTAGCACCTTAAAAAAATTAATCATATGAATTAATGCGAATTAATTTCTTAAGAGTTTGGTAAAGATGAATTGATCCAGGCAGAAATTAGAAGCTTCAAACTATTGCCAGTGCTTCAACAAACCCGATATCTCATGTGTTTATCACCAGTAGGATTATTCTAGCCAGAAATTCTTCACTGTATTCTATCACTGCAAAAACAGGGACATCGGGTTTTTGTCGGGTGGTTCTGCAGTTATCTCTTTGATTAAGAGATGCTTGAATTCGGTTTGTTCTATAAAGTACTTTAAGATATAGTCTAAGGGTACTACTATCAAAGAAAATGACAGGAATTTTAGAAACACAAAAATGATGAGAATCACTCTTGTGCTAACTTTTACTCTGGTTTCATTGGTAAAGTCAAGTTTCTTGACCTATAAACCCGAATATTGTGTTGTATATTCTTTTGGTTTGCTTTGTGAAGAGCTTCTCATTTCTCATTTTCTGTAAATTCTCAACTATAACAAAAGTTAAATAATTTTGAATTTGATGGAGAGTGAAATAAAACTTAGCATTATAGCATAATAAATCCTATTGTTATCAGCCGACTAGGAATTGGAGGGTTTTTTTTTTTTTAAGCCTTTAAGTCTGGTGTGGTGGCACATGCCTGTAATCTTAGTACTTGGGATGCTGGAACAGGGGGATCACAAGGTACAGGCCAGCTTCAGCAATTTAGTAAGGCCCTCACAACTTAGTGAGACCCTGTTCTGAAATTAAAAATAAAAAGGACTGGGGATGTAGCTCAGAGATGGAATACCCTGAGTTCAATTCTCAGTGCTCTTGCCCTCCAAAAAAAAAAAAAAAAATCAATCCATCCCTGGAGAATTATTATGAGAAGGGAGGGAGGGAGGGAGGGAGGGAGGGAGAGAGAGAGAGAAAGAGAGAGAGAGAGAGAGAGAGAGAGAGAGAGAGAGAGAGAGAGAGAGAGAGAGAGAGATTGATTTTAAATCCCAGGAACGATGCTAGAGTAGCCTAGCATTTACTTTTAACTCTCCAGGGCAGGGTTTGTCACACTTTGATCTGGATAAGTATTTGTTATGAAGACTGTCCTGTGCTCTGAGGGTGTTTAACAGTGTCCCTGGACTCTACTTACTAGATGTTCGCAGCATGCCCCCAGTAGTGACCGACCATCGAGTGTCTTCAACATTGCCAAACATCAAGGGTGGGGGCAAAATTGTCCTGGTTGAAAACCCAATTTTTGATTACTTCAGGAGGACTTGATGGGGCAAAACTCCCTAACAAAATAGTTTTCCTTTATTTTATTTTTTTCCGTACTGGCAATTGAACTCAGAGCCCTCACACGTGTTAGGTAAACATTCAATAATTGAGCTACATGTCCAACCCTTTTTATTTTATTTTGAGACAGAGTCTCACTAAATTGCTTAGGCCGTAGCTCCAGATCTTTTAGATTTTTACTTTGAGACAGAATCTGGCCTTTAACTTGTGATTTTTCTGCTTCAGCTTCCAGAGTAACTGGATTACAGGTATGCATTATCGTGCCTGCCTCAAAGCTTTATCTTATTAATAAATGACATAATTTCAATAAGTTCAAATATCTATATAGAATTGGTAAGAGAAACTGGCTGCTCAAATGAAAGTTTTGGTGAGTTTTTATTTGGTATAGAACCCATGTCATGGAAAGTATAGATTTTTCTAATAAATTATATTTTTCTGTAGCTTCAAATTTGATAGCAGAAAGTAGAGTGTTTTTTTTTCCCAGAACTGAGTAGAGACAACAGTTTCCCCTATATAGCTACTATTTCTTGGTTTTCCCACTTCCTCCTCTGCTCTGCCATGTTGTATTTCTTGCTTGAATTGTTTTAATAGCCTCCTTAATGCCTCCAATCTTGTTTTCTTCCAGATCTCCTTCCATATAACCATCAGCGTGATCTCTTAAAACACAAAGATCATTCTGCTGCTTTAACATCTCTCAGTGGCTTTCTCTCGCTCTAAAACCATCAGTGCTTGTGCGGCGCGATGGATTCTTGTCTTCTCTCCAAATCCTCCTTTAATCACTCTCTTCGCCGAACTCCCTGTGTCAGCAACCGCAGGAGCTGGTACCCCCGCTAAGAAGCTGTTGCCTGGGAAGCAACAATGCAGAGAAAGGCTGCCTATGCCAGACCTTCCGGATTTGAATCCTCCTTTATTGCCTGATAAGGCATGTGCTTTAGCGACGGGATTACTATTCCTGTGAAACAAACCACTCAAAACTTAGGGGTATAAAAAAAATGAACCCTTTTTCTTTTTCAGTACTAGAAATTGAATCTAGGGCTTTGCATTTGCTAGGCAACTACTCTAGCACTAAGCTATAGTTCCAGCCCACTTTATTTTATTTTGAGACAGGGTCTTGCTAAGCTGTTCAGGCTCATCCTAAAGTTGCCATTCTCCTGCCTCAGCCTCCTGAGTAGCTAGGATTAGGTGTGCACTCTCCGGTATGGCTGAAAGATTTATTTCTTATTGGGGGGGGTACTGGGGATTGAACTCTGAGGCATTTTACCTTCAAGCTATACCCCCAGAACTTTAAAAATTTTTTTTTTTTTGAAAAGGAGTCTCACTAGGTTGCTGAGAGTCTCGTGTTGCTGAGGCTGATATTGAACCTGTGATCCTCCTGTCTCAGCCTTCTAAGTACTAGGATTATAGGCATGTGCCACCAGGTCTGGCTTGGGAGATACGTTTCTCAGGTGGCTCCTCACATGTCTGGTGCCGGTGCTGGCATGGCTGAAGGATGGGCTCAGCGGGGAGGATCAACCAGTGTTCTTCCATGTGGCCACTTTGGCATGGTGATCTCCAGGTAGCTGGACATTTTATTGGCACTCAGGGACGCAAAACGTCTGGCCTCGAAGTCATTCTATTGGTTGAGGCAAGATTTAAAGGAAGGAGATATCAATCCTTTCAATGGTCTCCTCCTCCTTCTCCTCCTTCTCCTCCTCTTCATTCTCTTCTTCCTCTTTCTCCTCCTCCTTCTGCACCCAGGTTTTTGTAGATACAAGGCAAGTGCTTTATCTTTGAGCTATGCCCCAACTTCCTTTAATTCTTTTAATACTGGCAAATTACAGAACTGAGTTTTTGTGCTCATTTTTCTCATCTTTAAAATGGAGGTACTAGAGCATCTAGGTATGGTGGCACATACCTGTAATCCCAGTACTTGAGAGGTGAAACAGAAAGATAACAGGTTCAAAGCCAGCCTCGGCAATTTAGTGAGACCCTGTGTCAAAATAAAAAAATAAAATAAAATAGGGCTGGAGGTATAGCTTAGAGGTAGAATGTTCCTGAGTTCAATCCCCAATAACACACACACACACACACACACACACACACACACTCACACACACTACACTACTATTAATATGGATTAAATGAAATACTATAGCTGGACATGGTGGTTCATGACTGTAATCTGAGCAGTTTAGAGGGTGAAGGTAGGAAAATTGCAAGTTTGAATCCAGCTTGGCAACTTAGCAAGACCCTGTTTCAAAATAAAAATACACAAACACTATATTGAAAAGGAGTGGTGATAGTGGGCATCCTTGTCTTGTTCCTGACTTTAGAAGAAATTCTTGCAGTTTTTCCCCATTCAATATAACATTGGCTTTGGGTTTACAGTATATTGCCTTAGTGATGTTGAAGTACATTCCTTCTATCCCAATTTTCTGCAGTGTTTTTAACATAAATGGGTGTCGGATTTTGTCGAATGCTTTTTCGGCATCTATTGCTATGATGATGTGTTTTTTGTTCCTGGTTCTATTTGTGTGGTGAATAACATGTATTGATTTGCGTATGTTGAACCAGCCTTGTTTTTCTGGGATGAAACCAACTTGGTCATGATGTATTATTCTCTTGATATAGTTTTGAATGCGTATAGCTAGTATTTTGTTTAGAATTTTTGCATCTATGTTCATTAAGGATATTGGTCTGTAGTTTTCCTTTCTTGAGGTATCTTTATTTGGTTTGGGGATTAATGTAATACTGGCCTCATAGAAGGAATTTGGGAGAGTTCCATCTCTTTCAATTTCCCGGAACAAGTTATGAAGTATTGGTATTAGTTGTTCACTGAAGGTTTTGTAGAATTCAGCTGGAAACCCATCTGGGCCTGGGCTTTTCTTTGGTGGAAAATTTTTTATTGCCATTTCTATTTCTTTGATTGCTACAATTCATAATTGCCAAAATATGGAACCAACCCAGGTCTCCATCAACAGATGAATGGATTTCAAAACTCTGGGAAATACACACAATAAAATTCTACTCAGCCATAAAGAAGAACAAAATAATATCATTTGCAAGAAGATGGAACGTCCTGGAGAGCATTATGTTATGTGAGATTAGCCAAGCACAGAAGGAGAAGGTACATATGTTTCCTCTACTATGCCCAAACTAGGGAACGTAGAGGATACCAGTGGTACTCCAGGTAATGGAGGGGAAATACCCGCAAAGCTTGAATGGAAAGATAGGGGAGGAGGAAGACTGAACTTGATTAATGAGGGTCTACATTGAATATGTGTAAAATTATAAATATGACATGGTTACCCTGGACAATCATTGGTGGGAGGGGGGAAGGGAAAACAGGGGCGGGGTGGGGGAGAGGGCACCAAGTATAGTTTAAATGTATACCATTTATGTTCAATAAAAAATTAAAAAAAATACACAAACACACACAAGCTGGGGATATAGCTCAGTAGTAGAGTGCCCCTGGGTTCAATCCCCAGTACCAGCCCCACTGACAAAAAAGTAAATATTTTATTTAAAGTGGCCAAATTCACAATTAGTTATCATTCACAGTAAATGATCATCAATACGCAATGCTTTTGTTTCACAAAGACATTGTGTGCTATTTCTTCATCCTGGAATTTGTTTACCTTCCTCATTATCTGATGAAAATGTGAGTAGGTCAGTGCCTTCTCCAGGAAGTCTCCCTTACACAGGCTGTGGTAGGGACTTTCCCAGCTCCCTGTCCTTCACATTGCTTTATAAATACGTTTATGTGCTCATCTCCACTGCTAGTGTGAGGTCTCTAGGGTAGAGACAGTTAACATGGGATCTCCAGCATCCCTCACAGTGTTTTGCATAGTACACACTTGACAGATGGGTGTATTTATTCTTAAAAGACAAGATCTGAATATCTAAAGATGAGATGACCCTAAGTCCTGATTTACCCGGATTATTTTCCATTTATGTCTATTGTTATTCAGTTATTAATGGTGCCATATTTTAGTGTCAAAGAGTTCCCAGTCTGAATAGTGATATACCTATTTAAAGAACCTTCTGGACTCTCTTTGATGTTGTAAAGCAGAGACTGCCTTTGTGTCCAACACGCTCTCCTATTACATCAGGGATGCTCCTGGGTAACACTGGAGTCTGGGAAACTTATCTCTCACCAATGAAGTAGTGAAGCTGTTGAGAGAGATATCCCTTATGACAGCCCAGTGAGCCAGCCCATAAATGCTGAATCAATGCAGCATTTCCCAAAAATGAGTAAGGAAATGACTTTCCATTGACTCAAGGGGTGTGGACTCTCACTGGTCCTTAGTGACTAGGAAGGAATTACCTGATCAGCTTTGCCTTACATTGAAAAGGTAGCTTCAGTCTGCACAAACACCCCCTTCTCTGTTGTAATCCTCTTAAGAGTTTTGGAGAGTTCTGACCCATAGTAGAGATTTTTCAGGAAGTATTATGGGCAGATGTGGTCTCAACTGTGCTCCAGGTGAGTTTGAAACAGAACAAAATTGTATCAGGGCTAAACTGTAAATGAGTTAATCTCTAATGAGCTGGAAAAACAGGTTGAAAAGATACAAGAAATTAATCTGTCAGAATCATCCAAAATGAGTTTGAAAGAATGTGTCATCACCTTGGAGAGTCTTGCTGGTCCCCAGTTTGGGAAGAGAACAGGGACTTTTTTTTTAAAAAATGCCTTTTGGCTAGTCTTCCTCAATTTTTGAAGCATAGCTTAAGTTCTACTTTGTTCCAGAAACTGTCCTGGGCTGTCATAGATTATCTCACCTCTACTTGACCATGGCTTCTCTTCCCCAGTATCTGAGTATTAAAAGGTACTCATCTGGCAATTTTCTCGTAATGATAATAACCTTTTAAAATAGCACTTATGTGTGCCAGGTGCCTTCTCGAGTGCTTTGAAAAATGATTCTGTCTTATCCTTATCACCAAGTAAGTAGTATCAGGTGCATTTTATACACGAGGTTAACACAGCCAGACAGCAGTGAATGTGGTCCAGCTTCCCACCTGACCTGCAAGCCCACCAGGAAGTGGCACAGGTGTCTTATGCCTTTGGTAGTTTTCTTTTTTATGAATGCAGTAGAGGCTTCAAAGAAGCAAGTTTTTAATGCAAATGGCTAGTTTTATGATATATGAGAAATTTCTCCAAGACAGAATTTCCATTTAAGTACATGTTTTAGGAGCCATCGTGTGTGTGTGTGTGTGTGTGTGTGTGTGTGTGTGTGTGTGTGTTACTGAGTATGGAACCCAGAGGCATTCTACCTCTGAGCTACACCTCCAGACTCTTTTTAGTTTTTATTTTGAAACAGGGTCTTGCTAAATTGCTAGGGGTGGTGTCTAACCTGTGATCTTTTCTTGGTCTCCCAAGTATGGGGGTTACAGGCGAGCACCACCATGCCTAGCCAGGCTATCTTTTAAGTCCTGGAAACTTCTCTAATCTGGAGAAGTTCAGGGGGAAGAGAAGAAATGATAAGCAGGTGGGACTTGCCGCTCAGAGCGCCCACCAGTGCTGTTTATGAAACACAGGAAGCTTTGCTCAGCATTTCTTTAAAAGAGGAAGAGAATGTTTAAAACGTTAGGCACATTGTGACTATTTGAATATTCTCTGGGTGATTTCCTGCATTACATCTTTGAAAGTTTCCTGATTTTCATATATATTCCAAGTGCTGAGTGGTATTTCCTGTGTCAGCCTAAAAAATGGGACTTGACTGTTCACACAAAGCATCAGTAGCAACATCAGCTGCAGGGCAAAGATGTGGAAATGGTGACGAGTGCGTGTAAACACATTTGGATTTGGATTTTAAAGCAACACACACACTGAATAAGTATATAATGGCAATGAAAAAAATCTGAGTATCTTATTATGAATTTAATTCTGATTCTTATCATCAAGGTCATTTCCTTTTAAAGTTCTTTAACTCTGGCCTTGAAGACTTGGCCAAAGATCATTTTTGTGTTTTTTTCATCTTGAATACCCAAATTGTCAGATATTATGTCTGAAGAGGCCATTTTAAGGAAAAATCATGAAAATTACAGATGGAAATTTTGGTCATTATTTCTTCTTCTTTCCCCAAACAGGCTGTTTTCTTACAGAATATTCTCATATATTTTTTCCATTCTCATTTAAAATTACATGAGTGATGGAGCCATTACCAGCTTCCCTGGGACATTATCCCACAGAATAATAGGACTTGCTACAGTATATGTATATTTTTATTCACTAATTTTCAACCTAAAGTTTCTTTTGCTCAATTTCAATTTATTTCTGCCATTGGACCACCTGCACAGATTTTCACATAAGGTTGCAAGGTTTCTTATTTGACAGGAAAAGAAACCTTCTGCCAAAAACCATTAAGAAAATAAAAAGTGATATGGAGTCTCATGTATATTACAGCTTCAAAAGATAACCCAGAGAGGAAATTCTCCAATTCTAATTGCTCAGCAATAAGCAACCCTCTTATACTTTAATTTCAGTTGAATGATTCTTTTTTCCCAAAGAACTGGAGGAATTTTGATTTCCTTAATGAGGTGTGTGTGTGTGTGTGTGTGTGTGTGTGTGTGTGTGTGTGTGTTAGAGTTGTATGGGAAAAACACAAATATACTCAGGTTTTCCCCTACTTTTTGGCCTGTAGTGGATCAATTTTTTTTTTTTAACTATATAGACTCTCCCAGCCTTTCCTATCATCAAAACAGAAAGAACAACAGGAAACTCCACACACACCTCTCCACCTTTCACCACAGAATACTCAAAAGAGCAATTTGATGAGCCGGGCCCATTATGTTTGATGTGTATAAACCTGCTTTATGGATTGTATGTTTATTGAAATGATATGGGAGGCATTAAGAGTGTGAAAATTTCTTAAATACAGTCTCAGAACCAGATTAGAAAAGACCCCAAAATATATTTTAAGTTGGTATAAAAAAACCCAAGCCCCTTCTTCTTGGGTATCAGGCCTCTTAGTTAGGGGAAGATGAATGAACTAAGGGATATGATGAATATGGTCTTGAGATGTCCAGAATTGTTCTCCAGCAAGCTAGGATTGTGTCCATGTGTTCTGTCTGGTCTCATATTCTGTCCACTACCTGGGTCTTTCCACTCCACTGTAGCCCAGAGCCATTGACCTGGGGCCTCTACTTAGGCTTTATTGGTCTTGACATATCCAGAGTGGAACCCAGTGCCTGGCAGCTATCAAGTGCTTTTCTGGATAACCAATAATAATAAATCATGCACAATTTATAGGGTAGTAAGAGAAGTCATGTATTTAGTATTTGTACACTCAGTGCTGATTTTTTTTTTTTTGTACTGGGGACTGATCCAGGGGAACTCTAACTCTGATTATACCCCCAGCCTATGGAAGCTGGGTGCCTTTGGAAGGGGGCTGTGGGCAGCTGAACAGTGGTGTGTCGGGGTCAGACCTTCTGCAGAGGAGCCAGGGCATCAGCACTTTAGAAAGGGAAGTGAACTGTAAACCCAGAGCCTATGCCCAGCACTGCCGGCTGTTGTCCTGGCTGGGGGTGGGAAGAGCAGAACCGAGTCCGCTTTTTGCAGGCTTGACTTCCCATCTCATTCTTTTGATTTCTACCTTTAACCAGAGTTAGCGATACATGTTTTCCCCATTCCGCTGCCCAGTTCCTGAGCAGACCCCTCCCACACTTCCTTCTGTGGCTTATCTGCTTCTGCCAGGCAATTCCAGAGCAACACCAAGGGAGGGATGGTGAAGCTTCACCGTGCGGCTCAGTGTTTGTGCCACAAGCCCAAGGAATGCGTTCATGGCTGGCGTTGAAGTCTTTCTGACTTTCTTCTCTTCTCAGGCTGAGCTTATCTTGCTGATTTGGAATTAGTGGGGACAGGGAAGGCCTGCCATCATTTTGTTTACCTTCTCTCTAGACAGAGGAAGGGTAACTTGTCCGAGTCTTTGAGATGGCTTTTCCTTATTTTGTTTTAGTCCTTACCACCCTGCCCCCAAAAAGTTTCATATTCATATATGAGAATGTCCTGTAACTTGCTTAAATCTTACTCCCCTATTTCCTACTCACCAATCAAAAACAGAATTTCAACATGCCCACTGGGACAGCTGCGAACAAGAACAAAAAACAAACCAGGAAATAACAAGTGTGGGAGAAGTTGTGGAGAGATCAAGACCCTGGTGCATCCCAGTGGGATGTGAAACTGTGGAGCCTTTATGGAAAGGCTTCAGGCGGCTATTTGAAAAGTTAAAAATGAGACTAGCATATCACAGCCAGAAGGCAGTGGCGCAGGTCTGTAACTACATGTAGTTTTTGGGAGGATCTCAAGTTTGAGGCCAGCTTTGGCGACTTGGTAAGATCCTGTTTTTTTTTTTTTTTTTTTTTTTTTTTTTTTAGTGATACTGGGGATGGAACCCAGGGGCGCTCAACCTCTGGGCTACACTCCCAGACCTATTTTATATTTTATTTGGAGACAGGGTCTCTTAAGCCAGCTGAGGCTGGGTTCGAACCTGCACAATCCTCCTGTCTCAGCCTCCCAAGCGTGGGGATTACAAGCGTGTGCCACTACGCCTGGCTAAGATCCTGTTTAAAAAAAAAATTAAAAAGGGTGTAGCTCAGTGGCACAGCACCCCTAGGTTCAATCCCTAGTACCACAAAACAAACAATCAAATAAATAAATAATACATCATCTGCAATTCCTCCTTTGAGCATATATCCAGAAGAATTGAAAGTAGGTTCTTGAAGAGTTTTTCACACCCATGTTCAAAGTAGCATTATTCAAAATATTGTATATTAATACAATGGGATATTATTTGGCCTTAAAAGTAAGGAAATTTTGATACATGCTATAACATGGAAGAATCTTGAAGACATTATACTATGTGAGATGAATCAGGCATGAAGAAGAAACAAAATAAAACAAATAATGTAAGACTATGTATGAGTAACTAGAATAGTCGAACTCAGAGACAGAAAGTCCAATGGTGGTTTCTAGGGGCTGAAGGGAGTTGAGATTGGAAAGAGTTGTTTAGTGGGTACAGAATTTCTGGTGAAGGAGATAAAGCTTTGGAGATGGATGGTGGTGATGGCTTAGCCTCCCAAGTACTGCAAATGAATATAATTCTGCTAAACTCCACACACTTAAAAATGGTTAACATCCTATTATACTCTATGTTAGGTGAATATCTTACTATAATTAAAGCCAATTTCAAAAGAGCGGGGGACATAGCTTTGTGGTAAAGTGCATGCTTACCACCTACAAGGGCCTGTGTTTAATTCTCAGGACCCTTGCTCTTCAAAAGAGTGGAGCTTTAAGTTTGATTGTTACCTGCCAGTTAATATAAAAGAATAACAAACAATTTGAGGGGCGTTAGAGTTGTGGAAGGGACCGCATGACCTCTCTCATTCTAGGAACATTTTGAAATAATGCTTACTGATGGTAGTAGTTCAACTAGGGCATGTGGTTGACTGCGCCACCTTTCTTTCCTGGTCAGAGAGAGCAGTATTTATTCTTCTACTGAAGAATAAGTCAGGAAAGGCAGAGGCCCTCACTGTCTGATTAGATGGTGTACTTCGGACACTGAAGTTTTATCTTTGGACTTCACCTATATTTTATGTCATATATGCTACAGTCTCCAATCTCTGCCACATCCTAGTTGATGCAAATGATCTGTGGCAAAATTAAGTTACTGACTCTGAGCATAATTAGATGTTAACGTAAATTAAAAGCAAAGTTTTAAAGGACCGAGGCCTCCAAAAGTTGTAATGCAGTACACATCTTGTGACATTTAGGTTACCAGGCCAGTGGTAGCATGGGTAATTAGCAAAAGAAAGCTATGATTACTATGGAGACTATTTGGCCTTAAGAAATAGCAAGAACAACGCTTTGATTTATGGCTTCTCTCCCTGGGGCTCGGCTATGTGATCATTTTTTTTTTTTCACAACATACTAAGAAAGTAGAGGGAGGGGGATGGGTGTGATTATCTCCACTTTATAGAAGGTGAAACTGAGGCGCAGAGACATAATTTGGGTGGGAGGCAGTGACTCACTGTCAGGGTTGGATGTAGAAAACAGGCTTCTGGATTTCTGCACCCAGGGCCTCCTGGCTAGAAATTGTTTGCCCCTGTTCCACAGAGCTGAACCCAGAGTCTCACAAAAGCAATCGCAGTTGGCTCCTCCCATGAGCTTTCTAAGCAGAGCTGCCACCCAAGGAGTCCTGGACTGCCGGTACTGCAAGCACTCCCAGTAGTGCTGGGAGACAGGTGCATGGTGCTCACTTAGCTTCTGTATCAGGTGGAGACCTCAGTTTTCCTGACTGTCACATTTCACTCTTCCTGACTTCATTTAAAACAAGAAAACGAGAAAATCAGAATTTCAGTGAGAGATGTTTTCTTGGCTTAGAACCCCCAGGCCCCAGTGAAGTGCCGCTCCTAATAAGTGGCTCCTCTGTGTTCAGGAGGGAGAGACCACCCCGTGACCCAGAGATGCGGTTTTGCAACATGCAAATGGAGGGTTTCAGAAGCCTTCCACTGGGGCAACTGCATATGACTGAGACAACACTATCCCAGAGACAAAGGTCAGACCTATTTTAATCTCTGAGTGAAGCTATTACTCTGGGACAAGGCGCTTTTTGTCTGATTTCCTGCTATTTTCAGTGATTCACAAGCCTAAATCTCTTTCATCTGCGAGAGCAGAGACACACATCTGCCCTTTCAGACTTGTTTGTGAGTTAAAATAGTTCCCATCCTCAATCTTCTTGGAGTGTCTTCTTATAGCCCTAGAATTCCCCAGACCAGGACCCTCGAGCAGTCCCTGGGGAGGCAGAGTAAGGAAAGGCTTGGAAGGACCCAGAGGAAGCTGGAAGTGGAGCCCCTGCTGGCCTGGAGGGTCCCATAGAAGATCCAAACCAATAACCCAGCAGGTTGGGGGTGCTGCCCTCAGGAGTCGAGGACCAGCACCCTGCAAAGGCATCGCGGTCCCACTTCAATTGCCCACACTGTCCGCCGAGGTTTCTGTCATAATCTGAACATTCTAGTATCCAGTGGAATTAGGTTGAAAGAAGGGCTTTTAGTTTCTCGATGACACAGGCCTCAGCTCAGCAATGTCTAGTTCATTTGGACTATTGGACACTTGGATTGTCCTATTTATGAGCTATTGCTCCTAAGTGAATGCTGAATAATCGAAGCCTGCTTTCGATTTTTCAGTTTTTATATACTGTGGTTTTTGTTGTTGTTGTTATTGTTTGCTTGTTCTTATAACTACATTTTCCAGGGAAATCTCCCAAATCACCATTTTCTAACCGTTTATTGCCTCAGTTTAATATGGTCAGAGAAGAGCTTGAGAAATGCAGACCACCTTAGTCATCAGGAGATCCACCCAGGGTACTAATAACAAGGACACCTGGGCAGGCTCTGTGCAAGTATTATCTAACTTAATCTACATAAGGAGCCTATAAAACTATCCTGTAGAAAACTCAGGGTGTTAGGTAATTTTCCCTTGGTCATATAATTAGTGTGTGAATAGTTACTCAGATTTCCATCTCAGAGCTTCACAGTGCAATTTTGCTAAAACCAAAAAATTAATGTTCGAACTTCCGCATAAAGTCATTGTTTTGGCACATAACATAAAATTTTATATTTTCCAATTTTTATCTTCTTTATCACGCTCCCTCTTTTAAAGAAAAGGGTCCCAGAAATCAGTGGGAAACTCTTGGTGAGCTGCCCTTTACTTTGTTTATAAGAGGAAATGTGAACTTTGTGATCGTTCCCCACATTCTTGCCACTTCCCTAAATCAAAGGAAGAAAAAAAAAGAAAACAAGCGTCACAAAAGCATGATCCTAATGCATGTTTTTATATCAAAAGGTCAAAATCCAAGGATCCCTTAGCTTGCCACAAGGAAATAGTGGGAAGAGTGCATTGTCACAAAAATATCAAGAGTTGCAAAAAATAAACAAAACGAGTTTTGTGGGGGATGGAGAAATTAACATTTTGTTTCTGAGTTCTGAAACGAATCTGATGTTTGTTCTTTTTTTGTTTGTTTCTGAGTTCTGATCCAAATCTGATGTTTTCAGAAGTAACAGTTCAGCCAAAGACTGAAGGTGTTTGCATTTGTTTGCGTTAACACTCCACCTACGAAGTAAAATTGTGCATCGTTTGGTCACCACCACCTGCGCCTCAACTCTTCTCTTTTTAGGCCAAGCAGATTTACAATTTTTGTTGTGGGCTATGTGAGCAAATTGGAAGTTAAATGATCTTCCAAATTTTCAAGCCAAAGGAAAGAGATTTGGCTTTAATTATCTGGTAGAAGTATTTGGAAGTCTGAATAATGTACACATGTTCTTATCTTTGCTTGGTATAAATAGAGTGACTCTGCATAAGACACTTCAATTGATAGTTATTCTTCAAGTTTTTTAAATTACTTGACTTATCTCTGTTTATGTAATAGGTAGCTTCCTGTTCCACCAGGAAAGGAGGGCTGAGGTTTGAGATTTGGATTTTAGGTCACTGCCATTGCTGGAGACTGCACAAGAAAATCAGCTGGGGAAACTTTAAGAAGCATACCCGGAGCTCGGTGAGGTGGTGTAGCCTGGAATCCTGGTGCTAGGGAGGCTGAGACAGAAGGATCACATGATAGAGGCCAGCCTCAGCAACTTAGCAAGATCCTGTTTCAAAATAAAAAATAAAAGCCCGGCGTGGTGGCGCACGCTTGTAATCCCAGCATTTGGGAAGCTGAGACTGGAGGATCGCGGTTCGCGGACAGCCTCAGCTACTTAGTGAGGCCCTCCACAACTCAGTGAGACCCTTCTTCAAAATTAAGAATAAAAATATGGGCAGGGGGTGTAGCTCAGAGGTCAAATGCCTCTGGGTTCTATCCCTAGACCCACAAATAAATAAATAGATAAATAAATAAATAAATAAATAAATAAAGGGCTGGGAGTATAGCTCAGAGGTAGAGTGCTATTGAGATCAATCTCTAGTACCATTAAGAAAAAGAAGAAAAAGAAAGGAATGAAGGAAGAAGAAAGAAGAAAAGAAAAAGAAAGAAGAAAGAGAGAGAGAGAGAGAGAGAGAGAGAGAGAGAGGAAGTGGTCTGGCCCCATGCATGTGAAGCAAAGGGACTCAGAATCCCAGGGATGGAATTAGGACAGAGGACTTTCTAAAGCTCACTAGTGATTTAAAGCTGCCAAGGTCAAAAAGCACTGCATTCATCATGTGGAGAGAGGGATGTGCAGTTTGCCCTCTGAGTCCATTTGTCTGTGTCAGTGGATTCAACCAAGTGTGGATCAAAAATATTTTTTAAAAATTGTGTTTACACGTAGCACGTACAGACCTTTCTCTTGTCATTATTCCCTGAATAATATAGCAACTATTTGCATAGCATTTCTATTGCATTAGGTATTATAAGTAATTTAGATGTGATTCCAAACATATTGTGGGCTCTGCATAGATTATATGAAGTAATGGTCAGCCAAAAATTTTGGTATCTATGAGGGTCCTGGACCCAATCTCTTGTGGCCACCAAGGCATAGTGATACAAAAAAGGTGGAGAGCTGGGTGTGGTGATACAAACCTATAATTCCTGTACTTGGAAGGCTGAGATTATACAAGAGGATTGTAGGTTCAAAGCTGTCCTCAGCAACTTAGCAAGACTCTGTTTCAAAATAAAAAATCGAAGCCGGGTGGCGCACGCTTATAATCCCAGCACTCAGGAAGCTGAGACTGGAGGATCGTGGTTTCTCAGACAGCCTCAGCTACTTAGTGAGGCCCTCTGCAACCTAGTGAGACCCTATTTCAAAATAAAGTATAAAAAATAGGGCAGGGAGTGTAGCTCGGAGGTCCAATGCCCCTGAGTTCCATCCCCAGACCAGCAAGATAAATAAATAAATAAATAAATAAATAAATAAATAAAAATAGGGCTGAGAGTCTAACTCAGATGTAGAAGGCCATTAGGTTCAATCCCCAGTGCCAAAAAAAAAAAAAAAAGAGTGGTGAATATTTCAATACTTCAGCACAGTATTTTGAAGGGGCCACAGACATTTGACTTTTAAAGATAAAAGTCAGAAGGAGATGAGGCAAAATGGCAGTGCAGGTTTATCCCCTGGCCTTTTCCCCGCCGACAGCAAATCCTAGAAAACAAAAGTTCCTTGAGAAAGATGAAAAAGAACATTTCTGTATTCTGACGAGTCCTGCTGAACAGAGAGCAATACTGACCCAAAAGGTGTATTTTAGAATTATTCATGCATTACTCTTACAAAGCCCCTTGGTCTCATATTTTGCTAACTATTTTTACAGGTAGAGTGATTTCCCATGCCCATCTGACAGTGTAAAGTAGTGGCCTCCAAACTTTTCTTGTATATTGAAATTACTCAAAGGGCCAGGCATGGTGGCACATACCTGTAATCCCAGTACTTGAGGAGGTTTGAGACAACCTCAGCAATGTAGGAAGACTCTCGGCAACGTAGCAAGACCCTGTTTCTGAACAAAAAATGTAAAGGCAGAGGGTGTAGTTGAGAGGTAGATTATCTCTGGGTTCAATTCCAGTACACACACACACACACACACACACACACACACACACACACACCCTAAAGGACTAGATAAATCTCGGGTATGTGGGCCCAATTCCCCCAATTTTTGATTCGGAGAGTGTAGAGTAAGACCTAGTAATTGGCATTTCTAACAAATTCCCAAGAGGTGCTGAGGCTACTGGTCTGGGAACCACAGTAAACTAAGATTAAACTTAAATCCTCTCCCCAGAAAGCTCCTCTATGCAAATAGTAAAGAATAAATCTACTTAGTTTAATACTATTCTATCTCACTTCAAGTTAGATTTGAACAATTCTTTAAAAGTAGATATAATTTTAAAATTAAAATTAAATTAGAAATTTAAAAAGTAAGAAATTTTGGGTAAAAAAATAAGGCTTGAGTAGTAAAGTAAACTAAAAAAACCACAAACATATAGGAATTTATTATTCTAAGAGGATAAAGAAATAAAATGTTTTATTTGACAAAGTATAGATTTGAAAGCATCAATAAAGCAAATCTATTTCTGAACTTTTTCTTATTTCTGAACTGCTTTGAAACTTAAGTACTATAACATTTAGCTGTTCCAATATGAAGTCAAAATGGGAAATCGTCTGGCCATTTCTGGGGTCACGAGCCAATGATGTGCTATTCCATTTCATTTTTTCTTGTGTATCTACACTGCGTCCAAACTGAACATGAGAAAATGAAACAATGGTGTGACATACCAGGTTTCTTTAATGAAGCTGTGTGTAGTCAGATAACTAACCTGAAAAAGTATTTATTTGGAAACTTGAAATTTTTAGATTCATTATCTCTACTGAAAGACAAAGTTCAAAGCCAGGAGACAGTCTGAACAAACAAAGCAACTCAGGTGGAGACCGTGGTCCTTGACCTGGCTCTTGTTTAACGGGGGCGTCCATGGCCCGGTGTTGTATGATAGTTGAGTTAACAAGAGAAATGAACTTAGATTTCTATATAAAATGTCATGAGTTGTAAATGTTGACAACAAATCTAATGAAAAAATAATACTATTGGAGTTAAGATATTCGTGGGACAGATTCTGTCTTGCTAATTTGTTAAATTCCTGTCATCAGGGACTATTTTTTTTTTTTCTTTGTGTGTGTGTGTGTGTGTGGTCCTGGGGATGGAACCCAGGGGCCTCTACCTCCACCTACTCTCCCGACCTATTTTATATTTTATTTGGAAACAGGGTCTCACTAAGTTGCTGAGAGCCTCAGTAGCTGAGGCTGGCTTCGAACCTGTGCGATCCTCCTGTCTCAGCTCCCAAGTACTGGGATTACAAGCGTGAGCCACCACGCCTGGTTTTATCAGGGACTATTTTAACCTGGTTAATTGTCAAATCCTCTTTGTACTCTGGCAGGTCCTTACACAAGTAGATCATCAGATCAGAGCCAAGACAATTTGTCTACTCCTATTACATCGTTTGCCTCCAGCCCAGTGGCTCTCAGCCTGTGGCCCTAAATCATCAGCATTACCTGGGCGTTTATAGAAATGCAAATTCTCTGGGCTGCCCTAGCCCTACTAAATCAGAAACCCTGGGGATAGAGCCAGAAATCAATTTTTTGTTAACACACCCATCAGTTGATTCCAGTGTTCACTAAAAGTGTGAGAGTCACTAATTTACTTGACAAGAAGTGAGGACAGCTTCCTCCAACCAGCACAGACCTATTACCTGGGTAATGAGATTAAGTTCTTTACCAGCAGCCCAGAGCAGGGCTTTTTGGTCATGTGGCCTTACCGATAGTGCTGGAATTATCACCTCTTCCACAGGTACTTTCACATATCTCTTTTTAAAAGATAAAATTCCAGAGAAGCGTGGTGACTCCCTAGCTGAGATCTGCCAGGAACGGTGGTAGCTCTGGAATTACTGTCAATGGCCTTTTCCTCATGCTGGCGGAATTCTCCAGATGTGCCATCCTCTCATTTTCTCTCTCACCCACAACATCTTATCCACCTCTCAGGGCAATCCTTGCATATTTTTTGAGGGTCATTAGCATGTGAGTATAGAGATCCTTGAACCTGTTCTTCTAGTAGGGAAATATGTTTCAAATATATAAAAAGTCAAGATACACCTGCAGGAAGGCACTTAATTATTCTAACAAAAAAAAATCAGCTGTTTGATTTTTTTTCCAATATTGACCCATGTGCCAACTAATTCCAGAGTTTTAACTGAGCATGCTGTTTTTATTGAGCATTGGACATTTGTAGATAAAGGCGTGTGAGGTATCAGAAGCACTGGTTGGCACAAAGGAGGCTTAGTTTCTTGTCCTGTGTCTATGTATCTGTTTTCCCCTGGACCCATCACTTGTGAGCCCTCTTTTCACAGTCTGTGAAGTGAAAGACTTGGAGTTGAGTGATATCTGAGAACTATTCAGATCTGAAAACATTTGATGATATTAAAGGCTTAGTGTCATGTGGGTTATGGATCTTAGCTGAAGCATCTTTAGTTTGGCTATCTGTGGATTGTGTCTTTGCATGCATTCCATTTAGATCACATGCTATGAGCTCATTTGCTGAACTTTTATAGTTATACTTAAGCATTTACATATTGCTTTTCATCTTCAAAGCTCTTAACATACTTAGGAATCCTTCCAGCAACACTTTGAGGTAGCTAAGTACTATTACAATGGGGTGTGGGGGAGAGAGAGGTAAAGTGAGTGTATTAGTGATTTACCTCTGGCTAAAGGAAGAGAATATAGCAGGGGTACACAATTAAAAGAAACTATTATCTTAAAAACAGAGAAAGCTGGGCGTGGTGGTGCATGAGTGTAATCCCGGCGCTTGGGAGGCTGAGACAGGAGGATCGCACAGGTTCGAAGCCAGCCTCAGCTACTTAGTGAGGCTCTCAGCAACTTAGTGAGACCCTGTTTCCAAATAAAATATAAAATAGGTCTGGGAGTATAGCCTGGAGATAGAAAGCCACTGGGTTCCAACCCCAGTACCACCAAAAGAGAGAGAGAGATTGAGAGAGGGAGGGAGGGAGGGAGGGAGGGAGGGAGAGAGAGAGAGAGAGAGAGAGAGAGAGAGAGAGAGAGAGGGAGAGAAACTGGGCTTTGTGGCACATGCCTATACTTAGGAAGCCGAGACAAGAGGAACCCAGGTTTGAGGCCACCAAGCAGTAACTCAGTGAGATGCTGTTTCAGAATAAAAAGGGCTGGTGATATAGAAGTAGAATGCTCTGAGTTCAACCCCTAACACCAACAATCAAACAAAAAAAGGCAAAGAAAATATGCTAGGGCCAGTACTAAACCTGATTCCCTGTGTCATATTAGATCTTGGTATCAAAACCCTTCTACCTCTGAATATTTGTTTATGTATGTGTATATGTATGTATGTATATATGTATATAATTATGTATGTGTGTATATGTATGTACATATATAAGTATGTATGTATGTATATATTGAACCCAGAGGCATTCTATATCTGACCTACATCTCCAGACCTTTTAATTTTTTTTTTATTTCAAATCAGAGTCTCACTAAATTGAAGGTTTCGATAAGTTGCTTAGGCTAACCTAGAGCCTGCAATCCTCTTGTCTTGGCCTCCCAAGGACTGGGATTACAGGCATGCCACACTGTGTGCCTGTACAGCTTGAACATTCTTAAGATTAAACTTAGCCGGACATGGTGGCACATGCTTGTAATTGCAGCATTTGGGAGGCTGAGACCTGAGGATCACGGTTCGCGGACAGCCTCAGCTACTTAGTGAGGCCCTTTGCAACTCAGTGAGACCCGGTTTCAATAAAAAGAATAAAAAATAGGGCAGGGGGTGTAGCTCGGAGGTCGAATGCTCCTGGGTTCCATCCCCAGACCCCCCCAAAAAAAAAACAAAAAAAAAACAAAACTTAGATGCTTCTCCCAGCTCTAATCTTTATAGGATAGGGGCATTCTGATATTGTCTGCCTTTTTGGGTGGTAAGAAATATACAGTTTGTTTTTGTTTCTGTGATACTAGTGATTAAACCAAAAGGCTCTTTACCACCAAGCTTCTTTGCCAGCCCTTTTAATTTTTGTCTTGTAAAGTTTTCCAGTCTGGTTGAAAACTTGGTGTCTTCCTCCTATAGCCTCTTGAGGGGGCAGAAGCCATATCTTGTATAAGCAGAGTATTCAGTTCTTTTTTGGGGAATGGTGATATAGGCCCTTTGCTACTTCAGGCCAATCTAACAAAAAATCAGAAGGAAATCTGTCTGAAGAAAGTGAAGCCTAATAATGCAAACCCATGTAGTGTATCTTCTTGGCTGCCGGCTCACAGGTTTGAAGTCTTAAACATTTTCTGTGGCTTACCAGAGAGCGAGGCCTTTTGAAATAATGCCAAACATCTGTCGAACTTTGGTAACCTTTGCTGGTTAATGAAAATTTACCTCTGAACAGGGCCTATAGTCAGAGGCCAAACAATGAGGCTATTGCTTAAAAAAATTAAAGTTTAGTTTGAGAATTCATAAACTGACACTGACGGCAGATTGAAGAGGGAGAGGCTACGGCCCAGGAATGGCGGAGAGACCGAGGGGAAGGGGCAGACTTGTAACTGCAGGGGGATTTCACTTGTGAAGCAGCATCTGTCCACTGGCATCTTCCAGAGATGTTCAGAGAGGAAGATTAATACTAAGAAAATGAACCTCTAAAGTACCTTCATGAGAATGATCCTCTTTTTTAAATTTGGTCATAATCATCATGATGTTATACATTTAACTTTAAACATCATTTTATATTTGACATTTTTGATAACTAAGAATTCATTTCTCTGCAAATTCCTAATTCAGTGTATTATCATTTTAAAAGTATATCATAACGTCAGGCTTGGTGGTGCATGCCAGTAATTCCAGTACTTGGTAGGCTGAAGCAGGAGGATGGCGGGTTCGAGGACAGCTTCAGCAAGTAGTGAGACTCTCATCAACCTAGCGAGTCCCTATTTCAAAATAAAATAGGGCTGGGGGTGTAGCTCAGAGGTAGATAGGCCCTGGGTTCAATCCCCAGTACCACACGCACTCAAAAGTTTATCATGGAGTCAGAGATTTGTGAAATGTCTGCTTAAGCTCTAAAGTATCTATGAAAAACGTTTTATGTTTCGAAATATATTTTTTAAAGTCAACCTGAAACTGGCTCATCAATATTCAGTGACTGGGAAAACTCAGCTTTGCCTCACTGTGTTTTTGGGTTGTGCAATTTTCTCCTGGCATCATTTTTGGTCTGTCTGCTCTGGGACTTGTCATAACTGCCCTTGCTTACACTGTTGGAAAAACATGCATTTGCTTCAGAAAACACTTTCATGTGTTTGTGTCTATTGGCTCAACAAATATTATTTTCCCAAAGTACTAAAATCTGCTATCAGATGAAAATATGTTGCAGAGGAGGTAGGGAGAGAGTGGCTTCTATCTGTTTTTGGCTGAGCTGGTTCTGGGCAGGCTCTACCGCCAGGTCCCAGCAGCCCTTGCGCCTGGTGTTCATCTTACCACGTTCTCAAATCCAAAGTTTTCTCTGGATATAGGGTTTATAGGGCTTTGAGGTAACTGGTTTTCTTATGTTCATGTTCTCATGAAAGACTTGTTTGTAGTAATTTGTAATGTAAAATATAGAATATATATTAAAATATATTAAAATAAAATATTATTTCTCAAAATTATTTAAAAATTTGTATTTATCGCTTTAAATATTTAATTTTGCGTATTTTAAATGTTCATCTTAATATTTAACTTTTTAAATTTAACTAATTTTAACTTTAACTATTTTTAAATAATGTATAACTAAAATTATATATGATTAAAATTAAAATTAAATATAAAATTAAGATTAAGTGAATGATGTCAGAAAATTTGGGGAACTTAAGACATACATGGTCAGTCATCAGAAGGTTTCTCAGTGAGAAAACAATCTTCATATACAAAGCAGACTGGCAGAGCTCAAGAATGATTTCATTGAGGCAGCGAGAGCCGGGAAGTTGTCTACTCTTCGTCAGTGATGGAAAGTCACTTGAATCCCTCGGAGGGTCCTTCTTCTCACACAATGTTGAAGACATTTTTGCACGTTTTTACTTTGCAGTTCTTAGTTTTCATGACACTGCAGTTGTCCAGGTGGAACTAATATTTCTGTGGTCCATAAATCTGGTTCATAACAACTTACTACATTCTGCTTTGTATTGTGATTAACTGTCTACATATCTTATTTGCTGTATTAAGTTTAAGCTCTTTTGAGAAGGAACCACATTCTATTAATCTCTTTATATCCCTGTGTGACTATAATTCTGTTTGTACAGAGTAGAGACTTGATCCATGGGACCTATTTATTCTGTTATTTTAATCAATCAATATTTATTGCCAGCTTCTCTTTTTTTTTCACCAAATAGTTTCTGCTATGAAATACCCAGATAATGATCCTGACTAGACAAAGGCCCTACCCTAGTGTTCAGAATATTTCATACCCTGGATCTATAATGATTCCCAAAGAAGCATCACTGTCCTCAACCTCTCTAGTCACTAAGTGGTGAATTATATAGTTGGGAATAAATAATCTGACCAATAAGGCCTTGCCACAGAAAGATATGTAAAATGTTGTTACTCCTTGAGATACTATAGTAAATATATCAGGTTACCAAAATACAAATTGCTACATTCCAAAATTCTTCTTGTAAAATTGCTCTTAAGAGAATACCAGAAATTAGCATTCACAGTCCATATACTTTAATGTTTGAAGCACACTGTTGGGATTTTTGTTGTTACTGGGGATTGAATTTATGGGCATTCTACCTCTGAGCTACAGTCTCAACCCTTTTCAATTTTTTTATTTTGAAACAAGGTCTTCCTGAGTTAGTGTGCTGGCCTCTATCCTATGATCTACTTGTCTCAGCCTCCTTAGTACTGGGATTGTAGGCATGTGCCACCACACCTGGCACTTGATTGTGATTTTGCTTAGCAAAATTGTGTGATACAATATTGAATTAGCCTAGACCATTCTGTAAAGTAAATTTTAAAAAGAAAAGGACTGAACTTGTCTAAGGCTCTCCTTATACAACTGTTAAGCAGATTTTGAAAGTTAACTAACCTATTTTCCCAATTCTGCTCAATTCCACTTACCCTTAACTATTCAGAAATAATTCTTTTATCTCTTGTCTGTTGTCATTCTAACCCTCTCTCTTTTCTCTTTCTTTCTTTCTTTCTTTCTTTCTTTCTTTCTTTCTTTCTTTCTTTCTTTCTTTCTTTCTTTTGTGATACTGGGGTTCCTGGAAACCCTTCTACCTCCGGGTTACACTCCTAGACCTATTTTATACTTTTTTATTTGGAAACAGGGTCTCTTAAGCCAGCACAGCTGGCTTCAAACCTGTGCCACCACGCCCGGCTTTTTTATCTCTTAATATTCCTTGTCAACATTTTCCTTTTGTACACCAAGAGTTTCCTCATTTTCTTTTATGGCCAAGGTGTTTGGTTATAAGGATATATCATAATTAATATGATAAACCCTCTATTGTTATACATCTAGGTTGTTTCTAATGTTTTGCTATTATAAACAAATATTCAATAAACAAATACATACAAGTGTCATTTTGCAAATAGTTAAGTATATCTGTAAAATAAATCCTCAAAAATAGAATTATAGGAACAATTTCTATGTACATTTATTATTTGTTAATATTACCAAATTGTTGTCATCTGGGTAGTCCTCAGCCTCCTTGGTTATTGGAATTACACATGTGTGTAATTGCATCTGGTTTCAACATTCAAACTTTGTTTGATATCATGGTGAGACTTGGAACCCCCCAAAATAGAAAATAGAATAAACATTGAGTCATATATGGAAAATCTATGCAGAACAGTTCAAATGGTGTATGAACATCAAAGGAAAGAATCAACAGTACATAGAGGTTCCAATTTTAAGTGGGATGAAGATATGCTTTGTGTGTGTGCACATGGGGTACTTGGATTGAACCCAGTGGTGCTATACCACTGAGCTGCATCGCCAGACCTTTCCTTTCCTTTTTTTTTTTTTTTTTTTTGCACTAGGGATTAAACCCAGGAGCATTCTACCTCTGAGCTAGACCCCCCAACCCTATTTTATTATTTTGTTTTGAAATAGGGTCTCACTTAGTTGCTGGGGGTCTTGCTAAATTGCTGAGACTGGTCTTGAATCTGCAATTCTCTTGTTTCAGCTTCCCTAATACTGGGATTGCAGGTTTGTGCCACTACACTGGGCTCTTCAGTTTTCCTTGTCTCCTCCTCCTCCTCCTCCTCCTCCTCCTCCTCCTCCTCCTCCTCCTCCTCCCTCTCTCTCCATGGTTTTGCTAATTATTTTAGGCTAACCTTGAACTGCCAATCCAGCCTCAACTTCACAGTAGCTGGGATTAGAGGCAGGTGCTATAGAAATGAATTTTAACATTTGGAGGAAAATGGCTCAATGAACTAGTGAAACATGAGCATGAGGTGGCTCAGTAGTAGAGTGAGTTTTTGAAGCTCCTAAACAGATTTTTACTGGACAGGATACAAAACAGGTGTAAGATGTTGACAGAATTTGCCATCACATTTAAAGGCCTCTTTAGTGAAATCAAGTGTGAAATACTCTACATGTCCCCAAGATAAAACTGTACACTGGAGCTGTTGCTAGACTCCTCTGTCTCACCCAAGATAACAGGCACTTGAAGATGGCCAGGCCAATAAGAGCAGACAAAAAAGGGCAAATGTCATGCAGTTCCCAACTCCACACCACCTTGTTCACACCAGGAAGTGCTGCTCCTCATCACTGTTCAGTAATGACTGCAGTGAATAAGTTTAATGGGTTATTAGTAACCTTGAATTGACCTCAACATAAGGGCAACTAAGGAAAAATTAGACAAAACTTTAGTCATGAAGTAAATTTTTGGGGGGAATGTTGTAAATATCATAGTAAAATATAGTGTGTAGGTGTTTGCTTTGATCATTTAAGGAGCTCTGGAAGTATGGAGAGAAAACTGGACTAAATGTCAAAAGAACTCAGATTTAATGCTTGTTTTGTCACTTAGCCACCTAAATGTGTAATCCTGAGTAAATCATTTGTTCTTTTTGGTATAGTTTCCTAAACTTCTGCTTTGATTTAGTAATGAAGACTGAAAATCTCAGTGGCTTACAACAATGAAGAAGAAGCATAGTTTGTTTTTCACTTTCTTGGCCTTTGAGAAGATGGACCAGCTGCATGTCTGCCCCAAGTGTCCTCTTTGTTCCACATTGAAAAAGCTGCTCCTCCAGAACACGAGTGCTAGTGGCAGAGGAGGAAGGGGAACCAGCAAACCTCACGACGATAGTGGGAAGCTTCTGCTTGCCTGTGTGCAAATGTGCTGTTCTCTTATACACCAATGGCCAGACAAACGCATTGCCAAGCCAGGGTCAATAGGAGACAGAGTTATTCTACATGTTATCTGGCAATAAGTGGAATTAATTGATCCTTTCAAAGAATTGGGAGGTGAATATTTGAAAGCTGTGGTACAATCTACCCCAGGTGCTAATCATAATTTTCTTATAGCTTCCTCAGTTACAACACAGTATTCTCTATGATTCTCAGCTATTAATGGGCCTTAGATATCTCTACCATCCATTTTGTTCAAGAAGTTCTGTGATTCTGGGAAAAACTCATTTTGGTTTGTTGTCAGATGTGGACAGAAGAAAGAGACGCTGCCTTTGGACTGATGTTACCTACAGGCAGGGTCTGCTTGCTCGCTCTTCCTGTGAGTGCCCAAGTTAAAATGAATGACAGCTATAGCTGGTTATAGTTAATTAAATGATCTCATTCCACTTAGATAGTCAGTAATGAAGTTTAGACTACAACCCACTTTTGTTGGATTTTTCAACACAAAAGATCTTGTGTTCGCAGATATCAATTGGAAGCATTTTTTTTTTTTTTTTCTTTTTGCAGTACTGGGTTTTGAACCCACAGCCTTATACATGCTAGGCAAGTACTCTACCACTGGTTACATCCCCAGCTCTTTTTATCTTGAGACAGGGTTATACAAAGTTGCCCAGGCTGATCTTGAATTTGTGATCTTCCTGCCTTGGACTGCAGAGTGGCTGGAATTACATGTTTGTGCCACAGTGCCCAACTAGCACATGACTTTTAAAATTAAAACATGTTGAAGACATAGCTAAGTAGAGCTCTTGAGAAATAAGACAGGTTTGGATTAATATAATTCATAAAGGGATATCTTAAAAATTGCAATTAGAAACTATCAAAATATAATTTATAAGTAAATATAAATAATTGACATTGGATAGCATAATATACACTGAAATTATAAGACATGTAACACAGACCAGTAGTCGTAATAGAAGATAAGGTACAGTGCCAATTATTGAGTAGATGGAGCCTGTGTAGCAATTGTCCACCTTGCTTCTCACAGTCTGCGTTGTACCCTCTGGTCACTCTCTTTGGGCCTTCCTCCTTGTTCAATTCATGATTGTATATGTGGGATTCCTTTCCCACATTTCTTATCTGGAGAATCCTTTTTTCAGACTTTAATACCCAACTTACATTTTCTCTAACACTTAGGACTGGCTGAATGGGACTAAAGAACCCCAATGAACAATGATTTAAACACTTTTTACACAAGAAGGTTTGTTATAATTGTTTTTATATAGAGATACACTGGAGATAGGCAGTACACTTACTATAATGAACATATTACAAAAAAATCTTGAAGGCTGGGTGCAGGGGTGCATACTGGGTGCATGTTCTTAAAACATGAAGAATGGAACTATATTCATGTCATAACATGTCAGCCGCAACACCAGCCTTCACCAGTGATCGCCAGGTGGCAAAGTAAAGGTTGGAAGAAAAAAAGGGGTAAACCATGTGCAACAGTGTGTGAAAGTATTTGTTTTTAAGTGACTTTTACTGATGCTGCCACTCAATATTCTCTTACATCTCACTGGTCCCATGGTCATGCTTCATCTACAAGGGATGCTAGGAAGGGAATTTTATTCTGGGAGGCCCCATGCCCAGCTAAAAATTGAGAGTTCTATTACTAAAGGAAAAGTGGGAGGGCTCCATCTGGTAGAGATGCAGTACTGCAGTAGACAGCAGCAGACTTATTCGAATCTTCCCCTCCCCTGTGGGTCACTGCACCTCCTCTGGGTTCCCACTATCCTGCACAATTTTCAATGGGGACACTTATTTGCCTTCAGTGATTAAAAGAAATAGTAGAACCTGGGCATGGTGGTGCATGCTTGTAATCTCAGTACATGGGAGGCTGAGACAGGAGGATCCCAGGTTTGTGGCCAGCCTCAGCTACTTAGTGGGGCCCTCTGCAACTTAGTGAGACACTGTTTCAAAAAATAAAGAATGAATAATAGGACTGGGGGGTGTAGCTCAGAGTTAGAATTCCTCTGGGTTATAGTATATGAAAATTATCAGAAAAACATTCTTTTTCCTTTGACCCAGCCATTTCAATCCTAGAAATCCATTCTAAAACAAATAATTCAATAGAAAAAAATTCATGTATTAGGGAGTTCCTTACTAAATTATAGAGTATTAGTAATCAGCTTGAAGCAAGCAACCCAACAATTGGGAACAGTTCTAACAATTCATAGTGTGTTAATACAATGAAAGTTGTAATACAGTACAACTGAGGTAATTATGGAAGCATGGCAAAAAGCTGTATTTTACTAAATGAAAGAAAAAGCAGAATATAAAGGTACATGTTCACTATGGTTCTAAATATAGAACTATAAAATAGTGGTTTGGTAAACTGAGGAGATTGTAGGTGACTTTTATTTTGAAATATCTGTGCAAGCGATGGCTACATCCCCTGACAAGAGAGTGGGTAGCGTGGTGGCAGCCATGCTTTGTGGTGGTTGGAACTGAAGTGGGACCGCGAGGCCTCTGCAGAGTCAGTTGTGGGTCCTGAAAACAGCCTCCCTGGACTTGAGATCTTGGCATCTCTTCTTTTATGTGTGATCGTTGGTGAGTCACTTACCTACTTTACCCTTGTGTCCTCCCCCCTTATTTTTTTTTTGGTGGTACTGGGGTTCCTGGAAACACTTCTACCTCCAGGTTATACTCCCAGACCCATTTTTATATTTTTTATTTGGAAACAGGGTCTCTTAAGCCAGTGTGGCTGGCTTTGAACCTGTGCAATCCTCCTGTCTCCGCCTCCCAAGTGCGGGGATTACAAGCGTGCACCACCAGGCCCAGTGTGTTTTCCCATTTTTAAAATGAGGATGATGGGAGACTGTGCCCCGCAGTACTGATGGGTTAGGTGAAACGGCGTTTGTAGAAAACAGGGAAGAGTGTCTGACACACAGTCTGCGCTGTTAATATGTTAGCTTTTATCACCGAGGGCAGTGTCTTGATGGATTCAATTGATCATTTAGCATTTAGTGAAAGCAGCTATTTACTGACTTTGCTGGTGGTTCACACATCAGGGTGACCCAGCTTAGCTCAACTAGACTCGGTTTCTCTCTACTCTTCCTCCCTCCCTCCCACCTTCCCTTCCTCCCTCCCTCCCTCCCTTCCTCCCTCCCTCCCTTCCTTCCTTCTCCCCCCTTTCTCTTTTCTTTCTTTCTTTCTTTCTTTCTTTCTTTCTTTCTTTCTTTCTTTCTTTCTTTCTTTCTTTCTTTCCCTTCTCCTCCTCCTCCTCCTCCTCCTCCTCCTCCTCCTCCTCCTCCTCCTCCTCCTCCTCCTTCTTCTTCTTCTTCTTCTTCTTCTTCTTCTTCTTCTTCTTCTTCTTTTCTCTCTCTCTCTCTCTCTCTCTTTCTCTTTCTCTCTCTTTCTTTCGTCTGGGGATGGAACCCAGGAACTTTGACCTTGGAGCTACACCCCTGCCCTATTTTTTATTCTTTATTTTGAAACAGGGTCTCTCTAAATTGCAGAGGGCCTCCCTAAGTAGCTGAGGTTGTCTCAGAACTGTAATTCTCCAGTCTCAGTCTCCTGAATGCTGGGATTACAGCGTGCGTCACAACGCCTGGCTTCTACTCCATTTTCTAACTCATGGGTTCTTTTGCTGCTTGGTTTCTCCTGTTTCCATTTCTGTGGCTTATTTCTGGCTCTCCCATCAATCTACCAACCACCCATTCTTACCTTCTGTACTTGCTAACAGAAATTGGACATATTCACCATTTCCTAACAGAATAGAGTATCTGTGTTGAATAACTCCTACTCTCTTCTGTGTCAACAGTGGCAGCTGGGCTACATGGCAGAGAGGCTGGACACACACACACACACACACACACACACACACACACACACACGATGAGGCACAGCCTTGGTGAAAACTCTGTGGCTTCTGAAGTGGGAGGTATAATTTTCAGGCACCTTGCAAAAAATGTCCACTATACTGTCATGACACAGGAAGACATCTGGTGTATGGAGAAAGACATCTGGTGTGGTGGTAATACCTATAGTCCCAACTGTTTAAAAAGGCTTAGGCAGGAGGATAACAAGTTTGAGGCCAGCCTAGGCAACTTAGGCTCGTCTCAAAATAAAAAGGGTTTGGGTTGTAACTAAGGGTAAAATGCTTACCTAGCATGTGCAAGGTCCTAGGTTCAATCCCCACTTCTGAAAAAAAAATTGAGAAAATGAGAACATAAATTTCTACAACACAGTTAAACTAATGAAAGAACAAAGAAGGGAAACTATACAGCTTCAAGAAAAAATATAATTTAGTTGAGTGTGGTGGACATGTTTGTAAACCCAGTACTTGGGAGACTGAGATAGGAGGATTGCAGATTTGCAGCCTGCCTCAGCAACTTAGTGAGGTCCTCTGTAATTTAGTGAGAACCTGTTCCAAAATAAAGAAATAAAATAGGACTGGGTGTGTGGCTTGGAGGTAGAATGCCCCTGGGTTCCATTCCCAGAACTACGTAAAATAATATATTCTTTATTTATTATTATTATTTTTTTTGGTGGTACTGGGGTTCCTGGAAGCCCTTCTACCTCCGGGCTACACTCCCAGACCTATTTTTACATTTTTATATTTGGAAACAGGGTCTCCTAAGCCAACGCGCACGGCTGGCTTCGAACCTGCACGATCCTCCTGTCTCTGCCTCCCAAGCGCGGGGATTACAAGCGTGCGCCACCACGCCAGGCTAATATATTCTTTAAAATATAAAAAATACATATATTTAAATAAAATTTTTGTATTTAAAATATAATAATTTCTAGCAGGGCGTGGTGGCACATGCTTGTAATCCCAGTACTTGGGAGGCTGAGACAGAAGGATCACAGGTTCAAAGTCAGCTTCAGTAGGCTAGTGAGGCCTTCTGCAACTTAGTGAGACCCTGTTTCAAAATAAAAGATTAACCGGGTGTGGTGGCGCACGCTTGTAATCCCTGCATTTGGGAGGCAGAGACAGGAGGATCACACAGGTTTGAATCCAGTATCTCTGGCTTAAGAGACCCTGTTTCCAAATAAAAATATAAAAAAAATAGGTGTCTTGGAGTGTAGCCTGGAGATAGAAGGGTTTCCAGGAACCCCAGCACCACCAAAATAAAGGATTAAAAATAGGCTGGAGGTATAGCTAGGAGGTAGAAGGCTCCTGGGTTCCATCTCCAGTACCACAAAAAAAAAATAAATATAAAAATATATATATATATTTCCTCTATTTATAAGTTATGCATAAGAAAGTCATAGTAATTATAAACAATCTAAATTGGAAGTTTTACACAAACCCTGTGTCCAGCAGGACTGCTGTTGCTTGCAAGACCAAATCCTTTCTCTGCAACAATTGTGGCTGACACAATTCCAGGCTGCTTCATCTTTATTTTCGTATACCTGGAGGCTAAGGAAAGCTCTCAACTCACCCTGCTTATTCTGGAGATGCTGACTCTTCATAATAGAGTTTTTTGGAAAAGAAAAAATCTCTGTGCTTGGAGAAATCTGTGACATATGGCTCAAAGTTTATTTCCCAGCTGTTTTCTGTTAACCTTGACTCCTGGAATTTTTTTTTCTCCTAAATAATTTATAGATCAAGGCAGGATGCAGGTCAGTGGGGAGTTGTATTTTGGATGTGAAGATATTCAGGCAGAGAGCACAAGAAGACAACAGGATTATCCAGGAAGTTAAAGATGGGCGACTGCTTATATTTTTCGATTCTTTCTTGCTGTCCCCTAGTTTTCCCTTCTCTCTTTCCTTTTTTGCCTTCACCAGGCTTTCATGTGGTCTCTGTTTCACCCCAGTCTGAATGACTTATGTTTCTGGAGTAGCACTAAACTTCGATGGGCAAGAGCAGCACCCCTTTAAAAGTGGCAGAATTATAGAAGCAATTACTTTAAAAAAGCAGGCTCTTACCTGATGTCTTCAGGATGACTTTTAGTTATGCTAAATGCCCTACTTTTTCTAATGGGGATGTTCTGTAAACCCTGCACATGGTTTTCCCATACTGCCCTTGCAGACAAACCCTGTGTCCAGCAGGACTGCTGTTGCTTGCCAGACCAAATCCTTTCTCTGCAACAAAGCCTGCCATTGTGTCCCCATGCAGCCCCACTGATCTTTCCCAAAGGGCCTTTTAGAACATGTGCACACTTATTTCCATTCCCTGATGTGCTGGGCGCAATAATAGCCAGAGAACCATGGTAACTTGCCTTCGCCCTGGACTGAGAGTCAATGCTGCCTGGTGTTCTCTGAAAGCCGTGGCTGGCAGCTGGACTCTGCATGTGTGTGTGCGTGTGTCTAGATGGGGGAGGGCATTCTCGGGTGCCTTTGTTGGAGGGCAAGGGAGGAATAAAGAGCTGAAGAAGTGACAAGGTGTCACTGTCCTCATTGACTCAGCTGTTCAGGGGCTTAATCCCAGCTCACAACTGGATGGCCCAAGGATTGAAGGGGAAGTCTCCCGCTGGCGACCTTCCAACTGTTTCCAAGTGCACTTGAGAAAGTTCCATGAAAATTTTTTTTTTCATGTAGCACCTGCTCTAACAATCCGAAAGCAACTTTCCCCCCCTCCTCTATTATACTGTACATCTGTTATTTTGCTGACGTGGAAGCTAGCATAACAATTAGATTCATTACTTGCCCAAGAAGTTGATTCCAGCTAAGCTCAAAAGACCTTAGTATATTCTCTGAGCATTTAGCCAGTGAAAGGACAAATTAAGAGATCCCGTCAATACAGGCTAGGGGTGAGGTCAGTGATGTGCCTTCACAGAAGAGCCTCTCTTCCCATCCCAGCAGCCATGGGATGGAATCAGAGTGCCTGAGTTATGGGTGAGATGGTAAGCGGTACCTGGGAATCACTTCTTGACCATTTCTCTTTAGTAAAAGCATATTTGGGTAAGGTACTTTAAAAATGATAAATTTTCCATCTGCAAAACAGTTGAACATCTGGGTGTGGTAGTACATGCTTGTAATCCCTGCGCTTGGGAGACTGAGACAGGAGGATTACACAGGTTCGAAGCCAGCCTCAGCTACTTAGTGAGACCCTGTTTTCAAATAAAGTATAAAATAGGTTTGGAAGTATAGCCCGGAGGTAGGAGGCCCCTGGGTTCCATCCACAGTACCACACACACACACACACACACACACACACACACACACAAAACAACAACAACAACAATAAAGCAAAACATCAACAACAACAAAAACAGTTGAACAAATGGCCACTCTAATGGAGTGAGAGTTTTTTTCTCCACTTTTCTTTGTGGCACTGGGGATTGAACCCAAGGGTGACACTGAGCAATAGCCACAGCCCCCCTGCCTTTTAAAATTACTTTTTATTTTGGAACTGGGTCTCACTAAATTGCCCCGGCTGGCCACAAACATATGATCCTCCTTTCTCAGCTTCCCAAGTACTAGAATTCTAGTTGTATACCACCACATCTGCCTTCTCCTCCACCCTACTTTTTAAAAATGAAAACAAAGAAATAGTCTTGTCTAAAGCTATTTTCCCACCTTTAGAATTAAAATGAAAATCTACTTTGGAGCGTCTTATGGTATGACTCTTACTGCAGCAAACTGAGATGCCAAGACAGGAGGATCACAGGTATGACACCAGCTGGGGCAATTTAGTGAAACCTTGTTTCAGAATAAAAAATGACAAAAGGGTTGGGAATGACCTTAGTAGTAAAGTACAACTGGTTCTTATCCTTTGTAGCTGCGCGCGCACACGTGTATACACAACACACACACACACACACACACACATACACATACACACACATACAAGATTGTTACACCTAAATTTCATCTCAAAAAATAATGGAGTGCCCATTAAATGCAAAGAATTGTGGTGGAGGTTGTAGGGAGTAAAAGATGAATACACTATAGCCTTCCTGAGATTCTCACAGGCTAACTACAAAAGATGGAGGCAGGGAGAAACAGGACCATACCCTAAACTTCTAGGACAGGGAGAAATAAGTTCCAAAGTAAATGCATACTTTTAAAAAGAATTTGGACTTCACAATATAGAAAAAAAAATATTTTAGAGAGAATGTGGTACTCACTTTCCCGTGGGAAGAAGTCCTCCTAGCTCAGTTAACAGGATAAGTTAAGGGTGGGAAGTTTCCATGTGTTATTCTTTCCAACTAACCTGCAGAGATTTAACATAACACTGACCATACACGTTTGTATGTATATTGTGTACGTTTGTATGTAAACATATCCAATCAACTGCAGCTCTTGGTATTCACAGGGGATCGGCCCCAGGATGGCCTCCTCCACCCCTCGCTCCCATGGATGTCACAGTGCAGACGCTCAGTCTCTTTGTAAAATGGCATAGCATTTGCATCTACCTACTCACCAGTGACAGATTTTTAGTATTCATGGTACTGGGGCTTGAACTCAGTGGTGCTCTACCACTGAGCTATACCTCAGCCTCTTTTATTTTGAGACAGAGCCTCACTAAGTTGTTCAGGCTGTCCTTGTGTACCACCGCATCTGCCTTCTCACCACAAGCTTGTGCCCCTCTTGCCTCAGCTTCCAAATTGCAGAGATTACAGGCACGTGCTGTCATGCCTGGCAGGGTGACAGTGTTTTCAAAGAGCAGCGATGACCAGACGTTATAGCACATATCACTAAACAGCTACTTCTCTGCCATCAAAAGCTGGCAGGCAGGGTGGCACATGCCTGTATTCCCAGCACTTGGGAATCTGAGACAGGAAAATTGGAGGTTTGCTACCAGCCTCAGCAACCTAGTGAGACCCTGTTTCAAACTAATAAAATAAAAAGGGCTGGGGGATACAGCTTAGAGATAAAATGACCCTGGGTTCAAGCCCAGTACCCAAAATAGGCATACAAAATCACCAAAACACTCTAAAAGCTGAAGTAGCTTTTCTACTTAGCTGTACTTATAGTGGAGACAGCCAATGTATTTACAGCTATTCGTACACTATGGGTTAGTTGCCCATAACATTCCATGTATATCAGCTTTATTTTCTGGTGAGGGAAAAATAAAAATAATAAATAAACAAATAATAATGTAAATATAGGATAATTCAGCTGTTCGGAGGCCACTGGAAATCTTTGTTCAGTTAGCCCTAACACTCCTGGATAAGAAAACATTCCCTTCTTGTGACTGAATTAACATCCAAACTGGTACTGTCCAACAGATGTATAATGTAAGCCACAAATATAAGGCAAGTCTGCATTAAGAACGAATAGGGAACAGATGAAATTAGATGAATAAAATATTTAACTCAACATATACAAAGGATTATCATTTCAGCATGGGATTAATATAACAATTTTTAATAAGGCATTATTTTGCATACTGATTTTTATACTCAAGGTCCAAAATCAACTGTGTATTTAATTTTAGAAAGTATATTTTATGCTTATTCAGGTAAGTGTTCAGTAGCCAAATAAGGCAATAGTTCCCAGACTAGAAAGTCAGATTTGGATAATTCACAAATTTAGGGTTAATGTTTCCACATTGAGAAATACCAATATGCTCTAACTCTTCTTTGATCTGGATAGGTTCTCATGTCATTCATACATAAAAGTATGTGATCTGCAGAGTTAGATACAAAATGTCTATAAAAACTAGATACAGGCCGAGCATGGTGGCACACACCTGTAATCCTAGTACTTGGGAGGCTGAAATAGGAGGATGGCAGGTTTGAAGCCAGCCTCAGAAAGTTAGCTAGGATCTCAGAAACCTAGTGAGACCCTGTTTTGAAAAAAATATATAGGTCTGAGGTGTAACCTGGTGGTACACACAACACACACACCTATATATAATATTGCATTACTCTGTGAAAGGCATAGTTTATTTAATAATCACTAGAAAAATACCAAATGGAAAACAGTGATATACTTTTCATTCTTCCGTTTTCCTCTTTGGGAGTATATCTGGAAAATGAAAGAGGATGAAAGTCTTATTGTGAGATTAGTGCAGTGTGTGTGTGTGTGTGTGTGTGTGTGTGTGTGTGTGTGTGTGTTCTCTGAAAGATGGGTGGCCCTGTTGTTGAATGGAAGTCATAATCCCATGGAAGTATGGATAGAATTCATAGCCCAGGGACATAGTAGTATGTGGTTTCCTGACTGTCATCCCAGTGTGGAGGGATCAGGATAATTATCTATGTGAAATAAAAGCTATGGGACAGTGCTGAATCATATCAGGCTAGTTGCCTTCTGAAAAAGACTGAGTCTCAAAGCTCTGTAACTATAATCTTAGTTCTAAAAAACTATTCCAAGAATAAACTTGTTTTGGCCCAGTTAATAGAATGAAATTGTGGGCCTTAAAAATAAACACATATTTAGTCATCCATTTCAGAAAGAAAAGCTAAAATATAAGAGCTAGGAAAGTGAGGAGAAAGACCCCGAATTTGAGAAAGTATTTATAGAAGGAATAGAGAAGAAGGGGAAGCTAAGTCTGCCAGCGCCCAGGCCCCTGTTCAGGGCAGGGAGCTACGTTTCCCTAGACTTTCCCACTCCCAGCAGCAAATGTGAAGGTAGGTTTGGCTGGGAAGAGGAAACAGTGAGCTTATTTCTCAGACATTCCAGCAACTAGGAAGTCATGAGTTATGTATATCTCCTTGTTTTTCTCCCCCTGGACATTCAATGATTGTTTATTGCAATCTCTTCCTTTGTATTTCTTAACCAGCATCTCCCTACACCACTGTTGATAGGCTCTATGATATCATGAGAGTGGCAGCTACCAACGGCGCAGCCCACATCCTGGGCAGACTCCAGGGTCTCTTTAATGTTTCTAGAGAGTTCTCTGGCTATAGATCAGTGCTGCATCTCTCAGGCATTGTTAACCATCCCATCAAAAGTGATATTTGCACTGTTAAATGTTTTTTCTGGTATTTTTTCTCTCTAGGTGGTTCCTTTAAGCCACTGAGGATCAGGGCAGAGGGAGAAGGTACCATGTCCCACTGGGCCTGTGTGCTCTCAATGGTCATTATCCCCATCATCTTCAGACCCCTGCAGTTACTGGTTGGAAACAGATCCAGGGTCACTGATCTTGGAGGCCAGGGCAGTAATGGCAGCAACTTTGCACTGTTGCCCCTCAGATATATGACTCTGACCTCCTGGGGGTAGGATTTGTGTAGAGGAAGCTGGTGTTAGATGAATTTGGATTTGGGACAAGTGAAGAAAGTTGCCCGTTGGACTCCCTTGAGGCAAAAACTGGAAGTTGACTTTTTTTTTTTTTTTTTTTTTTTTTTAGAACAACTATATCACAGTGAAGTTTGCTAAACAATCAAACTGCTGGGGTAAGGGAGGAGGAGAGCAGACATTTGAGGCCTATGAAGTACCAAATTTCTCCACATGCCATCTCAACTGACTGTCACTTATTTATATTGTGTTAATTACATTTAACTGCACAGATAATAAATGAACACATGCTCATTAGAAAAAGTAATTACAGCCGGGCGTGGTGGCACACGCTTGTAATCCCTGGGCTTGAGTTTGGAAGGCGGAGAGAGGAGGGTTGTGCAGGTTCGAAGCCAGCCGCGCTGCCTTAAGAGACCCTGTTTCCAAATAAAAAGTATAAAATAGGTCTGGGAGTGTAGCTCGGAGGTAGAAGGGTTTCCAGGAACCCCAGTACCACCAAAAAAAAAAAAAAAAGTAATTACATATAACTTCAGTTTATTTGAAACCATTGAGACTCAGGGAGCGTGAGCAATTTGGCAAGGGGTAGGGTTTGAGAGTGATCTTTGGCTCCTTACCGACAAAACTTCCTGGGTAACTTGGATACGCTGTCGATATTCTCAAGTAGGGTGAGAGGGAGGTGTGGAGTGAGAGCTGCTTTTATAGAATGGGGACAAAGTGGGCCAGGGCAAAGGGCAGTGGAGGAATGTGGACACTGCCACTTACTGCTGTGCTGATTTTCAGATATTTCTGGTTCATGAATTTCTTGCTTGTCCTGGTAACAGTTTTTGCTTGTTTTGTGGAACCAAGGAGATATTATAAAGAACTTTTATTTTATTTTGCAGTGCTAGGGATTGAACCTAGGACCTCATGCATGATAGGTAAGTGCTCTCCGATTGAGATACATCCCTCGCCTTCCAGGGTTTGCTTTTCCTTTTCTTGGTGGTGCTAGAGATCGACCCCATGGGCCTTACACCTCCAAGCTATGCCTCAGCCCTATTTTATCTTTTTTTTTTTTTTTTTTTTTTTTTTTTTTTTGCAATAGGGTCCTGTTAAGTTACTGTGCACTAGGATAAAACCTGTGATCCTCCTATGTTAGCCTGCTAAGTACTGGAAGAATGGGCATAGTCCACGGTGCTAGGCTTCAGGGCCTTTTAAAACTAGAAAATAGTATATGTCAATATTTCGATAATAATGTATGATATCGACATGTACAAGAGTCCAGAGACAAAAACAAAGCTTTGGACAGCTATTGAGCAGTATGCAATTCCTATCTTAGGAGGAAAGGAAAACACCTATGAAGAGTGAGTGGTAAGTGAAGGAAGTGGGAGTTGTCAAAGGTACATATTCCAAACCGGGAGCAGGGGTGCCCAGCCCACTGTGATTCCAGCTACTTGAGAGGCTGACACAGGACGGTTACGGGTTCGAGAGTAAACTCAGAAATTTAGGGAGGCCCTGTTTCAAAATTTAAAAAATAGGGCTGAGGGTGCAGAGGTAGAATGCCTCTGGCTTCAACCTCCAGTGCTACTGCCAAAATAAATAAGATAAAAAAGACAGGTGTTGCTGGGCGTGGTGGTGCCTGCCTGTAATCCCAGTACTCGGGATTCTGAGGTAGATAGAATTGCAGGTTGGAGGAAACCTAGAGATTCTGTTTCAAAATAAAAATAAATAAATAAATAAAAAGGGCTGGGGGTGTAGCTTGGAAGTAGAATGCCTTTGGGTCCACTCCCCAGTAAAACACACATATGTGTGCGCGCACCCACACACACACACACACACACACACACACACACACACACACACACATTATCCTTTATAAAACAAGTAAAAAAGCAATACAATATAGGGAATATAAACAACTTCCAAAAGAGAACAATATGAGAGCATTTTTTTTTTTTTGCTTTACATTAAGAGACTTCAACAAATAGTTTCTTAGAATATGGAACTGTCTCCATGTTCTTAAATATTCATAGATGCCCATACATGTTCATAGGCAAGGAAGCACTTCACCGAGAGTCAGATGGAGAAAGCTCACACTGATGTACTAGGATTCACTGTTAAAAGAAGATAAAGCCGGGCATGGTGGCGCACCCTTGTAATCCTCGTGCTTGGGAGGCGGAGACAGGAGGATCTCAGAGGTTCAAAGCCAGCCGCACTGGCTTAAGAGACCCTGTTTCCAAATAAAAAAGTATAAAAAATAGGTTTTGGAGTGTAGCCCGGAGGCAGGAGGTAGAAGGGTTTCCAAGAACCCCCATACCACCACCACCAAAAAAAAAAAAAAAAAAAGAAGATAAAACAGCCAACTAGATAAAGGATTTCTGAGAAGACAGTGTAAGTCAACAGGGATAACTTGAATACAATGTACAAAAATAAAAATAAAACTTGTGTCAAGTTTTAGTAGTCCATTCTTCATTGAAATGGGTTATCCTTAAACTAGATGCCTCTATCTATGAGGACAAATTTATGAAAAGCTGGAAGGGTTTTCAAATAATTTTAACATATGTAATTATAGTTTTCTATACTTTCAAGTATGCAGCTACCTTTATATAATTCATACATTTAATAACTTCTCATATATGGCAACTGGATTTTTAAATCTAGGGGATCTGAAGCAATTTTTTTTCTATTTTAAATTACTGTGTTCTGTTTCCAGCTCTATGTGTCTGGCACCCCTTTACTTACTTGTGTGTGTGTGGTGCTGGGCATTCCTTTATTTTTGGAGAGACATTAGATCTTGAAATCTCACCACTGGGTTAGAAGAGTCCACAGACGCAGTCCCACACTCAGTAGGGCAGCACTGGTCTCATTCCAGCTTCACCACTATCCAGCTATTTAGAAAATGTATTCTTCTTTTTCTCTTAATTAAATTAAAAAGAAGCCAGGTGTGGTGATGCATGCTTGTAATCCCAGCGCTGAGCGTTGGGAGGCTGAGACAGGAGGATCGCAGGTTCAAACCCAGCCTCAGCTACTTAGTGAGGCTCTCAGCAACTTAATGAGACCCTGTTTTCAAATAAAATATAAAATAGGTCTGGGAGTATAGCCCAGAGCTAGAAAGCCCCTGGGTTCCACCCACAGTACCACCAATAATAATAATAATAATAAAAATAAAATAAAAGTATGGGTGTTTGCCATTTCTAGTGATCTCACAAGTTCCAAAATTCTATGCCATCTACTTACCTTTTCTGATGCTGTTTTGAGGCAATTGTGAATGACTTAATAGTTAGGTCTAAGCATGAAACCTTTTTATCTGAAAAGGTTTCTGAGGAAATCTAAATTAAAATGACAAGTGATATCAAAGGTGGAGTTTTAGGGCTTCTTGTTCATCTCTTTCTTTGCTATCTTGCCAAATTTTAATTTCTTAACTTCACTCTGACTTCTTAGAAGCTATGCTTATTTTTTTTACTGCTTATTGTTTTTATTATGGGCCCCTTTATTATTTCACTGATAAAATTTATTTAATAGCTGGGCCTAACTACCCAAGTATTATAGACTTGGCACCATGATAAAAATTGTGAGGGAATAAATTATAACAGAAATACCTCCACTGAGACGGATGCAGTGGCACATGCCTATAATCTCTGTCCTTGGGAGGCTGCGACAAGGGGATCATAGGTTCAAAGTCAGCCTCAGCAACTTAGCGAGGCTCTCAGCAACTTAGTGAGACCCTATTTCAAAATAAAAAATAAAAACAGGGTTGGGGCTATAGGTTGGAGGTAAAATATTCATGGGTTCATTTTCAGCAACACACACACACACACACACACACACACACACACACACACGGTACCCATGTACCTTTCATAACCTCTTTGATGAGATCTTGGAAAATTTTACCCCATTTCTAGACAGACCATGGTCTCTTCAAGGCTCCAGGTCTTTGACTGTGTTGATCCAGTTCCTGGACATTCTTCACAGCCCTTTCCATCCTTTAAACCAGTCGCAGAGATCACTTCCTCTGCCCTAGAGATCTTCCACTTTTGCCTTCGTCACATTGCGCTGTAATTGTTTGTTTACACATCTGTTTCCTCAGCTCCACTCAGAGCTCCCTGAGGTCAGGAATTTTGTCTTGTTCAACTCTGCAGTTTCCTGTTGGCTGCAGAGAAGTCTAGAGTCACAAAGGTGGCCCACCCTAAGCAAGGATGTGGCTGAGATTTGGAGACATTTTCCTGCCTGCACATCTGCCCCTTCTTGGCCTTATCCATCTTATCCCCTCTTGATTCCTGCTATCTGGTAGCATCGTTTATATCTTTGTAAGTCATCTGAAAAAATATTTTTTCAGCTACCTGAAAGGTTTAATAAGGAAAATTGTCATCTATGTGTTCCCAGGGCTTAATAAAATTCCCAATACCTGGAAGATACCAAACTATTTAATAAATGATGTAATAAAAGAGCAGTATGTTAATTTTGGCATAGACTGGATCTGCTCTTGCAGTTTACCGGAAACTTTTATCATTACTATCATGTATATAAAGAAACGAGGGCTCAGAGCGTTTAAGTAACTTACATATCATAAGTATATTGAAAGTGGAGGAGTCAGTTCCTGAGCCCAGATGGTAAGATGGGAGAAAGCTACTTTATTTCTCAGTTCAATCATCCCAGGATTTCATAGAGGAGAGCTATGCTCATTAATTTAATAACTAAAGACCATGGACCAGGCATGATTTTTGTTTTACCTACAGGTTGATGTGCAATGTTTTCTTCTTAATTTACAAATCTATATTTCACAGGAATTTACTCGGGAAAATATTTCCCGCAGGCTGCTCTGTTCCTCATATCTCCAGATGATTTTGACATCAGGAGATGCAGAACTGAGCAGCAAATGGCTCCCTCTCTTTTGATAAATGTGCCCGGGGCAGCAGCTGAACTCTTATGATGAAGTAAAAAAAATGTGGATTCAGCAGAAATTTTCCCAATTTGCATTTTAAAATGGCCTGTGCAACATAAAGACATTCCTTCCTTTAACAATGTCTTCTTAAAATGATTACATTTTAAAATTGACAAATAGAAATGGTGTTTATATTTGTATTACATCTTGGAACAGGCATACACTGTAAAATGGTTAAATAGAGCTAATTAACATATGCCTTGCCTTCCATATTTATTTATCTTGTTGTTGTTATGAGAACAACATCCAATGATTTCTTAACCAACTGACAGTCTTTTTAAGGATCCCGAATTCTAGTCTCTGCAAAGTGGGTCTCAGTATGAAGAAGCAAGAGGAAGTTTCCTTCCCCTTTTTTGCTTTTTGGGTCAGTTTCCTTAAATAGTTCTTGCTTTTCACAGCTTCATCACCTCTTCTTTTCCTTTGACATTTCTGCTTCTGGAGCTGGATACAGCAGCTCAAGCTGTGGTCCCAGCTCTTAGGAGGCTAAAGCAGGAGGGCTGCTTGAGTCTGGGAGTTTGAGGCCAGCCTAGGCAGCATAGTGAGACTTTGTCTCAAAATAAAAATAAATAAATTAAATAAATGTTTCTACTCCTGTTTAAGTAGATATCATTACACTGGCTCTGTACCTGAGTGTCTTCCTTTGTAAAGCAAAGATAATATAATAACCACCTCACCCAGGTGTGGTGTATATGCCTGTAATTCCAGTACTTGGGAGGCTGAAGCAGAAGGAGTGTAGATTTGAGGATAGCCTCCGCGAATTAGGAGACTCAGCCACCTAGAGAGGTCTTGTTAAAAAACAAAAAGTAAAAGGGCAGAGGGTGTGGCTTGGAGATAAAATGCCCCTGAGTTCAATTCTCAGTACCACAAACAGGAAGGCAGAGGACGCAATACGAACTCTACAACTATGGGAGGCACCTAGGGGAGGCAGGATGCCATGAAGACACTAGGGAGGAAGGCGAGGCAGGCGGGAGGATGATGAGTGAACCAGTGAGGGAGGGGAGGGAGGACAGAGCTGTACCAGTGCACGTAACGGTCCTGTCTTAGAATAGAACAAGTCTGGGCTGATTCCTTCCTCCCTCTCTCCCTGAAGCTCTCGCTCCTTCCCTTTCTTCCTTCTTGGATGGAACCCAAGGGAGTTCTACCACCAAGATACACCCCAGCCCTTTTCTTTCGTGGTACAGAGATGGAACCCAGGGGCATTGTACCTCCGAGTTACATTCCAAGCCCTATTTTATTTATTTACTTTTTAAATTCTTGAAACAGGGTCTTACTGAATTGCAAAGGGCCTCACCAAGTAGCTGAGGCTGTCTGTGAACTGCGATCCTTCTGTCTCAGCCTCCCACATGCTGGGACTACATGCGTGCGCCACCATGCTCGGCCTCACCCCGGCCCTTTTAATGTTTTTTTTTTTTTTTTTCTTTTTAATTTGAAACAGGTTCTTGCTAAATTGCTGATAATCTGGCTAAATTGCTGAGACTGATGTTGAATCTACAATCCTTCGGTCTCAGCCTTCCAAGTACTGCCATGGTGTACAGGCACAGGCCACCATACCCAGCTTGCCCATGTACTTTTTAAGAGAGCAAATAAAGGAAGGGGCCAGGAGTGCAGTTCAGTGTTACAATGCTTGCCTAGCTTGGGGAAGGCCCAGGGCTTGATCCCCAGTGCCACAAAAAATAAAACAGGAAATGAAGAATGTGACTCTTATGTTTCTGATGCAACTGGAAACTCTGAAGGGGGCTGCTGGGGGACTCGCTACGGGAAAGAGAACCTACTGTAATTGTCACTCTCAGCTAACACCAGAGTTTACCTCTACCATAGTGAATACTATGCCACTAGTACAATGGCATCATTATATTCTACAAGTTTCAATCATTCACTGGATATTTTTCTGTGATGATCATAGATTGTAATCTGTGCCTCTGTATAATACTGTACTGAGAAAAGGAGTAGTTGACCCTATTACCTCAGATGATCCCCAGCACCCCCCCCCCCCACACACACACAGATGAAGAAGAAAAGACGAAAGAAAAAAAGGAAAGGAAAGAAAGGGAAAGCAGAATTTCCCCAAGTCACTTTTAGGCGGGGCCATATTGGCTAATTTGTCACTATCCTGCTGAGAGCTTCTCTGCCACACAATCCCTGCAGTTGTGGACCTAGGAGGGACTTTGTGAGCCAAATGATCCTTTCTTAGCTCCTCAGCCATCCCAGGAAGATAAGAAGATGAAAGCCTAGGCAGGAACTGCAGGACTTCAGTGAGAGTTAGAGTCAGTTTCTATTGCCACCTCTGTCTTTGCCAACGGTTGACCAGTTAACTATGGACAAAGCTCTTAACCTTTAAAATACTGAGGTGGCACTTTGTGCATTCAATGAAGTTTTTAAAACCGCTAACCTTCCATCCCTGGTTTGCAAAGAGTAGAGGACACAGACAAATGTTTACAAATAGTTGTGCTGTTTCTCCAGTGAGAGGAGTTTTTTAAATGGCCGCTTCCAGGCCCAGCAGCCCCAGCTTGTAGACAAGGACGATGATACCATCCATCTCAGTGACATCCTCGTGGAATGAAGGATTGTAATTCAAGGCAAAGATAGATGCAACGGCTTTGGATGCGAACACAGTATCCTGCAGCTGCACTTGAGATGGATGGAAAAATCTGTCTGACCAAAATTACCTTGGATAAATCCATCCCCTAGAGATCCCTCCCTTTGGGTTAACGAGCTATTCTTTTAAAATAGAACCACCTCTTGGGACTGTTAACTCCCTGTAGCCCTATCAATCCTAACACCTTGGTGTGACTTGGTTGGATAACTTCAGGAGAACATCTGACCAAGGAAAGGGCTGGCCTGAGGAGGAAGAGGACACAAAGACCTGTCCTCCCCAAGAACATTCCAGAAAAGGCTTTTTTGGGGGCGGGGGGTGTTCTGGGGATGGAACCCAGAGCTACATCCCCAGCCCTGTTTTTATTTTTTATTTTAAACAGAGTCTCACTAAGTTGTGGAAAATCTCACTGAGTAGATGAGGCTGGCTGTAAACCCACAGTTCTCCTGTCTCAGTCTCCCAAGTACTGGGATTACAAATGCGCACCGCCACTACACATGGCTGCATTTTTTGATATTGAGAATTGATCTCAGGGGCATTCTCCTTCTGTGCTACACCTCCAGCCTTGTTTTATTTTATTCTGAAACAGGGTCGTGCTAAGTTGTTATGTTGGCCTTGGACTTGTGAATCTCCTGTCTCAGCCTCCTAAGTCCTGGGACAGGCATGGACCATTTGTACTCAGTTAGGGAAGCATTTATTATTCCAGGAAGGAAAATCAAGAACAAGGGGGAAAATATTCAAGAAAAAAAATAATGGCAAAATTGAGCAATTCACTATTTCTCTTCTTCTCCCTTTCCCTCTTCCTTCCCCTTTCTCCCTCCCCTCCTTCTCCCTCTTCTTTTTCTTTCCATCTCTTTTTATACTGAAGATTGAACCCAAGGGCATTCAGTCTTAGAGTGACACTCTCAACTCCATATATATATATATATTTTTTTTTTTGTTTGAAACAGGGTCTAAGTTTCTGAGGGTTTTGCTAAGTTGCTGAGGCTGGCTTCGATCCTGTTATTCTAGTCTCAAGCTTCCAAGTACTGAGATTGCTGATGTGCACCACCAAACACGGCTGTTGCTATTTCTTAAAGACAAAGTTAGGGTTGTTGCACTAAACAAGAAGAAACGTCTCATAATTATATATTTATATTTTAGTTTCTCCTTTTTTCTTCTTTCTTCGTTTTCTCCTTCTTGAGAGACCTAAGTAAGGGTTTTCTGAGGAAATTCCCAAGTCTCTGGTGACAGAGAGTCTTGCTTTGGCTGAAAATACATGTAGAGAAAGTTATAAGCTCTACCTATCAGCACAAAATAATTCATTGTGACCCCTTTTGTGCAAAATAAGTTTGAAAATTTTATCTATTTTGAACAGAGACTTTTAAAAACAGCTTTATTAAGATTAATTCGTATATCATATTACATACCCATTTAAAAGTACATTTGATTTTTGGTATATTACTAATTTTTTAAAAAAAAACTTGTGATAAATAAATATATAACATAAAATTTGCCATTTTAATTGTTTTAAGTATAAATAAAACAGAAATTTTAAATAATTTTTTTTTAAAAGAGAGCTCTTACTCATAATAGTTGAATTGAAATAGAAACATTTCAGAATAGAAAAGATCAGCTGAAAAGCACTGAAATGGATGTCTGTAAGTGAGCAGCAACACCTTCACTGCTCCTGGGAGACTCTATCCAGAGCCAGGTGCCTGACTCCCCAGGGCCTCAGGGATCCCAGGCTCCCCTGTACAGTCTTACCAGAAATGCTGCTGCAGGGTCATTAACACAGAGATAAGTGTTCAAAACAGCTTTTTGTCAGGCAGGTTATCTAGCAAAATTCTGGGTGTTAGGTATTTGGGAATCAAAGTCCAATTAGACGGAACTGAATGGAGATTAGGAGCCAGGACAGGAAGGATCTAATGTAAACGAGTATGGGAGAGGCGGGCAGGTGGGCAGGAAGGGAGAGGGAGGGCAGTGTTCCTTCCAGAGGGAAGCCTGGAGCTTCCAGAATGTGACCTGGCCGAGGCTCAAGGAAGAGCTGCATGCTCTCAGTCGTAGCATGAAAACGGCACTGTGAATCTTTTCCATTAAGAAGCGCTTTTGCTACTGTTCTCAGCCTCAAAGGACTCCCTTTGCCCTCTGCCCCCTGGAGCCCTGTCTTCTCCTCCTACACTTGATGTTTCTGTGAAGGGAGTTGGCCTTTTCCTTTGTGTTATGTTACACCACAACCTTGATATCACAAATTTGGCTTTTAATGATGTATAATAGTACCAACTGCTGCCTTAAACTTTTCATTGGAAAGCCTTATTTCCTCTGATGGGATCATAGACCTCTTTAGTGGAGGGTCTTTTTTTTTTTTTTTCTCTTTCTTTCTTTCCTTCCCTCTTTTTCCTTACATACTGGTGACTGAACCCAGGGGAATTCTACCTCTGAGCTATGCCCCAGACCTTTGTATTTTGAAACAAGGTCTCACTAAGTTACTGAGACTAACCTTGAACCTGCAATCCTCCTGTCTCAGTCTCTCAACTACTGGGATTACAGGTGTGCGCCACCATGCCTGGGTCAGCAGAGACATTTCTGTTATAATTTTGTACCCTCGCTATTCTTAGCGTGATACCCAGCCTGTATAATACCTGGCTGTGCTTAGGCAGCAGTTTCTATTGGAATCACTTGTTGAGCGTTCTCAGAATATTTGTGCCTGGCCCGTGTCATAGGCCTCGGGTGTACAGTGCTGAGAAGGCAACCAAGTACGGTGGAGTACTGGGGAGGCTGACCAAGTATGGTGGAGTACTGGGGAGGCTGAGACAGGAGCATCTAACTTCAAGGCCAAGCCTCAGCAACTTAATAAGTCCATCAGCAACTTAAAGAGACCCTGTTTAAAAATGAGAAAGCTCTTTAGGTGATTCTTGATGAGCAGTGCTGGCTCAGAGCTGCTCTCCCATGTGGCTCTATGACTAAAACTGCTGATTGCCAGCCAGGCATAATGGTGCTCATCTGTTTAATCCTGGTACTTGGAAGGCTGAGAAAGGAGAATTGCAGTTCTGAGGCCAGCTTTAGTGATTTAGTGGGATCTTATTTAAAAAAAAAAAAAAGACAAAAAGGGCTTCAGTCCCTAGCACTACCCCCACCCAGCCATGAAAACTGTTCTTGTCTTCCTGATGGTGGAGTTGTTGGGGAAGGAGGGGGTTTACAAAGACACTGTACTGGATGTCAGGGAACAGGGTTCTGCTCCTGGCTGTGTGACAAGAGCCCCTTTTCTGCCTCTCAGCTTTGGGTTCCCCACTAGAATCAAGAGGGTTCCGCTAGGTGATACTTACATTTAGTGACTGGAGCCATCCTCTAAGTCTAGATAACAAAGCGCCCAGCCAGTTCTAAACACTGGAAGTCTGAAGTTAAGGTGTGAGTCAGCTGGGCTGGTCCTGCTGAGGGCTATGAGAGAAGGGGCCCTTCTGGACTTCCCACCTTGGCTTCCGGGGCAGCTATCTTCTTCCTATTATCTTCTTATCATCTTCCCTCTGTGCATGTCTCTGTGCTTAAATTTCCATTATTATTATTATTATTATTATTATTATTATTATTATTATTATATTATTATTATTTGAGGCACTGGGGATTAAACCCAGGGAACCTAGGGCATTCTGCCTCTGAACTATACCCCCAGCCCTCTTTTATTTTTGTTTTGAAACAGAGTCTCACTAGATTGATGAGCATTAGGTGAGTCTGTCTTGCTGAATCTGTCCTCAAATCTACAAGCCTCCTGTCTCAACCTCCCAAGTGTTGGAACTACAAATGTTCGCCACCATGCCTGGCTAAATGTCCCCTTTGAAAGGACACTAGTCATACAGAATTACTGCTCACACTAATGATCTCCAAACACTCTTGGGGGTCAGGGCTTCAGCATAGGAATTTGGAGAGGACTGGTACAAGGTCAATCCCCGACTGTGATCTTCCTGTCTCCGGTCTCCTGGGCAGTCTTAGGTAATCGTTCCGTTCTTCTGGAGGCATAACACTCAATTCTGTGACTATTCCTTTCTCACAAGGAAGCAGCCGGAGTCCTGATGTCCGAGGCGCTGAAATGACAGCCCTGGGCAGTTCTCTGCAGTGGTCAGGGAGGACTTGTGTGAAACACATTCCTCACCCACCAAGAAGAAGCTAGGAAGCCAGACATGGTGGTGCACGCCTGTAATCCCAGTACTTGGGAGACTGAGACGGGAAGGTTGCAGGTTCACAATCAGCCTCAGCAACTTAGTGAGGCCCTGTTTCAATAAAGTAAAATAAAATAAAATAGAGCTGAGGGCATAGCTGGAGATAAAAGAGTTTAATCACCAATAACACACACACAGAGACAAACACACACACACACACAAACACACACAGAGAAATGTTTCTCCTAGGGGAAATTACAGTTTGGCAGGACACTGCAACTATTGCCTGGAAGGTGAACTGAGAAATCTTCCCTGGGGGGAAACTTCCCTGGGCTGGCTCCGATTCCACTCAGGGGTGGGGGTGGATAAGGTGCAGTTTCCCCAGGAGAGACTGGGTCCCACCAGGCCCAGTCCTCTCAGCCCCACCTTCAGCCACGCAGCCCCGGATTCTCCCAGGGAGCCCACAGAGCTTTTAAATGCTTACTCTGGATTTCAGCAGTTAAATTGCTGGGTGTTCGCAGAGTGTGTTATTTACTCGACAGCACTTTATCTATGTTTATAAACCATCTACTTAGTTTCCCTGCCAACTTCAGTGTGGGATAATTAAAAAAAGAAAAAAAAGAAGAAAGGAATCCTGTGCCAAGTGCTGAAGCACTATAAACAACAACAACAACAACAACAACAACAAAACCAGCTGAATTTCTAAGCTAGAAGATGGTCTATCTGGTGTAGATCAATTCTCAAATAGTTTAAAAAACAAAATCAGTGTAAGGATATGTCTTCCAATTACCAAGGAATTTTGTACAATTGGCAGTATAAATATAGCTGTATAAAATCAGATGGCCCTTTTGATTCTGTTGTTTTATAATTTGCTTGTTTACTTTTGGTGCTGGAAATTGAAGAGAGAGGTATCGTATCTCTGGGCTAGACCCCAAGCTCTATTTATTTATTTATTTATTTATTTATTTATTTATTGTGAATATGTGACTGTGGTTCTGAGGGTTGAATCAGAGGTATTCTACCTTTGAGATACACCCCAATCGTATTTATTTATTTATTTATTTATTTATTTATTTATTTATTTATTTAGGAAATGAGGCCTAGCTAGATTGCTGAGTCTCCCTACATTGCTGAGGTTATCCTCAAACCTGTGATCCTCCTGTCTCGGCCTCCCAAGTATTGGAATGAGAGGCGTGTGTCACCATGGCCAGCTGTGTTTTCTTATTTATCATGCTATATTTTTTAGACACCATCATCTGTGAACGTGAGCAATTAGAAATTGTCTATAACTACCCTATGATATAAAGTAAAAGAAGTTGTAAACCTATTTGACTCATGAGTTTTCTTTTTTTCTTTTTTTTTTTTGGTGGTACTGGGGTTCCTAGAAGCCCTTCTACTGCCGGGCTACACTCCCAGACCTATTTTATATTTTTAAATTTGGAAACAGGGTCTCTTAAGCCAGCGAGTCTGGCTCCAAACCAGCGTGATCCTCCTGTCTCCGCCTCCCAAGCACCGTGATTACAAGCATGCACCACCACGCCCGGTGACCCATGAGTTTTCAACTCCTAAATTTGTACTTATTCCAGGACTTTAGAGGCTGAGACAGGAGGAGCACAGCAGGTTCAAGGACAGCCTCAGCAATGTAGCTGGACTCTCAGCAATCTAGCAAGACCCTGTTTCCAAACAAAGTATTAAAGAAGTTGAAATGTAGTTTAGTGGTACTGGGGGTGGAACCCAGAGGCTTTCTACCACCGGGCTATACTCCCAGACCTTTTTAAAAAAATATTTTATTTGGAAACAAGGTCTCACTAAGCTGCTGAAAGCCCCACTAAGTAGCTGAGGCTGGCTTCGAACCTGTGTGATTCTCCTGCCTCAGCCTCCCAAGCGCAGGGATTACAAACGTGCGCCACCACGCCTGGCCAAAAGTTGAAATGTAGTTTAGAAGTAGAATGCCCTTGGGTTCAATCACCAGTTAACACACACAGCCACATACATACACACACACACAAGCCACACACACACACACACACACACACACACACACACACACACAGTGTACATTAAAATCTAAAGCTTATGCCTGCCCAGCGTCCTATTTTCTCCCCTGCAAATAAACTCGCGGCTCATCTGTGACATGCTTCTTTAACTTACTTCTTTTTCTAAATTGAGTTCAGTGACTTAGTTCTCGTTTAGGCTCTGCACAGTCTGGAATCCAGCTTGATCCTTTTTCCTTCTTAGTTTTTATCCTCTTGTCAGCTTTTGGGGATAGTTTCCCTTTCTTTATATTTTTTCTTCATGCTTTATTTTTGTCTGACTCAAGAGAAAAGCAGCTGTGATTGACCTGCCCAGTTGTACCTTTTTTTTTTTTTTTTTTTTTTTACATCTTTCCAATGCTAATTGCCTCAACAACTTCTAGAGCCCTGCTTTGTTGTCAGTCACTCTAGTATTTGACTGACCTGCACTGTAAGCTTTGGGGGCAGAGATCTAGTCCCTGGAACTTTTGTGTGATTGGATTATGAATCTGGGAACCGCAGTCTACGGTGCAGATAATATTCTATAGCTAGGTTAGGTTGTGCTCTAGTAGCGCAGATAGCCAGAGGCAGGGAAAAGTAATTAAGCACAGAGAAAGTTGGAAATAAGGTTATTAAAGGGGCAGAGGAAACCAAGCCTCTTGCAGTGTTATAGGAAAGTTGCAGGTAAACTTAGTCCTGGAGAAGACCTGCGCTGTGGAGGGGGCACTGAGTCCACAGAACGAATAAGTAAGAAAAGCCCCTTCTGTTCATATGGGGCTTGCAGAAAACTGGGAAAGAAACGACAGAAAGTCAATGAAGTTTTGAAAAATGTGGTGGTAATGCACTGCTCTGCTCAGAAACTAAAGTATTCTATGATCTAAATGTACTTCTTTCACTGCATCTATGTTGCTGCTGCTATAATCACATGTATATTGGGAGCTGGGAAGGTGACAAAAAATAGAAATTTAGAGACCCTCCTTCTATATAGTGTCATGCTGCTTTTGGGCACTTTTTAAATGAGTTAAATCAACTGAAGAGTAGGTTACCTTCAAAATCTACTTGTGTATCTGGGTGTTATGGTTTGAATATAGAATGTCACCTAGAAGAGCTCATTTATTGGGAAAAATGATCAGAGATGATTTAAGTGAATTTATATTATTGATGGACTAATGGATTTATTGGGTGGCAAGGTAGGCAAGTAGACTGTGGCTGGAGGAGGAGGTAGGTCCCTGGGGCAGTGGGCATAGGGGCTATGTATTTGGCCCTCTTGTCCTCCCCTTGCTCGCTCTCTCTGCTTTCCACTGCCATACCATGAACTCCATAGACTTGACCTAGCCTAACATGGGCTGAAACCTCCAGAACTGTGAGCAAATGAATCTTCCTTTCTCTAAGTTGTGGTTATCAGGTATTTTGGGTCACAGCAGCGTGGAGGCTGACTGGAATGTTGGGGGTATGGTATTTATACCTATACCCAAAAGACTTCTCCATTCCCTTTCAAAAAGCACTGTAAAGAAAGCCTGGTATGATGGGACATGCCTGCAATCTCAATATTTGGGAGGCTGAGACACAAGTATCACAGGTTTGAGGCCAGCCTCAGCAACTTAGCAAGACCTTCAACAACTTAGAAAGGCCTTGTTTCAAAATAAAAACTAAATGGGACTGGGAGTGCAGCTTAGAGGTAAAATGCCCCTGAGTTCAATCTTTAGTACCCCAAACAAGCAAGCCAAATAGAAAAATAAACCAAATCAATATAAACAAATAGAAAAAAAATATCAACAATATCTCAATAGATTAGAAAAATAAAGAGTTAAGAGTTTTTAAAATAATAATGTTCCTGGGAAGAAGATCCATCTGCATAGAGCTTAAAGCTTGGGCTGGTGGTTTCTGGAAAGTCGCTTTCTGATTACCACCTCTGGACTACTGCTGCAGCCCCTGGGAGCTGTGGAGCGGAGTGGGGCTCTGGAGCAAATGCTAATCAGCCTGAGAGAGCCCAGGACAGAAGAGGTGTATGGAAACTGGGTCTCTGATGCCAAGGAGAAATGTGTGGCATGTCACTTGGCCATGCAAGTGCTCCTCAATCTCCCTCTCTCCTGGGCTCTCCTGCTCCCCAAAGAGTTAAAGGGGGTTGGAGGTGTGGTCAGCACAGTGTCCGTGAGGCTGTCTCCTGGCTGACTCAGAGGAAGAGTTAGTGACCCCTCAGAGGAACTCGCTGGGAGGACGGTTGCAGCTCTGCCAAGGTCTGGGGAAGGTCTCTCTCTAGAGGAACACACAGGCCCAAGAGGACTGAAAGGTGACACAAAGAAGGATTCTCTTTTCAGCTTTCCCGGAAGCTCTGTAAGGAAACAAGGGGACGAGGTTAGATGAGAGTCACTAAGTAGGTCTGACAAGCCTCCCAAGGCTCAGGCCACATTTCAAGAGACCCTAAAATGAAATGTGATAAAAATAAGGGAGGGTATGTCCTCAACCCTGTGGGAAAATGTTGCACTTTATTTAAAAAAAAAAAAAAAAAAAAAAAAGAAGGAAGCCGGGTGTGGTGGCACATGCTTGTAATCCCAGCATTTGGGAAGCTGAGACTGAAGGATCCCAGTTCGCGGCCAGCCTCAGCTACTTAGCCAGGCTCTCCGCAACTTAGTGAGACCCTGTTTCAAAATAATGAATAAAATGTAGGACAGCGAGTATAGCTCGGAAGTCAAATACTCCTGGGTTTCATTCCCAGACCTACCAAAAGAAAAAAAAAAAAAAAAAAAAAGAAAGAAAGAAAGGAAGGAAGGAAGGAAGAAAGAAAGAGATGAGGAACTAGTTTAATATCTATGAGGACAAAATCAACATGTGTTAGTATTAAAATTGAAAAAGAGAAAAGAGATAAAAACCATGGAAGCCCTGGCTTAATACCCCCTTCCTGTTTATTCACTTTGTATGAATCCTACTTGTTACTTTTAGATGTCCTTAAACCCATCAGAACTGTATCCTCTGAATCTGACCTGGCCAGCCACTTCTGTCCCATTTCTGACTCTGTGATACCTGTGACGGCTGGAACTGCGAGGTTGTCAGGCTGGCGGACCTGCTTTTCTTCACTGTCACCAGCCTTTGTCCTCTTGTAGCAAAGATTGCTAAGGTTAGGTTTTTTTTTTTTTTTTCCTCCTTGCAAGCTTTATATTATTGTTTTCTACATTATTATCATTTTTTTCTTACGAGCCATGATCCCAGTGCTTGGGAGGTTGAGACAGGAGGATCACAAGTTCAAGGCCAGCCTGGGCAACTTAGAGAGACCCTGTCTCAAAATTAAAAATATTAAAAAGGCTGGATGTGTATCTCAGTGGTGGAACACTTACATAGCATGTGCAAGGCCCTGGGTTCAACCCACAGTGCTGCTTTTACTGGTTTTAAAAAAAAGAAGCAGGCTCCCACCTGTAATCCCAGTACTTGGGAGGCTAAGACAGGTTGGAGGCCAATCTCAGCAAACCGGTAAGACCTTGTTTCAAAATAAAGAAAAATAAAACAGGACTGGAGATGTATCTCAGAGGTAGAATGGAGCTGGGATCAATCCTCAGTGTGTCTCGGTACCGAGGGGGAAGGAGGAGAAGTGTGACTTGGTAGTAGTTGGTATTACTTTATGTCCTTGAAATTAAGTCTAAGCAAATAAAATTTTCAGATTTTTTTTCCTTTTGTGTGTTTTTGGTGCTGGGGATTGAATCCAGGGATATTCTATGAGCTATACCCCCAGCCTTATTTTTAATTTTTTTTAAATTGATGCATTATAGTCATACATCTTAATGGAGCAAAAGGTGGTAGAGGCATACATGCACACATCACTCATTTAGCCCTTCTCCAATGCCCACCCCATTTCATTTCCCCTTCTTCCTTCTCATGGAAGGAATGAGATGTTTGTGAATGTACATCATATGTATTAGGGAATTTCCCACTTTTAAATTTTATTTTTTGTTGGAAAATGGTCTTACTAGATTTCTGAGAGTCTCACTATGTTGCTGAGGATGGCCGTGAACCTCTGATCTTCCTGTCTCAGTCTCTCAAGTCGTAAGATTATGGGCATGTGCCACCATACCCCGCTAAATTCTCAGTTTTGACTGCTAAATTTTAGATAGAAACCACTGACATTAAATAATCAAATAAAAATTATTAGAATTGGGATATTTTATTTCTTTGACTGATTAGTTTTTGCAGTTCTGAGATCACACTCAGGAAACTCTACCATGGAGCTACACATTCCAAGCTCTCTTTTATTATTTTTATTATTTTTAGATTTTAGACAGGTTTTCCCTAAGTTGCTCAAGCTGGCCTGGAACGTTTGACCTGCATCAGCTTTCTAGGTTACTGAGATTATAGATGGGTACCATTGCTCCCTGCAAAATTTGGGATATTTTAGAGAAGCAGAGGGTGAGTAGATAGAGAATCAAAAAAAAAAAAAAAAAAAAAAAAAGAAAGAAAGAAAGAAAAAAGAAAAAGAAAGATATTTTAGGATGTGTTCCAAGAACAGTTATAAGGGCAAACTCATAATTCCAACAGTTCAATTTGTGAACAAGACAATTTAAAATTATTGAGAATTATTAAAACCTTCATTATTTGAGAAGACCTTAGTAGGAAGGCTTGTTTTTCCAACTTGTGAACTTTATTTGAACTTTGTGTGGTTTGACTATGACTATTTTGTGTTTTGTTTCTTTGAGGCAGTGCTTTTATTTGAGGATATTTCTAGAAGATCCGATCGAATACTTGCTTTCTTGCTGTGCACCTGTTTATCGATTGGGAAATTTGAAGCCTGGGATTCCAGCAACACAAGGAGGTTTGAAGTGTTGAAGTGATGCATACTTATTTGTAGTACTGCCACCTGTGAGCTAAAGGTTTATGTAGATCTGATGTATATAAATATACATGTACATACCTGTGCAATTACATAAAATTTCTTCTTTATCTAATTAACTTTTATTTTATTTCCCTCTATACACATGCTGAGAAACTGAGTACACATTTCTCTCCTGGATAACATGGAGTTTAAAGTATATATGAACTGAGGAGAAATCTGGGTATGGCGACAGACACCTGTATTCTTTGTACTTGGGAAGCTAAGACAGGAGGATTGCAGGTTCAAGACCAGTCTCAGCAATTTAAAGAGACTCAGCAACATAGCAGAAACCTGATTAAAAATAAGCATGGGGGGGTGTAGCTTGTAGGTAGGATGTCTCTGTGTTAACCCCCCAGCACCCTCTCCCCCAGTAATTGAGAAGAAAACTTGGTCCCTCGTTGATGATAGAGCCAGAGATAAACTGATTTCTCTTGACATATGCTCTTCCGCACACTTTTCACACTGCCTGTAAGACTGATAAGACCTTACCCAGAGGTCAACCTGCCATAAATTTGTATTTCCCCAGGTCTTGTCCAGCAGGAACATTTCTTTGGTTAGGATTGCTCCTTGAACCATCCCATTTTTTTCATCCCCTCAGCACTTATAAATAGTTTGGAGTTAGATTTAGCTTTTTCTGTATAATCATTTTTAAACTATTGCAGTGCAATTTTACCCACACAGTTCCTTAAAATTCTTCTTTTAAAGGTTACAAGCCATCAATATTCTTGTCACCAAACACAATAAACACTTGTCAGTCAACACCTTGTCTGTTCACAAGTCGCCAATCGTTGACCTTCTGGGTCCCCAAGCTAATGTCCACTCTGGGCTTATTTACCTCTTACCCCCATGAGCATATCTCTTCCTTCAACCTTCCATATTAGGTTGCTTCCCAAACCTGCTCTCTCAGTTTGCTGTATTTGGTGATAGGGATCTATCCACCCTGGAACTATGGTATGGTTATCGAAAGCTTAGGCAGATACACTTGGCTGCAAGCCCCGTCTTTGCCACTCTGGGTACCATTGTGAAAATGATTTCTCAGAATGTAAACTTCACCTACAGTTGAGGTCATAATAACTATGTCATGGGGTTATTATAAAAATTTAACAAGGACATGAATACATTAGACCATACAATGCATGGTACTTAGCAAGTATTTAATAAATTAGTATTGGTTTCTTTTGTTCTAATTTTTTCCTAGTTGCTTCACCCAGAAGCTTGGAATCATCCCCGATCCTTCTTCCTCTACCATTAAACTCAATGAGTTTCATAGAGTTCACAAAATGCTGTTGATTCAACTTCCCAAACTTTCTAAAAGTTATTACCTCCTATCAATTCTTAGGAAGGCGTCTTTTTTTGTTGTTGCTATTACTAGGGATTGAATCCAGGGACATTCTACTTCTGAGCTATACCCCTAGACTTATTCTTTATTTGGAAACAAGATCTCACTAGGTTGATGAGATTCTCACTACTTGCTGCAGCTGTCTTTGAACCTGCGATCCTCCTGTCTCAGCCTTTAAAGTACTGGGATTACAGATGTGCACTACCACACCTGGCTTTTTTTTTTCCTTGTACTTGGACGTGAACCTAGGAGAATTCTATCTCTGAACTACATTGCCAACCCTTTTTTATTTATATTTTATTTTATTTTATTTGAGACAGGGTCTTCCTATGTTGCTGAGAGTCTTGCTAAGTTGCTAGTTTGCTCCCCAGGTCTAGTCCAGCCTTTCTGTGGTTAGACTTGCTCCTTGGAGATAACTAATTTGTTTTTTCCATTCCCTCATTGAACCTGCCATCTTCCTATGTCAGCCTTCCAAGTACTGGGATTAAAGGTATGTGCCACCACGCAGGAGTCAGAGTCTTTTTTTTTTTTTCTTTTCTTTTCTTTTTGGTACTGAGTATTCAACCCAGGAGCATTCTGTCTCCAAGCTACAATCCCCAGCCCCTTAATAATAATAAAAAACCCCTTTTTATTTTGAGTGGGGTGTGGTGGTACATGCCTATAATTCCAGTATTTGGGAGGCTGATATAGGAGGATTATAGGTTTGGGACCAGCCTCAGAAGCCTAGTGAGACCCTATTTCAAAAATAAAAAAATAAAAAAGGGGATAGGGGCATAGCTTAGAGGTAGAATGCCTCTAGGTTCAATACCCATTATCAAAAAATTGAAACAAGAAAAAAAAATCTTTTTTTTTTTTTTGGTGGTACTGGAGGTGGAACCCAGAGGCTTTCTACCTCCGGGCTATACTCCCAGACCTATTTTATATTTTATTTAGAAACAGGGTCTCATTAAGTTGCTAAGAGCCTCACTAAGTAGCTGAGGTTGGCTTTGAACCTGTGCGATCCTCCTGTCTCAGCCTCCCAAGCACAGGGATTACAAGCATGCACCACCACGCCCGGCAAAATCATTTTATTTTGAAACAGGGTCTCACTAAGTTGCTGAGACTGGCCTCGAACCTGTAATCCTTCTATCTCAGTCTCTCAGGTACTGGGATTACAGGCATGGACTATGCCTGGCCCAGGAATGCTTCTTGATGAGCCAGATTGGTGTCAGAGCCCTTCCTTGCTCTGTGTCTATTATGATCGTAGTATAGACGGTCTAGTTTTGTTTTTTCTCACTGAATTAAGTATCCAGTTTCCTCACTAGACTGGAAGCCTCTTGGGAATATGTTATATTTTCTAGCTATAACATCTATCTTATATATACTATCTGTCAATACACACACGTGATTAAAGGAACATTAAAACATTCTTTTGGGGGACTGGAGGGTGGAAGAGAGAAGGGAGTGAAGTGTCCAGAATGCGCTGTCTGGCTGGCCTTCCGTTCTCTTCACAGGGCATGTCCAATATCTGTGTCCCCTTTTCTGTATCTAATTTCAGCTTTCTTTTCCTGAGCTAAGTCCTTGAGCTCATAGATGTTTTTATGTTAACACTTGTCAGTGTGCTGCTGACAGAGGATTGGAATAAACCCCTGTCAGTGGCACTTCTCACTAGAATCTAGAGTCTAGACTTGTCACTGAGCCAGGGCCGGGGCCTCTACCTGACTTATCAGTTGTGTCCTGCGATGATTGTTAAACCTATTTGCAGCCGAAGAAACACACTGAGAAATGAAGTGACTTGCTCAAGCCGAGGGACATACACGGCAGCAGAACTTGGACTTAATTTCCAGATTCCAATAGTATTGCACTCCTCTTCTGAGAGTAGAAAAGAATCACAATGTATTCATTTCAATATTGACTTACATGTGGAAGGATTCTCCAGAGAGACAGAACCAATGAGACAGATAATACAGATTATATATATCATAGAGCTCTCTCTCTATATATAGAGAGATAAATAGATAACCAAAGAGCTAGATAATAGAGAATATATATATATATATATATATATATATATATATATATTTACATAGGCTGATAATTCCCACTGAAAACCCAAGAAAGTCTATAAAACAGTTTTGATCCAAGTCTGCAAGTCCAAGGGCCAAGACTGTCAATGTCCAGGGTGGGGAAAGATAGCTATTCCAGCTCAAGAAGAAAGACTGTATTTGTCCTTCCTTTGCTTTTATATTATACTTGCCTCCTCAGTGGATTAGATGCTATCCATCCATGGCGGAGAAAAACAGATGCTTTAATTTGTCCACCAAAATAAAAATTATTTTATTATTTTTGTGGTGCTGGAGTTTGAACCGAGGGGCATTCTACCTCTGAGCTATACCTCCAGCCCTTTGTCTCTTTATTTGGAAATAGGGTGTCACTAAGTTGCCGAGGATCTCATTAAGCTGCTGAGAGCCTCCCTAAGTTGCTGAGGCTGCTTTGAACCTGCAATCCTCTCAGGTACTAGGATTACAGCTGTGTACTGCCATGTCTGGCCTTAGTCCATTAATTTAAATGTTAATCTCTCCCAGAAACACGCACACACACACACACACACACACACACACACACACACACACATCATTTACCAGCTATCTGGGTATCCCTTGGTCCTGTCAAAATGACACATAAAATTAACCATCCTATTATGTAACAACTTGATCTAAATAACTATAGTCTATGTCTTCATCCACTTCGTGTTGTTATCACAAAATAACTGAGAATGGATGATCTATTAAAAAAAAAAGTTTACTTAGTGCATAGATTGGGAAGCTACAAGTCCAGGTCTGGGTAGCCACATGTGTTTGGCTCTGGTGAGAGCCTGCTGCAGCATCCCAGCATGGCAGGGAACATCACATGGCAGGAGGTGGCAGGTGAGGGATGCAGAGGACTAGACACATGGGTGACCTTGAGTCAGAATTAACCTAGTTCTGAGAGACTTAACCCACACCCAGGAGATGAACAGTAGACCTTCTGAAGGCAAAGCCCTATCACCTAATTACTTCCTACTCCTTGGTCCTACTTGTTAGAGGTCCCACCACCTCCCAGTACTATTATATCAGGAATCAAACTTCCAGCACACGAACCTTTAGGACACAAACCATAGCCAAGCTGCAGAACTCCATTTTTCTAACTTGTAACTTGTATATGCAGTTTTTATTAGGCAATTTGAATTGTTTTTATTATTTATTTTGACAATGGCAAACTGATATGAATCTCTTCCTTCTTGTTTGTGATCACTGCAAAGAAAGAAAAAATAGATTTCAAAGTTTCATTCATATGCTATTGACTTTATGTAATTATCCACACTAATAAATATATGTTATTTTTTTCAGAGACAGCTGCTTTCAAAATCCATGATTGACCACAGAAGAAACACCCCAATATATTGAGATAAAAGTAATTGTTTTAACTTAGTTGATGTCTTATCTTAGCTGAGAAATTGCTTTTTTTTCCTTTTTCTTCTTTTCTCTCTTACATTCAATCTTTGTTTCAAATCTCTTTTTCTACAGTTAAAGAAGGCTTCCATACAAAGGCCTTTTTTGAGTAACTAATGGCCTCACCCAGGGACAAGTTCCCACCTTATCTTTCATGTCCTTTGTGTACTCTAGACAAATAAAACAGATGGGGGAACAATATTTTAAGCCAAAGAACACAGTGCAGTTGGAAATACTTGCCTCATGTAGCCACAGCCATGTTTATTGTTGTTCTAGATAACAGATGCTAAAATGCTACGGCATGGGAGATAGGGTCCCCTGAACATGCTGCCCTCGCGCTCACATCCACGCCCTTGGTCCTGCTGAGGTCTCACGTGGAACACCCTTCCCCTTTCTCTGCTCTTGGACTCCTCTTTATGTTTGAAGTCTTAGCTTCTCTAGGAAACCTTTTCTTTTTGTCCCCCATGGAGGGGTTGCTTCCTCTTTTGAACACTATGGGGACAGCTCACTGAGGTATGTCTCCTCCCCCCTCAATCTCTTTGCACACGTGTCTTCTCCACTGTTAGGAGATTCCTGGGAACAATAGACTGTGATTTTTTTTTTTTTTCTGAGAGCCAAGCTCAACTCAAGCCTGAAACACAGTAGTTACTCAAATGTTTGTTGAATAAATATTGAATACATGTGAAGCTCTCTCCTTAGTCTGAGATGATGTAATTATTTGTAATCATTGACTCAGATGATATCCTAAGCAGATCAATTGGGTAACATTAAGAAAAATGACTAAGATTATTTGTGTTTACCCATAGTGTGTTGAAAGTAATTGTTTTAAAGCACAGATAAATATTTTGATCGAAATGTGTTAACTTGCTGGAACAAGTTAGAAGTGCGGCACGTCACTGTGAGGAAGAATGTGATCTTTGGGATCTGCACATCTGTGTTTAAGCCCTAGTTTGGGTCCTTGCTAGGCTTGTAACACTGAACTTCTTTTGCTCAGTTCTGTTATTTATAAAATAAAGAATAACAATGCCTACTCAAAGTTAATGAAAAAAGTTAAAATATGTCAGCAAAACTCTTTGCACATATAAGCAGTAAATAAATGGTTCCCATTATTAGTAAGTCATGTGTTTCTGAAGCTCTGCTATACTATAGTGCTGTGTCATTTGCATCTGAAATTTTTTTAAGTTTCCCCTAGTGTATGTCTTATTGACAGTCTCTATTATCTGGAAACTCGACGAGTTCTATTAAAATGAGAATTAAATTGATATTTTATTTATTTTTTATTTATGATACTGGAGCTTGAACCCAGGGACATTATATATTCAAGCTAGACCTACAGCCTTTTTCATTTTTTATTTTGAAACAAGGTCTTGCTAAGTTGCTGAGACTGGTCTTGAACCTGTAATCCTTTTGTCACAGTGTCCCAAGTACTGGGATTACAAGTGTGCACCACCACGCCTGGCTTGATATTATATGTTCATATCTAAGCTTCATTCCTGATGTTGAATTAGTCTTGGGTCCTAGGGGATAGGACCCAAGACTAATTCATTTGAATTGGGGATAGGACTGAAGCTCAGGAGAATCTATTACTTAGCATCTAGAGAAGAAATGGATAGAGAAATCTAGGCAGATAATTAATTGAACCAGGATATCAATACAAGGGCATTGGGAAGAATTTTGCTTTGAAGCAACCTGATGAAAACTAAGGAAAATGGAGCTGAGAAATAAGGTTAATGAAGGAGAGAATGGTGTGTCTGCATAGGTTTCTTCATATCTGGAGCAAAGTCACAGAAAAGGATGATGGAGTAGCAGAAAGAGAGGAGGCCTGGAAGCCAGTCTACTTATGCGATGAAGAGGGGACCATCTCACCCCTCTCACCTTCAGTACATCAGTAAAATGATGACACGAATGGTCACCCCACTGGCTTGTTGAGATGCCTGGGGAGCATGTCAGTAGTATCCAGCATTCCCAGGTACTCAGCCTCCCTGCGGGAGAGGAGAGAGCCGACTTTGCTAAATCCAACTGAGATGACAGGAAAACAGCCTTTCCTCCGCCTCAGTCTGCAGCCATCTCTTTTGACCCAGGCCTGTTTGAAAGGGTTAGAATTGAAAGTCAGAGGGATGCTTTTGGTGTTTACAAGACCACAGGTGCCAATTGGCTTAGCAATTGCCCTTGTTATGACCACCAAAGGGAGGGTCACTTCTCACTGCTGACATCATCCTCTGAGCCAGTCTCTGGCTCTAATTTGAGTTGGAACAATTATGGGATTCTAGAGGAATGTTGCCTCAAAATATGCCTGTTCTTTTCTTAGAAAACTGGCACCTACTTTCCTGACGGAGCAAATATCCCTAGTTTGTCTAAACTGTTTTAAGAAAACCATGCAGTTTGCTCTGCCCTGATTTCCTCTACACAGAGAAGTGACCACAGCACTTAGGTACAAGTACTCAATCAAAGGATATTGACTGTGCACTGGGAATACAGGTGAGTGCTTTGGGCAAATGGCAGTAGCATTGTATGGATCGTATTGTGAAATCCAGTTGCTACTGATTTTATTTAATGGTGTCTGTTTAACTCCTTTCTTGGGAGTTAATTCAGTTTGCTTCAGCTTCACTGAACACACTTTTTCAAGGGTCTTTAGTGCTTGCTTTCTGACTTACTTTAGTGATCAGTTTTGGGTAGACTGAAAAAAGCCAAAGAAACATAATAAATCATAAGTATCTGGTACATGTGTGTACTTGAAATGGTTTTAGATATCTCCCTGATTTTCCATTACTCATTCTTTTTTAAACTATTATAAGTATCAGTAACTAAATATAGACAGAGGAAATGGGTATTGATAAATAAGAAATGATCTGATTCCTGAGAAGTGAATGTCTGGATGTGATTGTCTTTTTAGAGGCTCCCACCAGTCTACTTACCTGGGACTTTATTGAAGGCCCCTCACTTGCGAGAAACAGTAAAATGAGACAGGAAGATCACAGGTTTGAGGACAGCCTGAGCAGATTAGTGAGACTTTCAGCAACACAGCAAGACCCATTTCAAAACAAAAAATAAAAAGGGCTGGTAGTATAGTTCGGAGGTAGAACTTCTAGCAAATACCAGTTGTAAAGGTTTTAGTTTTTTTTTTTTCCTTTTAAAATGCAGGAACGGTGTCCCAATAATTAAAAATAAAATTCTCAGCCCTTAGCAATGGGCAAGTACGTAGCAGGCCCACAGAGATGTGTTGAAGGAGTTTTTAAATATTTTCCCAGGTGTTTGTGTTTATAGAAAGTCTTCTTTACGTGTCTGTGAGCTTGATAGGGAGAAAGTTGAACTTCAGGGCTTCTCACTAATCCTGACCTGTCCTCGCACACAGCAGGTGTCTCCTAAGGGTTCAAAATGAAAGAGTGTGGGCCATCCGGGCTGCAGGCACTGCTCCTGAGAGAAGTACAACCTTCTCGATCACATATATTTGGCTTTTCTTTGTAGCTACATCATTGAACAGAGAAGTCTTTAAACTTCTTTCTCTATTGATGTGGAAACCTAGACAAGCATTCATAATTAAAGAGTCATGCATAATAACACTGGGAATAATAAATAGTCCCAAAGAGATCACAGATGTTCTATCGTAAGTTCTTCAGTAAACTTTATAAAACTGTTCCGGGATAAAGCATATGCTCTTAACAGTAATAATTAGAATCTATTAAGCAACCAAACAAAGAATTGGAAGAGATCACTTATTGTGGATACATACACTGGTTATATTTGTCCAGCTGCATTCTCTCCAGCTTTGTGGAAGACACAGGCGTCGGGGTGATGGTGTATGGGGCACTGTGCTGAGCTGCTGACCCGGCCGGCAGAGTTCACGTAGTCACACGAGTGTCTATGATGGTCTGAAGCCCAGAGCAGTGGGAGGGAGAGATGGAGGGAAAGCAATCCAGAAAGTCCTGTGTGCCTTATTTCCTAAACTCTAAAGTGGGTATTAAAACATGTTTGCCCCACTATCTCTCATAGTGGCCGTTGAGGATAGCAATATATGAAAGGGTTTGGAAAGAAACAAAACTCTACGGACACTGTGCTATGACTCTGAATAGAGGTCTTGCTGTTTGCAAGCCTCTACGATTTCTTTCAGAATCTTCTTCAGTTAAGACCCTCCTACAGCTGACATGCCTTAACTTCTGTTCCTATGTTTTCTTTCCCAATAACTGTGTCATTTGGGTGTTTTAAACTGATTATAAAAATCACCTCCTTGGCTCATTGTGAAAGTTGGGGCTTTGGCTTTTAAAATCATGGTAGCAATGTTTATTGACATCTTCAAGCATAGGCATAGATACATAATACCTGCCTAATCAACATTTGCTAAATAATTGAATGAAGAAGGTCTGTATTATTAAATGACTTTCTAAATAAGTATTTTTAAGCCCCTTACAAGCTGATTTAGAAAACTAAAAACTGAATTACAAAAAAAATTTTTGAGGGATATGCTTAGCCATTAGATAAATATTCAGATGGTTAGGCTATAGTTTTTAGATAATAGATATACTATATATATTATATATCATTATACATATTATATATTGTTATTATATATTATATTATATTATATATTATAATATTGTATATATTATAGGTATAGATCATATATAGATATATAAGATGTAGTTCTTATTCCGATATTAGATGTGGTGGCTCATGCCTGGATGAGAAGGATGTGGCGGATCACATCTGTAATACCAATACTTGAGAGGTTGAAGCCAGCCTCATCAACTTATGAAGACTCTAAGCAAGAACCCTGATTTAAAAAAAAAAAAATGGCTGAGCATGGTGGCATACATTTGTAATCCCAGTACTTGGGAGGCTAAGACAGGAGGATTGCAGGTTGGTGGCTAGCCTTGGCTACTTAGTGAGGCCCTCTGCAACTTAGTAAGACCCTGTTTCAAAAATAAATAATGGAAAACAGGGCTGGGGGTGTAGCTTGAAGATAGAATGTCCCTGGGTTCAATTTGTAGTATGGCAAAAAAAAAAAAAAAAAAAAAATGCACTGGAGGTGTAGCTTAGAGGTAGAATGCCCCTGGGTTCCATCCCCAATGGAAGAAGAAATAAAGCAAAGCAAAGCAAAGCAAAGCAAAGCAAAGCAAATAAAAGAAAGAAAGAAAGAAAGAAAGAAAGAAAGAAAGAAAGAAAGAAAGAAAGAAAGAAAGAAAGAAAAGGAAAGAAAGAAAGAAAAAGCAAGCTAGTGCTAGGGGTAGATCTTGGAGGTAGAATACCCCTGGGATTAATACCCAGTACTACAAAACAAAACAAAACAAAACAAAACAAAACAAAACAAAACAAAACAACACTGCTATTTTGAAGGATATCATCTGAGCTCAGCTTTTTTTGTGACTTCATTGTGGGCAAGCCAGGAAGAGCTGGGGGGTTGAAACTTTGAGATCAGATGTTCAATAGCTCATAGGTGGAGTAGTTTGAAAATATATGAGCTCATGATTGTTATTTTTCTCTGTTATTTTTTTTCCTAGTGATTAACATTTTCACAAGAGTTTAAGAAATGTAGTTGTAAGAAGAGTGAAGGGTTTTTGACATGTAAGTCTTCATTTATTTACCAGTATTTGATTGTCTCCTGTTTCAGGAGATGGGCTACATGGTCAAGGTCAAAGGTGACTAAGAGAGGCATTCTTCCTCAGCAGGGCAAGGTGGTGCATAGCTGTAATCCAAAGTCTCCACAGGTGAAGCAGGAGGATAGGTTTCAGGCCATCATGGGCAATATAACAAGACTTTGTTTCAGAATAAAAAACTTAAAAGGGCTGGGGATGTAGCTCAGTGGTAGAGTGCACTTAGATTCAATCCTCAGCATTTAAAAAAAATGATGAGAGAGCGAGAGAGCGAGAGCGAGAGAGCGAGAGAGCGAGAGCGAGAGAGCGAGAGAGCGAGAGCGAGAGAGCGAGAGAGCGAGAGAGCGAGAGAGAGCGAGAGAGAGCGAGAGAGAGAGAGAGAGAGAGAGAGAGAGAGAGAGAGAGAGAGAAAGAGAAACATTCTTTCTATCCTTATTGTAACCTGGTGGGAGGACATAATAAGGTCACTGCATTAGTCTATTTGCTGTTACTGTAATGTAATACTTGACTGACACAGGCTAACTCTATAAAGAACAGAGGCCCACATTTTCACTTTGCACTGGGCTCTGAAAATTGTATGTTGTCTTGGGATGTAGCTCAGTGGTAGAGTGCTTTCCTAGCATGTGCAGGGGACAGGGCTTGATCCCCAATGATGAAAGAATGTAAATAAATAAATAGAGAATAAACAAAAACTGTATAGCCTTTCTCTAAACGCAAACATAATTGGTGTTTATAAAAGTCAATTGGATGAAGGAATTCTTCTATTTGTAGTAAACACAAGCAGTTGGCTTAGGAATTACAGGCAAACAAGAGGTAACAGGTTTATCAGACAAGCCATTCCTCAACAGGCAAATCTCCTGTGTTCTGCTTAGAAGGACAGAGGGAGGGCCTGGAAAGTTTCTTCTTATAATTCCCTGGCAGATGCAGCCCAGGGATTTGCAGTTGAGTTTGCCCATCCAGCCCATCAATTCAGCTTCTTAGGTTGTCTTTTCAATTACTTGAAGACACTGTCTTTATTGAATACTTAGATTCTCCAGCAGCAATTTTTTTTTCTGCTGCGTTGACTTCTAAATTAGTTTGTAGATTGCTCAGTTCTCTGAATCCCTGACTTATTTTGTCTTCTTTTCCACGCTGAGCATTATTCTTCTGTGTTCGATTGTCATGCTGTATAATTATTTTCAGATCAAGTATGTTTATGCTACAATTGCTAAGAGCAAATTATATATTATACATCCTGTGCATCTGTTGTTAGATTTAGATAAAATGGGATTATTTTTAAGCAAAACTTAACGACTCTTCAGATTAATTTTCGACTCCTTTTTTTATACGCCTTCCACAATCATTCGCCTTAGTCGTGGACTTGCTGACAATGTGTCCTGAAGAATCATACTCCTTTTAGGCCGTTTCCACTTTCAGCTATGCTGAAAGCCAGTGACTGAATAAACATGGCAACATGGGAAGTCAAACTATGCCTCTGCCATGCACCTCAGCCTGGGAGGCAGCACATGGAGTGGAAAGAGCATGGGAGTCACTGAAGCCTTGTGTTGCATTTAGGTTTTACTAAAATGAGC